>NC_091845.1:17313763-17980549 GCF_037783145.1 Equus przewalskii
AAATGTATATGTCAATCACGCTATTTAACAATGCAATCATAAAGGTCAGTGTACTTTTATAAAAGCTGAAAGAGGTTGAAAAGATTTGCAAAAGGTATTAGCCTCACCTGAAAGCTAGCATTTGGGAGTCAATGGAAAACCTGCGAAGCTGTGAAAGCAAACACAGAAAGAAGTGCCTATGCATAAAATATTCAGTAAGATAATAAGGCAATATGACACTGGTGAACTGGAAAAAGTGTTCTGCAGAGTGCATATGGAAGAGAAGAACAAAAGATATTTCAGTGGGCTGAAGATTTGTGACTTTATTCTGGGATGAATATAGTAAAAATCAATGAAGAAAAAAATTGAACAAAGGCATAAAAGAGACACTATGTTTTTCTGATAATGAGACTAAATATAAAGATCTTGCTTCTTGTCCATGTGTCCTCTTCCTCTTACCCCGAAACCCACCCACAGCACAGTCTCTACCTTCTCGTTTTTATAATGCACTTTCTGAAGTTGAAATAAAACATACAAACAGAAAAATGCAGAGAAACTTACAATTATTTTTGAAGCTTATATACATGGACTCACAGAATATCTATTCTTTCTTTTGGGTTACTTTCACCAAATATTGTGGTTATGAGATTTTTTCCATGTTGTTACATGTAGTAGTAGTTGTGATTGCTGTATATGTATAGACCTCAAATTTTGGTATTAAAATAACACTGTTATAAACAGCCTGGACCAGTCTTTTCTACTCATTTCTTTTTGGAATATATCTAGGAATGGGATTGCTGGGTGAAAGCTCTGCGCATCTCCGCCTTTAGGATTCCAACCCGGTTGTGCCAACTTACTCTACTACAAGAACTGCTTGGAGGTTTCCATGGGTCCATAACTCCCTCCCTACTTAGGATTTATCATGTTTGTTTCATTTTTAATTTTAGCCACTCTTATATGTAGTGACATCTCATTGGGTTCCTTTTTTATTGAGCCCTAATATACATGCAATAAAATGCACAAGATCTTAAGGGTTCAGTTCAATGAGTTTTGACAAATTTATTCACCCATGTTCCCATTATCCAAAGCAAAATACAATATCAAACATTTCCGTCATCCCAGAAACTATTCTTTTGTCTTTTTCCATTCAATTTCACACTCCCACCTGAGGTATTACTGTCCTGATTTCTATCACTATAGACCTCTTTTTGGACTTCAAATAAGTGAAATCCTACAGTCACTTAATCATTTATGTCTTCTTTTGCTCAACATTGTGTGTTTAACATTGTATTTATAAGATTTGTCATGATATGGCATGTATGATCACTATTCATTTCCTTTTTACGGTCAAGCAGTTTCCATTGCATGAATATACCACAGATTGTTTATTCCATTCTTCTGTTGATGAGCATATTTGAATTGTTTCAAATTAGGGTATATTTTGATGAGGTTGTGATGAAGATTTTTATAAATCTTTTCATGGACATATATTTTTATTTATCTTAGGTGAATACCTAGAATGGAATTCCCCGGTTATGGGATAGATTGATTGTATGTTTAACTTTATAAGAAACTGCCAAACAGTTATTCGAAGTATTTGTACAATTCTACATTCCCATTAGCAATTATGAGAGTTATAGTAGCTCCTTAACCTAGCCAACAATTAGCGTTGTCATTCAATTTTATCCATTCTAGTCGGTGTAAAATGACATATCATTGTGGTTTTAATTTGGATTTTTCTGATGATTAATGATATTGAGCATTTTTTTACATGCTTCTGCTTTTTGGTCATTCTTTTGGGAAGTAGCTTTCCAAAGTTTTATCCTTTTTATTGATTTGTTTGTCTTTATAACATTGATTTGTAGAAGTTCTTTATATATTCTAGATAAAAGTCCTTTGTCAGATTTATGCATTGTAAACAGTTTGTTTCAGTCTATGACTTCCCTATTCATTTTCTTAGTGGTTTCTTTTGATAAACAGAAGTTTTCTTTTTAATATTGATAAAGTACAAATCATCAAGTTTTGTAATGACTAGTGGTTTTGTGTTTTGCCCAATAAATCTTTGCCTACTCAAGATGACAAAGACATTTTTCTATGTTTACCTATAGAGATTTTTGGTTGTAGATTTTTTTTTTTTTTAAAGATTTTATTATTTCCTTTTTCTCCCCAACCGGCCCCCCGGTACATAGTTGTATATTCTTCGTTGGATTCTTCTAGTTGTGGTATGTGGGACGCTGCCTCAGCGTGGTTTGATGAGCAGTGCCATGTCCATGCCCAGGATTCGAACCAATGAAACACTGGGCCGCCTGCAGCGGAGTGCGCGAACTTAACCACTCGGCCACGGGGCCAGCCCCTTGGTTGTAGATTTTATATGTAGACTTTTGATCTATCTTGAATTAATTTAATTTTGGTTTATGGAGTGGTGCATGGACTTGATCCAGCATTATTTGTTAAAAAAGACCTTCCTTTCCCATGGATTTAATTTAGCACCTTGGTTGAAATAGCTGACTGCGTATATAGGTCTACATCTGGAATCATTATTTGGTTCCATGATCTGTTTGTCATTCCTTATATTAATACTACAGTCTTAATGTAGAGTTCCACAGGCAGCTTACTTAACTAATTAATATAAGCTTAATTAATGTAGCTTACACGGGTTCTCAAAAGCAGATAATGTATGTCTTTCAACTTTGTTCATTTATAAAACATTTTTAATTTCTTTGCAATTCTATTTTGATTTTAGAATCAGTTCATGAATTTCTTCAAGAAATCCTGCTGGGATTTTGATAGGAACTAAGCCAAATCTATATAAATATAACTATATTTATAGTTCTATTGAACTCTGACTGCTTTAAGATTTATTATTTATCTTTTGTTTTCAGCAACTATGGCATACCTCAGTATATTTTTCTTTGTATTTATGCTACAGGGGTTTGACAGCATTTCTTGAGTCTCTGCTGTGAATTCTCTAACTAGTTTTTAAAAATTCTTAGTCACAATCTTTTCAACTATTGCTTCTGCCCGATTCACTCTTTCCTCCACTTCTCAAATCACATATTTGGTAAACATTATGTTCTTCTCTATATTCTCCACCCTTTTGGAGCTTCTTCCTTCAGTTTGGATATTTTCTTTTGACTATCTTCCAACTTATTCTTTCTTCAGCCGTATCTAATCTGCTGATAAACTCAACCACTCAGTTTAATAAAATCATGACTATTGAGATCTTCAGTTATTTTTAAGGCCTAGAATTTACAATTGTTTAATTTCCAGTTCTCTGCTAAAATCCTCCATCTCATCATTTAATGTCTGAAGATATTAATTAATGATATTTAAAAGTTATGTGTAATAACTCTAACATGTGGTTATTCTCTTGGTCAATCTCAGTTGTTAGCTTTTTCTCTTGTTTTTTTTTTGGCCAGTTCTTGAGTTTTTGTGCCTGATTATTTTTTACTGTTTGCCAATGTCGTATAGGAAATTTATATCAATCATTTGAAGCTTTGGCTAATGTCATCTTTCTCCAGAGAGGAATTATTTCTATTATTATCAAGCAGCTGAGTGTATCACTGTAATCCAATTAGGAATTCAGATGATTTTAAACTGGGCTTCAGTTGTTATGAGAGACGGTCTAGTTCACATTCACTATCACATGTAGAATATAACACCTTTAGATACCAACTGAAAGGTTGGGGTACTTACCAGGCCCTTTAATTCCACATTTTCCCCCAGCTACATTCCCTCAGTCAATGTTTTGTTTTGTTTTGTTTTAGCTTCTCAACCACTGCTTTAGCATTTGGCATTAATTTTAATGGAAAAGGTAGCTCTAGATACTGAAATAACCGCCCTTGGCATTCCTCATTTTCTGGCTCTTGGTTCTTTAACTTCGCAATGCATTGGTATCTTCTTTTATGCCTTAAAGCAGATATTTTTCTAAATATTTTCCTAGCTTATTTAGTTGTTCTCAGCAAAAAGGTTTTCTGAAGTCTCCTACCTAGTCACAGGTAGAAGCAGAATTTCTTTATCATCTCTTAAAAAGTGAATTTTTATACAAGTTACTGAACCAGTTTTCCAACATATTAAAATGTCATCTTCTCTGATAGACCTAGAAAAAGCAAGGTTTTCCTAATATAGATTCAGTTCACTGATGTCTGAAATCATTAGTTGGGATATGTCAATTTTTAATTTGTAATTATGGACGTTGGTTGATGATAAGGAAAAATGCAACTCATGAGTCTAACTTACTGAGAATAAAGAAGGGTGCTCAATTAAATGATGCTCAGCTTTACGTCTGAAACAGGTATGCACAAAGCATACCCAAACCAGCATAGCGAAAACTGAAAAAACTGAACTGAAATTTAAACTACCACCCACAAAAGACAAGACATATCTTACAGTCTGAATGTAACCAGACAGACTGCCTCCCAAAACAAAACCATCCATATTCCCAAAAGGATTATAATAGAAATTACAATCTATACAACATAACGTTAACAATGACCAGAATACAATCCAAAATTAATTGACATGGAAAGATCTAGGAAAACGTGACTCATTTTTTTTTTTGAGGAGGAGGAGGAAAAGCCCCAAAGGTGACTCATTTTTGAGGGAAAAGACAATCAACAGATGCCTAGCCCAAGACGACCCAGATTTTGAAATTATCAAAGACTTCACAGCAGCTGTTATGACTATTACTGTTTGCCATAACTTTTATAACAAATACACCTGAAATGAATACAGAGATAGCAAATATCAGCAGAAAAGTAAAACTATAAAAATTAACTGAAGGGGCCAGCCCAGTGGCATAGCAGTTAAGTTTGTACTCTCTGCTCTGGCGGCCTGGGGTTCTCCAGTACAGATCCTAGGCACAGGTCTATGCACCTCTTATCAAGCCATGCTGTGGCAGGCATCCTACATATAAAATGGAAGAAGATGCACACAGATGTTAGCTCAGGGCCAATCTTACTCAGCAAAAAGAGGAGGATTGGTGGTGGATGTTAGCTCAGGGCTAATCTTCCTCAAAAGAAAAAAAAAATAACTGAATGAAAATTTTAAAACTGAAAAGTATAATATCTTATGTAAAAAGTTCACTGGATTGGCTCAATAACAGAATATAAATAACAGAGGGAAGTGTCGATAAACTTGAAGATAGATCAACAGAAATTACTCAAGCTTAAGAACAGAAAAAAGAAAATAAAAGATTGATAAAAAAATTGAACAAGACGTAGGGACCTGTGGAACAACAGTAAAACGTCTAAAGTAAGTTTTATTGTTATCTCAAAAGTAGACGATAAAGAGATTAGGGCAGAAATGTACTTGAAGAAATAACATTTGAAAATATCCTAAATTTGGTGGGATACATAAATTTATAGAATCTAGAAACTCAGTAAATTGCAAACAGGCTAAGTTCTAAGAAAATCATGCATAGATACATAATAATCAAGCTGTAAAAAAGCCTAAGATATTACAAATAAACCTAAACACATTACATAGAAAGGGGTTAACAATTTGAATTTCTCATCAAAATTCATCAAGAACAGAAGTCAGTGAAACAACATCTTTGAAATGCTGACAGGAAAAACAAAAACATAAAAACCTTCAACCCGGATTATATATCCAATAAAAATATCCTTTAGGAATGAAAGAGAAATAAAGACATTTTCAAATCAAGGGAAAACAAAGACAATTTGTTGCCAGCCAATCTAAACCAAAAGGCAAAATGTAAGGAAGTTCTTCAGGCTGAAGGAAAATGATACTAGAGAAAAAATGAAATCTTCAGGAATAAATGAAGAGATTGGGAAAATGGTAAGAAAATACATCTTAAAAAAAATCAAACACAGATTTTGATAACTAGATACAAATATGAAAGCCTTAAATTAGATTTTTGCCCCTATCTATTGAGATTGCTCAAATGTTATTTTACTTTCAATTTATAAATGAAACCATCAATTCACTAGATGTATGTAGTGGAAGCTGCATTGTGCCATCCAGATGCTTCCTTTTAGGGCAAAAGTACTCATTCCCCAGCAGCCAGGACTTGTTGGCTGCTAAAGGCTCACAGGTGAGACATGCTAAAAAATTGCCCTCATTCAAAAGGAGTTGCCCTACCCACATTGTGCCTCTCTCCCAGGGTCATCCACACTCAATGACTGCTCTGTGTTGCGGTACAAAAGCCCAACTGCCTGGCCTCAATTGGGGAGTCTGAAGGGTCCCTGCAGCTCCACAAGTCCCCGCAGAATCAGCAGATAGCCTTTGTTGTAACCACATCACAGAGCAACTTTTCTCTCTGCGTGATCTCATTTCATCATTCCCTTGTAGGCATTCTTCTAAAGAGAGCTCCCCACAAAACTTGTACATGGAAATCTCCGTCTCCTGGTTTGTTACCTGGGTAACCCGACCTGAGAGAATTTATCATACACAGAACCCCTCTTAAGCTGAGTCCTTTGAAAAAACCTGTGAAAGATGAGGGGGTGAGCAAAGAACAGACATCACAGAAACTTTCAGTTGAAGACGTTTATTTCGATTGTTTTTCTCAGTAGGACTGGCTAAAGAAAACACACTCATGGGTGGACTCCTGTTGCAAGGCAAGGGATAGTGTTGAGATCTGCTTTCTGTCTAGATTCCACCATCTCAAAGATCCATGTATGGGGACATGCATCACTGCCGCTTTGTAGTGCCAAAGATAAAATAATAGAACACTCTTAGAAAACAAAGAAATGAGAAAATGCTCTCATAAGCCATAAAGTGCATACAGAACTAGGAGCTGAGTTATCATAAAAGCCACAGCTATTCACTGGCATTCACAGCAAATAGACCAAATCTTTCTTTAGAGGCAAGGACATGTTTATGCTGGAAGAATCATCTCAAATTCTTTCCTTAGGTCAAGTACATTAAAAAAAAAAAAATCAGATGAACACTCTCAATCACTCTAAAATGCTGAGGATTAAAGGTGTTTTGGTTGAGGTTTTTGCTTATCCTATTTCTACCATTTGGAAAAAATTCCAGTCATTCTTAATAATCCCTTTCATTATAGAGCTCCCTAGAGTTTAGACTACACTATTGTACACAGTATCTCATTTCTATTTTTATTACCCATGTAGTACATGATTATTGTAGAATTATGGAAAAATACTGAAAAGCAAAGAGCAGGTAGCCTATAGGTAATCCTAGTATGATGATAAATGTTGCAGGAGACATATTTCCTTTTGCCTTCCTAGTAGCCTTTCCTTCGAAAAAGCACACTATTTTCCTCTAGGAACCTCCAACCCCTCCTCCCCCAATTCAGTCCCAGTGTGGATATGACTTACCCTACTCTTTACTCAAAAAAGAGTATTTGTCTCAGGCCTAACTAATCAAATCCCCAAACGACTGACATGAAGCAATACAGGCCAATGAACACTGGGACATCTGAAACAGCAATTGGGAAAGATGTACTGTTTCATTTCCTTTCCAGCTGTGGATGCTAACGTGGTAGAAAATGGGTTTGCGTATGGCCATCTTTGCCCCAACGTGTGGTGGGCCTGCCTAAGAGGAAAGCTAACACATATAAAAGCAGAGTTGAGGTGAAGCCTTAGAACTCATGACATTTAAGCCTTTCTATCCAGTTGTACCTGAATCTCTTTTGAATTTCTCAGTTTGGGTGAGCAGTCACAGCAAATAGACAGCTGTTTTTTCTTAAGCCTGCTTGAATTTTGTTTGCATTACTTACAGCTGGAAGAGCTCTAATAATACATAACTGTTCATACTTTGCTGATTATTTTTTCTTGGCTATATTTAGATAGATATATACAGTTTAGCAGATAACAGAAAGACAACAAAATTGGGAAATACTTCATTTTTATACAGAAAACTCTCCCAGCATGGCAGGCAAGGAAAATACTATTCATCCTATTTTACAGATAAGCAAACCTGGAAACAAGGGACAAAGTTAAAAAGTCATATTTTGAACTGGAACCTGTACCCTGTTAACATTGGTCCTTCTTTCTTTTCCTTTTGGTGAGGAAGATTGGCCATAAACTAACATCTGTTACCAATCTTCCTCTTTTTCCTTGAGGAAGATTGTCACTGAGATAACATCCGTGTCAATATTCCTCCATTTTATGTGGGATGCTGCCACAGCATGACTTGCCAAGCAGGGCTAGGTCTGTGCCCAGGATCCAAACCTGCGAACCCTGGGCCGCCAAGGTGAAGCGTGTGAACTTAACCACTATGCCACCTGGCCGGCCCCCTTTTGGTATTTTTTTTATATTGCATGACATTGTCCTTCAACTATCTCATCATCCTAACAATTTATTTCCTGAATATTAATAAGGATTACCTACCATGTGGAGTAAAAGTGGAGGAAGAAAATATGAGTTTATGAAGAACTTAATCAATCCTCAAAATTAGAAATCTAGAAAATAATGATATTGAAAAGAGAGCCAGGACCTGCAAGAATGAGGATAAAGGTTTAAAAACATCCATTCCTTCATTCAACATATATGCGTTTTGTGCTTCCTCTGTGCCAGGGCCTGGGTCAGAACTCTGGGTATGTAACTGTGATCAGACCCTAACTGGTTCCTGCCCTCATGGAGTTACAGACAGAAGAAGGAGAGGAACACGTGCAGGTACGTACACAAACGACATGAAAATTTCAACTCTGACATATACGATGTAGGGGAGATATTTGGTGCTAAAAGAGTTCATAACAGGGCAATTTGATGTAATGAGGAGAGTAAAGGAAGGTCCATGGGGGTAATAAGACGTAAACTGAGATCTTCAAGATGAGCAAAGCTTCAAGGGGGATGGAAAAGTATTCAAACTGAGGCAACAGCAGGTGCAAAGATCCTGTGAAGGGGGAGGGTCTATGAAGAATATGTAAGACTATGAGAAGGGTTGTGAGCCTGGGCTAGTCAGAGCAAAGGGTACCATGACCAAAGGTGGGGCTAGCTTTGGTTTTTTCAAAACTTAGATTTGTATGATTAGGTGTTAATTTTTCAAAATAGACTTACTCTATTTTCTCCCAACATATAAGTAGACAGACATTTTTTTCCATGCAAATTAGCTTCCTATTGTTAACAAAAATATTCCTAAAGAAAGAATTCTTTCAGAAGAATATAACTGAGTTAACATTTTCTTCCTTTGCAACATGTAGCCTGACTTTCTCTTGCTTCAATTTAAGCTATTTTAAGATAATACCTTTTCCGTGCTGATCTTTCCTAGAATTATACAATTTAGTTGTGGAAGAGAACTTAAAGATAGTCTAAAACGGTCCTTTAATATTAAGGATAGAAAAACTAAACCCCCACCCCAATGTGATTTATACAAGGTCACCCAGTTGAAATGGCACAAGTGACTAGTTATTTCTCAGAAAACAATTTTTGCCAAACTAAATCCCAATTTCTATATCTGACCATTATCTTGTCAATCCTTTAATCCTTTTCATTGACTCTCCCGTTTTCCCATATCTTTGTTAAGCTGTAGAGCTCAAAGCATGTCACATAGTACCTAATGACAGCGTACTGAAATAAAACACAGTAGGTTAGATTCCTGCAGTTTTTCACAGTACATCCCTAAAATAAGTGTGCCTAAATGTTACGAATGTGTGCGATATTACTATCTGAACAAGACTATAAATTTTCTTACAGATATGTAAAAAGTTCTGTCTTAATACAACCACAGTTGACTTTGTAAACTATGTATTAGGAGGTATAGACTTTTCAGATAATCTTTTATTAGGAAATAGTCAAAACAGTACTTTTGAAAAGAGATCATAGATAAAACAGCGACAAAGAAATAACATTTGTAATTACACAGTGAAAACTATCTGTTATTAATTGTTGCAATTTTCCTTTTCTTTGATATAAGTTAAATATTTTACAGTGAATTATCTAAGAATTAGCAGATTTATTGATTGTTTGGGAATTCACATTTGTCATATATTCAACCATTTTCCCTTGTTCTTAAATCTTTTTCAAAATCAGTTTGAGAGTTTAAATCTGCACTGGTTTTTACCTATCATTTGTTTATTTTATTTTTTTGGTAATGAAATGGATTAAAAATTCTGAGCAATTATAAATGGAATCATCCTTCACTTACTACAAAGTAATTATGCCTAGAAAATATTGCTTTTGAATAAAGTGTCACAGAAGAGATAAAGTAACCTAAAAAGCAATTCCTTCTCCATATTGTACACAAATTAATATATTTATTGTAGTAATATAGGCATTTAATAAAAATTTGGAGTACATAAAAATGTACAATGAAAAGCAATCATCCTCCCAATTCCACTATTTATACCAATTTTCTTTGTACCGTTGAGTAACAGTTTCACTGTCTATTTCTTGTGCCGTCAACCTCAGTGACTGCAGCAGTTCCGTCCAGGAGGATGGCGTGACCACCCTCGCCCCTCTACTCCATCCTCTCCCACTACTTTTCATCTTCTACCTTTTCTCAAATATCTCTTTGCATATTTTAAGGTGAAAATTAACATATTCTATATTCATAATTTTTGCCTGAGCTTTTGTATAGATTCATTAATAGAGGTGAAAGTCAATAAGCTGTATCAACATTATGAAGGTCTTAAGGTCATTTAAGTCTTTGCCAGATGGGGAACTTTTTACTTTCCTGGGCCAATATTATGATGTTGAGTAGCTCTGAGGAGAATATTTCCAGTTTAAACAGAAACCCTTTTACTTCAAACCATTCCATGTATTAGTTTGCTTCACATTTGGATCATGATTTTGCCAAACAAAATTTGATTTTTCCTGGACAATCTAATTGCCTTTCCTTTTTCTTCTTGACCAAAAGCCAAAACAATAAAAAGCCTCACCATAGATCCAGTTTATCATATATCTATTGACAAAAATATCACATATTATATAAGGTATTTTTTTCCCAAATATAGAAATTCCAAAGTGTTATAATCTGCTCCAATCTAAGATTAGGGTCCCCTGGCCGGCCCAAAGCTATTAATCTAGAACTCCTCTTCTCTCCTAGGCTATATTCATACTTTCCTGGATCTCATGAGCTTTGTTTTCTTCCTCATTTTGCTGGAGTATTTATGAAAATCCTAAGAAAAGATACACAAGTGGTAAATGTTAAGAGTCTTGGACATTTTAAATGTTCCTAATTGATTAATATTTCACATGGGTAGAGAATTCTTGATTTAATATAGTTTTTTTCCTCAGAACTTGAAAGGCATTGCTTCATTAACTTGTATCATTCCAAGTTACTGCTACTTGCCTACTTTTCTTTACTTTGTATATATCCTATCTTGTTTTTTTTATTTTTCTACTTAATTGTTTTAGGATCTTCTCACCATTCAGGACATCACATAAATGTGATTAGGTGTAGCTCTTTTCACATTCATCAATGAACCCTTTCATTTTAAAGACTCATAGATCCCTTCCATTGTGGAAGATTTTCTTGTGTAATTTCTTCGATGGTTTTCTCTTCTTTATTTTGCTAACTCTCTTTCCAGGGCTCTAACTCAGATGATGAATGTTGTATAATACTTCTCTGTTACCTCCCAAGGAAACTACCTACACTCAAATTCTTGTCTCAATTTCTGCTCTTGCAGGAGACCAAATTAACACACCATGTAACATGGAAACAGACTTTAATTGCTTCACATATTAAAAGTATAAATAAAATTAGCCTGGTTGGGCAAGTAGGAACGAAGCAACATATTTGTATCTTAAGTTAATGATTTTTAAAACTTCTATTTTATTCCAGTTTTCACCTGAAACTATACAGTTTCTTTCACTTTTCTGAAAATGATTATCAGAAATCAGAGGCAGAAGATGAAGAAACTTCTGCACTACTTTTTAAAATGAAAAAATAAGAAATTAATCTATATTTTTTAACAACTGGTGAAGAAGTTCTGGGTACAGGGTTGAGGTGGAGGA
The DNA here is from genome assembly GCF_037783145.1 of Equus przewalskii. Lineage (NCBI taxonomy): Eukaryota > Metazoa > Chordata > Mammalia > Perissodactyla > Equidae > Equus > Equus przewalskii. Next base: position 17,325,625 of record NC_091845.1, read on the forward strand.
CTGCAAGAATAACACAAAGTTGCCATTCTCTAATGCCCTAAAATAAGCTGCCACCTGCTCCAAATAAATAAATTAATTAAATAAAGAGCAAAAACAAAACAAAATGAAAATACAAACAAGGAAAAGGGGAGAACTTTAGAATAAGCTTGAAGAACTTGTAGAAAAGAAAAAAAAAACAACAGAAGATCCTTTAGCAGATAATAGTGACAATAGGAGATAAGTTACTTGATTCCTAACACTGATCTCACCTTTTAGAACTAATGAGTTAACAGAATCCCATGATTTCTCACTATAAATGCTTCCCTAAATCTGGAATGAAACACATGAATGGGCATCCATTTTATTTTTCCTTCCTGTTCTGAGGAGTAATGGAATCTGAAAGTGAACATAAGGAAGATAACAAAGGGAATGACTCAGTCAACTAAAGGTTCCAGGGTTACCTGTTAGATTGAGGAAAAAATTCCAGAGCCCAAGGGTAGTCCTTCCACGAGAAAAGTATCAGCTTTCCAGTTAGACAGTGACATCTGCTTCAGGACGTGAACTGAAATCTCAAAAGCAGAGCATACACCCTCCACTGAATTCTCCCCCTCACCTCACCTTCACGACCCTTATCCTATCATCCCCTCGCAAACTGCGGGAACAGGGTTAAGATACACAATCCTCAACCCCCATCTCTAGCTCGGAGAGAAAACAAACTAGTGTCAGATATTAGAGGAGGAGAGTCAAGATTCATTCATTCTGTGTAACAGCAAAAGAACGTATGGGCAGAAAAGCCTAAGCATAACCAAGATGAGAGAAACAATTACGGCAACAATGTACATAGACCACAAAGGAGGGGAGGGAGGGAGGAAGGAAGGGAGAAATAAAAAGGAGGAGAAGTGGGACGTAATAGGAAAGCAAGTAATCCAATTCAGAAAAATTAAAACCTCAAAGAAAAAATAAAACTCCTCATAATTGCTTCACAATAGAGGACAAATTAATAAGAACATGCATTCAATAAAACAACACACAGCAATAAAATAAATGACAGTATGAGATGAAAATCAGATTGTGGACTCCCTACACAGAAACACTGAAGGGCAAAATGGCATCATCCTCATAGAGCTAATAAATAAATTAAAAACAGGAAGGAGCCAACCACAAGCCACACTGAAAATTGAATTGTTGACATAAAAGGAAGACTTCAGCAAAGTGAATAAAATGAAAAAGTCAAAGGGATTAACATTAGAGAGACATTATTTGGCAGAAAACTAAAGAAGCCAGCAAAGGAGATGCAACTATATAAGGAATTTTTCTTTAAATGAAGAAAAACTACATATTGAAATAACCCATCACGTTTCAGAGAAAGTTGATGTAGACATTTCACATTGGAAACAGCCCAGTTAGTACCATAAAGATAAAGAAAGAATTCTTTGAGCACTGAGAAAGAAAAAATACCAACCAACCTCTAAGGGAGAAAAATCAGGCAGGCTGGCTGTCGATACCCCTGTGGCAAGATTCAATGCCAGAAGGCAATAGAGCCACATCTATAAATGTCTGAGAGAAAGCAAACATAAACCAAGAATATTATCTACACTGAAAATGTCATTCAGTTATTTGAAAAAGCACAGTTGTGAGTGGGGAGACCTGTGAGAAGACCCACATCCTAACTGTTCATGATAGGGAAATACAGGATAAAGAACATGAACCTGACCACCTAATGCATTTTATCGTCTCCTTTTTAAACCCAAAGGATCATTTATGATGTACTTCTTGTAATGAAGAAACATTTATCTGAATTTCATTTGTTTACTCAATTTTGAGTCTTTCTTTTATTAAATTTAAAAATTAAACTTAATACTTCTCAATTAAAACTAGCAGGGGCCAGCTCATTGGCGTAGTGCTTAAGTTCACATGCACCACTTTGGCAGCCCAGGGTTCACCAGTTCAGATTCTGGGAGGAGACCTATGCACCACTTATCAAGCCATGCTATGGCAGGCACCCCACATACTAAATAGAGGAAGATGGCCGCAGATGTTAGCTCAGGGCTAATCTTCCTCAAAAACAAATAGCAGTAATTATATGATTTCTTTTAAATCTCTGACTATCTATCTGTCTATCTATCTATCTATCATTCTATTTACCCTTCTACTACATGTAAAATATGAAATGATAGTCACCTAATGTTCACAGTGTGGATAGGGTTTATAGTTTATTCTATTGTCATTATTTTTATTTTGATCTTACAATCACTTTATAATCGTTGGATTATTTTATTCTCTATATTGAGCAGGTATGATTTTAACAAAATAATCGAATAAGTTAACAGAGACAGAGAAAGAAGAAGAAAGAGGGGAAGGGGGGGGAAGGAGGTAAAGAAAGCAAACAAATAGGCTAAGATTTCCACAGCCATAGAAAACATGGATGAGCATTATTTTATTATACACACTTTTCTGAATTTTATAAATATTCAGAAGTAGTTTTTTAACAAAATCAATATTTTTGAAATTCTGCTTTCAGCAGAAAATTCTTCTTACAATTACGCTTCCAAGAAGCTCAAGAGACAGCCAAATATTTACAAATATATAGCGCTAAGAGTCAGTAAGCTAACCTAAAAAGCTAGAAAAGCGCTTAGGAGAAAGAAAAGGAGTTAAAGACATTGTTTTCCCAACTTTTTCATCACAAAATTGATTAAGGCCTGGGTTGTACATGTTTTAAGCAGCAATTTTAATGTCAGAGAGACGTCAGTTTTCTCATCTGTCCAGACTGATTCTGCTTTACCTTCACATGAGCTAAGACACGGAATCCAGCCCCTTCACTGGTTTCCAAAAGAAATCTGAAAATACCAATTTCTTTTCATAAATTTTATGGCCTTTACTAAGATTTGGGGGTTACTAGATGTACTCAAATTACATTGCAACATATTTAACTTGAAAGACATCACCTCAACTTTTCTTCTCTTTAAAGTTCCTTCCTTCGGTGCTTTTGGCAGTGGATTCTTCTTTAAAGATTGGCACCTGAGCTAACAACTGTTGCCAATCTTTTTTTTTTCTGTTCTGCTTTTTCTCCCCAAATCCCCCCAGTACATAGTTGTATATTTTAGTTGTGGTTCCTTCTAGTTGTGGCATGTGGGACGCTGCCTCAGAGTGGCCTAACGAGTGGTGCCATGTCCACACCCAGGATCCGAACCAGCGAAACCCTGGGCCTCCACAGCAGAGAGCGTGAACTTAACCACTTGGCTATAGGATAAAAATCCATGTCCCAGAAGGGCATTCTTATACAAGCTTCTACTCTGGGATACTCCTTAGGTAATTAAAATCTCTCTCCTCATTATAAAGCATAGCTCTTCAAACATGGCCCAGGTCCTACCGCCATGTTTCCATGCCCAAGCTGGCCACTGCAGGGAGCCACCAGTTAACTATAAATTTATTACAGTAGTCTTATGCCCTTGGAGACTTTTAATATACAACAGAGCAATTCTATTGGTTCATTTTGATTTCTTACTTGTGGTAGACAAATTCTAAGATAGTTCCCAAGCTTCTTGACCCTTGTTGTACACACTCTGAATAATTTCCTCCCCTTGAATGTAGGTGAGACCTGTGAATACCATAGGATAGTCTTTCCCTTGATTAGGTTATACCATACAACAGATATGATGTGATAATCGCTCCCATGATTATCCTATGTTACAGAAGACTCTGCCACTGGATATTAATGAGAGCTCCTCGTGCTGATTTTGAAGAGGTAACCAGCTACGTTGTGAGAGCAACACATGGCTAGGCTTTGAGGACAGCCTCTATGAGCTGAGAGTGAAGCCCAACCAAGTCAGCAAGGACTTTGAGCCTTCAACCTCAAGGACCTAATTCTGCCCCAAACGAGAGTGATCTTGAAAGAGGAGTCCAAACCTCAGATGAAATCGCAGCCCCAGCCAACATCTGAATTTCAGCCAAGTGAGACCCCGAGCACAAGACCCAGGTGGCACGTATCTATACTCTTGGCCCACAGAAACTATGAGACAATAAATTGGTGCTCTCTTAAGCTGATAAATTTCTGGTAACTTTTACAAATCAATGGAAAACTAATATATTTGGGAAAATGAGCAAGAATAAGTAAACAATAAAAATCAGAATATAGAAACAAGTGAACAAATATATGTAGGAAAAAGTAGACAAAAATTCAGTAAAAATACAGAATATTCAAACAATACTGTCAATCGATTTGAATTAATTTGTATAGAACATTATTACAGTCATCATGCACAAAATACAATTTTTTCTTCACGTTCTCATGGAGCATTCACTAAGATTTACTGTGATTTGGATCATAAAAAATGTTTCAACTTATTTAAAATAAATGTAAGAAGATTGAGTTTAAAATCAAAGAAAATTTTAAAAAGAAACAATAAAAATAGAAAATTAATGAATTAATTAAACAAATAATAGATAAATTAATAGTCAGAAACTGAAACTTTGAAAAGACTAATAAAATTGATAAACTCCTAGCATGATGGACCAAGAAATAGAAAACACAAATGACTCAAGTGAGGAATGGAAGAGGTGGCATCAGAACAGATCCTGCAAATATGAAAAGGACAATAAGAGAATACTATGAACAATATTGTGCTAATAAATTCAGAAATCTAGATGAAATAAATGCCTTGAAAAATAAAAATTACAAAAACTGTCACAAAAAGATACCGAAAATCTGAATAGCTCTAGACAAAGTTGAGTTCATAATCAAAAACCATCCCACAAAAAACTCTGGCTCTAGATGCTTTCACTTATGAATTCTCTGAAGCACTTAGGAAAGAAATAACACCAATCTTACGTGACTCTTTCAAATTAAAAGTAAGAAGGAACACAACCCAATTTGATTTACGAGATAAACGAATCCTGACATTAAAACCTGACAAAGAAAATAAAAGTAGACCAGTTATCACTCATGATCATAAACACAAAATGCTTCAAGCAATACTAGCAAATAGCATCGAACAATATATGAAAAGATAATACATCATAAACATTTAGAGTTTATCCCAGGAATACAAGGTTAATTTAACATTAGAACATCAATCAATGTAAATGTTAACAGACAAAAGAAGGAAGAAAAACAAAACATCCTTATAATAATTCGAATGATAAAAGCTTTTTAGCAAACTGGAAATAGAAACTTCCTCAATCTGACAAAAAGCACCTAAACCTGTACGTAATGGGGAAAGATTAAAGGCTTTGCCCCTAAAACAACAAACAAGACAAGGACACCTTCTCCCACCACTTCTATTCAACATTGTACTAGAAGTCCTAGCCACTAAAATAAAACAAGAAAAAGAAATAAAAAGCATGTGGAATGAAAAGGAAAAATTAAAACTTTATTATTTCTTTTTTTTTCTCTGAGGAAGATTAGCCCTGAGCTAACTACTGCCAGTCCTCCTCTTTTTGCTGAGGAAGCCTGGCCTTGAGCTAACATCTGTGCTCATCTTTCTCTACTTTATATGTAGGACCCCTACTACGGCATGGCATGCCAAGTGGTGCCATGTCTGCACCTGGGATCTGAACCGGTGAACCCCGGGCCGCTGAGAAGCGGAACGTGCACACTTAACCACTGCACCACCAGGCTGGCCCCTAAAACTTTATTATCTCTACATGACATAATTTTGTACATACAAAACACCAAGAATTTCCAAAAATACTAGAATTAGTGAATCCAGCAAGGCAAAGGATATAAAGTTAATCTAAATTCAATCATAGTTCTATCTTTATTAGTGAGCAATTGGAAAATAAAATTTTGACAAAATCACTTGCACATCAAAACATCAAATACCTAGGAATAAATTGAGTAAGATCCCTATACTGAAAACTACAGACCATTGTTGAGGGAAACCAAAGATGATCTAAATAAATGGAGAAATGTACCATGATATAGATTAGAAGACATCAATGTCTTTTCTCAACAACTGGTTGAACTAAATCCCAATCAAAATCATAGCAGGATTTTTAAAGAAACTGACAAACTGGTTCTAAAATTTATAATGAAATGCCAGCAATCTGATATACCCAAAGAAATCTTGAAAGAGAAGAACAGTGTTGAAAAACTCTTTCTACCTAATTTCAAGACTGTGGAGGAAGCTATAGGAATAAAGACAGTGTTCTATTGGTATAAGTATGGGTAGATAGATCAATGGAACAGATTAGAGAGTACAGATACCCACACATATTTTGCCAATTAATTATTGACAGAGCTTCAAATCCTTTTCATGAAGAAAGGACAACCTTTTAATGAGTGCTTTTGGAAAAGATGAATATCTGTAAGGAAAAAAAATGAACATCAACCACTACCTTACACCCTACAAAAAAATTAATTTAAGAAGAATCATTGACTTAATTGTAAAATTGACAGTCATGAAGCCTCTTGGAAGTTTCTTTATGATCTCTCAGGACACATAAAACAATAACCATAAAAGTTTTTTTAAAATGGATAAATTGGTCTGCATCAAAATACACAATTAAGAAAATGAAAACGCAAGCTACAGACTTGGAGAAAATATTTGTAATGTATAAATCTCACAGAGGACTTATATCCACAATGTGTATAATTTAAACTGCTGCAAATCAATAATAAAAAGAAAAACAACCCCAAAAAAAGTGCAAATGTCTGAATGTCTGAATAGACACCTCACAATAAAAGATGTACAATGGGTCAATAAGAAATGAAAAGATGTTCAACACCATCAGTCATTAGCAAACACAAACTGAGTGCAGAATTAGATTCCATTTTATATACACGTAAATGGTTAAATTTCAAAAGACTGACAATAACAAATGTTGGCAAGCAGGTAGAGTAACAGAAGCTTTCATACATTGCTGATGGGAACATAAAACATTACAACAACTTAGAACATATGCTTGGCAGTTTCTTATAAAATTAAACATATCAGCACCCTATGACAACCCCATGACACAGAAATTTCACACTTAGATCTTCACTCAGGAGACACGAAGACATATCCAAAACTGACTTGTCTAAGAATGTTCTTAGCAGACTTATATATGATAGCCCAAAACTAGAAAAGATCCAAATGTCTATCTTCAGGAGAATGGTATAAATAACTTGTAGCATATTCATACAATGGAATACTAGTTGACAATAAAAAGAAACAAACTATTCATATATGCAACAATATGGAAGAATCTCACCGTTTTGTTGTGTGAAAGAAGCCAGACACAAAAGAATATACTCTAAGAGCCATTTCTACGAAGTCAAGGCACTGGCACAAGTAATCTTTGGTGATAGAAATTAGAATGTGTGACTTCAGTGAGGAGATTGACCAGAAAGAGGCAGGAGGGTACTCAAAAAGTTCTTTGCCCAGTTTTGGGTGGACACAACTGTTAAAATGCATCCAAATGAACATCTGACATCTGTGCCTTTTATTGCATGTGAACTATAACTCAATTTTAAAATGTGAATGGGATCCTTTCACAAATGTTCAAGAAGTTATTTTTAATGTTCTATTATTAATTTTATTTATACATACAAATTAATTTTCTTCTTAAAAAGCATTTCTGGTACTTAACAAAATGCCCTGTCTGGAACAAAGTGCTGGTATGATTCTGCCAGATAGAAAATAATGTTATCATTGTGTCCCATTACATGTTATTATATGGATAGATGATTTTATGGAGCCTAAATTACCCGTGTCTTTAGTACTAATTCTGACAGCCACAACAATGCAAGTAATTGTATCTATCACTTCTTTAACGGCTTGGGGAAGTATTAGGCACTTGATGTGTTGTCTCAGGTACTCCTCACAACAGCCTCATTTTGCCAGTGAAGAAAATAAGGCTCAGAGCAGTTACGTAACTTGCCCAATGCTCATGGTGTATAATTCCAGCCTATTTTTGAAGACAGATCTAATTGCACAGCCATTACTCTGTCTGGTATACAACACTGTCACTTAATTGGACTAACTTGACATCACTTCTTCAATATAAAGAACTTTTATTGATATTCTTAAATTATTACAGATTGTTTAGTTCAACCAATTGTTACCAGTCAGGGTTTAATTAGAAATAAAACTAGCACTCTCTCTCTCTCTCTCTCTATACACACACACACACACACGGACACACACACACTACTATATGTGCATATAGCAATTATAAAATATAAAATTATATTAATAAAATTATATATGCATCTACTAATAATTATACAATATATGACAATTTTATATAATAACAATTTTACAAAATAAAAATAATATATTCTGACAGCAATGATAATATCTCTGGGGATTTGCCCTTACTCAACTGTGGGAGCCGGGTATGCAATCTCTATAAGGCTGTTGTCTTGATGTCTGATGCAGGCAATTTGGAAAAGAAGATTGTAAAACTGGGGAGATCTAACAAGCTGAGACCCACAAGTGTGAGCAGGAGCCCAGGAGGACTGGCAAAAATCTGCACCAATTCTTGTTGTCTTTGATCTTGATGCTGTGAGTGTCCAGCAGAAGCCAGGACCTTTCATCATGGTGCTAAAAACATGCACCTGGCCCAAAGTCAGAGGAGGTGAAGGAGGATCCCGGGGAAGACTGAGCAGCTATAGGCCCATCTGCTGCCTCATACCAAGAGGTGAGCCAGAAGATAAGTGACAATATTCCGAAATGGCTGCTGCTTCGCTTCTGCCCCTCAGATCGCCCACAAGAACCTCTCTCATGGTGCACGCGAACTGGAAACATACAAGAAAAGGAATTCTGAGAGATGAAGTTTAGCCTAGCCACGCTGACACTTTATAAAGCTACCATGAGCCATTTGCACATGAATTCTGCCTATAATCAGGTCTAGCCAATTAAAACATAGTGTAGAATTGAAGAGGGCATGTTTCCAGAGTATGGTATCTTACTTGAGTGTTTAGCTGTGTGATCACAGACAAACTACCAGAATTCTCTGCACTGGGAATTCTCACACAGAAAATAAAGATAATAACAGTACCTATTAATAACATTTCTGTTAAGAGTAAGAGAGAAGACACATGTCAAAGAAAACAGCTTAGAACAGAGCTTGGCACATGACAAAAAAATCAGTAAATATAACTATTATTATTATAGAATGAACAAAATCTCTGAAATCACACAAGTAGAATCCTATACTTTGGTTGAGTTAATCATTACAATATCTTATCATTGTGAACCTATAAAATTACAACAGCATGTACCTCTGTAAACTTAGTATACACATATAAATGTAAATATAAATATATATGCTTATCAAATTGCTGAAAATCTGCTTGTAGTGGTAAAAGTTCAGTGTAAAATAGACATTTATCAAGTAAGTTACAGTGTTAATAAATCCTATTTAATAGAAGAAACTAAAAATAGCCTATCACATTACAGTGCTTCTGTACAGGATTCATAATAAGAGCAGGGCTTTGCACTTTTTATATATATGTGTGTGTGTGTGTATATATATAACATTGCTGTACAAGTAGAGTATTCCTGGTCTCAGTCTACTTAACAATTACATTCTATAACACAGCAGTTGATATATGGCATTTTAGATAAAGAGGGAAAAGAATGCTCAGCTGAGCTACAGCTAAGTTATTTAGTAGTTTGAGAAATAGAAGGGGAGCAAATCACTTCTTTTTTTTTTTTTTTGCAGGGAAAGATTTGCCTTAAGTTAACATCTGTTGCCAATCATCCTCTTTTTCTTTTCTCCCCAAAGCCCCAGTGCATGGTTGTATGTGCTAATTGTAAGTCTTTCTAGTTCTTCTACATGAGCCACCACCACAGCAAGGCAACTGACAGATGAGTGGTGTGGTTCTGCATCCAGGAAGTGAACCCAGGCTGCCAAAGCAGTGAGAGTGCTGAACTTTAACCCCTAGGCCATCAGGGCTGGCTTCTGAATCACTTCTTTATCTTCAGTCTGCATGTCCAACCACAACATTGGCCAGAAAAACTCACCTGATATTCCATGCAACTCAGCTACCTAAGCACAAATGCCTGCTCAACTGTGTAATGGTTCAGGAGAATGGGATCCACCTTTATTTAACTCTATACAAAATACATTTATCCATGCACAAAATCCTAAGGAATCTAAAACAGAGCTAAGAAAAATAATGTGAGTTTAGCAAGGGCTCAATCTACAAGGTCAAGGGGCTGGCCCTGTGGCCTATGGTTGTAGTTCAGCATGCTCTACTCCAGTGGCCTGGGTTTGGTTCCCAGGCACGGACCTACACCACTCATCAGCAGCCATGCTGTGGTGGCAACCCACATACAAAACAGAGGAAGATTGGCACAGATGTTAGCTCAGGACAAATCTCCCTCCAGCAAAAAGAAGAGAATTGGCAACAGAAATTAGGTCAAGAAAAATCTTCCTCAGCAACAAAACAGAACAAAACACACAACAAGGTCAATATGAAAAAGTCAGTTGTGTTTCTGTGCACTAGCAGAAACCAATTCAAACTTCAAATATATATTTTAAAAACACTATTTATTGAGGACTCTACAACTTAGAATGCTTATAAATAAATTTGACAAAATACGTTCAAGATATGTACACTGAAACTACAAAATATTGCTTTAGAATAATTATAGAAGGCCTAAATAAATGGAGAATTAAACCATGTTGATGGGTCAGAAGACTAAATATCGTTAAGATGTCGATTCTTTCCAATATAGTCTACAGATTCAACAATTAAATCAATCAAAATCCCTACAGGATTTTTTGTAGAACTTGACAAGCTGATTCTAAACTAGTCTTTTGTGTTAGAGCCTATAGAATGCAACAGAGTGTTACAAAGCACAGCTACTGAGTGGGATAAACTTGGACTTGAACCTGTAACTATGCTCTTTACTGACTGGGGGACCCTGGCCTGCTCAGTTAAAGTCTCAGAACTTGAGTTTCCTCATTTGTTAAATGGGAATACTCTTAGCACCTACCTCATAGCTTGTTACAGGACAAACAAAGTGCATAGCCAGCATGAACATGAATATTAGTTGTTATTATAGTTGCTGTTGTTGTCTTTATATCTGAATGGTTCCTGGTAATGTATTTATTACACCATTTCCATCATCATGAAACAATTTGAGGTTGTATAAGACTTGTGAAGGTAGATATTTCGCTTGATCAAAACACTATATAAGCCAAAAGTCAGAATACTTCTTTATTAAATAAAACACTCAGATCTAAAGCTACTTAAACTCTTATCCACAGAGATTTCCCCAAATTGCTAAATGTGAGCCAATAAAGAATTCTTTGTCAATGAATATCTTATTTTCTCTTATAACTTTGTGATTCTATTATAAAACAGAATCAATGTTCTCTTGGAATATATTTTCAGATGTATTCTAGTTCCCAAATCACTAGTCTTTTATCCAAGATATGTCAGCTGTGAAATACATCTAATTTTATACTGAATTGAAGATAATGGGATAGAAATATATTGTACATGTCCTCACTCAAAATTAAAAAGAAATGACGATGGAGAGATGATGATGAGGATGATGAAGATGATGACATATAGATAGATACATCTTATTTTTCTTCACGTAAAAATCTTCACTTGAAAATCAAATCCAGCAAACTAGTATGCAATGCTTTCTTTTCATGACAAAATCATTTTTCCCTTTCCTGAAATCTGTCACTTAGAGACTAGGTCTATCAAAGAAATCATTCCTCTTTGGAAGCCTGAAAATAACTTTTCCACCAACCATATACTTAATACATAGAGCAGCATGAGTATTTGGTGAAAAATTGAGTTTTCCTCCCCTTTGTTGTTCATCTTTCATTCCAACATGAAGTTTTGTGATTAGACATTAAAGTTCCATATTTCATTCCAACATGAATTTTTGTGATTAGACATTAAAAATATGTTTCTTCATCCCAGATGTAGGATAGAGAGTGAAAATAAATTTGCCTTAGAGTTAGGCAAATACCAAAAGCCACCTCAAATATCAAGTTAAAGACATTATCAAAATTAAAGCAGATGGGGAAATTAGTTATTTGTTACAATATTAAAAAATGTGGACATCTTGTCCCCTTCTTCTTACCATCACTTCCAACTCCACTCCATTGGAGCTAAACTAGATATTTGAAATCCATACTTTATGATCTCCTTTGGATTAAGGTGTTTAAAGCCAGCATTAACACTCAAATATTAATATTTTCTTAGATAGTAAGTGGATTAAATACTATCATCCATTGAAGAAGGCATGAATAAATGAAGAATATCCCATATTCATGGATAGCAAGATTCAGTATTATAAAATCTGTCTTCCTCAAAATTTATATACAGTACTAATGCAATCTCTCAACGTCTCAGCAGTTTTGTGTGGAAATTGACCATTTACTCCACAATATTATCATAATGCAAAGCCAAGAATAGCCAAGGCTATGGTTGAAGAAGAAAGATTAAGGATTTATGGTACCAGATGGCAATATACTTATTATAATTAAGACAATGTGGTATTGATGCTAGGATAGACAATAGACCAATAGAACAGAACAGATTTGATAATCAGATCCACACATACATGCTCACTTTATTGGTAACAAAGGTGATAGTTCAATGCAGCGTAAAATAATTGCCTTTTTCAAAAGTGTTTCTGGGTCTAAGGGTATTCATATGGAAAAAACAAATCTTGTAACACTCCACAACTTACACAAAAATAACTGCAGATCTAAATATGAAAGCTAAAATGGAAACCCATCTAGAAAATAACATAGGAGTATATCTTCAAGATCTCAGGTAGTCAAAGTTTCCTTAACAAGACACTAAAAGAACCTACTATGAAATCAAAGATCAATAAATTGGACTTAATTAAATGTCTAATTTTATAAATTTAAAGATAGATAAATTGAATGGTGAAAAAGCAAGCCACAAATTTGGAAATGGTATTTGCTATACATCTATCTGACACAGAACTTGTATATAGACTGTATAATAGATATATTGATCTATCTTATAGGTATCTTATCTTAGAGATATATGTATCTTCAATAAGAAAAGTACAGAAAAGCAAATAAAAAAATCAGAAGAATACTTGACCTGTCAGTTCATAAAATGTATGTGTGTGTATGTGTATATTCAAGTGAAAAGCTGTTCAACCATAATAGTCATCAGGGAAATGTAAATTAAAACCACAATGGAATACGATTATACAACCAAAGGCTAAAACAGAAAAGACTAACAATGTCCTATGTTGTTTAGTATGTAGAAAACCTAGAATTCTCATATGATGAGGGTATGGGTGTAAACTGGTATACTATTTTGGAAAGCTATTTCCCACTACTTATTATATGCATACTCTATTACTTAGCGATATGTCTGGATTTTCAATTACCTGGAAATGCAAATGTTCATCCACATTAGAATAGATAAATAAACTATGGTATTATCAAACAATTGCATACTTTACAGCAATGAGAATAAGTAAACTACAATGACATACAATAACACAGATAAACCCCTGAGGCATAATGTTGAGCAAAAGAACCAGACAAAAAAATCAAACAGGCATTGCTCCACTTACAAAAAAATTTGAAAACAGGCAAAACTAATCTTGGATATTGGAAGATAGGTAGTGGTTATATTTTGAGGGGAGGGGGATGACAGAGAAAAAGTAGAAGGGAGACTTTTGCGGCGCTGGTAATGTTCTATTTCTTGATTTGGATACTGATAATATGGATGTGTTCATTCTTTGAAAATAGTTAAGCTGCATATTAAGCAATTATTTTATGTAAGTTTTAAAAAATATTTACAAAGAAAATATTCACTCGAATTAAAAGATTTTAAAAGTGGCTACCTCAAGATGGTATATTTTATTTTCATTTGGTGTTCTAACCTACCTGAACGTGATTTGTTTTCTCATATACAAATTTTATTTTTATATATAAAAATTTTTATATGTTTTATACATATAAATAAATATATTTTACATATAAATATCAATTTTTCCATGATCGAGAAATCTACATTCATCTCTGAGTTGTTCTCTCCCCCAGGGGTCAGCCTCAACAGTTACAATTGTATTATATACACTTCTCCCCTGGAAATGGTTCATTCATAAAGGGCTGGATGATGTGATAACAACTGGGCCAACTTCTGTGTCCCATTGATTTATAACAAAGAGATTGATCATCTGGTTTGCTAATACAACATGAATTTGAGGGCTCTTGTATGGACACATATGTGGAGAAACAGAAAACTGCCTATAAAGATGAATGCAACAGATAAGAGACCATGTTTTCCAAAGGGGAGAAAATAACTGAATGATCGCTTGATTTCCTGATGGCTCCTCAGTTCCTGGTTCTAGCCAGTCTTTGGGAAGTCCCTGCCCCTGGGTCCTATAAGACATCCCTAAGTCCAAATGATAAAGCATCCATCTGGGTTTATGAAAAGATATGTTATCAGACATAATGTAAGCTAGTTTGTCCGATAACCTGGAAGAGCCAAGAGGAAAGGCGAAGGCAGGTAGATTTTGAAGGAAGCATCAGTGGAGTTCAGAAAGAGGTCCTAAAAGCAGATTCTGCTTGGATGTAACTCTGTGAGAGAGAGAGAGTAGGGTTTGGGGAAGGATTTAGGAACCTTAATAGCAGGGGATTATGTGAAGGCATTGAGAGTTAAGAAAAGGAAGAAGGACTAGAAGAGAGGAACAGAGATTGAAACTAGGAGCAGTTTTTCGTAGTAAAAGCCCTCAACAAAGAACACAGTTACTGTTTTTTACCACTAAACCAGTGGTGGTTATACAAAAAGCATGCTTGAGACTCATAAGTTAGTAACGTTTTCAGTTGTTGACCATCATACAGCTGTTCGTCTCTTTTGGCAAAACTGAAGATCTGACTATTTAAGCATATAGGATAGTATCCACTAAATTATAAACAAAAATACAATTATATAATCAACATAAAGAAAGATATAGCTGCAAATTTAAAAAAACTTAAAAGGAAGATATTCAGATGGTCAGAAATACAAAAGCTATAATATAAGGTAAATAAGTTAATTCAGATGGCCAATTAAAGTGAATCCAGATGAGAAAATTATTTTAAAAAAAGATGAATGATAACACGAGCAATAATTAACTGGAATTTTAGAAATCATGTGAAAAACTAGTTACAAATTTATCAAACATTATATAAGCCAATAATCAAATATAGCAATCAAATATAGACCTGGTTTGAGAGAATCAACAGGAAAATTTCACTCTAGGTCGCGACTAGGGAAGATAAAACTAGAAAAGTGATAGCTTGCTAAAGAAGTGACTATTGATATTATAAGACAGAAAAACATTAGAAAAAGATCAGGGAAAGACAAGCTGGAAAAACAGTTGACAGGGTTTGTACGGCAATAACATCCCAAGAGCCAGAGATCAAAAGAACAGATGAAGGAGAAATGGATTTTAAAACACTCTGAAAGTCATTACCAGATACTGAGGAATCTGTAATCTGAGTTTCAAATAGGATCTTTTTCTGTAGGACCAGTAGTGAGGACCAGGAAGGTGAGGCAGGGCTGGGTTTGAGTGTAGGGCTCAGGCCAGGAGTCAACATCATCCTTCCAAGGCCCTTGAAAGACTGAAAATACAGTAAAAATGCAGAAACATTGTTTAATTATGGGTTGCAATGGTCTCTTGTTTGAGACAAGAGTAGTGAAGAGGGCACAGACAGGTTCAGATCCCTCCTTCTCTCTTCTTTTTATTTGGTGAGGAAGCTTGGCCCTGATCTAACATCTGTTGCCAGTCTTGCTCTTTTTGCTTGAGAAAGATTGTCCCTGAGCTAACATCTGTGCCAATCTTCCTCCATTTTTGTATGTGGGACACCACCACAGCACGGCTTGATGACTGGTATAGGTCCACACCAAGGATCTGAACCTGCGAACCCTGGGCTGTGGAAGCAGAGTTTGCGAACTTAACCACTAACATCAGGCTGGCCCCTTCAGACCTTTTTATGTCAATGGGCAAGTTATTCAGTAAAAGAGACTTGTCAAAGCCTGAACCATTCAGAGCACAGAAACTTTCTATCCATTCATAAATTTGATGCTATCTGGTCTTTCCAAATGATAAGAGATGTGTAGTTTTACAAGTCCTATAGGTAGAAGTAGATGTAGAAGGAGATTTGTCTTAAGATTTAAGGTCATGAGGGTTGGTGAGCTAGGTGGGTGAATTGGATTGTCAAAGTCAAGAGAAAAAGGACTCACCTAATGTAGATAATTTAGGGAGTCCCTTCCCATAAAGTAGTCTCCCATTATTTTGTGTGGATTGATTCCCTGTAGGTGTCGATTTATTCCCACATGAAGGACAGAAATAAACAGGCAAATGACCAACAGAGAAAGATGGACTAAATGGCTTAGAGCTGTGGTTCTCAAAGTTCAGTGAACCAAGAACCAGTAGCATCAGTCTTACTTGGAAACTTATTAACAATGCAGTCTCTGCTCACCTCCCTAGAACTCAGGCACCAAACCTATTTCCCTTCTTATATATTTGAAAGCAAAAACAGGACACAGAGTCACAACAGGGTTTGACTAAATGAAATCAGAATGCTCCCTGAAACTTTGACACCCATTTTACCAAATTTCTCTACTTAGCTACCACAGTGAAATTTCATCTTCTCCCTAAAAAGAAATGCTAATAATAAAGAACTTATTTTATCATTATTATACCATTTTAATTATAAGCAGTAATTACAGTCATAATTTACTGAACAGTAGTTAGGTACCACATTCTTTTCCAAGTCATCTCAATTTTCTACTATCCCAGAGTTAACCCATGTACATAGTATATGTATCATCGAAGATACACTGACATTTCTTATACTAATATGTATGCATTTGTTTCCATGTGAATTACAAAAATACTGCTTCCATTTATAGTTGTTTTTAAACACAAAGGTTAAAATATGAGTACATTTATAGAAATATTAGGTAAATAATAGATGATATGTAAATATGGCAACGATTGTGCAAGTATATATGGGAAACTACTATTTGGGAGAAAGTGCTTCCTATCAATCATCAAAACACTGCCATAAAACAGGTATTATCTCCGAAGATCAGAGACTTTCTGTAATTTCCCCAAGACCCTACAGCTCTTATGTCCACAACTAACTTTTAAACCCAGAGCAGATACCCAAATCCATGCCCCTAATCTTATGTTATACCCTCTGCTACAATTCCGGTATTATACTTCTCCCAAATATATAAATATATGTATCATTAAGAAGATAATTTCATTTCGACCAACCTACTCTGCACTGTATGAATAGTATTTTGATGTCCTCTCTATATATCCTATCATTATGCCTAGGTTAAAATTTTAAAAATTCTCTTTCAATTATGATGCATATTTCTACAAATTAGAATGTGTCTGCTTATTTGTATTATAAAACAAAATGAGTATATAGTAAA
Organism: Equus przewalskii; assembly: GCF_037783145.1. Lineage (NCBI taxonomy): Eukaryota > Metazoa > Chordata > Mammalia > Perissodactyla > Equidae > Equus > Equus przewalskii. The sequence goes on from NC_091845.1 coordinate 17,342,993, forward strand.
ATGCTATGCACAGACAGCATTTTGTGAGATATATATATATATATATATATACACACACACACATACATTTGCAACAAGAGAGCAGCAAAAATCCTTAAATATAAACAAATTTGGTGGCATAAGGTGCTCTGCTAAACAACCAAGAAATCATACTAGATAGCATTTTCCTTGGGAGTGGGGAATCTTTGATGAACACATTGATTCTATTCATTGCAACTGAGGAATGAAGTGTTGGAAGGAGGAAAATTATGGTTCCTGTCTTCAAGTTTTCCATTAGTGAAAGACTGAACGAAAACTTTTAACACCCAATTGTAACTGTGTGAGTGTATGTCTGTTGTACATGTCTGTGTGGTGTATATGTGTGTACATCTACAATTTAGAGAGGCCAGGGTAAAGAGAAGAAGGGAGGAAAGAATGAATAAAATGTTAGAATTTAGATTCTCTTCGGAAGAATAATAACTCGCTCACGGTGTAAGTGATTTAGAGATGTGGAATTCTGTGGTGAGCAAAAGGAGTGAGCAGTTGCTACAGCGAACTTGGAGAGCAGATGTGGGATTTCAGGCTTTCATTACTTATTTATTGCATTTACTCATTTATTCAACAAATGCATAATGAATACCACTACAGTGTGTGCAAAGTGCATTGGGAGGTGCTGGAATATAAATAAATCCATGTCTAGAGTAAAACAGAACAGACTGTAACAGCAGGAAGATCTTTGGAGAAACAAACGGTGGTGAGCTTGATTAAAAACAAATATTTATAGATAAAGGAATTAGAAATGGGGAAAATATTTGTCCTCACAAAATAATGATGTCAATAACTATAAAGTGAAAATAAATAAACAACTGTGAGACAAACTACCTGTTTGTAATATGAGCCTTTGAAATCTCAAATGAATGCTGCAATTTTAACAGAGAAATGTTTTTCACACACCTAAATAAGCCTGTAGCGTTTGCTTTTAAGGTTACTCTTTCAGGAATATCCTAAATCAAATATATTAAATATACATTGTTTTCTTTTTTAAAGAGAAAATAGCATTTGTTAGTACCTTTCTGAGATAACCTAAGTTCATATCCTAGTGAACATTTAATCTTTCTAAGCATTTAGTTCTTTATATATAAAGTGGGTATAATAATCCTACCTACTGTATTTGTTTTCTCATCTGTAATATCAGTACAATAATAACAACTGAGAGGTTAAAGACAGTGTAGAATTTCAATGAAATAAACTATGTAAAGAATCTAGTTCAGCTCAACTAGAAGGACCTACAACTAGAATATACAGCTATGTACAGGGGGGCTTTGGGGAGAAGAAAAAAAAAGGGGGGGAAGATTGGCAACAAATGCTAGCTCAGAACCAATCTTAAAAAAAAACAAAAAAAAGAATCTAGTTCAGTGCCTGGTACATAATTAGGCTCCATAAATATTAGCTAATGTTGTTATTATTATCTTAGTTAGCTTCGATCTATTTTTGTTCATTTTGAATACATGCTGAGAAAATTGGGGGACTGCAATCTATCCACTGCCAGGTAATTTAATAATAAAAAAATGGTATTATTATGTGAATGTGCATAGAATTCCAAAACCCACAAAATTAAGAAGTTACTTTTAAGAATAAAATTGGCTGAGAATAAGGAAACTAAAATTCCTTACAACTTATCCAACAAATCTGTGTAAAGTTAAGGTCATTTTGTGATCCCGTAGTCTCCAATAATTTATGGCAGTTTATATTACGGAAATTCAATGATATGAAAGTATAATTTGGAACTTTTGCTTCTGACTATGCAGGAGTAACTGGTATGAAACTTGCCCTTGGGGCCAGCTCCGTGGCTGAGTGGTTAAGTTCCACTGCGGTGGCCCAGGGTTGGATCCTGGGCACGGACATGGCACCACTTGTCAGGTCATGTTGAGGCGGCATCCCACATCCCACAACTAGAAGGACCTGCAACTAAGATATATAACTGTGTACAGGGGGGGTTTGGGGAGATAAAGCAGGAAAAAAAAAAGAAGATTGGCAACAGTTGTTAGCCCAAGTGCCAATCTTTAAAAACAAACAAACAAACTTGCCCTTCTGCAATAAACAATTAGAAAACTTGACTGAATATTGGAAACAATTGTTTTCGTAGATTTGAATAAGAAGCAGTGCAGGACTGGGATCCCTGAAGGAAGTGAAAGAAATGGTGGACCTTACAATATTCACAGCTTCCTACCTGAAGCCAATTTCAGAACATGGGCACGGGAAGGAGGAGCCCAAGCAAAGAATGGAGATCTTGATAAGTGGAAGAGACACTGACTGAAGTTTGGGGAAGCTAAATCAGATGTAATTTGTGGAACAAAGTACTAAATGAGGGGAAGCTTTAGAGCAAAAGGGCTCTAGTGGTCTTCATAGGAGGTTTATGGAATCTTCAGCTAAATACTAATCATCACTTTGAAAGGGAAATATTTCATCAACTGAAGCAAAACAAAATAAAACAGCTGGAGATCTATAAGCAGAACCTTCCAGAACTCACTCAGAGTAGTGAGACCTTGTTGAACAATGAGGCAATCAGAAGAGACACCAGAGTGTCACACCTTAATATGAAGACTAAACTAGCCTTAGTGTAAAGGTTACTATAAATATGCTCTAACAAAGCTTAAAAAGAAGGCTTTAAGAAGAAGCAAAAGAAAAAGGATAACCTGATCAGCAAATAAGTGAACTGCTTGACTAAAGAAGCTCCTACAGTAGATGTGCAAAGGAGTAGCAGACATTATGACCCATAATCACAAGGAAAATCAGTCCACAAAAATAAACCAAGAAATGACATAGATAATGGAAATAGCACAGAAGGAATTTAAAACAGCAATTATAAGTATCATAAATAGGCTTACAGATTTAAATAAAAGCCTTAACATACTGAGGGGGGAAATAAAAGATACAGAAAAGAACCAAATGGAAATTCTAGAGGTGAAAAACACAATATTGCGTATTTAAAATTCATAGGATGGCTTCACATCGTATGAGATACTGAAGAAGAGAAGATCAGTGGACTTGAAGTTAAAACAATAGAAATTGTCCAAATACGAGTACAGAAAACACAAAGGACTCAAAAATAAATGTACAGACTTAAAGATCTTGGAAGCCATCACTCTTGCCCTAATAACTAGAAAAAGCTAAACAAATTGAAAAATCAATGACTTTTCTTGGACCCATCAGTTGACCAAGTTTGAGGACAAACCACTCCTCCTATATCTGGAGAGAAAGGGGAATAAAATGAATGACAGCCAAGATTTACTTACTTGGGGCAGAACACATAAACTGATTGGAATACTTAAGCGGTAATTTTAAAGAACTGCTGGAGGCTGAGTGTGGACTAATGTGAAAGTAAGAAACTCCTGTGGCCTCACTCAAGATCCTTGACACTTTAGTGGGCTTTACCTCCAGGAACCCAACTGGGGTCTCATGGTGAAGACCAGAAAAAGATCCTCTCATGGTTCTGGAAAGGAGAAGGAAAGAAGAATCACTGTGAAATGTGCTCAGAGCATTCTCTATAACAAAGGCATAGTCCTCGAGGGAAAAGGCTGTACCAGATTCTCCCAGCTGGTGGAAGGTCATTCTGGCCCCTTCCAAGTCTTCCTGTCTCCCTGTAAAGGAAGAAAAAAGCTATATCACTGGAGAAACACATGTGAAGGTCAAAGTCCAACCCAGAAATACAGGCCCACTAAAAGACAGATTAATCATAGGATTATGCAATGCTTCCCCTGACCCCTACATTGCAACCACACCAATAGGGCTCCACAGAATAAAAGTGGATTACAGCCAAAAGAGCAGAAAGCCACAATGTCTCTGAGGAGGAGTACTTACGGAAGCTGAAAGGCAACAAGAGAAGCCAAAACTAACACTAAAAGAATTTGAAGCCTCTGTCATGTATAGCTATAGCAAACATTAAAAACAGCCTAAGTCCTGGGTCATCCCCAGCGGCCTGGTGGTTAAGTTCTGCATACTCTGCTTCAGCGGCCTGAGTTTGGTTCCTGGGTGCGGACCTACCCTGCTCTGTTAGCAGCATGTTGTGCTGGCAGCCCACATAGTAAAAGCAGAGGAAGATCACCACAAATGTTAGCTCGGGGTAAATCTTCCTCAGCAAAAACAAAACAAAACAAAACCCCAAAATGCAAAAACAGCCCAAGTCCTAGCCGGATTAGAATAAATCCTCACATTAAAAGTCCCTTTATCTTTTTACTTTTTCTGTATCTATACGAGGTGATGGATGTTAACTAAACTTATTTTGCAATCATTTTGCAATACATGTAAGTCAAGTCATTATGCTGCACAACTTTACAGTGCTATATGCCAATTATGTCTCAATAAAACTGAAAGAAAAAAATAGTTGTACATAAAAAAATAAATAAATGAAAACAAAAACCTGTTTATCTCAGTTCTTACCATGTGATAGAACTATCCAGCTTTCAACCAAAAACTACAGGTATACCAAAATGCAAGAAAACACACAGTCTAAATAGACAAATCAAGCAACAGAACCAGACTCAGATATGACACAAATGTTAAAATTATCAGATAATAAATGTAAAATAACTATGATTAATAGTCAAGTGCTGTCATGGAAAAAATGAACAACATGCAAGAATAGACATGTAATGATCTGGGGTAACGGCAGAAAAAGTGGAGAAGTAAAGAACTCCAAAAGTTTTCCCCTACATAAAAGCAACTAAAAAATGGACAAAACCTGTCAGAATCAACTTTTTTTCAGAACTCTGAAAATGAACGAAAAGCCTGCAGCAATTCAGGGAGTGCTTATTTAACTCAGTGAATCTCAATAAGAACAGTAAGCTTTGTGATGTTTTAACATATCCAACTTTTTTCCACCTCCCACTGCACACCTACTCCCAACCTCCATCCAAGCTCAGTAGTGGCCTTGAAAATAACATCTTGCATTCTGGGTACCAGTGTCCAAGGGAGTACAGCTGACTTCATTTGCAAAGATTTGTCTTTGGTTGATCTGTCTGGTGGCTTCATAGAAGACTGGCTCAAAAGGCCTATTTTATCTTGTCTAACTCAGAACTTGCCCAGTGCTAAAGCCATCCAGAGAATATTTGTGGAAAAAAATTTCAGGGAAATATTTTAGACTTTGCTGCCTAAAGCAAAGGTAACAGTGGGGAAGATAAACAATAGGTTACCAAAATAGCTTGTGAGGAAAGGCTGGGAGATAAGATGCTTTGGGGAAGAAGGGCCTTGAAAAGTTCTGACACATTTCTGGGAATATGGAAACCAAATACATGTTCAGGGGCAGGTGCACGATCAGAGAAGACCTAAGAAGGTCCTAGGGTCTCACGTCTGGATAGCTTTCAGGATCTGCACAAGCAGGAAGGGAAAGCTAAGACAGAGCTGGAAACAGCCTGGCTAAGTATTCACGTACCTCTACATGCATGGAGCAGATCTGCAAAGACTGGAAGATTTTTCAATCCAGGAAATTAAAGAAATCTCTCTCCAATCATTTGCTGATTAAGATAACCAAACAGAGACTTTGATGGTCACAAAACAGCAAAGAACACAGACTTTAAAAAAATTAGTTCAGAAAAGTCACTAAAACAAACAAACAACAAGAACAACAATGATAAAAAGTCCTGGGGAGGGGAAAAAATCTAATTTCCAGAGGTACCACATTATAATATCCACAGTGTTCAGTTTTCAACAAAAAATTGCGAGGCTTCTAAAGAACCCAGAAAGCATGACCCATATACAGGGAAAAAAGCAATCAATAGAAACTGTCCCTGAGAAAATCTAGACGTTGTACTTTTAAGATAAAGAATTTAAATTAGTTATTTTAAATATGTTCAAAGAGCTAAGGAAACCATGTTAAAAAAAACTGAAAGAAAGCATGAGTATTATATCTCACCATATAGACTATCAATAAGGAAATCAAAATTATAAAAAGGAAACAAACAGCAATTCTGGGGTTGAAAAGTATAATAATTAAAATAAAAAAATAACTTTAGGGGCTCAATAGCAGATCTGAGTAGACAAAAGAATCAGCAAACTTTAGGAAAGCTGAACTGAAATTCTTCTGTTTGAGGAACAAAACAGAAAAAGTTTGAAGATAAACGAACAGAGCCAAAGAGACCAGTGGGATACAATTGAGTATTCCAACTAACACATAACAGGAGTGACAGGAGAGAAGAGAAGGGAAAAGAAAGAATCCTGGAAAAAATAATGGCCCCAAATTCCCAAATTTCATGAAAATATTCATCTATATATGAACAGATTCAATAAACCCCAAGTAGGATAAACTCAAAGAGATACACACTGAGATACATTATAATCAAGCTGTCAGAAATCAAAGGCAAAGATAGAATCTTGAAAACAGCAAGAAAGAAGCAATTTATCCATAAAAAAGATCCTCAATAAGATTAATAACTGCCATCTCACCAGAAACCATCACAGACCATGACCATGTATATAATTATATAAATATAGATAAAACGTAATATTAACGTATTTTGTCTGTAACTCATCTTTTTTCCTATTTGATTTAAAAAGATAACTGCATAAATAAATACAAATCTACATTGATGAGCAGACAATGTATAAAGATAAAATTTGTAACAATAACAGCATAAAAAAGGTGAGGAACAGAGTCACAAATTGGGTGTGGTTCTAGTACTCAGAATATATAAAGAATACTTATCATTCAACAATGAAAAGACAAATAACTCAATTTAAAACTGGGCAAAGATTTAAACAAACATTCTCCAGAGAAGGTATATGAATGTCCAATAAGCACATGAAACGATGATGAACATCATTAGTAATTAGAAAATGTATATCAAAACTACAATGAGGGGGCTGGCCCGGTGGCTCAGCGGTTATGTGCGCACGCTCTGCTTCAGTGGCCTGCAGTTCCCCGGTTTGGATCACATAGGAGCAATATTTTTCCATATTATGGAAATTAAGTTGGTATTTATCTGAACTAGATTGTTATAAATTAATATGTTAATTATAATCCTCAGGCAGCCATTAAGATAATAACTCAAAAATGTACAGTATAAGAAATGATAATACAATTAAAATAATATACTACAAAATAACTAATACTTTAATAGTGAAAGAAGTGAGAAAGCAATTCCACTCCTAGGTATATATCTAAGATAAATGAAAACATATGTTCACATAAAAGCTTGTACAGAAATGCTCATAGCAGTACTATTCATAATCGTCAAAAACGAAACAGCCCCAATTTTCTTTAACTGATGAATGCACAAAGAAATCGTGGTATATCCATATAATGGATCATTATTCTGCCCAAAAAAGGGGATGAATTACTGATCAATACTACAACACTGAAGAACCTTGAAAACATTATGCTAAATGAATGAAGCCAGATGTAAAAGGCTACATACAGTGTGATTCCATTTATATGAAATATCCAGAAGAGGAAAATACAAAAAGACAAAAAGTAGATTATCGGTTGCCAGGGAGAGGGAGATTGGGAGGTACAGTGTTTATTTTTGGGTGATGGAAATATTCTGGAGTTAGATACCTGATGCACAATATTGTGAATATACTTTTTTAAAACCACTGATTTATACACTTCAAAATGATTAAAATGGTGAATTTTATGTTAGATTAATTATATCTCAACAAATTTAAAAAAACAGACAGGTAACACAAGGGTAGAGATGAAAACTCTAAAAAAGATCAAAAAAGTAATGCCAGAAATAAAAAACACTGTAACGGAAATGAGAAATGGGGGTCAGACCACTGGCATAGTGGTTAAGTTTGTGTGCTCTGTTTCAGCAGCCAGGGGTTCGCAGCTTCCGATCCCCAACACAGACCTACACATTGCTCATCAAGCCATGCTGTGGCCACACTACTCATCAACTCATGTTGTGGCAACATCCCACACACAGAACAGAGGAAGATTGGCCGAGATGTTAGCTCAGCGACAATCTTCCTGGGGCAAAGAGAGGAAGATTGGCAACAGATGCTAGGTCAGGGCCAATCTTCCTCACCAGAAAAAAAAAAAAAGAAAAGAAATGAGAAATGCTTTTGATGGTTCCATCAGTATACTGGCCACAGTCAAGGAAAGAATCAGTAAGTTTGAAGACAGGACAATAGAAACTAATCAAACTGAAATGTAAAGAGGATAGAGAATGGAAAAGAAAACATTTTATGGATTTATGATTTTAATATTTATATGGAAATGCAAAAGACACACATTACCCGACACAATACAGAAGAAGGTACATTACTTCCATATTAATGGATAGGGAGACTCAATATTAAGATGGCAGTTTCTCCACACTCTTTACATTCAATGCAATATCAAAGAAAATCCTAGCAAACTATTTTGGGAATATTGACAAATTGATTCTAAAGTTTATATGGAAAGGAAAAATCCCCAGCACGGCCCACACAATGCTGAAAAAGAACAAATTCAGAGGACTGACATACCCAAACTTCAGGACTTAGTGTTCACGCTTCAAGCTACACTCTTCATGTTTTGGAAGACACAAGAGTGTGACTGTGTGCATAGAAAACCTGAAAGAATACACAAAAAAATTAAACTACTGGAAATAATAAGTGAATTCAGTAAGGCTACAAGGTATAAGATCAGTATTCAGAAAAATCAATTGCACTTCAATATTTTATCAAGGAACAATTAGAAAATAATTTTTAAGTATCATTTATATTTGCATTAAAAAATCAAATTCCTCAGAATGAATACAATGAAAATTGACCAATGTCTCTACAATGAAACCTACAACATTTAAAGAAATTAAAGACCTAAATAGGTATATAGTTATACACTGTTCATGTTTTGGAAGACTCAAGAGTGTTAAGATATCAATTCTTCCCAAATTGAATATATTTCAATGCAATCATTGTCAAAACTCCCCCATCGTTTTTGATAGAAATTGATAAACTGATGCTAAAATTTACATGGAAATACCAAAGATCTAGAAGAGTCAAACAATCTTGAAAAAAATAAAGTCAACTTCAAAAGAACAGCAAAATTCACACCTGATTTTAAAATCTTCTATAAAGCGATGGTAATCAAGACAGTGTTGTAATGGCTATTGGCACAAGGGTAGACAATTTGAACAGGAGAACAGAATAAAGACTATATACGGCCAATTAAAATTTTGACAAAGATTCCAAGTCAATTGAGTGTGGAAAGGGAAAAACATTTTTAACAAATGGTGCTGGAATAACTGAATATCCATATATGGAAAAAAGAACATCAACTGATATTCTATTTCATATCCTTTACACCCAAAAAATAATTTATGATAGCTCTTAGATCATGTGAAAAAAAATAAATTTGGATGAATCTCAAAAATATTATGGAGAGCTAAATAAGCCAGACACACAAGAGTACAGACTGTATGATTCCATTTATGTGAAGTTGTAAAACAGGCGATACTGATCTAGGGTCAGGAAGCAAAAAGTGGCTGCCTGGAGGTGGACCCGAGAGGAATTGGCTAGAAATGGGTACCAAGGAACTTTGTAAGGTGATGAAAATAGTTTATATCTTGATTCACAGTGATTGAACAGGGCACACATTTGTCAAAACTCATTAAGCTGTACAGTTAAATAGGTTCATTTTATTGTATATAAATTGTACCTAGTAAATTTACTTAAAAATAGCATTGTGCCTAAAATTACAATAAAGTTAATAAACAAACCACATTTCAATCACAAGTTCTTATTATACAGACAACACAACTTTTGCTTAAGTCAGAGAAAGTTTCAAGGATATGGAGGAAAGCTTTTTTGGATATAGGTCTATCTCTTCAATGCCTGAAAAATTACCTTGCATTCTCAGATGAACTTCAAATGTCCAATGCCAAAGGCTGAGGCCCTTTCCAGTAGCTAGAAACGTTAAATCTTTTATTGCAGGTACATATTTTAAAAAGCTATCTAGTATTTCAGTGATTCATCCACATCATAGTCCAATTCATGAATGTTTATGCTGAAATTCATATATGGCCTAGGATTAAAAGAGAGGAAAGGAGTGAGGGAGGGAGAAAGAACATCTTAAAAAGTAGTGGAAATTAGACATTAGTAATATACAGTGAGTTTTATTCTCTGTCACAACTCTAAGTGAATGTAGCATTCTCTGTACTAATTTCTCATGCAATGTCCACCTTGACTCTCAATAATAGATTAGAGGAAATTAGCATATTCAAAGAAAGTTTGGAGGGTGGAAACTAATGTGTGTGAAACTAAAAAAATTCCCAAGTGCATTTGACTCATACGTTTAATAATGTCAAGGCTTTGCATTGAGTCTGGCACATCGGAAGCACTTAATAAATGTTACGTCTCTTGGTGATGATAAAGATGGGAAAACGACATAGTGTGGTACTCTTCCTACCTCTCAAAGAGTAAGATATATAAATAAATAATGAGACAAAACATCTTTTGGTTTCTTTTTTTTAATTTATTTTTCTAATTGCAGTAATGTTGGTTTATAACACTGCATAAATTTCAGGTGTACATCATCATATTTCAATTTTTGTGTAGATTACATCATGTTCACCATCCAAAGACTAATTACAATCCATCACTATACACATGTGCCTAATCACCCCTTTCACCCTCCTCCCTCCCAGCTTCCCCTCTGGTAACCACCAATCCGATCTCCATTTCTATATGTTTGTTTGTTGTTGTTGTTTTCTTCTATTTATGAGTGAGATCATACAGTATTTGACTTTCTCCCTCTGACTTATTTCGCTTAGCATTTTACCCACAAGTTCCATCCATGTTGCTACAAATGGCTGGATTTCATCATTTCTTATGGCTGAGCAGTATTCCATTGTGTATATATACCACATCTTCTTTATCTGTTTGTCCCTTGATAGGCACATAGGTTGCTTCCAAGTCTTGGCTATTGTGAATACTGCTGCAGTGAACATAGGGTGCATGTATCTTTCGCATTCATGTTTTCATATTCAACTTTTGTTTTCATTATAACTGTTCTTTAATAGTATAAAACATGGTGGCAAGTTACAATGAAAACGAAATCGTTTTGTTTGTTCTTAAAGGACAGTTAGTCTTCAAATGAATGTTTCCTTGTTTCCTGGGGAGGAAGTTTGGAGAGATTCAGATAAAGTGGTGGCCTTTGTGTTGAACACTACAATGAGGATGTAGATTTTTTTTTTTTTTTTAAAGATTGGCACCTGGGCTAACAACTGTTGCCAACTTTTTTTTTTTTTTCTGCTTTATCTCCCCAAACCCCCCCGGACACAGTTGTATATCTTAGTTGCAGGTCCTTCTAGTTGTGGGAGGATGTAGGTTTCTAAAAAAGGGAAGAGAGGCCAGTCCAGAGGGTAGGAAGACTGGACAAAGACACTGCACAGAGAAAACAGGATACATTTAGAACTCTTTAAGTATCGCACTTCGTCTATGGCATGGTGTTCAGGAAAGGGATTCCTACTGCTGCAATATCTGAAAGCTACAAATTTCTGCCATTATCTATTAATTAAGAGCTTATTTTCATCACTTCATGTAGTTTTTATGGCCCCCATTTGTCCCCTTCTTTGTTAACTAACTTGCCCAAATCCTAAAGCAAGTAAAGGGTAGAGCGATAATCTGATGTCTAAAGCACCCGAAAGCCCCCATTGGAAGACTTAAGAGACATACAGAAATGTCAAGGTTAGCGAGACCTCGAAGACTTGGGACGATATTGAGGCATGTGTTTAGTTCTGTGCTGGGTCATGCACTTGACAATGAAGTCAGTGAGAAATGGTGGTGTGTACAAGCTTTTGAGAAGGAAAACAGGAAATTATGTTCTGTTTTAAGCAACTACAAATTCCTATAATATTTCCAAATATATCTAATACTGGAGTATGTGTAGTAATTGTAAAATCTGCCAAGGACAGCTGAAAAGTCAAGGACTTTTTCTTAATACACCTGACAATTAGCAGAAGTTTAAACTGTTCTTTGATTTCTGACATTTAACTCTTGCCCTACAAAATGACCTCTTAGAGCTGAAAGCAGCTCCCTGATGGCAGTGGCCAAATTGTCCATGTAGACTCATGGTTCTCTTAGAATAGTGGGTACCAAACTCTCTTTGAAGTTAATAGCTTTAAAATATTGGCTATTAACCAGAATTTGCATGCACCGCTGGTGGGTGTCTACAATGAAACAACCACTTCAGAAGCGAGTTTAGCGGGTCCTCAAAAAGTTAACCATATACTAGCTCTAAGACCAAGTGTATTCCATTTCTAAGGATTTATCCCAAAAAGTAAAGCATATATGCATAAAACTTGAATAAAAATGGTCATAAACACTTCTTCATAATAGCCCCAAATAAGAAGTAACCCAAATATCCAACAAAGGGAGAATTGATAAACAAATTGCAAGAGAGTCCTACAGTTGAATACTATTCAGCAATAAAAAGGAATAGATTACTGACATGTGAATGAAGCTCAAAAACATGTTGGTAAGCCATAGAGATTAGATACAGAGTGCAACAACAGTTTGATTGTATTTATATGAAGTCCTAGAAAAGACAAAACTAATGAAAGAAAAACAGTTGACATGGCTGGCTGTGCGGTGAGTTGGAACAGGTCTTGACTGAGAAAGCTCATGAGAGAAGTTTCTGTGAAGGTGGGAAAGTTTGTCTATATAGGGTTCTGGATTACACTTGTATGCATTTGCCAAGACTTGCCGAACTTAAGATATATGCTTTGTAATTTATACATAATTTTAAAATGTTTAAAACATTTGCTATAACATCCCTTAGAGTCAACAGCTTTAACATGTTAATTACTTAAAATTTTAAAAATCCCTCTGGAATAAACTTTGGAGAAAACATATACTTTAAACTGACCAACTGAATTTGGATCTGGATATGGTCTTACTTCGTAATGTTTGAAATATTTTTAAAATACATAAGCAAAGATCAAGTTGCAGAATTAATGTGTGTGTATCTCCTTTTAAAATCCACTCACTCATACCAAAACCCTTTAATGAATGAGTGGGTAAAATCTGAAACACTGCACATCAAAGTACAAGTGTGACCTCCCATCCGTGAAGTCCCACTTGAGCAGTGGGTATCAGGGGACAAAGAAGGATGAGAGGGGGTATTTCATATTGCTCAAATATTTCAAACAAATGTACTGATTTCTATCGGTATTACAATTTTCAAGAAAATTTTTAATGTTTATAGCACAAATAATACATTTTTAGGTTACTTAGCAATAGGATAACTATTTCTTCGAAAACACACATACACACTCACACACACTCATAGAGATAATGACAGGGAAAATTTTTAAACGATGTTTTCATTTTTTATTTTTAGTTAAATTCACAGTTCTTCAGGAATTAATTCTCAACAAGATTTGTTCCTTTGTTTTTAAATATACACAATGTACTACTGTCCCTTCAGAATACAGGAAAAAAAGTATTTTCTACCTGAATGTTCCTTTAAGATATAGGCAGTTAGTATTTCAAAATCACTTTTATTGAAGTATAAATTACGTACTAAATTGCACCCATTATAAGTAAGTGGACGCACTCATGTAACTCCCATCGCTTTCAAGATATAGCACGTCCATCACCTCAGAGAGTCTTGTCTATTGCTTCCCAATCAACGCCCAATCTAACATCCAGCCCTATTCGATCACTCGTTTTTTTTTAACTCAAACTTTTTATTGTGTCTCAGTTTATCTTTTAAGACTACGAATATTTCCTCTTTTCTATTGAGTTCATAATTATTTACAACACTGTGAAGTTTCAGTTGTACATTATTGCTTCTCTGTCCCCATATAAGTACTCCCCTTCACCCCCTGTACCCACCCCCAACCCCCTTCCCCTGGTAACCACTGAACTGTTCTCTTTGTCCATGTGTTTGCTTATATTCCACATATGAGTGAAATCATCTGGTGTTTGTCTTTCTCAGTCTTGCTTATTTCACTTAACATAAAACCCTCCAGGTCCATCCATGTTGTTGCAAATGGGATGTTTTTGTCTTTTTTATGGCTGAGTAGTATTCCATTGTACATATATGTTCCTTATCCAATTGTTGGTCGATGGGCTCTTGGATTGCTTCTATGTCTTTGCTATTGTGAATAATGCTGCAATGAACATAGGGGTACACAGGTCACTTTGAATTGTTGATTTCAAGTTGTTTGGGTAGATACCCAGTAGTGGGATAGGTGGGTCATATGGTAGGTCTATTTTTAGTTTTTTGAGGAATCTCCATACTTTTTTCCATAGTGACTGCATCAGTTTGAATTCCCACCAGCAGAGTATGAGGGTTCCCTTTTCTCCACATCTTCTCCAACACTTGTTGTTTTTAGTCTTAGTGACTATGGCCATTTTAACAGGAGATCACTCTTGGTTTTTGTCACTATAGACCAGGCAGCTGAGCCTGCAATGTCCATAAAACATTAGGTATCTCTTTCTCCATTTTAACCATGTTATATGATTTCAACTCAGAAGAGGTAAGAGGTATGTAATTCAGTTTCTTCTATTTCATCTTTACAAGACGGCAATCACATCCATGCATCCCTCCTCTGTGCAGAAATGTGCTGAAAGAAAACGATGGCAGCTGAATCTGAATACAGCATATGTTAGTACATTTGACACTCCTTTCTCTGTTCACAGTTCTTCAGCCTATGATGTTGTATCCAAATATGCCATTGACCATAAATGTACACGCATTTACCCAGAACGTACAAAGAAAATAAGCTCTTTCGTCTCCAGTCATTAGAAATATTCTTAATCCTGTTGAGTTAGTTTGAGGGAGGTTGGTAAAGACTTAGGAGGTGATAGCAGAGTTAAGCTAATATTTAACTGTTACATTTTGTGCAGAGAGATTTGCTTGCAGCTTCACTGAAGATCCTTCAACACACAAAAACATAAGGCTCTTTTCACCAATTCAGTTTTCAAAAGCAACTGATACAGAACTTAGACAAACAACAGAAACTGAAATAAAATATTTTCTTACCCCTTCAAAGAATTCTGTCGGAATCTTGCCATATGGATCCGTAAAGGATATGTAAGCAACTGATAGTACTCATACATCATCACCGCCACTTATGCTGACTTAGTCGTACCTGTTGTGAAAAGCCTACCCATTTACTTCGTACGGAATCAGCACTTTAGTCTGAGGACTCCTCTCTGTTACCAAACATTTGTAGGGAAAAAATGGTCCTTGGGTTAAGTAAGCAAATGGTAATTACTAGCACCTACAGGGCCACTGCATATGATAGTGGAGGTCTTCATGTGCCCAACGTTCTCCATAGATGATAATGTAAACAATGTTCCTTAGAGTTGTGCAGTACACAGCCTAAACAACCACATGTGACAGCCCTGTGCACATCCTCAGCATTTTGCAATAGAAGACGATCCACTAATGACTGTCATTTCTCCATTCTATTTTATAGGAGCTACTATGCTCGACACTGCTTTCACATTTCCCTGGGCAAATTTACAACTTTATGCAGAGATTGCATAGGATATGAGAAGTACAGTATTATCCCATGAAGCCTTCCAAAATAGGGTATTGCTACATTCACTAGTGAAGCACGGTCTCCTCAGGTGGGGATGATAACTGTGAGCTGCGATGGCATGGCATGGCATTGACCTGGCTGGTGCAGTGAACAAACTCAGCTCTGAAGCCAGCTCCCATAGCTCTTCCGGGGCTGCATTGCAGTGTAAAGTGGCATGACTCACATGAAATGCTGACAGCTCTGTAGATTTATCTGTTATTTTAGAGATTTTGAAAAATCTCCTTTGTACTCTAGGAGGTCCAGTTAATTAGGCTTTTACTTGTGACATATGCATTACTATTGTCCTCCATTTGGGCTTAAACTCCTTGAAAACATTTAATACCATGCCAAGCATTCCTCATTATTTCTAGAATCCCTCGATAAAGTTTTGGATGACTGATTAATTGAGACACAGATCAAAGTACATATGTTTTAGTATCCCATTGACGAAATGGGTCATTATCCTATTGTACTAGAATAATGCACTACTACAAAATGAATTATTAATTATTAAAATATTGTGCAACTCAAACTCATAAAACACTTAAATTCACTTTTAAGGGAGAGAGAAAATGGTTGAAGCATGTGAAAAATGTTCTAGATTTGACAATTGAACCATTAACAACTTAAAACAGACATTTCTGGAAAATTAAGACTCAAAGCCAAACTGCTTTTTATTTTTGTGCACAGAAATATCAACAGACACCATAATTTTTATTACTTCTTGGCTTTCAAAATGTCGTCTCTATTATCTTCAATATTAGGCACCACACATCAGGGCTGGTAACAGATTTGAAAATATTATGTTAAAATTAAAGTGTGTTACTTGTATCTTACATTCATCAGAAGTAATGGAGATTACCATGCATCTAACCAAATCATCTTCTTTGCGTCATAAATTCTAGATCAACTTCTGTTTATACAGTAACTTTTAGGCAGTAAATTTCTTGATAGTAAAAAATCAAATCCATTCAGTATCATTACCTGTTTTCTCTCCAGCACAGTGGCAATATTCAGAGAAGGAAAACCTGAACCTCTGGGCTACATTCTGAAGGTTTTTCCACGCGGGACTAAATTAGATTGTATACTGTGGAAGATGGATTATTCAATGAAATATATATAAGGAAAGATCATGCCATCCTTTTACTTGTGACTCTCATATGTAATCATGGCTTCTCCAATAAATATATCTGTAAATTCTTG
The DNA here is from genome assembly GCF_037783145.1 of Equus przewalskii. Classification (NCBI taxonomy): domain Eukaryota; kingdom Metazoa; phylum Chordata; class Mammalia; order Perissodactyla; family Equidae; genus Equus; species Equus przewalskii. The sequence continues at coordinate 17,359,693 of NC_091845.1, forward strand.
TTCGTTCCTGCGTTTCATCTCTAAATATAACACAGTTACTCTGAAAATACATTTATAAAATCAAACATTTATCAAACATTTACTGTAGGCCAGGAATATGTAAGCGCTTTAAATGTATTTTCTCATTTAATCCTCTCTGCAGCCCTATAAAATAAGTACTCTTAACATCTCCCCAACTCCACCCATTTTATAGATGAGGAAAGTAAAGCCCAGGAATTAAAAGTTCAGCTTGCTCATCATTAAAAATAATGACACTGAGGCTTGTTAATGTGACGCCAGAGCCAGCCTCTTAGCCTTTCCATACATTATTCTTTTGAAAGAGCTCATATATCCCACCACATTATCTCTTCCTTTAAAAACATAACTGCTTTGGAATTGAGTAGGAGTTGTGAAGCCATAGCAAAAGAGAGACATAGGTTTGATTCACAAAGTCTTTTTACTTATTTTCATATGTAGAAATTGGGAAGAAATTCCAAAAAATTATGTTTTAACTGAGAAATACATATGCAGCCGGTCCCTGATGAACAATGGTTTGTCTAACAATTTTTCGACTTTACCGCGATAGCATTCAGTGGAAATCATCCTGGAATATTGAATTTTGATCTTTTCCCAGGCTGGGGATATGCCATAGGATACTCTCTCGTGATGCCGGGCAGCAGCAGGGAGCCAAAGCTCCCAGTCAGCCACACAATCATGACGGGAAACAACTCATACACTTACAACTATTGTGTGTCCACACAACCATCTGTTTTCACTTTCAGTACAGTATTCAATAAACTACATGAGATATTCAACACTTTGTTATAAAGTAGGCTTTGTGTTTGATGATTTTGCTCAACTGTAGGCTAATGGAAGTGTTCTGAGCACGTTTGGGTAGGCGAGGCCAAGCTATGATGTTTGACAGGTTACGTGTATTAATTGCATTTTTAACTTACAATATTTTCAACTTAATGATGGGTTTATCAGGACATAACCCCATTGCAAGTCAAGGGGGAGCTGTAATTAAAAGGCAAACATTAGCGATTACACAACAGAGAAGGCTTAAATAAAAGATGCATGGCCCTGGTTACGTTATTTCACCAGAGTATGCTTCATCACGATACTTGGGTCCTTGTTGTATCAGACAGTAATGGTGAAAACTCTAAGTTATGAGCTTTGTGACTATTTTGATGACTTCATTCAAGTAGTTTGGAATGATACAGAGACATGGAGATATGTCAATTACACAGAAGATAAATTTCAAATATTTAAGAAAGAGCTTTCAATACCAACTTCTTATCTCATGGAATCATATAAATTATAATCTGTAATAAGCAAACACTTTTTTCAGATAATTGTCAGATTTGGTTTTTTTAATCTACTCATTAGCCATATTGTTGGCACAGCAGTCACAGACATTAGATCAGATACAAATTCTGGCAACAACACGTAGCGTCCTTCATAAAATATTGCTATGTATCCAAATGCCACGTTACATAAAATTGGCGTACAGAAGTCACATTTTGCTAAGCTAATAAAATTGGTATCCAAAGGCTCTCATTTTTATTACAGGGAAACTGTGTATATTCCGCACTTGGAGAGCAGGCATGGCGTATGTTCTGAAATGGTTCCAAAAAGAGAAGGAATACAAAACCTTACCAATAAGTCCAGCCAAGAAGAACTAAACAAAGGATGTTAAACAAAGCAGGGATTTGCTCTTGCTGTCTGATAACTATTAGCCAAACCTGAAAAGGATGAAGGCCAAAGAGTCTGAAAAAGAAAATGAAAAGATAAAAGAAAACTGAGGGGAAATAAAGGAGAAAAACGGAAAGAAAACAATGAATGTAAAAAAGATAGCTGGTATTCATGGCCATTGGAGGTGTAGAGAGGCTGGGAAAAATGACCTGAACAAAAAGTAGGTGAAAGAGATGTCCCTAGGGCAGAAAATACCAGTCATGAAAGTATTTTCATATAATAATTAATTGCCCCTTAAAACTCCCTCCCCAAAATCTTTTTTTTATGATTTCCATTGAAGAATCAATATTCATAAAGATGACTCGGATTTTTGGGTTCTCTCAAGTAAAATCAAGTGTGTTCTGCTTCTTAAGGCAGAACAGAATACAATATATTTAAAGAAAAAATTGGATCCAAGTAGATAAAATTTAAAGTTATGCAAATTAAAAAGAAAATGCTCATTTACTTGGCACATCATAGAACTAATACATCCCAGTATAACCCTGTTGCTGAGATATGGATCTCATAATGTGTCATTTAGATTTTCTATAATTTCACCAATACCCTCAACTACAAAAGGAAAATACGTAACTTAAAGTGAGAAAAGTCTACCAATAAACTTAGAAAGAAATTTTAGTAGAAATGTTAACAGTATTTTTACCATATGGTATATAGACCATTTATTTTATTAAGGATAGTTTTAATGCAAATAAAAAACACATAAATAATAAAGTCTCATACATTTTTTAAAATGACATTTGCTCATAAAAGTAGAAAAGTACTACATTCTTAAATCAAAAACAGTAATTGAAAGCCCAGATTTTATCTGATTCTTAAAATGACTTATCATCCATCCATAGCTGTACTTTCTTTTTCATCAGAATTGATCAAAAAACTCTAAAGATAGTAGCTGCTGGGCATTAATTGAGGAGCATGAGAAAGAATTCTTTCCTTCCCCAACACACCAAATATGTACAGTAAAAACGTCTCTGTCCCATACCTTTTTAAGATAAAATATTACTCCTTATGTGTGTGATTTGGCATGGAGCAGAGAAGGGAGGAAGAAGGGTAATAACTGAAGATCAGGAACCCAAAGGTTGAAGAAAGACTTAAATTGTGATATTAAACAGGAGTTGAAGCAAATGCTTAATTCTTGACCACCCTGCCATTTATCTCCAATCATACTGTTGGACAATCAATTGTGCTTAACTGTCATAATCATAGTGGTTGAAAGTCTTAAGTCTACCTGCTAAGCATGTACAAGAGAGCAACAGCTATACAAATATAACTGAATTTACAGAGAAAACTACATCATTGTTATAAATCAACTTGAATATATATTTTTTCTTTTTTTGCTGGGAAAGAGTTATCCTGAGCTAACATCTGTTGCCAAACTTCCTCTCTCTCTTTTTTTAATTTCCTCCCCAAAGCCTTCTCCCCAGTTCTTCTGTGTGAGCTGCTGCCACAACATGGCTAATGATAGACAAGTGATGTGGTTCTGTGCCTGGGAACCAAACCCAGGCCGCTGAAGCAGAGCTCACCAAACTTTAACCACTGGGCCATCAGGGCTGTCTCTTGAATACATTGAAAAAATAAATAAATAAGAGTGGTAAAGATGAAAAACTCTAAGTCATGCTAAAACTTATCTTTAAAAAAAAGATATCCTGGTCTTCCAAAACCTGACTGAACTATTCTGAATGACAAAAAGAGCTAACGCTTTTTTCATTTTCTGGCTGATAGCTTATGGGATGGTTTAATCATTTGCATGAAACTTTCCTTGTTTAATTGCAGCAGATGGTCTCGTTCTTTTCCACCTGCTGACCATGGAAGGTTCATGTGTAAAAATCCAAAGAGATGATCTTTTTTGTGATAGTTTTCAAACATAGAAAAAATATTTCCCTTGCTTGAAAATAATTATTTTCATGAATAAAAGTGAAAATACAGTTATTGCTCATAAAATTACTGTATTTCATAAAACCTAAGACACCATTAATTAGAACACAAACCAATAACTTACATTCCACTGAAAAGAAGAAAGAAGTTGCCAATTTGACTGATTATACATTCATACTACCTGAAATTTTTATTTTAAAATATTGCAGAGCTTTTTCAGACTCAGCTAACTTCTTTAACATATCACTCTTGTGTACACATAAAAAGAGAAATATAAGCCAAATAAATTGGGTAGAGTATGGATTTTCAAAACATTTTCACACTCAGAGTACAATTTTCCTGAATCCCTTTTCTACTCAGTCATCTATGTCCATGTTTTCCCCACACAGTATCATCCCCTGTGCCACGGACAGCACTGGCGGTACAGTATTTGTCAAAAGATTGCTCCTCGATGTCTTCAGTTTTTTCTTCTAAGCGGCCAACACACTTTTGATTCAGTGCTTTCTTGAACTTACACAAAGAATTAATGGATGGTTTCAGATCACAATCAGGACTCATACTCTTTCTTTAATGAGTTCGTAAATGGTGTGTTAACTGAAAGGTTGAGAGGTAGTGGTTGTCCCATCACACCACGCCTTAAATTCGAGTTTGTGCGTGCACAGCTGGTGAAAACTGGCATTGCACCTGCTGCCCTGTTGACAATGATTGTTACATCCTATTGATTAATTGACATACTCTGTTCTCAGAGCCACTAAATAAGGGAAGATATGTGCATCATAGCAGCAAAAAAACATGAAATTTGGGGAGGTCAACCTAGAACTTATTTCATATTTTTCAAATATACTTGAATATTTAACATGAATAATGTGAGTTAAATAGTTTCCTAAAATTGCCTCACATATGTCCCTTTATCAGGATATAAGTTTATTTGCACCGAAAGGGGAAAATGGTCAATCAAATATTGCATGCTACATAATTTACTTATTTATGATAACTTATGATTTATTTGCCATCTCCCCACACTAGCATGTTAGCCTCAGAATGGGGATCTTGTCTGTTTTGTTCACTGATCTATTCCCAGTGCTTAGAATAAGACCTGGTACATAGTAAGTACTTAATAAATATTTGTTGAAAAAAATGGGTCACAAAGGATTTTGATGATTTATTGTTTATTAGAATTCTTAGTTGTGCCATTAGTACTTCCCTTTTTTATTCCTTTATCATCACTCTTGTCATATCGTAGATTGTGTTTGAATAAACTGTGAAGTTCTGAGGTCAGGAAAGATGTCTTACTGGTATCTTTATGAGTAACGCATTTGCTCAGTGCCTATTGTGGTATCAGGCACAGTGGGGGCTCAATAAGCATTTGTAGAATTTTGAGCGTTTAGCTAATTATCACAGTTTAGTAAAATGTTATGCTAAATAAAAACTAAAAGAAAGTCAGCCAAATTAAGAGTTGGATTAGAGAAGGTAGGATTCATCAATGAAACCAAGATATTAAATACGTAAATCTCCCCCAAAATTCAATATCTATACTAGATTTTGAAATATTTCATGAGTCTTTATTGGTCACTAAATCATCAAATTGCCATTGCTATTAATTAACTTAGTGTACATCAGATTTTTATATTATAAACTCAGGTAACTATGTTTCATAATCAGACATTCATTTTGGATGATGTTAAATGACAAGGATGCAAATTCAATTTAAAAGAGGATATGGCAGCTATGCACTGAACCTCCTTCAAGAATAATAATAAAAACTAACCGTAACAACACCTCCATAGATGAGTTTGGTCTAGCCAGTACATTAAGTTTTTTCAATGTTTAATGTTTAAAGGCAACATTACTCAAGGGAATGTAGAAATTACTACATGGTAAGTCTAAATATTTCTAAAAGATGTAAGACCCCATTGTAAAATGTTTGAATTAGTCATTTTCCCTATCACATATTAAATCAATGGGAGAGTCAAAACTAAGACTCAAGAATCCCAATATTCTTCATAGCCACTTAGAAGGTAATGTTGATCTCTCTCACTCATACCATCCATTCTGATTTGCAAAGAGTCTTTACTACATGATGCAAACTGTATGTTTTTTGCAGAGTGAAAAGGGCTAGTTACAATAAAACACCCCAAATATTTATGCTTGAGACTCTTTTGCAGATGAGATATTCAAACAGTATCTAAGAGGGAAGAAAGATACTACATTTGAGTGTGTATGTTTTAAATTCTCCACTTAAAATAGGTAGTGTGTGGTGCATATGGTTTCCCTATAGGCCTTGATCTTCAGGTATAGTTGTTATTAATAACAGAAAGAAGTGCATTTTGGGATTGTAATTCTTCAAAGTGAAAGGAGATTAAATATATATATTTTGAACTGCATAATGTCAGTTTCAATTGAATTGCATGTTTAAAAATAAAGCTACCTCCTTCAGAATAGTTAAGCGTCTATCAGAAGGTAGCCTACATCCAAAAAGGGTATTATTAGTCATATTAAATAATAATGTTTAAGAGCCATAGCTCCAGTAAAGAAAACTAAAGACTGACAATTGGATATTTCATTAGAACTTGTCAAAAAACTACAATCAACTAAACATAATCATATATAACAGAGTAGAAATACGGTGTATAGAACAGATGATCAAGTCACAAAATATAAAACTTAAAATGTACAAAATATGAGTTCCTGCAGTAAATATTTCTCTTAATGATACAATTAAGTTGCACTCTGAGACTCAATGGAGAAGGCTCACAGGATGAAACATTTTGCATTGCCTTTCATGGGTGAGCAGAAGTTTAAAAGTTTGAACTGTATAAATATTAAAAGTTCTCTGCCACCTTCTAATACTGTTATAGCTTTACTCATTGTGAGGTGCAGAAAGTGAGAGGAAAGAATCAAATCAAGAAAGCCTATATTAAAAAATAGTGGTCATATTTGGCAGTGTATATACACTGTAAAAGTAAACATAAGTGTAATTCATGTGGGAGAATGTAAATGATCAATAACTAGTTCAATCAGGGAGCACTGAAGGAAAACAAAACCATCTTGTGCACTGAGTAGGTCTCAGGTGATCTCTGACTCCAAATTTTGCGGCCCTCCTTTCTCCCCACACAAATGGTTAGTCTCTCTATTCTGCCCACTGATAAATGACAAGGAGTTTCCTGAACTGACTGGAATTTGAAGAGAAAAACAAAAGTCATATGTTCTTGAAGGCACAAGTAAAGCCCCAAGTTCACTCCTTGAAAATGAATTCATCCACCCCCACGTGCCTTTCGCTTTGCCACAAATTTCTCAAATCCAGTTCTGGTACTGCCAAGTAGTATATTTCATGAAATATGTGATAAGTTCATGCATCTGAGATTAGAATTTGGCTGATTCTCCTTTCAAATGCTAAATAAAAAGCAGGTTGATTGCTATAGCACTTTGTCAAAGATACCAAACAGAATCCATATATCACAAATGGAACTAGGGCAAACTCACGCCAGATTCACTGTCGAAATATATAAATTCATTCTTCAAGAAATATCTTCCCGTAAAACACCATTAAAACTGGTGCCTTTCATAGTCTTAGAATCTCTTCTGTAACATAATTGGCATAAACTATTGAATATAGTTCTATTGGCATCATCTAAATGTTTTAAATAACATTTTCTATGTTTTTAATTGCACCAAACTTCATCTTAGATCAACTTTCTATAAAATATTTATAAAATACCATGTAAAACGCGTAAAAAGTCTTTACCTAGTGTCCTTGCCCTTTGTTAATGCTCTATAGAGTGATATAAGTAATAGCAGTGAGGGGCCTGCCCCGTGGCCGAGTGGTTAAGTTCGTGCACTCCGTTTTGGCGGCTCAGGGTTTCACTGTTTCAGATCCTGGGCGCAGACATGGCACCGCTCATCAGGCCATGCTGAGGCAGAATCCCACACGCCACAACTAGAAGGACTCACAACTAAAAATATATACCTATGTACTGGGGGGTTTGGGGGAGAGAAAGGAAAAATAAAACCTTTAAGTAATAGCAGTGAATAAAACGTGAGATAAACGCACACATATTATATTGTACCTAATCAAACTTGGAAGAAAAAAATAAACTTAAGCAAAAGAAAATGAATTGTACAGCATGGCAGTAAATTGTTGTAACTATCATAAAATCATTGATATTCTTTCCTGAAATTAAATTCAAAGTAAGTTGAAGAGTTGTTTTGGTAACAGGTTTTTTTTTTTTTTTGGTAACAGTTTTTGAGAAGTTGATGTAGACAGTTCATTCTTGTGTTTCAAGACTTAAAAAAGACCTGTAAGAACACGAAGAGTGGATTGATGCTGAAAATCTCAGCAGCCAAACTTAGCTTTTCAAGATTTGTCAAATCAAAGAACATCACTAAAAGATCTGATATACCTTTCTAGAAAAGTTATGACCTATCAGCAGTTATTCAAATAGGGTTGAAAGTGGTCTTTACCTGATTGGATAATATAAATCTTGAGACGATAGTAGAAAAACGACTGGGGAGGAGAAATAAATCCTTCAGGGATCCCATAAATCATGTAAAAGAGCCTTCAGCCCCTATGTATCAGGGCTAAATTTACACATTTTAGCACACTTTAATATAATGTGTGGACAGAGATGAATATTGCATTGGGGGTTGATTTATACTAGTTTGAGAAGTTTCTATAAAACTAATTCTGTGTTTCCTTATAAATTAGTACCACATACTTATCTGGAATGAGTGTTTAATGGAAAACTTTCATTAATATTTAAACTATAAATGTACACAAAATACGGAGACTTTCAAAGATTCACCATTTTCTACCTAAAATTTTGCCAATTCTTTTGAGTCTAATATCCTTCTCCAAGAATAAATCAAGTATTAATGTCAAGGCATTTCCAACAGCAATAGATCTAGATGTCAAGGACAGTCTGACATTCATTAATCCATAGTGAAAAGTGAAAACACAAAGAAAAACAGATTCTTTCTTGCTTGCCATCAATTTGATTAATCAAATAGTTAGACAGCAGCAGGACAAAAATTCTGAAACAGAGGCTAAATATCCATTTGTCCAAGGTACAGAGGAGGTTGGCTTAGATACACTGAAAGGCTTCATGATTCTATGATTCTAAAATATCACAAAGATTAAGAAGAAGAAGGATGAAAGAGTACTGAGTCTTCAAAAAGAAAAGGAAGAGTTTAGTAAAAACTCACAGCAAATAATTTTTGTTAAATAATTCTCACTGTGAACTCATGTTTTGTCATAAGCTTGCCATATCACGGTGGAGTAGCTGCTGTTCGTGCCTGCCACATCCTCTCGGCACTTATTTTGCCACACCAAAGGCTGCTTAAAATGAACATCCATGACTCTCTGCCGGAAGTCTTTATCCGGCTGTGGCGTATACTCAACCTGCGTGGAGGGCAAGCCAGTAGTGCCTAAGAGTTAAAGCCTCTGAAAGCGGCTTTCAGCCAGTGATGAAAGGGAGTCGGTGGCTATATAGCATAGCGTCCTCGCTCCTCCATTGGAATAACTTTGAGCCAAAATCTACCTGGTCTCCCAGGGTTCTCTAGTGGGACTTAGCTCCAGTTACCCACAGTAGTAAATATCTTGACAATGCTACACCACTGATTGGCTTCCTTTCTCCCCCTACCTCAGTTCCCCACTTCCTATGGGCATTCCCAGAGATCACTTCTCAAATAAACTACTTGCATAGGAATACTTGTATCTGGGTTGGCTTCTGGGAGAATTCAAACTCCAGGCAGACATATTAATTCTAGAATTAATCAAATAACTTTATACATGATTAGTTAAGTGAGACTGATTAACGCTGGACAACAAAGAAACTTGCTGGTTATTGAATAATAGGACATTTTATAAACTGTGAATAGAATAAGCAAATGACCAAATACTGAGATGTATTATAGAAAGGTTTTTCAGACTTGCCACTGTTGACATAGGGGGATGGATAATTCTTTGTTGTGGAGACTGCCTTGTGCATTGTAGGATGTTTAGCAGCATCCCTGGCCTCTACCCACTAGTTGCCAGTAGTGTCCTCCCTCCTGTTGTGACAACCAAAAATCTCTCTAGACACGGACGAATGTCTGGGGAGGTGGGGGACAAAATCATCTCCCGTTACCCCCTTTATGAACCACAAGATTATAGAAAGGATTTCATATAACACATCCAATTAAATTCACTCATTCATCTATGATGTATAGAATGAAGGCTATGTACCAGGCACTGTGTTAGTAAATTATAAAACACACACACACACACACACAGTTCCTGATCTCACGGAGTTCATATTCTAGTCAGAGGAAAATAAGTAAAACAAACTATTACCTCAAAGTGGGAAACTGTCCATAATTCTGAGGCATTTTCCAAAGGAGGCTGCAGAATGAATATTTTCTTTCCAAAAAAGAAACTATATATAACTATTTCAGAAGTGTGAGCGTATGACTGCAAATTGTGTATGATTTTAATTCTGATGAAGCAAAAGACTGTTAATTTTCGCAGTAGAAGTTCTGCCTCGTGGGAATAAAGGGTGAGATATTTGCCCTTGGTTCTTGCTTCATGCCTTCTGTGCTGCTGAAATACTGTGGGAGACTGAGCACATTCTGCTTGCTTTCATTACAGCAATTTTGTTCTTTTTCTTTCTTCGTTGCACACACTTTGTTCATACCTTCTGCCTACCTTCTCCCTGAAAGTTTTTTTAAGAGCATGCATGCTTCTGTTGAACAAATTTAAATGATTATGATAATAGCAAAACTTTAAAAAGCATTGGGAGGTGTTTTTTCTTTATTTTTAGTCCAGTTTTCTGAGAATTTCTATGAGATTTTCCCTCCTAATCTCATGTAGCTTCTTCTCTATGAATCATATAAAAATTGTCTTCACCATGTCCTGATATGACAGTTGATATCTCTTTGTGCTCATGAGTCCTGCAGCTGTGGAATGCCTTATGCTGTGATCACCTGACACTCTACCTGAGGACTTCCTCTTGTCCTATGCATGGGACCCACAAAAAATAGAAAGTGTAGCAGCATTAGACTTCCTCTTGTCCCGTGCATGGGACCCACAAAAAATAGAAAGTGTAGCAGCATTAATGCCTCCAGGGTAACTGGCAGCCAATAATGGATGAGAGCTGGAGAATAACCATCCCAGCTTCTGACAGGTTTCCCACACTCCCTTCCACAGTTTTCCAGAGGTATTGAGTGGCTGTGTAACCTATTTATTGGCTTCCTTCCTTTCTGCTCTCAACTCCTCATGTCCCTATGATACCATCTAGGATCACTTCACCAATAAAGCATCCCAATGCATACTGCTTTGAAATGATGGGCTAAAAGAAAGACCACCATTTTGTGGAGTTTACAATCTAGCATGAACACTGGAAATTATTATATTATATATTATATAATGTATAGAATATTACTATTCTCTTCAACACTACATAGGGCCTGGAGTTAAAGGGAGAAAACCGGGCTGGAGATATAAAATTATAATATATATACATATTTTCTCCATATTGACTTTCATTTTCTTTTCCTTTTTGGGGAGAGTAAGGGTGGGGAAGGGTAATATTACAATAGTATTAAATAAAATACTTTGGTATTTCGAGCTGTCTTTTAATACGTTGGAGACTTTTTAATGCCATACTGTTCTCTTCAAAGTCAGAATTCTCATAATAAGTTCTCAGGGAAGCATGTAAGAAAAAACATAATTTGTTCAGCGGGAGGATAATCCTTCTTATTCACACTCTGATTCGATGAAAGCTACATTGGCACGGAATCTCATCACATTGATAGTTCCAAAGACAGAGAAGCACTTGGAGTGATTGTGTTTCTGCACAAACTCACAGCTGACATTAAGATTAAAATGCTGCCTGGTCCTCCAACATGTAGAAAACAGAAATTGGGCAGTTGCACCAAATAACAGCTGTATTTTATTGAAGTAACAGACTCTCAAAGTCCAGGTCTGCTGTTTAAAAGTTTACAATTGGATGTTTTATACAGGTTTTCAAAACCCTGTATGGGTTCAAAAACCCATTGTATGTGATTTATACAGTGCTATTTTGCTATTTTCAAGTCTATGTAAATACAGTGGTGGGTGTAATAAACTCTTAATACATAATTTAAACCATTTTGTGCTCCTTTGAGCTAAGTGTATTAAAAGATGAAATGTGCACATAATTGTGTTTGCAAGAAGGGTGTTTTTAAGTAAAGAAACATTGACTAAAGGGATAATTTTGCAATTGGGAGATAAATATTTCTAATATATTTTCTTCCACTGAAAATAAAAGATTATATGGCAGCACAAAATTGATATGTAAGTTGTTTTGAACTAATAAGTGGTTTCTTTAGATAAAGGAACATTGTTTTAGAGCAAGAGTGTGTTTTTTCTTTCTTGTTTTATTTTTCTCTCACCTAGGTACTTCTCAGAATAATGCTGTTAAGTGCATGAACTAAAACACGTTGAATTACAAAGGATACAAAGAAAGCAAATTATTCTGAAATACGATTATCAAAACATTAATAAAACATATTTGTGACACAGCAATATATGCACTTTAATAACATATTTAATAACACGACCTAGCAGTGGTTCTAACAATGACCATAATTTCAAAATAAAGATGAACACTATTTCAAGATATCTGCAAAATGTGTAAGGTGAAACAAAATATCTGTAACTTCTCTTTGTGACAGAGTCATAGGTACTGCTAATACTATTGTGGTTTGCTGCCTACATTCTAATTCAAGGACAGGCTGAGAATAAAGATGTAATTTTGTATATTTTATCACTCAAATGCACAAACCCCCTAAGCTCCATCAGGAGCCACTTGAGAAGAATTCCTGTCTGGAAGTAACAATATGATACTGCTTGATACGCTAAAAGAGGCGTTAGGATCTGCTAACCCAAACTTGTTTTAACGAAGAAACGACTGGCAGTTTTCGATGTTGCCACAAAATAAGTTTTCATTATTCAACACTTAAGAGCTGTGGTAGCAGTTCAAATATCTACAGGACAGGCAAATTAATAAAATGGGTCAATAGGAGCACAGGAGTTGCGAAGAATATGGGAAACCAGAGAACTCAGGCTCTTTCTAAAGGAAATTCCATAAATTTGCCAGATAAAATGTCTTAAGGCCCAACTAGTTCAAGCGCCATCAATTTGTAACCTCTGAAAAGACAGTTTAAATATAAAAAATAGTTTTAAATATTTTATATATTTTGAAAGCTATTTGCAAGTATTGTCTTCTAGATTTACCACCTACCTATATTGCTACAGGTAAACAGATAATACAGGATAGGAAAATGGATGAAGAACAATCTATGTCACATGGCTAGTTAGAAAATCTAGGCATAAGAGCCAGTATTCCAGCTTCCTCTAAAGAATAAGCCATTGCTGAGACGTTGTGTTGGTGAGACATACTTAGGGAAAAAAGAGTCAAATTTAGCTCAGTGTATGAGCAAACAGTAAAACTTAACTTGCAAATGAATGCATTAGATAATAAGTTCCTGTGTGCTGAATTTTCTACTATATTTCTTGTGCTTAATTCTTGACTGATTATGTATTTCCGGTCTTCATAACAACTTTGCAAGGTAGGTGTTGGCATCAATATTAGATACTCACACTAGTATCAGACAAAAAGGAAGTTCGAGTAGGAAAGTCTCAGTGTCCATTGGCACCACATAGTCGAAACATTATCCTAACTATTCTCTCATGCATTCTTCCAAAACCAACGCCAAGACAGAAATAATCCTTTAATCAGAAGGTTACTATGTTCAGCTTTGTTGATTAAACATGTCAGAGAATCTTTCGATCTCTGCATCTCTGTTGACTTTAAGGATGTCAACTTGCACAGGTTTAATTTTACTCTATAAACTTTTTAAATTGATATTATATAATCCATACCTTATGGAAGACAGAAGCAAACCTATGGCAAAATTCAATTTTATTTAAAATGCTTTACCATTATTTATCTAGTTAACTGAAAATAAAATTAAAATAGATACATCTAAGCATCAATATCATTTAAGTAACTATTAAAATCTCCAATTCTTAATAATATACTATTTGAAAATGTGATGCTACTTTTACTCTTTTAAAAAAACAAATTTATACTGATGACACAGTTAATATAGCATTTTGAATTCTTTTTTCACGTCACATAGCTTTCCAAATTTTCCATCTCCAAATAATTAAAATTATTGGTATATATGTTCCATTGTAATTTAAATTCAAAATTTAATAATCTATGTTTTATTTGTGTTCTAAACTTTAGAAATGAGAGCAGAAAATAAGTTAATATTTACAAAGAAAATCCTGGAAAGTGCTAAATTTAAATGCTAAGCTTGTTTATGTCATTGCATGATAAAATTAACTTTTTTTGAAAAATTAGAAAAACAGTTTCTAATCTTTCACAAAAAGCATATATCACTGTCACCATAAAAATTAAGCTTATGTTTAAAAATCTGCTAGAATTTCCCACACACTTTCTTATTCTGTCTATAGAAAATTCATAGTTTTATTTCTTAAATGAAGAAAAATTAAGTAGGGCAATCAACCAGGGAGAAAGTAACTGAGATTTTATGTAACATGGTAAAGTAAAGCCTCTGTGACAAGGTGACATTGGAACAGGGACTGAAGGAAGCTATAGAGCCACACAGGAAGAAGGGTATTGGAAGAGGCATCCAGGTGAGGGCAGAATAGAAGTTGTCAGAAGGGCAGCACGCTTTCAAATATTTATCAACAGCTACTATGTATGCTCGTTACACTTTCTCACTGCTGTGAAAGTAGCAACTAAAACACACAGTTCCTACCGCCAAGGAGTTTTAACTTGAGCCAGGGGAGAAGTGTGAGAAACAGAAAAGAATTAGAAAACAATTCAAAGTAATTTCTCTCTCATAAAAAACCAATCTATACATATTTTTTAAAAGCACCATCTATTCCATTTAATCTAGGGTATTAAAAACAGATTTTTATATTACGAGATGATACTAAACCTTGCAATATCTATTCTCCTATAATTAAAAGCCATTGGTCATTTCCATTTAAGTCTTCTCTAATCACCAATGATGAAGAGTCTATGCTTTGTTTACAATTTTGTTTTTAAAACTAAATTACGTTTCCTTTCTTAGTAATGTAAAAACAGATTCTCTATCTGTAAATTAATTCTGACAAATCCTTTAGCAGACTTGAAAACATCAAAGTGACAAAGATGTAGGAGATTTCACATTTACAAAATGTTCTTTAGACCTCTTCAGATATTGTCATATCTCAAATTTTTTTAATGTATTCGTTCAATAAATACTTTGCTGTTTTGCATTATCATGCCATGGCATATCAGTTAACCCGATACCTCTTCATTACTGTGCCAACAATTTCAATCAGGTGCCAAATTTATTTCTGCTACAACTGAAGAGCTATCCTCTCATGACACATCTGTTAGATGGAATGTTTTTGATCAAAATGTGGAATATCATGTGGAGTGGAATAGTATATTAAATGAGCATTATATCCAATCAGCCCTAGAAATGACCATATAATTGTTAGAACAAAAAGAACTTAAGAGACTTAGTAGAAAGAAGACAGTAATTGTTAGATTGGCAAACAGTTGGAAACAGATGGAATCAACAGGTTAACAAGCATTTTGTACCAAAAAAAGGGATTCAGTTTAGTATCCCTTTAAGTGCAAACCAAGACACTCAGGTGTGCTGCTCCCAACACAAAATGATTGAGAACCAATGAAGAACCAACCATGTGTTAAGCTTTCTGAATAAAATTTGCACAGTGAAATTCTCTAAAGCTTCATCTATTCATTCAACAAATATTTAAATGTATAAAGTTAGGAAAGAAAATTATAAGCAGATTAAACATTATCTCTGCCCTCACAAGGCCTACAATCTAGTAAGGATATAAGCAAGTAAAAACATTATGAGAATGCTCAGTTCGGCAGCACTTATACTAAAATTGGAATGAAACAGAGAAGATTAGCATGGGCCTTGTGCAGGGATGGCATCCAAATTCATGAAGTGTTCCACATTTTTTAAAACTTGGCTCTCAAACAAAAGTATTATACAGGTGAAGATTAAAAGTGCTATAGTATATATACATATATAATACAGTATGCAAGATGCATTTTTATGCTGTTCACAAGAAAATCACTTTAATATAAATACATAGGTTAAAGATGAAATGATGAAAATAAATTTACCATCCAGATATTAATCAGAAAGTAAAATGTAGGGATGGCTATAATAAAAAAACAGGAAATAACAAGTATTGATGAGGATGTGGAGAAACTGGAACCCTCTTACGTTGCTGGAGAGACTGTAAAATGGTGCAGCTACTTTACAAAGCAGTTTCTCATAAAGTTAAATATAGTTACCATATGACCCAGTAATTGCATCCATAAGTATATACCAAAGAGAAATGGAAACATACATATGTGAAGTCCACAAGTGCGTTATTCATAATAACCAAAAAGTGGAAACAGCCCAAATGTCCATCAATTAATAAATGCACAAATCAATGTGGTGTATCCAAATGGCCCCCCAAATATGTCCAAGTCTTAACGCCTGGAACCTATGAATATGTTACCTAATGTGGCAAAGGGGACTTTCTAGATGTAAGTTAAGGATATTGAGATGGGGAAATTATCCTGAAAGGTCAGGGGGGCCCAATGTAATCACAAAGGTCCGTGAAATTGGAAGAAGTAGGCAAAGAATTAGTCGCAGTAATTCAATGTGAGAACTCTACCTGCTTTTGTTGGCTTTGAAGATGGAGGAAGAGGGCCATAAGCCAACGAATGTGGGCAGCCTCCAGAAGATGGGAAAAACAAGGAAATGGATGATGAATTTTCCCCTAGCCTCCAGAAATGAATGCAGCCCTGCCAACACCTTGATTTTAACCAAGTGAGACCTGTATTGGACTTCTAGTCCATAGAACTATAGGATATGTTGTTTCAAGCCACTACATTTGTGGTAATTTGTTATATAAGCACTAGAAAATAAATATATCATACAATGAAATATTATTCACCTACGAAAACAAATGAGTATTGATATACGCTACTACATGAATGAACCTTGACAACATCATGCTAAGTGAAAGAAGCCAGTCACAAAGACCGCATATTGTATGACTCCACTTATAGGAAATGTCTAGAATAAGCAAATTTATAAAAACAGAACGTAGATTAGAAAAGATGCTTAAAGCTGAGAGCGGGTAGAATGAGATTAACTGCTAATAGGTATGTGATTTCTTTTGGGGAACAAAGTGTTCTAAATTTAAGTAATGGTGATAGTTCCACAATTCCGTGAATATACTACAAAGCACTTTAAATGGGTGAGTTGTATGGTTTATGAATTATATCTCAATAATGCTGTTTGTAAAACAGAAAGTAAAAAGAAATTTGGGGTGACTATATTAATATCAGACAAAGTTGACTTCAGAACAAAAACATTACCAAAGATAGAGACATTACATCATAACAAATGGAGCAAATTACCAAGAAAACATAGCCATCCTAAATGGGTTTGCACTCAACAAGCGAGTTTCAAAATACATGAAACAAAAACTGATAGACAAATGAAAGGAAAAGCAGAAAAAATCAAAATAATAATTGAAGACTTAATTCCTCTATTTGATAGGTCTGTTTGCTGAAAAGACCTGGGAGGAATGAAACCCCAGTAGCAAAAAGCACACCTAGCATCCATATCTTGGTTTCTAAATACCATTTCCAATAAAAAGAACCAGTGCTCCCTGAAGAAATGACTGATTCCAGGGCTGGGACATGGAAAGTATAAGATGAACTTAAGAGAATTTTGTGCCAGACTGTAAGGAAGTATTGAAAGAATCATGGGGACATATCAAAACAACACTGGAGTCAGCTTGAAAGGACTACCACTAGCCACATCTGGGACAACTGAGCAAAAGAAATCATTATGGTAACTAATGATAACCCACAGAATAAAATAAGAATCTATAAGTCCATACTGATATAAATAAATGTAAGAAGACTAAACAAATAGAAGAGAAGGAAAAATCCTTTCTTAGAATAGAATTCCAATAATAAATACAAAAGTAATGAGAGAATTAGAAAATCACTATTTGTCAACCATTATAGTAATCATTTTTCAGGCAAGGACCATAAATAGATGCTAAAACTAGTGGGAAAAAGCCTAAAAGTATCTCATTACAAGATACTTATTAATTATAAAGAAGGAACTAATAGCTTTATAGTAAGAAAACTGCTAGCTGCCACCTTAACCAAGTGATCAAAGTTAATACCACCAGTAATTGGACAAACTGACATCATCACTGAGATACGATTCACTGAGAAGTATACTTCTGTGGTATTGACTGCCAAAATGCAAGACCTGAATTTAATCAAGAGGAAACATCAGACAAAGACATTGAGGAATTTTGTGCAAAATAATTGGCCTATACTCATGAAAAATGTCATTGACATAAATGACAAAGGACTGAGGAAATACCGCAGAAAAAGGAGACAAAAAGCTATGACAACTAATGTAATATGTTATGCCGGATTCAATACTTTACCAGCAAAAAAAGAAAAAAAGTTTTGATATAAAGGTCATTAATGAGACAAGAAAACTTGGATAAGGACCATAGATTGAAATATTGTGTTAACATTAATTTCCAGATTTTCATAATTGTCTGTGATCATGTAAGAAAACGTCCTTGTTTTTAACAAACATGTGCTGAAGTATTTAGAGATCATAAAAGTGCTGTGGACAGGGTGCTGCAGAAGCATATTTGAGGGACATCTAACCAAATTTGAGAGGGAGAGCCTTCAGTAAGAACTGATAACTAACGGCATTTTAATTTCCTGCTTCGATTATAACAAATTACCACAAACTTGGTGGCTCAAAACAACCCAAATTTATTATCTTAAGTATTGGAGATCAGAAGTCCAAAATAGGACTAAAATCAAGATGTCAAGATTGTGTTCCTTCCGGAGGCTTTATGGGAGAATCCATTTCCTCGCATTTCCAATTCCCGGTGATTGCCCACTCTCCTTGGCACTTTGCTCCAGACTTCCATTTTCAAAGCCCGCAATGGCTGGTTGAATCTTAAAGCTGTACCACTCGGACACTAACATATCTTTTGCCTCCCTCTTCCACTTTTAAGGATGCTTGTGATCACGCTGGTCTCTCCCCCCACCCCAACACCCGATAATCCAAGATAATCCCTATATTTAAAGACCAGATGATTAGCAGCCTTAATTCCATCTAGAATCTCAATTTTCCTTCGCCAGGTAACAACCTACTCACAGATTCCAGGGATTAGGATGTGGACATCTTTGATTGGCTATTATTCTGCCTACCACAAAAGAGCTTAGTTTTCCATCTATATCAGGTATGAAACTGTTATTTATTGCAGAAAACCAATTCATGCTGGCATAGCAATTAAGGAAATTGTTTGGTTTATGTACCTGAAAAGTGCAGAAGAAAAACTGGATTTAGCATAGGCTTGATATCTTCAAAGGACTGGTTTCTGTCAATCTCTCGGCTTGGCTTTTTTCAGCATTGATGTCATCCACCCTTATGATTTGATGATGATTATCAAAAGACGTCAGAGATAAAAATTTCTCCCTTCATATCAGCAACAGAAAGGATAGAAAAAAGAGAAAAAGGAATAGGAGGGATGGATTGAAGGCAACAACCGACAAACGTCCACTCTATCCTCGCATCCCCATTTAGTATCCAGAATTATAATCTTTTATTAATAGAGTTGTGAATAACCTAGACTATTCTAGAAGTGCTAAATTTTACCTAATAGCATCAAGTAAAGCAATGTGAAGTAAAGGAAATCGGTGGACACTAGGCTCATATTGCATGAGTTACTGAATCTTGAGGTAAAACGAACCAGGCATTGTTGTCTGCTCTGCACCAACATCCACTCAGTCTTTTATAGTCATTAGAAAACATGAAGTCTGGTTGGTTCTCAAATGCAGGAGAGAGAGAGATGGATAATTTTGCTCAACATTATCAGATTTCTGCCTTATCTTTCATAGTAAATGTTTTTGCCTGCAGTAAATTTTCAATTTTAAATCTTTAATTTCTTTTTTACTTTCATATTAATGAAAAAGACTCATGAGCTACCTAGCTAGTTTTTTCTGCCCCACTTTATTTGCTTAAAATAAGAGACTTATAAGTAAAAGGCCTTCAGTGCCTCACATTTTTTGTTGAGCACCATTACACCCTACACCACTTTCCTTTTACAAAACCAAACTCCTCTCACAAGAGACTCAGTTTGAAAACAATCCAATTAACTAGCTTATAATAGGATCACAATTTTTCATGGCTGAAAAGTCAAGTTACATATAGAAGAACAAAATGGTCATTTAGATTCTTTATTACTTACATATGTATAAAGTTCTTATATACGTATAAAAATTTCAGAAGGAAGTTTCTTTTTTTCTTCAAAGAGTAGCATGTTGAATTAGTTGTTTTCTTTGTTCTTCCTTTTAGCTTATAAAATCAACATTCAGTAAAATGACTTTTGTGTATATACAGTTTTATGAATTTTAATGTAGGCACATACTTGTAACTACCACCACTCTGAATATACAGAATAGTTCCAACACCCTCAAAACTCCCTGGCATCATTCCTTTGCAATTACATACTCCTCCCAACTTCTGGCAACCACTGGATCTACTCTCTATCACTATAGTTTTGTCATTTGGAAAATGTCACATAAATAGAATCACATAATATGCAACTGTATTAGATTCTGATTGGTATAACAACAGCAGACACTATAAAAATTACCACAAACTTCGGGGCTTAAAACAATTCAAATTTATTATCTTACATTTTGGGAAGTTAAAAGTCCAAATTCAGTCTCGGTGGGTTAAAATCAAGATGTTAGCAGAGCTGCGTTCCTTTTGGAGACACTAATGGAGAATCCATTCCTTTGCCTTTTCCAGTTTCTACAGGCTGTCCTCATTTCTTGGCCTGTGCCCAATATCAGATTGCTTTTTCTCCTTCTGCTTTTTCATCCTTACATCACCTTTTCCGCCTTCTGACCCTCCTGCTTCCCTCTTGTAAGGACCCCATGATTCCACTGGACCCAACAGGATAATTCAAGATCCTTTCCCCATCTCAAGATCCTTAACTTAATTACATCTACAAAGTTCTTTTTGCCACGTAAGGTAAAATGCATTAACAGGTTAACAGGAATTAGGACATAGACATCCTTGAGGGGGGCCATTATGCCAAGTACTACTTCAAGCTTTTGAGACGGCTTCTTTCAGCAAAATGCCTTTGAGATTCATCCAAGTTCTTGCGTATCTCAACAGTTCCTCCTTTTATCGATAAGCAATATTCTATTGTCCAGATTAATACAGTTTATTTATCCATTCACCAGTTAAAGGGTATTCGAGTTGTTTCACTTTAGAGAAATTATGATTAAAACCAACATAAACATTCCTACATAGATTTTTGTGTGTATCCATTTTTTATTTCTCTAGTGTACATACCAAGGAATGGGACTCCTGCATCATACGTGTAACTTTATAAGAAAGTGCCAAGAGTTTTCTAGAGTATTTTCTAGAGTGGCTGTAGTATTTTTGATCCTTATTAGTAATGTATGAGAATTCCAGTTGTTCCACATTTTCCTCTACACCTGATACTGTTAGTATTGTTTATTTCAGCCACTCTACTAGGTTGTAGAGGTATCTCGTAGCTTTAACTTGCATTTCTCTAATGGCTAATGATGTTGGACATCTTTTCATGCATTCATTGCCATTTTTGGAGAAGTGACTATTCAATATTTTGCCCATTTTTTTAAATTGAGTTGGGTTCTAACCGTTAAGTTTTGAGAGTTGTTTACACATTTTACATATAAGTCTTTTGTCTCCATTTATAAATGTTCTTTCCCAGCATATCTTTTCACTGGCTAGGACTTCCAGTACAATCTTGAACAGGGGCAAGGAGAGGACATCTATATTAGTAGAATATTGCTGCATAACAAATTACTAGAAACCTTACTGCTTAAAATAAGACATATTTCTCCTGCTAAGTTTCTTTGGGTCAGGAGTCTAGCATGGTTTAGCAAGTTTTCTGTTCAGGGTCTCACAAGTCTGAAATCAGGGTGTCAGCTGTGCTCTCCTCTGTAGATTTGGGAGCCCTCTTCCAAGTTCATTCAGGTTTTACCACAACCTGAATTTTACAACCACAAAATTTAGTTCCTTGCAGTTGTAGGATTGGGGTCCCCATTTCTTGCTAGCTGATGGCCAAAGCTGCTCTCAGAAATTAGAGGCCACCCTCAGGTCCTGGTCATGTGGCTTTCTCATAGCATGGCAGCTTACTTCATCAAAGCCAACAGGAGGATCCCTCTCCAGTCTTCTAAGACAGAGTCTTATATAACCTACTATCATCTTGAAAGTTACGATACTAATAACCTTTATCACTCAACAATAACCTAATCAAGAGAGTGACTACCCCAACATGTTTGCAAGTCCTGCCCACACTCAATGGACTATGGGGTGGCAATGTTGGGGCCATCTCTAAATTCTGCCTGCCACAAAATCCTTGTCTTGTTCTCAATCTTAGAGGGAAAGCATTCAGCTTTTCAACAATATGTATGAGGTTTGCTGTACATTTTGTTGAAATTATTTTTTTCTGCTTTATCTCCCCAAACCCCCCCCCGTACACAGCTGTATATCTTAGTTGCATGTCCTTCTAGTTGTGGGATGTGGGATGCCGCCTCAACGTGGCCTGACGAGCGGTGCCACGTCTGCGCCCAGGATCCGAACCCTGGGGCGCCACAGAGGAGTGCGTGAACTTAACCACTCGGCCACGGAGCTGGCCCCTGAAATTTCTTTTATGAAGTTGAGGATATTGTTTAAATTGCATTCTATTCACCTTGTTGGTGAGGGAGGGATTCCTGCCCTAGGGCTATGGGATGTTCAAACACAGGACATCCAACACTGAACAGGTGAGATCAATAGCAGTGGTTTATTAACCACTTATATTCACTGCATGGGGAATATACAATGCAGGGCCACTGGGTGTTGCACCTGGGAACAGTGTAATCAAACAAGGGCTGTGGGAGGCAGGGTTTTAGTAACAAGAGGGTCTGGTGACAGGGGAATGGTCTCCATGTGAAGATATGATTGGCTTGTTTGAATAATTACAAGAGTTGGCAAGAAACTGAAACCCACTACTCAAGGATAAGCAGGATCTGTGCCCAATCCCCTTGATAAGGAGGGTTGTCTGGCTAGGGGACCTTGTCCTCAGGAATAGAAGAGAGAATGAAACTTGTCCTTAGGCCATTCAAGGCCCTCCAGTCTCACCAGATGACAAAGCAGCACATAATGTTGGACCTTAATTTTAGGTCTTACACAACAGAAGCTTTCTTATATTCCTAGTTGCTGAGAGTTCTTATTATGAATGCAAGTTGAATTTCGTCAATTGCTTTTTCT
The DNA here is from genome assembly GCF_037783145.1 of Equus przewalskii. Classification (NCBI taxonomy): domain Eukaryota; kingdom Metazoa; phylum Chordata; class Mammalia; order Perissodactyla; family Equidae; genus Equus; species Equus przewalskii. The sequence continues at coordinate 17,382,745 of NC_091845.1, forward strand.
ATATCATTTGAGATGATCATGTAGCTTTTCTTATTTTGACTGTTAAAATATGATTAAGTTTATTGATTGATGTCCTAATATTTTAAAGCCTTGAAATTCTAGGATAAGCCTCATTTTGTCCTGGTGTATTATTCATTTTATGTGTTGTTGGATTGTATTTGCTAATGTTTATTGAGGATTTTACATCTGAGCTCATGAGGAATATTGATCTGTAGTTTTCTTCCTTCATCATGTCTTTGTCTGGCTTTGGAATCAGGGTAATGCCAGCCTCAAAACAAAAAATTAGATGTATTCTATTTTCTGAAAGACATTTCAAAGAATTAGCATTATTTCTTCTTGAAATGTGTGGTAGAATTCACTAGTGAAATCGTTTGGGACTGGGTATTTCTGTTTTTGAAGGTTATTGTTGAAGGCAACAAATTTAATTTCTCTAATACATATAGCAGTATTTAGATCATCTATTTCACCTTGGGTAAACTTTGGTAGTTTATGGTTTTTAAGGAATGAGTCCATTTAGTCTAAGTTGGAAAATTTATGTTCATAGAGCTATTTGTACTATTCCCTTATTATCATGCTTTATGTCTGTAGGGATATCCTCTCTCTCCTCATAGTGATAATTTATGTCTTGCCAGAGCTTTGCCAATGCCAATGATCGTCTCAAAGATTCATATTTTGTTTCATCGATTAGTCTCTATTGTTTATTTTAAATTTCATTTACTTCTGTTGCTTTAATTTATTTTACTTTTTCTTTTCTAGTTTCTTATGGTGGAAGCTTCGAGTGCTGAGCTGAAACCTTTCTCCTTTTTAATATAAACATTTAATCCTATAAATTTCCCACTAAGCACTGTAGTAGCTGCATCACACAAAATTTTCCTATCGTGTACTTTAATTTCCATTCAGTCAAAAATATATTCTAAATTCCCTTGAGACTTCCTGTTTGACCCGTGGAGTATTAGGAAATGTATTATTTAATTTTCTAGTGCTTTAAGATTTTCCTGTTTTCTTTCTGTTAACGATTTCTAGTCTAATTCCACTATGATTAGAGCACACACTTTGTATGATTTAAATTCTTATAAATTTGTCTTATGATCCATAGTTTGCTCTATCTTGATTAATGTCCCATGTATACTTCAAAAGCACGGTATTCTGCTGATGATATCAATCATACATATCAGTTAGATCCAGTTCGTTGACGATACTTTTCAGTTGTTCTCTATCTTTGTAATTTTCTGCCTACTAGCTTTATTGATTACTAATAGAGAAGTATTGAAATCTCCAAATGGATTTGTGTATGTGTCTGTCCCTCCTTTCATTTCTGTCAGTTTTTGCTTCATATGTTTTAATATTCCATTGTTCAGTGCACACATATTGAGGGTGTTAGGTCTTCTTGGTGATTTGAACTTTATCATCATCCCTGTAAATTATTTTTGCTCTAAAGTCTCTTCAGAGCACTCTAATTAGTCACTTGAGCTTTCTCTCGTTATTGTTTGCAGGCTGTATGTTTTTCCATCTTACTTTTAATTAACCTCTATGACTATATTTAAAGCGAATTTCTTGTGGGTAGCATATCCTTAGATCATGTGTTTTCTACACTCTGAGATTCTTTTATTTGTTGGTTTAGGAATCTACATATTAAGTAATTATTGATACGTTTGGATCTAGGTCTACCAGTACTTTTTAGACAGCTTTATGTGTAATGTACATGTAATTTATATACCACAAAATTGGCTTTTTTTCTTTCATGTGCACAACATAGTGTTGATATTTACTTACACTACAAAATGATCACTCTGATGAGACTAGTTACAATCTGTCATCATACAAAGTTATTACAATATTGTTACCATTATTTGTTGTTGATGGTTCTCTGTTTTTGCTTCCCTTTTCCGTTTTCTGCCATCTTCTGTGTTGTTTGAACATATTTTGGTATGCCTTCTTAATGTATCTACTTTGTTTTTGACCATACAGTGGTTGCTTAACTTCTCGTAGTTTCCTTCCAATCAATAAATATATATATATATTTTTGAGGAAGATTAGCCCTGAGCTAACATCCATGCCCATCTTCCTCTATTTTGTGTGGGACGCCTGCCACAGCATGGTGTGACAAGCGGTGTGTTGGTCCATGCCTGGGATCCGAACCGGTGAACCCCAGGCCGCCAAAGCAGAACATGCGAACTTAACCGCTATGCCACCAGGCTGGTCCCCTTCCAATCAATATTTTGCCACTTCCAGTGAAGAGAGAAACCTTACATCATATAGTTTTCTTTATCCTTTTCCCCTTTATGTTATTACATATTTTATCTACAAACATTAAAAATTTCATCAGAAAACGTTATAATTTTTTCTTTCAACCATCGAATATATTTTAAAGAACATGATAAGAGAATAATTGTCTATAATTACTCAGATACTGACCATTTCCGTTGCTCTTTCTTCAGTCTTGTATTATTTCCCCCTGTCTAATGAAATTTCTTTAACAATTTTTCTTGGAGCAGATCTGCTGGCAACTAGATCTTTTTTTTCCTTCATCTGAGAATGTCTTTATTTCACCTTCATTCCTGAAGGATATTTTTTGCTGGATATAGAATTCTGTCTTGACAGTTCTTTCCTTTAATTACCTTAAAACTGTTGTGCCTGGGGCTGGCCTGGTGGCCCAGGGTTTGCCAGTTCAGATCCCGGGTACAGACCTACGCACCACTTGTCATGCCATGCTGTGGCAGGTGTCCCACATACAAAGTAAGGAAGGTGGGCACAGATGTGAGCTCAGGGCCAGTCTTCCTCAGCAAAAAGAGGAGGATTGGCAGTGGATGTTAGCTCGGGGCTAATCTTCCTCAAAAAAAAGAAAAGTTGTGCCTCCATAGTTTTTGATGAGAAATCAGCAGTCACTCAAATTGTTGTTATGCTGTAGGTAATGTGTCATTTATCTCTGTTTGCCTTCAAATATATACATATTTTTTATATTTAGTTTTAAACAGTTTGATTATGATGTGTTTGGAAGAAGATTTCTTTGGGCTTATCCTGTTTGTGTGTTTGAGCTTCTGTAGGATTGTGTCACCAAATTTTGGAATTTTTTTAGATATTATTAGTTCAAATCTTTTTTTGTACGTCACACTCTTTCTAATGACATGTATACATTAGTCTCTTTGATATTGTCTCACGGTTCCCAGAGGCTTGGTTCAATTTATGATAATACTTATGTTTTTCTTTTCTCTCTGTTGTTCAAATTGGATCATTTCTATCGATCTATCTTAAAGTTCAGTGATTATTTCTCTGTCATCTGTATTCTGATTTTGAGCCTATCCAGTAACTTAAAAAATTTCTGCTACATTTTTGAGTTCTAAAATTTCACTTTGGTTCCTTCATATCTTCTGTTTCCTTGCTGAAACTTTCTATCTTTCCATTTGTTTTAAAAGCATTCACCGTTACCACTTGGAATATTTTTATAATAGCTGATTTTAAATCTCTGTCAGATAATTCCAACATCCATGTCATGTTGCCATTAGTGTTTATTGATTTTCTTTTCCCAAATGAGTTGAAATTTTTCTCATTCTTCCTATGTCACATTGGATTGTATCCTGGACACTTCTAATATTATAATATGAGACTCTGAGTGTTGAATCGATCCTATGGTGAATATTTATATTTTGGCAGGTACTCTACCTGGCTGGGTTCAGTCCACAAGTTCCAATCAGCCTTTGTTATACAATTTGGATCTGCCCACATGTGCTCTACCAAGCACTCAGTCTGGGCCCTGGGTATGACATAGATAAGATCTCAAAGTCTGTGTATGCTATTTAGGGTCAAATCCAGGACTGTGCAGCATGGGATGAATACAAGTCTATAAACATGTTTAAGACGTTGCCTTCCCAAATTCTTCTTTCTTCATTCACTCTCCAGTACTTTCAGGTTCCATGAGTCCCTTTGGGTCTTCCCACCAAAAATCTGGGGCTTTCAGTTATCCTACTCTGCTATGTGTTGAGTACACTTGCATCAGGACCAAGCAATCAGAAGCCAATGAGAGAAAAAAACAAAAGAGAGAGAGAAGCAACAGAGGCCTCCCCACCCCTTGAGGCACCATCTCCTTATATCAGAGAGGAATAATTCTCATCCTTCAAAGTTTTGACTCCTGCAGGCTCCTGTTGCCACTGTTGCTATTGCTGTAGTGGGGTCATAGTCATAGAATTGCTTGGAGGCTGAGCACAGAGGACAGAGACAAAAAAACATGGAGATCTTCCCAACTCTGTCTGAGTGTAAGGAATTCCCTTTTCTTCTCCCTCAAACCAGAAGCAGAGGACTTCTTCTAGAGCTCTCTCTGACTCTATCGATGCCCATTTTGAGTTGAGCCTCATGGACTTCAGATGGGAAGGATACTAGATGGAGGAAAAATGGCAATCTTACCACACCTTCCTAGTCTTCTTCCTCAATCCATCTGGTACTATTTACTTTCAAAAAAATTGTGATATACATATTACATCATCTGCATTAATCTGCTAGGGCTGCCATGACAAAAGACCACAGACTGCATGGCTTAAACATCAGAAATTTATTTTCTCACTGTTTTGGAGGCTGGAAGTCTAAGATCAAGATGATAGCAGGTTTGGCTTCTCCCAAGGCCTTTTTCTTGTCTTGTAGACTTCTTGCTGTGGCCTCACATGGCCTTTTCTCTGGACATATACATCCCTCGTGTCTCTTCTTATAAAAAACACCAGTCCTGTTGGGTTAGGGCCCCACTCTCATGACCTCAACTTTAATTCCTTTTTTAAAGGCCCTATCACCAAATACAGTCGTATTGTAGGGTACTGTTACAATTACAATTACAACCTCAACGTAAGAATTTGGCAGGGAGGACACAATTCAGCCTATAATACCATCATAAACAATTGTAAATATACAGTTCCACAGTATGAAGCACATTCAAGTTATTGTAAAATCATCATCACCATCCATTTCCAGAACACTTTTCATCTTGCGAAACTGATGTTCTGAACCCATTAAATAATAACTCCCTATTCTCCTCTCCCCTCAGCTCCTGGCAACCACCATTCTATTTTCTGTCTCTATGAATTTGATTACTCTACATAATTCAGATAAGTGGAATCATACAGTTTTTGTCCTTTTTGTGACTGGCTAATTTCACTTAGTATAATGTCCTCAAGCTTCATCCACGTTTTAACATAGCATGTGTCAGAATTTCCTTCCATTTTAACGCTCAGTAGTATTCCATTGCATGTATGTGCCACATATTTGTTTATCCATTCATCCATAGATGAATTTTGGGTTGTTTTCACGTTTTGGCTATGATGAATATATTGACTTTTAAGAGTCTTCAAATAACTTATTCAAGCTTGCTGTCCAAGTTATAATTGCTTTTGGTGGGAAAGACAGAGTGAGGTGTACTTACTCTATATTATCCAGAATAACAACTCACTAATTTCATTTTAATATACTAGCAGGACACTCATTATAAACATTACAGAAATTGTCTGATGGTATTTGATTTGAAAGGCAGCATTGATCTAAATATGTCTCCCACTTCTACTATTATCTAGAGGTACTTGCTTAAATTAAAACATCTCCATCTCTAGACATTTCTGTTTGAAGAAGCAAACAGTCTTGGAAAGGAGTAATACAAAAATTTTAATAAAATATTAGTCACTGATATCTTAGTATGACTTAATTTACGGGTTCTTTCTTCTTTATACTTAGTTGAAAAGTGAGGCATTGAGCAACTTACGAATAAATAACAACTCAATAGGCGAAAGCATAATGTTTCCACTCCCTCTACTTAATGCCTGCCATTATCCTCAAATAACATGAATTACCTGTCTATTTTATTTGAGATAATTATGTATGACAATAAAAAGTCTTTATGAAAAAGATATTTCTATCAACAGAACTACCTTAATTTCAATCACCATGCTAGGAAACTCAGAGCAATTTTTAGATCTCTTTTGGTCTTATTTAATAGGCATAAAAATAATGGTAAGACAGAAATTTTCCATAGATGTGACCTGATGATCCTGAATTGGAGCTAACATTCACTGGAATGGAGAATTGGCCATCCCAGTAAATCCAGTGTAGTTACTAGTGAATAGTCAATCCAATTATCTTAGACCTAAAAAGTTTAAATTAAGCCTCTCCTAATATGGAGATGGTTTCAATTGCTAACAGGATAATTGCACCTGGTTTCAAAGTACAGGCTGCAGTTTTCTTTTTTAGGAACTCATTTTTGAAAATAGAGCAATTCCCTCATGGAAGGATGATTAATAAAACAACTGAGTTTTCTCTCATCCTTGAATGTACTGCTGTATCTTATACTGACATAACTAATAATAAACAGACCTGTCCTTTTTGTTTACTTTCATGTGTTCCCACATTGTCTTACTTTATTATGATTACATTAGCAATTAGTAAAGGAGGAATGAGCACGGCATCTATTTATTACCATCAGCCTATTAATTTACATTGGAAATCCCCTCTACGCCTTGCCATGCTGCGCCATTCTGTGTTGAGCCTTCTGAGGTTTCAGAGAGAGCTCTCATTATCAAATTAATTCTGAAAGAAGTAAGCGTTCGCCCTTCCCATTTTTTCAGGAGAGACCTACTAACAGATGTTCTTTTATGTTATACACATACCTCCGTTACCCACTTTTACTCACCCACTACTAAGCTGCACGACTTACCTGCTTTGTATGATGCAAATGAAGTGAGAATTTGGAAAAAATGGTGTCATGGACTTCTTTGTACTTACTTTCCTAACCTTTGAAATTTTAATAGAAAGTAACCTTTTCTTTATGTTATGTTTAATTAAATCTCTCCCACTCTTCAAAGAAAACCACATTTTTCTCCATGAGGTAAACTTGAGATTGCAATTGAACATTCCTTCTCAGTCAATAGCTCTATAATATTCTCAATCAGCAAATATAATGCCTAATAAAGCTGCGTTTACTGGGTGAATGTTTATTAATTGTGTGTTTACAGTGAAAACGACTGTGTCTCAAAATATATCAGTCTATAAACAATTTATTTTCAGGTTAAAAGTTTACATTTACTTAGATTTTATTTGAATATAAGCTACAGTACAATTATAAAGTTCTCTCTCAGTTTTTATCTAAAATAGTTTCACAGCTGTAAGTTCTTAAAAAAGATGCAAAATTCATTTTTCAATAGTATCAGTAATTTGGACAAAATACTTTAACATAGAAAACAAAAGTTATTTGCTACTCTGGTTGAAAACAGTCCAACTATTCTTTAAGGAATCACAATCTGCTATTTATTTCAGATGTGTATCATTGCAAAACTTTCACAACATATCTGCTTCTGCTCAGAAATTTGATGATCTACCATTTTATTGTGTTAAAAATGTTAGAATATTTTTTACTGCAATAAATACAATTCTCTAATAGTATTACTTCTAAAGAACAAAGCAGGTGTTTTGAATATTCTTATGATTCTGGGCTAACAATACAAACTGAACTACCAGACCCCATTGGTGGTAACTAATCTTGGCCATCCTCAGTAATTATTTTATTCTACTTGCCAAAGTCTATGCTTTACATCCTAACTTTTAAGGATAAGTAAGAATATTTTGGTATCTTTTATGGTCTTGCTTTGCAATGGAGACAAACCTAAAAGATCAAATAGGTTATATAAAGTGATTCACTCATTCAACAAATATTTAATGAACTCTTACTACTCCCAAAGCATTGTCCTGGGTAATGAAAATATATCTATGAGCAAAACAGACAAATATTCCTGTCTATATGGAGGTGCCATTCTAGCATGGGAGTTGAAGAAATATATCAGAAATATAATAAACAAGCAAATTATGTAGGGTATAAGATGCTGAGTACTATAGATAAAAGGAAAAGTTAACAAGAGCGAGAAGTTCGTGGCGGGGTGGGAGCACATGTTTCAAGATTAAATAGACAGTCAGGGTTAGTCATTGAGGACAGGGCCGAAGGTGGTGAGGGGGTTAGCCATGTAGCTTCTGGGGAGAAGCATTCCAGGCAGAGGGGTAGTGGAGGAAGATCCTAAGGAATGCTTGAGGAAGGGAAAAGGAGTCATACAATTTAACGGGAAAAAGCAAGAAAGAGAAGAGCAAGTCCTGGAGGGTGTTCAAGTGCTGGAGAGGGGGCTTGATTGCTGTGCATAAAGATTCCCCTAATTTCATGAGCTTTAGGTCCATGTGATTTTCAAAACCTTAGCTTTTAAAAAATTCTCCATCAATCTTTTATAAATATTATAATTAAATATTTAGATTACTCTGAATTATTTTTAACAAAATAGAATTGGGTAAGATTGCATCATGAAAAAGCAATGAATTACATATGTTCTGTCCCTATTTGGGGGGGAAAAAAGACATCTATCTGCAGCAATCCTCCCATTTTGACTATTATTCAGGTAGACTGATGCCCTGGCTAAGAAGGCTCCAGAGAGTGAATCAGTGTCTTAGAGTTTTATAATTGAGAAAATGTTACCAAAAGATGGATCAGAAAGCCAAGCCCCAGCACTGACATTACAAATCATCATAGAAAGAAAGAACGCATCAGGCATTTTCCTATGATTTCTACTGAAAAGAAAGGAGGGAAACCAGGAAAGAGGGAGGATGAGAGAAGAGGTGTGACAGGAAGCCTATGTGATGGTTGAACAAGCCAGATGCAAAACAAAACATGGTCTAAAATTTGGACACGTCATGTGCACCATTTCAATGTGGAAAACATCTATTGGGAAAATATTATGAAATAAGCAACTGGAAAAACGCATTTGCTTCTCCCATAGTTTGACTAAATGGTCACAGTATACTAGAAATTATATGGACATTAAAGATGAAATGCCTCTGGCAGTTTTGAGGTGATAGAGGGCATTTTAATTGGTGATACATTTAAAAAGTACAACACATTGAACCTAGATGATTCAAACTAAAACCTTCTATTTTCCAATGCAGAAATGACACAATCGTCTATTCGTTTCCTACCATAAACATCAATATACTTTATAAAGAGCTAAGCTTACCCAGTTTAGTATCATTTGGGAGTTAAATAATTGTTAATTCTCTTTCATCAGGTCTAGGAAGAAGTCTACTTACTTGATATTAAAAATTTCATAACTCTCCAGATCTTAACAAACGGTTCTATTATTTGAAAAGCATCAACAGACTCGAATATAATTGAAACTGAAGTTTGAAGCCAAACAGTTGAAACCTTTATACTAATTAAATTCCTTCATTACTAATTAGAAACATACATCAAATTAAAATCAACTATTTTTGTTGAGTGTAATAAAACCACAAAACCTGTCTGATTATCCATAACAGCTCAAGTTCTCTATCATATAAATAAGGTATTTTTATTTTACCTATAAAATCTGTTTACCTGTACTTATTTTTAAACCTGTCAAAGAAGAAAATGTTTATATATTAACTAAGCTTGAACTCTGCTTTGGCCTCCTGCATAAAGTTTAATTCTCATGCCGGTAACTCCACAACACGAGAAGTTCACAAAATCCATTACTCTAACCACGCATTATTACATTTTTTTTTTAATTGCAATAAATATTACCCTTTAAGGACACTGGTAATTACAGGGTTGAACAGGAAGGGTTGCTAGGAAAATGATTCTCACCTCTAATTACAGCAATGGGAAGTGTGTGCATAAATTAATACAGTTGTTTTACAGACTATTCGCAGCTTGATAACTGAGATAACTCTCTTCCTTTTAGTGTCTACAATAAAGGAGTGATCGCCTTTTACAGCAAACTCTGTGGCCTAGAAAATCTCATCTTTAGGAATAGATGGTGTCAAATCTAGAAAAACAATAGTCAACAGAGGTGGCGTCCCTGAGTTGACAGTTGTCTAGAGTCGGCACTTCCGTAATTTTGCTACATTCTTAGTCTCGGCCAAGTGAAACCTCCATTTTCCTCTTCAGAAATTCAATGTAAATCATAGGTAAAATCCTCTAACCAAAAAAAGTATTCCAAAAAGTGACAACAATTACCTTTCCAGAATAGAAATGAAGAAATTTTTGCAAAAACAGAAAACATCACTTACCTTATTTATCATACAACCATGGCATTTACAGTACATTCTATTCTGTGATACTGATTTACCTTTGCAAATTTCACTATAAATCATATGCATTTAATAGGGACTGCGAAAAAACACAAAAGAGATTGGTAAACTTGAAATATCTGCATAAAAGAGATATCTAGTGACATTCAGCACAGAAGTTGATACCTTCTCTTATCATCTTTTCAACACAGATGTTTGTATACAGAAAAATTCCATACATATATATATGAGATGACAACATAAATATGTTTTGTGGAGCTTGCAATGTAAGAGAATTCAGGAAAATGAAAAGATAATCCAATGGTGAGGAAAGAAGAGAAGGGCGTGCAATGGAGGCAGATATCAAATCTTGAATCTACTAAAGAGTACAAAACAGTAGAACTTTTGGAAATAAAACAAGATCTTCTGGAACATTTAAAGCCGAACATTTAATAAATGACTAGCCTAATGACCACAATACAATTATCCACCCCATTTCCTTCTCTGGACACATACTCTGCTCCTGACATACCTAGTTTATTTTAGCCTAAAATCCTCAGCTCTTCCAACACTTTACTATTCCTTATATAGCTGTTCATTCCACATTTTTCATGGGTATCACTTATGGTCAATCTAATGGGATATTTTTGGACACATAACAGAAGTAGGCAATATAACCTTCTATGTCTTTACACCTTCCACTTGAAATTTATGGCTGAGGCACGTTATCTCAATACTCCATCCTACCCATAGTCCCCAAAGATTGGGAAGTGAAGTTACAACAGCAATGCTTCAACATTTCACCTACTCCTTTGGATTCCATAACAGAAGCAGTGGGCTACACAACTCTCTTGGGACTTGTGATATGTGATTCCTTGAGTTAGCCACATTGGTGGTTCATGTCAGGGATTATTAACGAGGGACTAAGTTTTTGTATGTTTCAGTTAGGGTGTATACAAAAAGGTGTATAGGAATATTTGCACACTGTTAGCGGTGGTTTGCAGACCCTGTTAAGTTTATCACTGAAGCCTCAAGTTATACATGAACTTCAGGTTAAGAACCCTGCCTGCAAGAAATCCTTAAGGGCACTCGCTGCCTACTTCCTGCCCCATCAATCACCACACAGACCAAGAGCAGGCAGCTGTGCTGAGAGTTGCTTTTCACTTGTGTCTACGAGGAGATGAATTATTGACTCCAGCCCCTCTAAGAAACTGGGATTTTGCTCAATAAGGTTTACCTTCAGTAAGTCAGTGAACAATATTTTCTCAGCGTTTTTTGTGTATAAGAACTCATATTCAGCATCTTGGGGAGAGGTCAAAAATAAACATCAAAACAAAAACTCAGATGTTTATTTTCCCGGGAATGAGCTCAAAGTGTAATTGGACATCACCACCTCTGTATCTCATACAAATGAATGGTGTGTCTATAGACTAACCCATAACAGAAGATTTGTATTTTTAAAATTGGGTTTATTGTTGAAAACACAGTTTTCCTAAGCAAAATTCAGCACCGTGTTAGGAATTCCAAGGAGCAACCAAGTAGAAATGATACTTACGATGCACAGACTTTCATTTTAGCTATATCAGCAAAGCATATTATTTTGCTAATATGTTTCCTATATATAAACATTTTTCTTCTCTTGCCATATTTGGTTTGGAGTTTGAATTGTTCTTGTCTCCTAGTGTTATAACACATACTATGCTTACAACAAAGTTGATGCTTGTTAACTGACCGATGATTTGATGGCAAGAGGCATACCTTTCATCCCAAAGTTAAAAAAGACCCACTGAACAATGGGCTGGTCCAAGCAGTCTTGAAAGTGACAACCAGCCTGATGTGCTAGGAAGAGCACTGAACCTGGAGTCCAAAGACATGGTTCATAGCCTGCCTGCTGATGACTGCAGCTGTGTGACCTTGGACAGTTAATCTATCTGGGGCTAGTTCTCATTTTAAAATGGACTATAATTATACCTGCCCTATATTCCACACAGGGATATTTTGAAGCTCTAATTTAATAATGAGCTGCATCTCCTGTCCCAGATTTGAAAGAAAGAAACAGAACAAAAAGTATGAGAGAGTAGATAAAGTAAGTTAGGAATCTTTTCCAAATTCCTACGTTTATGTTGGCTAGAGATTACCACTGGAGGAAATGAAGGCCAAAGAATATTAAAAGAAGTCAGCAAAGAAGCATCATTAAAGATTTGTGTCCTCTTTTACAAACTAATTCCGCTTCCTACATCTCCATTTTCTGATCAGCTTCATCAAGGGGAAAATATGCTGTCTCTAAAATACTACAGTTCTAGAATATGATTCTGCCCATTTAAAAAAGTGCAACTAATTTTACCGTAGGCATGAGAAAAGATTTTAATAGATTATGTGTAATCAGCTCACATGAATGTAAATTCCCTAAGAATTTTGATGATTTTCAAACTTACATGAGTTGTTTTTTTCAGATGAGGACAATAAGAGAATTACTACACTAACAGATATTGTACCGTGTGCCAAGTCTTGAGCTAAGTTATTCATATATTTATGTTATAGAAACCCAGTAATACCTACGATCTTGGTATTTTTATTGTTCTAAATTTACATATGAAAAAAGGAGGCTTGCTCTTAAGTATCAGAACCTAGATTTGAATTTATATATGAACGCATATCTTTCTGACCACGAAGCCCACAATCATTTCTAAGTACTACACAGTTTCTCATTGTATAAGATAATAGGTATTAGAAAATAATGTTAGGTGAGATAAAATCCTTATTCTTTAGAAGCTTATAATTTAGATGAGGAAATCAGACAAGCACACAAGTGATAAAAGAATATAAGGAGAATAATATGAACTAATATTTATTTTTTCCAGCTTTATTTAGATATAATTGACATACGACATTGTGTAATCAACTTATGATGACTTGATACACATTTATATTGCAAAATAAGGTTAGTTAACACATCCTCTACCTCACATACTTACCACTGTCTTGTCGTGGTGGTGGTGGTGGTGGTGATAACATTAGAGCTCTACTTTCACGGCAACTTTGAAACATATAATACAGTACTGTTACCTGTAGTCACCATGCTGTACATTAGATCTCCGGAACTTATTCCTCTTATAGCAGCATCCCCCTATTTCCCCCACTCCTCAGCCCCTGGCAACTCCCATTCTACTCCCTGTTTCTGAGTTCAATGTTTTTAGATTCCACGTAAAACTGAAATCATACAGTATTTGTCTTTCTCTTCTGACTTATCTCACTTAGCACAATCAAGGTCCATTCATGTTGTCGCAAATGGCAGGATTTCCTTTTTTAAGGTTGAATAATTGCCATTCGATATATAGAGAGATACAGACATACATAGAGTTTTAGATATAGATATATAGATACAGATCACATTTTCTTGAAGAACTAATATTTAATGACTGTCTATATGATGGCTGTCCTATACTAGGCACTCAACATTCCTCAACAATCCTATGAATCCTATGAGATCAATGTGATTGCCATTCCCATTTTACAGACAGGAAGGCTGAGGTTTTAGAAGGTTATGTTATTTGTCCTAAGCCACACAACTAGAGAAGAGCAGTTTTGTGATACAAGCCCGGGCACTCAGACACCAGGGCCATCTTGATACTAACAAAAGTAGCACAAATTCAATAGAGAACAGAGAGTATGAGCTAATGAATGTCCAGTTAGGGGGGTAGGGACATAAAAAGCTTCATTAAAAAAATTACATACATGCACTGTGATATAAGAAGAAATACATATATTTTGGTGTTCATCCCAGCTCCTGTCCAGAGCACCTGAAACCTTTGTAATTTCCTAAGCAAAAAGGTTCTAAGAGCATCTTCTGTTCTAATATTTGGTTTTTGACTTCAATTCCTGAAGTCAGAGCTCCTAAATCCCTTGGAACTTCCTGGGTGAGAGGAGCATCTTTTGTTCTAATGAGGCAACTCTTGCTGGGCTCCTGGATGGGAGCTTGTCACCAGAATGACCAAGCCGTGATTAGAAGCTTGGAATTTTCAGCTTCATCCCCTATCCTGTGGGAAGAATAGAGGGGCTGGAGATTTTGTTAATAATCAATAATGCTTATATGCAAAAAATCCCTGAACTAGGGAGTTCAGAGAGCTTCCATATTGGAGAACACATCCACGTGTTGGAGGGTGGCTCGCCACAACTCCACAGACACAGAGACTCCAGCGACTGGGACCCTTCCAGACCTCACCCTGTGTACTTCGTCATCTGGCTGTTCATTTGTGTCCTTTAAAATATCCTTTGTAATAAATCAGCAACAATAACTGTTTCCTGGGTTCTGTGAGCTGCTCTAGCAAATTATCAAATTCAAGAAGGGGGTCTTGGGAACCTCCCATTTGTAGCCAAGTCAGAGTGATCTGGGGACCCACTACTTACAATTGTGGACTGAAGTGGGGGACAGCCTCGTGGGACTGAACTCTTAACCTGTGGGATCTGCTCTAACTCCAAGCAGTTACTGTCAGAATTGCTTGGTGTGGGGAACCCACACATCTGGTGTCAGAAGTGTTATGAGTGTGAGAGTAAAGGAAAATAACTGAGTTTTTCCTATAGATGCATATACAGTATACTAATATATGTTTATATATACAAATAACTTGAGATTTTGATCTCTAGGAATTAATAATATGGGAATTATCTATCCAAAATTCCTGAATGGATGTCCAAGAAATCAATTACCTTTGCCTGCCAAAATCCAAGTCTGAGATTTTGGAGCAGTTAAATAGAAAATGAGTTAGAAAACATGAACCCACAGATCATGTACCCACAGAGTACCTGATCCTGTCAAAAATACCACATCACTATTTAAACCTTCAGGCACCATGACTCTGTAAGTAAAAGGGCTGGTTTTCTCCTGTTCAGACTGCCCTGCGACTTTATATATACAGCACCAGTTCTATTATTTCTACCAATTCTCAGTTCTGGAGAATTGAAGGTGGATGTCAACCAAGAAAGAAGGAAAGGGAGCTAGTCCTAATTTGGAAGAATTTCAAGACCAAGTATAAGATGTTAGAATGTTCAGTCATGCTATACTAAAATGAAGTGCTGAAGCTTTACAAAAATGATCAAGATAAAAGAAAATTCAGAGAAGCATGGATGGTGTGTGACCACGGCTGTGAGCGACAGTTTACAGTGTTATAGTTAGTGCTTTTTAAAAACATTAGAAATAAATTTAGGTCCAACTGAGTCCCAGAATACACACATTCAACATAAGCAAATTAAACCTGAAGGAGTCAGTAAAAAGAAGGAACCATTCCTTTATTTGCCATCTGCACCCACCACCTTCAACCTCCTCTCCGAGGTAAACCTTAGCTTCCAATAACCCACAAGATAAATGCAGAGAAACCAAACAAGCTAGTTAATGGTTCTTAAACCTTGACAGCCCTGGTCCAAGCCATTATGAACAATTTAGTGCCAACCTTCTAACTTAATCCCTAAGTAAGCTACAACTCCATTGTACATATATTCATATTTTCCATGATTCCAAAACTTCCATTTTAATATATCTCTACTATGTATAAAAATTAAATAGACTCACCTTAGAATGCTATGTCTGGATATAAGGTCAAACACCTTCATTAGTTATGTAATTTCTACTTATTGCTGAATGTATCTAAGCAACAGTGGGGTGGCTGGACTAAAATAATTTAAGGTTCCTTCTAAACCTGGTTTTCTATGATGCTAATGGGGAATCTATTTATATGCTGGCATGCACCTAAGAGAGGTTATTTGACTTTCAATTTATTTATTCATAGTCTAACAGAAATGGAATTTTACAGAGACAAACTACATGTGTAGAGCACTTTATTTTTATAAACTCTATTAACATATTGTTTCCTTTTATTCTTATCCTATGAGTGAATTAATACAGGTATTACAAGAGTCCTTCCATGACTCTTTCTAGTTCACGTAGGTGATTAGTGGCAGATTCTATAAATAGAATCATTCATATATAATTTGGTGGGGTCTGGCTTCCTGCACTCAACATAATGCTTTTAGTATTAGTCCATGATGTTGGCAGATAGTGTTCAAGTCTTCTTTTATGTCACATTTAAAGTCTTTTTCTTATAAACAGCACACAATTGGACTTGCTTTTTCATCTAGTCACAGAATCTCTGATTTTTAATTGGAACGTTAGAGCATAACATTTTTGAACCAAACAAAATTTTTAAAAATGAGGTCCCTGTAATCAAACTTTGATAAATACATAAAAATATGCCAAGACCACATCCAGTTGTTTGTATATTCTCCACCTTTTCTGATCATGTTGACATGTCAACTTAGCCTTCCTGACAATCAGGTGGTTAAGAGGACAACATTAATATGTACGCCCGAATTATTGTTGATTTCTGCCTTATGGTTTCATAGGTTTTGTTATGAAGTACAGGCATACAAAACCTTCAAACCACACATTTTTTAAAAGAGGAGAAACAGACAGCATTTACAAAACATTACAAAACTGCAAAGTTTGTAATCCAAATGAATGGATACTGTTGTCAAACTAAACTCCAAGGATTTTGTTCTAAAAGTATCCTTTAAAAAAAGAGAGAGAAATTTTAAGGAAATTATAAATCAAAAGATAAAAGACCCAAAGGAAGAGAAGGAAATTTAAGTTCTTGCTGGGGGAAAATTTTTAACTAAGAGGAAAAGGCAATGGTTGGGGTAACACAATAGAAACGACTTTTGGGACGTTACGATAACAGGCTCTATTTTCGTAGAGTACTTATTAACTATCTACCAGAATTAGTGATTAATTATACATATAGGATTATGTTTAAATCCTTTGTCTAACATATTAAATCTTCAGTTTGAAAATGGAAATACTCCATCTTCTTTAGGAATGTCTAATTTACTAAGTTTATCAGTGTGAGGCTTCTATCATCCAATATGTTCAATAATATTCGCAAACTGTTTTCTAAATCCTCAATATCTTTGGTTGTTATAAACAAAGGAAGCATTTGAAGGGGATTAGAAACATGTGAGTGAATTACCATTTAAATAAGTTGATTCAGCCCAGAAGGGACAGTAGAAAGGCTTTCAGTCTCAGTAAATCTACTTTAATGTCAGTAAACAAATGGCCCAAAGTAGTTTTATCTGGTTCTGGCTGTAAAGGGTGAAATGCAAGAGACAAGATTGGGAAAACAATCTTTTCTGTATTGCAGCCAGCAAGAGAGAAGGACTTTGATCATGTGCCAGTGTGGTCTCAGCTCCTTAGCTTAAATGTTATCTGTTTATATAATCTCATAACTCAGTTTATCCATCTATCTCAATATATTTAAATGTAGTTTTCACACATGGCCTCAATGTCTTCTTTGAATGATCATAATAAACAGCCCCAAACTGGTATTGTATTATAAATGACTATGATGGAACTTTAAATCGTATCATTTAGAGATCCAAAATGTATTACTGTTCTTAATGATTTAAATTCTAGTAAATGATATTCATACTATTAACTGATTCTTGTATTGGCAGAACTATGCAACATTTTTCCTTCAAATGCCCCCAAATATTCACCTCAGAAATTGAAAGACAAATTGAATGTATTTATTTAGAAATATCAAGGTTATGAGACTCAAGTTAATTTTATATATATAGACATAGATATATTAAAATTTTACAGTTGATAAAATTAATACCTGAGTAATTGATAATAGTAGTGCTAATAATACCAAATTGGTGCACCTGATCCTCATAATAATGATATAATACCTAACACGTGGCTCATGGCTCTGTATCAACTGCTGTATGTGCATTGTCTCATTAATCTTCAGGACTCTCTAAAGTAAGCACCATTCTTATCATCCCATTTTACATTGAAATAAACTGAGACAGAAAGTAGTTAAATTATTGAAAACAAACTGAAGATTTGGGCTCAGATAGCCAGTCTCTAGAGCACATACTAGATAATGTAGGCACATGGCGGTTTATTTCCAGTGCCTGGCACACAGTGAGATCTCAAAATTTATTTTGGATGATTAAAAGATTTTAAAAGACTTAAGAGATTAATTTTTTTCCAAATTAATTTAGCATTGCTCACTTTGGGGCATCTAGATTAAAAGTAGCCAATTATATCTAGGATTACTCCCTTACAACGGTTCTGCTATTTTCAGTTAATCCCTGACTTTTGGATAGAAAAGTGTCTGCACTGAGGCAGTGGTTCTCTCTTTCTCTTGACTTGATAAAACTTTTTACATGGAAATAATTTTAGATTTACAAAAAATTGCAAAGATAGCACAGAGAGTTCCCGAACACCCTTCCTATCCTTTCCCCTAATGTTATCCTACATAACTGTGGTACACTTGTCAAAACTAAGAAATTAACATTGGTTCAACACTATTAACTTAATTACATACATTATTTGGATTTCATGCGTTTTTTTCACTAACGGCCTCTTTGTGTACTAGGATTTGATCCAGGATACTGCATTGCCTTTAGTCTTCTCTGATGTGACAGTTTGTCAATCATTTCTTGCTTCCCATGGCCTTGACATTTTTGAAGAACACGCATGAGGTGTTTTGGAGAATGTCCCTCGGTTTAGTTTGTCTGATGTTTTCTTAGGACTGGACTAGGGTTATGGGTTTGGAGGAAGAATACCAGAGAAGTAAAGTGCCCTACTTTTGACATCATATCAGAGGGTACATGATATCAACATGAGTTATCATGGAGGATGTTAACCTTGATCACTTGATTAAAGTAGTGTTCGCCAGGTTTCTCCGCTGTAAAGTTACGCTTTTTTCCTCTCCATGCCCTATTCTTTGGAAGTGAGATACCAACTCTAGCCCATACTCAAGTGGAGGAGAATTAATTTCCCCTTCCTGGAAGGGACAGCATCTACATACATTATTTAAAATGCTGCTACAAGAAAGATTTGTCCTTTTTAAAGGATGCCTCATTTACATCTGAAAAGATAATGAGAGAAATCAAGAAATAAAGAGGAAACCATTATTAGCGATGAGTCTACAAATCTGATCCATCACTAGGGTCAATCTGGAAATCTGACTTTGCTACTGAAGTGGCCTTTTCCATGATATAGTCATCAAGCAGATTTTCCACTCATAGCTCTCTGTCCCCAAGAATCTGGGGGAAAGAAAGCCCATCATCCCCCCCTCAGCCACATCATTTATTACCTTCTAAAATCAATCTTAAAAGAAAACTTTTTAAAAAGGCTTACATCCCTGATAAGGTAAGATGTCTAAAGAAGGAGGAAGCAAGAATAGGGCAGCGAAAGGCGATAAGCAAGGATGTGCTCTCTGTTAAGTCTAGCCTTGGCTGATCCATTTGGGGAATCTGGAACATAAATTGCAACACAGAGGTGAATCACCTTGAGGGAAGGTGGTGGCCTTTGGTACCTCCAGATCAGTGATTCACAGTGTGACCTCCTGGGTGACATGGCTCCTATCAGCTGAGGCTAACTCTTTGTAGGAGGGAGGCCAATTCTTCGTAGTAGCAAGTTATTAGCTGCCATCCTTCACACCAGCTGATGAGTGGGGGTACTGGGCTGGAAAAGCAGGATTTAGGTGCGGAACCAGCAGTGTCCACTACGTTGTACGCCTTACCTCTCAATCCAAATGACCAAATATTTATGGAGAATAAATTACGGTCTATGTAGAAGTTACTATAATAGCTATCATGCACATGCTTTTATGTAACTGATGTGTGGTTTCAAAACTCAGAAGAGATATGCATGATATACTACACATAAATAACAGCCTTCCCTTCCTTTGTCTATTTTTTCGTGAAATATAGATTTTAGTTTGGAGGATGATTTGTTCTTTCCCTTGCAGAAAATAGGCAGAAATCTATTTCGAATGGATATGGTCAAAATAATACGATAAAATTTTAGAAAGTAGATTAAGATTTAACAATTTCCAGAGGACAATTCTCCAAAGCAATAGGGTACATTTTCACAATCTCTAGAGCACTAAGAACAAAACATAATTCTTTATGTGAAAAGCAAATGCCATGCTTTTCCTGTGTAAATGGCATGAAATCACCCTTATAAATATGGGATCTGAAAACAAAAGGGAGTCAAGTTTGCTTAAACTGAGCATTCAAGATAGATGGCTAAGCATTAAAAGAATTCAGAAACCAAGGCCTTCAAACAACAAGTGCATGAGCAGCCAGCAGTGCATATCTTGTGACTGAAGAAATGTAGAAAGATCTGTTGTGCAATAATAAATCAACACTTTGGAGAAAACAGGAGGTGTCAGAGATTGTAACTGGGTCAGATACAGAATATAAATTCTATCGCTTCTGGATTACTGGTTCAAATCCAGAAAACCCTACATCACAGCGATGGGCAGAGAGTCCCAGAAATCTTGCAGAGAGTAAAATGTTAAGCAGCCTAACAAAACCAGAGTGACATTGTCCATTCTAAAGAAGCAGTTATGCTCTTCTAAGCAAAGAGAATAAAACTGATTTTAGAGTAGAAAGGTGCTAATATCAACTAGCACTTATTTTAAATACTCAAAAGCTTGAAAGATAGAAAATACCTCAGAGTTTTAAATAAGTAACTAAATTTATGCCACGATTAATAACACTCCCCATAAGTGTAGAGACCATGTCTGATTAGAATTGTGTCCTTATGACCTACCTGAGGGCTAGGAATGTAGACTATTCCCCAATATCTGCTGAGTGAATTAATGTGTGAATAAATGAATGAAAATACATCAGGCAGCTGTAGAATCCTCATCCTTTCCTCTGCTCCTGTAAATGTAAATAAACAGCCACCGTACTCAGCAGGCCTCCGTCTCCAGCCTACTCCTGCTAATAGCTACCTCTGTGACCTTAATCAACAGTCTTAACCCCAGGTAGCCTTCTTGTTTCATCTGTAAGATAAGTTTTCAAAAAGAGATTAAAGGTCTTCAGCAAATCTGACTTTCTAAAATTTGCTCTTTAATTACAGCCGTCATCTTAGTGCCGAGAAGGGAAACATAAGGAAGCAATGAAGATCAGTATTCTGAAGGCACCAAGTATGTGGACTTGGAATCCGGAATGGTCAGACAGACATGATTTCAGCCTCATGGCTACCATCTTTTAGTCTTATGCTCTTGAGGCAGCAATTTAACAAGTCTTTATTTGTAAAAATCTGAGGTGATGAGGATTAAATAATTTAACCATGTAACAGATTTAGCGTAATACCTGGCACATAGTGAATGTTTTCACCTCTTGTTACTATAGCTACTGGCAGAGTTTGAGAGTAAAGTGACGTTCCTCAATAGCATACCTGTTCTTGCTCTCCTAAGACCAGATACTTTTTTCATTTAGCTTATCAAACAAATATTATCATATGAAATCGATATTCTAAGAGCAGAAACAACTCATTTGGATACTGCCCTCAAGTAGAATTATATAAAACAGTAACAAAACCCACCAGATTTTTGTCATCTCACCCCCACTTCTTTCTCTTTCTTCCTTATACACACACAAACACACACATACAAACACACACAGAAGGTCTGGTAGCCTCTTGGATGGTGTGACCATTCCAGATCCAAAATGAATATTTTTATGTCCAACACTATTCTCCTAAGGAAAGAAGAAGTTACAAATATTACACTGAGGAAAAAAAATGTTTTAAGTATTACATCGTTCCTACTTTTGCTGTTGTAGTAAAGACCTCCTGGTTAGTGAGGTTATCACTGCTAGTTCACCAAACATTTCTTGGTTTCTACTTCTAATCACATGTGAGTTTATTAGTCAGTGTTCTCCAGAGAAACATAACCAATAAGATATATAAATGTAAAGAAAAAGATTTATTGTAAAGTATTGACTTATGATTATGGAAACAGAGAAGTCCCCAAATCTGCCACCCGCAAGTTGGAGACCCGGGAAGGCCTGAGATGTAGTTCAAGGCCTGAGGACCAGTCAGCCGATGGTGTAGATTCCAGTCCAAGACCTGAATGTCTGAGAACCAGGAGCACCAAGAACAAGAGAAGATCAGTGTCGCAGCTCATGCAGTCAGACAGAGGGCAAATTCAACCTCCCTCTGCCCTCTTGTTTTATTAAGGCCCTCAATGGATCGGATGATGCCCTCTCACACTGGGGAGAGCCATATAGTTTACTCAGTCCACCAATTCAAAAGCTAGTCTCTTCCAGAAACACCCTCACAGATACCCAGAAAAAATGTTTAGATAGATATCTGGGCATCCTGTGGCCCAGTCAAGCTGATATATAAAATTAACCATGATAGTTGCATCACATAACCTGACTTTCTTGATGCTAGGTGGGGACATGAAATTTGATGGGGCTACTATTGTGAGCAGAAGTGATATATATTTCTTCTCAGCTAGAGCATTTAATTGCCAGCTCAGGACCCCCCAGAGCACTCTTTACTTTTCCACAGTGATCAGCAATACATCAGCACTGTCCAATAGAATTTTCTGCAAAGATAGAAATGTTCTCTGCATTGTCCAAGATATAGCTACTAGCCACAAGACACCAGACTACTGAGCACTTGAAACATGGCTAATGTGACTGAGGAGTTACATTTTTATTTTATTTTCACTAATTTAAAGCTACATTTAAACAGCCACGTATGGTTAGAGGTTACTATCCTGGACAGCATATTTCTAGTTACTAACTACTCTCTCAACCTGGGTCCAGGAGTGAGGACGATGCATACCAGAGCCCTCAGGCCATCAGCAATGGAAATGTGCTCAAAGTAAGAAATAAAACTTATTTAAGTCACTGAGACTTTGGGGTTATTTGTTACCACAGTATAGCTTAGCTCCTTACGATAGACGCGGGTTGTCTTCCAGCTCTTTTAGTTTCCGTAAACCAGCTGTCCTACCCACAGGGATAGAGTCTGAGCAAACATGTTACTAATGAGTGATACTACCCCTGGCTATAGCTGACTGGCTCAAAGACAGACAATTCATCCAAGCTGAGTATTTAGATTTTCTATCCTGAAATTTTATAGATACAAAGACTGGGAGCTATTGAGTGTTAAATCATTATGAGGAAACTTGAATTTGCTCTCATTCTTGTCCTTCTTTTTCAGTTTCTTCTTTGGATTCAATGAGGTAAGCCAGTATCTTTCTAATAGACTCTTCTTTCGCTACCCCAAGAATAATAATTAATATCAAGGAATATACATTTACATGGATGCAATGAGGAAAACAATCACTTGAAAACTTGGTAAGAAAATAGATTTGCTGGTATTTCTCAGAATGTTAAGAAAGAAGGGGGGGTAGACACTTCTCAATGGTATTGTGATTTAATGTCCTCTCTGACAAATTATTCAACAAATATGTATTTAGTGTTTGTTATATTCTGGACTCTATGTTAGATACTGAGGATTCAGTGGAAAACAAAACAGATTTGGTCCAAGTCTGTGTGGCATGGATAGAATACAAATAGGTTTGAGTACTCCAATGGAGTCAAATGTCTTTCACTTCCAAAGTATGTGTGTGGAGTACCACTGATGGCTTGGGAGCCACTCTACCAGAGTCCAGGTAGCTGAGATAAGAGCATGTTGCCCCCTCCCCCCATATTCTGTATTTAAGAAAATCCCACAAGTTCAGGGGATTTAGGATTTGGCTACAAAAATGAAAATCTGCTAACATACTTTATCCTTTCTAGCTGTCCCCAGTCATTCACAGATGAGATCAAACTGGTGTGATTCTCTGATTAACAAACCATCTCACTAGCAGTAGACAACAATAATAACAAGCGCAACACTGTAAGAGCAACACCATTAATTGTTCCCTGACATTTAGCCAAGCAGTATGCTAAGGGCTTGTATACATTTGTCAATTAATCCTTACAACCACCTTATCAAGTAGGTACAGTAGTCTCCCTTATTCCAAGACCCCTAGTGGATGCGTGGAAATGGGGACAGTACCAAACCCTGTATATATTATGTTTTTTCCTATACATACATATTTTAAGGTGCAACAGCAAAACTAGCAGAACTTTCTTTTTGCTTCTTCGCAATTTCATGGATAGAAGATTCATTCTTACGGTAGATCTTAGAAACCTCAGCATATGATATTTTTTCTTTCCATAAGTCAAGAACTTTCACCTTTTCACTTAAAGGAAGCAGTTTATGGTTTCTCTTTCACATATCCAAATAGCCAGCATCACTACTTTCGCACTCTAGGGCCATATTAAGTAAAATAAGGGTTACTTGAACACAAGCACTGTGATATCTCCAGAGTCGACCTGATCACTGAGACAGCTACTAAGTGACTAATGGGTGGATAGTGTACACAGCATGGATACCAAGGGAGGATTCATGTCCCGGGTCGGGTGGAGCAGGGCAGCAGGAGATTTCATCACACTACTCAGATCAGTGAGCAATTTAAAATTCATGAATTGTTTATTTCTGGAATTTTCGATTTAACATTTTTGGACAATAGTTGACCACAGATAACTGAAGCTACAGAAAGTGAAACCATGGATAAGGGCAGACTACTGTATTACTGTCTCCATTCTATAAATCAGGAAACTGATGCAAGGTAAGTAGGAGGTGGAACCAGGACTCAAACTTAATTATATCTGATGTCAAAAGGTCTGTTTCTAATCACTGCCTCCCCTCTAAAAAAGAAAGGTTCAATGATCAAAGAGTAACCACACAGACCTCCGATTTCTGGTATATGGGATGTTTTAAACTTTTTGAAATAAAATTTTTCCATTTTTCCCTACTGACTCTGTAATTGATGTACTCCAACACATTGATGTGTTTTTAAGGTTGGTAAACACAAAAGTTTTACAAAAATCAGTCCTCTTGCTCGGCATTTTCACTGAAACCAGGGATTGATCTAGAATCAATATTTGAAAACTAAATTACTTCAGTGGCTATACTCGCAGTGAAGAGTTTTGGGCAGAATGGGAAATAAACAACCACTACAGTCTCCAAAGTATATGCTTGTTTTTAAAACACACTCAAAGCATATGACATTCAGCTTTCTATATGGTACGAGTATCAGCTCAGTAAGTTAACTTTAAATAGTTAAAAATAAAATTCCAGGGGGTAAGTACTATAAAATGTGTCACACACAGAAACATAAAAATTCTAGCTCAATGACAGTAAATAGTGTCAATCTCTGCCTTCTTTTATAGATGATCAGCACAGTGTTATATTAAACATTAGGGAAAATAATTAACAATCTTTATGAAAACTTACTATAAAAATCATCCTTTAGAAAATAATAAATACACAATCAATCGTGACGATTACAAAGTGGAAAAATTATAATATGGCAGAAATTAATTTGCCCACATTCCTGACAGCTAATCAAAACCTGGAAGATGTTACTAATTACACAAAAAATATTCTATCTGGTGAAGCAAATATAGAAATGTTACTTGAAAAAAAAATACCTTTTAACTGCAATGAAGTATAGTGCCACTAATAGTGCACCATGCCATCTTCTCAAAGATAAATTTAGAATCAATAAATACATTTGAAGAAAATTACACTTTTCATGAGTAAATAGGGAAACGAAATTAATTTCCATATTATTCTGATGATTGTAGGTACATATGGAAACATGTTTAAATTTGAAAAGTTTTTCAGAAAACACTATAAGAATTCGATATAATTAAATGGAAAAAATTGAAAAAACTAGTTTCTTTTAAAATCGTAAAAGACAATGTATTATATCATTTTCTACTGTTAAACTTTGTATCTCAATAACTATAAATACATTCAATGAATTCAATATATTTTCATTCTATCAAATTCACTAATTTATTTGAAATCTTACCTAGCTTCAAAAACACTTCAATATTGCTCATACATTAATCAGATTTTATTTTGCTTTAAGAAGATGCCGCCTAATCTTAAACACTGTTTTTAATCTCTTCCAAGTATCTCATCTCTTATCACATTGCAATGATAAAGAAAGACCCCCAGAGAGAGGTATAAACTCTGTAACGGAATAGGAACCTGGTTAAAATGTGATCGATCTCATTTAGGTAAAATTCATTGAGAAAAATATCAGTCACGGGGGGACTAACCACATTGATATATCTTCCTATAGAATATATCAAATAAAATATGCCTTATTAGATGAATATATATTCATTTTCTAAAATACTCATTCAATATGTACAGTAGTCCAGTCCAGTTCAAAAGGATGATGAATTTCCGACATTCTTCAAACACACCAGCAAAAAATTCTATGCTTTTAGCCTCCCTACTCATTGCCACTGTACTCTCTCATTAAATCATACTCATAACATGCAGAAGGGGACCAGCCCAAAAAGTAATGGAAAAATATATGAAAACATTTCCAGAAAATAAAAATCCCCCATCTAGTATATTGCACTAGTAAGTTGCAATATGTTGTTGGAAAGAGAAGGGTTTACATTTTTCTTTATGGCCATTCTCTAAATCTTATTCTAAAATATTGCTTACGGTGAAAGTAAAAATGATTGCTCTTGTCGTATAGGCCCCACATAAAATTTTACTACCATAACAATGACAGGTTGGCCTTTGCTATGGAACCAGCTAAGTGCGGTAAAACACATTGAGGAAAGGTGTTTTACCACTTTTCTGAAGCTGAATTGTGTAGCTTGACCCTCGTTTTATTTGGTTTGCTTTTTATCCTCTCATTGTTTTCAGGTGAATTTTGTTGTGATTTGGAATCTATTTTTTAAAAAACAGTGGGGCGCAGAGAATAAAGAAAGATTGGCTTTGCAGGAGGAAAAAGAATTAATCATCTAAAAGACGCCATCAGTCTTGATTCTGATACAAAGAAACATTCACTTCTGATGCTTTCACCAAAAAAAGTGTGTGTGCCTATAAGAACTGATTGTGTGTGCATAAACAACAAAGCAAGCAAATTTAAGATGTTTCAAACTAATATGTTCAAATTATTTCTCACTTTCTTTATCTTTCAGCAATAGCCTATCTTGCTGAAGACCTCAACATATTTGTATTTATTCTACGCTTTTAAATCAAAGTGTCTTCCAAAAACTGATCTGAATTACTAGGAGGTGGAAAAAACAAATGTCCTTCCTCAGGCGGATTCGTTTCACTTCCCATTTTTATTGATTCCTTTATTCCAACACTCTCATTAACTACTACACTTGATCCCACCAAAATTAAGCTGTCTCACAGACCTCTCTAACTTTTAGATTAATTCTAATTAATTCTTATATTGGTCCTTCAACCAAATGCAATTTTCCTATTTAGATGTATTTTCAATGATGGGAAGAAAAAAATAGGTCTTAGTCTTTTGGGGTCATCCCTTCCTCTGGGGAAACCATGCCCTCACTTCCTATTTCATAATAATCATGCTCCGTCATAAGATTAAGGTGGACCCAATCTTCTCCCCCTAAACCAAGGGCAAGTGAGCCAGGTCTGACCAGGGCTCTGGTGTCAGACAGTTTAGATGAGAATCCCAGTTCCACTACTCACTAGCTTGGGTAAACTAATTAAATTCTCTGTGACTTAGTCTTCACATCTCTAAAATGGGGAACTAATAGGACCTATCACACAGAGCTATTGTGAGGATCAAGGAGTTCATATGTGTAGAGTACTTAAAACATATTAGGTGCTTAATAAACTATTCTATTATTACTTTGATAATAATAATTATTTGAGTTGCCAGCCATCATCTGGCTGCCAAGCAGAGAAAGCTTGTATAATAATGAAGCCAAGATTAGGCAAGTGGAGCCAAGACAGGAAAACAAAGTCTTATTGACAACATTTGAATCCTAGAAACTGCTGACTTGAAGCAGGTCCTCAGTCTTCCAATTACATGAACCAACAAAATACACTTTGTCCTTTTTTTCTTCTTTTTTTCTTTGTAAGCTCATTTGAGTTGTATGTTTCTTACCTGTAATTGAAAGAGCCATGACGAATACAAAGTGTAAATATTCACATAGGATAAGGGTTTTTTCTGCCCCTCCTAAAATGGATTAACTAATTCATGATAAAAGGTATGTTAGGATTCCCTGCCTAAACAGATAGCCTAGGCATAAAATTATTCCAAATTTTCCCTTAAGTCAATGAAGGAGGAGAAGTTTCCATTAACGGAGTCATTTAGAACCAAGAAGTATCCCACAGTGGTTACAATGTGTTTATCTTTAAATTATGACTGTTAAGCTGGGTACAAAAGGCACCAAGAATGCTGCTGCACTGAGAAGTGTCATGACCACTATTCTAAGTACTGAGAACTATACTGTTCCTCCTTGCTTACCTAGTAAGTCATATTATTATTTTTGTATTTATCTTGTGTTTTCTCACCAAAATTCCCATGGCGGTTTACCATGAGATCTATAGCTAACTTAGTTAATTTAGTCATCACTACTTGTTCTTTTCCCACAAGGTCCTGATTCATCTTTTTGTTAGTTACATATGAATGGTGCATGCATGCCATGTTTCCTGCATGTCTGAAAAGGTTTTTCTGTGCTCTTTTTAGAATTTCCCTGTTATTTCATCACAGATTCATGGAAAGACTAATTAGAACATATGATTCTTCTGTAACTGTTTATAATAATACTGTCTTTTTTTTTTATGATGAACCTACAAAATATTATGTAGTATGTAGCTGGATCTGGTCCTCTTACAACTCCCCAGTGTCATAAATTTTATATCTGGGAGCAAACTTCCAAAAAAGATGGACCATTTCTGTGTTTCTCAAGTCTGGTAGCACATCAGCATCTGCGGATTCACAGAGTCTGGAACTCTTTCCTCTGAGATTGTGATTTAATGGATTTGCTGGGCAGCTCAAGCACCTGCTTTTCATAAGCTCCTTAGGTAATTCTAATAAACTATATTGTGAACTACCGGAATGATGAAAAATCCAAGTCCTGGAAAGATCTAGGAATTAACAAAGTTTTTTGAGGACCTACAGGTAGCTTGAGCCAAAGCTAGAATTAAAACTCAGTGTTTTAATTGCCAAATAGGAACTCTTTCTATGATACCATACCTCTTGAATCTATGTAATGGTATTTCTAAGAGCAGCTGCTCTTACCCCGTCTACAGGACTTCATTTTCCAGAAAGAGTGAGAGAGACAGACAGACAGGCAGACACAGAGAGAGAGAGAGAAGAGGGAGATTGGATAAGAGAAAGAAAGAGAGCGAAGGAGAAACAGGCAGTACAGTTTTAATCTCTGGACTCCCTGAAGTCAGTTCTACCACTGGGCTTCCCAAGACATTAATCAAAAAATTCTCTTTTTTCAGGCCTGGCCCGGTGGCACAGTGGTTAAGTTCGCATGGTCTGCTTCTTGGCGGCCCAGGGTACGCCGATTTGGATCCCGGGTGCGGACATGGCACCGCTTGGCAAAAGCCATGCTGTGGTAGGCATCCCACATATAAAGCAGAGGAAGATGGGCATGGATGTTAGCTCAGGGCCAGTCTTCCTCAGCAAAAAGAGGAGGATTGGCAGTAGTTAGCTCAGGGCTAATCTTCCTCAAAAAAAATATTTAAAAAAATTAAAATAAATAGATTCTCTTTTTTCTTAAGGTAATTTGAGTTGGGTTTCTGTCACCAAAGGAAGCATCCTAAATATATATATTCTTATTCTGAATACTAAGTAGGACAAAGACAGGACTCAAGTGGGATGAACTCAATATATATTGGCTTGGCTTGTAAGTTCTCTGGCATCAAAATGAGTTAAGAATGGCAAGAGGACATAGTAGTGGCAAGGACCCTTCATATAGGACAACAAAATGTAGGAGTTCACAGATCCAGAAAGAAAGTGTGCCAGATTTAATCCATGGTTCTTAAGTGAGGCATATTCCCTCTGTGTCCATCTTTTAAATTTCCTCCTAGATATGGGGAGCTCAGGATCACAGATGGTGATCGAAGTCAGCAGGTGGTCAAAGGCCTTGCAAGAATATCTGAGTCCTGAATAAGACTAGAAAAGAAATGCTATCTTTGGACAGCTTGGAGAGCAGGAATCAGATTTTGTTCCCCTTGGTATGACCAAGCCTTCCGAGCACTGTATCTTTGAAATAATGATGGGGTAGAACGTGTTCTTTTAAGTGTTAATGATAATATTCCTATCCAGGAGAAAACTGTGTTTGTCCAGGAACATTCCTGAATGGGCACAATTACTTAGGAAGGTGAAGTTTCCTGGGTTCTGGCTGTGACAGAGGAGTGATCCTTAAACTGTTCTACACAAGCAATTAACATGGTTTGGGTGGGGCAGGGGTGAGTGAGGAGATGCAGAAGGAGACTGCAGGATGGAGAAGGACTGAGGGACTCACATGCGCATCGGCAGGTGCTGGCCTTAGGAGGAAGCAGAGCCACGAGACATGCCTCTTGTGCCAGCTGAATGACGTTTAAGAATGGGGAAGGTTAATATTTAATTTCTATTCCTTTCATAAGTTCATAATTTATGAATGCCATTTGCTCGATAGAATTGGTGTGTAAACGCTCTAATTCTCACCTACAATGTACCCATTACACACACCACTGAACTGCATGAGTGATTTAGGAGAGTGGTCCATGTTCCAGCGAGAGCGCAGGGAGGGGAGTACAATTCCAGAGGTGCGCTGCAAGAGACGGCAAAGTGCAGATGGAGCAAGAAATCAGAGTACACGGCTACCGTGAAAGCACATGCTCCTCGGGATTCAGACATCTTAGAGGGATTATTATACTTTCTAAGGACAGCACGATAGGTTTGAACTAATTTTATTTGCATCTCAAAGGACAGAGTGTGACTTCAGTCATTATCTGGGTTATACCTAGAACATAATGGGCACTCAGGAGTTCTTCCCGAATGACCCACTTCTAAGTGGATACTTTGAAAGTCTGAAAACCTACTTGCGCTTTACAGGAAAGGTTTGCCCAGAGTATTAACCATTCTGCCAGACAATGCAACTGGCACTAAATGGTGGAGTCTGAAGGACAGAAGGATATCATTTTGCACCTCTCACATTGGGAACTTTTAATCGTACTAAAATTTATTTTAATTAGCTAGTGCTGTCTGGAGTCAGAGAAAAGAGCCTTCTTACAAACTGGCCATGATAAAAACTTTCTGGGTGGCAATTCCAGAAGATCTATCAAAAAGCCCTAAGAGTATGAGCGTTGAGCAAGAAATCTCATTTCTAGAGATTTACTGTAAAGAAATGCTCAGAGATACATACTGCAAAAATTCCTATGATAATGAATTGGTTAACTAAGTCCTGCCACATCCATACAAAAGATAAAGTAATCCACAGATATTTAGGCAGCCTTTACAAGACTTTTTAAGGGCCTAAGAAAAAATTTTACATAGTATGCTTAAAAAACCCTAATGTATACTATGACTTTTAATTTGTAAATGTGTATATATGTATATATATGGACATATGTAGAAACTAGAAATATATAAATGTGTACATATAACCTTAATTTTAAACATATTTATAGTACATATGAGCAAGTATGAAAGACTAGAAGCATATATTATATGATTTTTTTTTTTTAAAGATTTTATTTTTTCCTTTTCCTCCCCAAAGCCCCCCCGGTACATAGTTGTGTATTCTTCTAGTTGTGGCATGTGGGACGCTGCCTCAGCGTGGTCTGATGAGGAGTGCCACCTCCGCGCCCAGGATTCGAACTAACGAAGCACTGGGCCGCCTGCAGCGGAGCGCGTGACTTAACCACTTGGCCACGGGGCCAGCCCTTATATCATATGATTTTAACATTAGTTATCTTAAAGTGATGCAAGAGTGAGTGAGCTTTATTTGTGCCCTTCTATTTTTTTTTTTTTTTGGCAATTTAGAATGAAGTATGTGTGCAGGGTAGCTTTGTAATCAGAATCTCCCCACATGTAATTTATAATATGTATATAATTAAATAAAAATAATATAAAAGTTAGAAATAAATCTATCACTTTAAAGTGGGGAGACAGGGAGTTCCAAAAAACCTGGGCTTGAGTTCAGGTGATATTCCAACTTTCTGACTTAGCAAAGAGCTTGGTAAGTCCAAAACTCAGTGTCTTCATCTTTCTGTGAAAATGAAATACCTTGGCATGATTTCTATTTTATCTTATCAAGTATGTTTTCATTAAAAAATAAGACATAAAACATTCTGATTCTAAAATATTAATAAAATACAGAAATATATAGATGTTGATGTGAATGTCTCAATTCTCCCCAATCTTCTAACCCACTCCCTCAACACACACACACACACACACACACACACACACACACACACACTTGCCCCCCATCTCTTTGCCTGCTCTGAGGTAATCACTATTAACATGTATGAATTTAACTTTATATGCATTTTTGAGTATATCTATACAGTTAATTTAAAATGTAAATTGAAAATGCTCTATATTTTTTTCTGTGACTTTTTAATCTAAACATTATGTCTTGGACATTCCTCTATGTCAGCATATAGAGCTCTATCTCATAAAATGTCTGCATATTACTTTATGGTATGGGTGCATGGAAATTTATACAGTTATCTCACTGTTGTACATCTAGTTGTTTCTATGCTCTGGAATCATTTATATAATGTAATAAATATCTGTTTTATTAATCATTCATAGTATTTAATTTACTTTAGCCTAGGCATAGTTTAGGGGAAAATTTGTGAATGACTTTTCCATTTATTCTTCAGAAAGTCATTTGTATAGGCTTGGTATTACTTGAATCAATTAAGAAAAAAAAATACATATATATACATATTGAGGAAGATTAGCCCTGAGCTAACTACTGCCAGTCCTCCTCTTTTTGCTGAGGAATACGGGCCCTGAGCTAACATCCGTGCCCATCTTCCTCTACTTTATATGTGGGACGCCTACCACAGCACGGTGTGCCAAGCAGTGCCATGTCCACACCTGGGATCCGAACCGGTGAACCCCGGGCTGCCGGGAAGCGGAATGTGTTAACTGCTGCTCCACCAGGCCGGCCCCATATATATTCTTTTAAAGACTGGCACCTGAGCTAACATCAGTTGCCAATCTTTTTTTTTCTTTTTTCCTTCTTCTTCTTTTCCCCAAAGCCCCCCAGTACATAGTTGTATATTCTAGTTGTGAGTGTCTCTGGTTGTGCTATATGGGATGCCGCCTCAGCATGGCCTGAGGAGCAGTGCTAGGTCCATGCCCAGGATCCGAACCGGCGAAACCCTGGGCCGCTGAAGCAGAACACATGAACTTAACCACTCAGCAATGGGGCCAGCCCCAAGAAAATGTATTTTGATGAGACCTGTCCTCCTCATAATTAAAAGAACTTGACATTTAAGAGAACTTCATGTCCTATGAGTTAAAAATGTAAAGAACAAAAACAAATCTCAGTGATTTACTCCCTTGAACATCAAGGCTCCTTTACAGATTTTCAATGTAAAACTCCTCTCTGACTTCTAAATAATTTCTGATTCCTCAAGTTTTCAAATGCATTTGACCTCTTTTCAGTTGCACATTATCAGTGCTTTCCTTTCTAATATTAACCTTTTAAATATGTGTCCATTTTATGAGTAAAAGGTCCCTCCTCCACTATCAGATCTCCAAAGTAATTTGGAGCAGGTTTTGAGGGGGTGGCAGCCGGAGGTCCTTGGGTTATGGTCATGTATACGTAGGGAAAGAAAAAGCTTTCATCGACTTTCTTAGGGACCCTGGCTAGGTCTGAATATTAAATTGAAAAATACAGGTAAAGTGGAGACAACGCATACAAATGTGTTTAATATAAGTTTTATATGGCACAGGAGCCTTCATAAGAAAATGAAGACCCAAAGAGACAGTTAGACCTGAGTGTTTTATGCCAGGTTTGATGAAGGGTGGACAGTCGTAGAGGAATGTGATGGCTAAGGAGTGTGAGGTAAGTGTGGTAAACTGGGGGAAACTTAGCAAGGCCCATTTGTTAGGATTCTTCTTGGGGTTCCTTTGTCTGTGGAGGACAGCTCAGGCTGAGGAACGCTCAGAGGCCCTAACCCAACCATCGCAAAGGTCACTGCCCATTTAAACACTCAGATAAAGCCTCCATTTTCCCTCCTAGTCTATTGTCTCTGAACCTGAAGCACCCCAAATAACAGGCCTTCAGTCCTTAGCAAGGACTACTGTGAATTTTGCCCTATTTTCCTTTGTCCTTGTTTCTCTGTCAATTTGTATCTGTCCTCTTATGTTTCACTTACGTATAAAACTTTTATGAATATATACATATATGTATGCTATGTATATGTATACACACATATGTATATACCTACATACATATTCTCTCTCTCCCTCTCTTAGTTTAAGGGATTTGGAACAGAAGTGGATATTAGAGACACGGGGTCATTTTGTCCTCTGAATCCATATTTATCAGTATTTTGTGAATGTTTCACCCCGGGATCATTGCTAAGATTGCCTTGCTTACTTTTATTTTAAAATGATACAGTGAGTACATTTTTAGAAACCATCACAATTCATTTTCAGAACCAGATGCAACAGAAATAAATACATAACCTTAAAACATATAAAACATAGCCCCACATTTTCCTCCTAAGTTTCTTACGAGCATTAAATAGCGCAATGTATAAAAGAATGGTATAAAATACAGAGTTACGTAAATATTATGATTAAAATAATAACATTCATTTTCACTTTCTAGAAAACATGAACCATGTTTTAATTCCCTATTTTTTCATGGAAGGACTTTGTCTATTCAATTGGTTGATGAGTCGCATTTTGTTGAATGAATGACCTTATCCATATCACATTTCATTTTCAAAATACGTGAATTATGAGAAGAATATCATATTTTACATGCACACTAAAAGCACCTATGAAAACAATAAATACATACCAGTTTACATTTATTCCACACTTAAGGTGTACAAGATACTGTTACAGGCTGAACTATGTTCCCCCCAAAATTCATATGTGGAGGCCCTCAGTACCTCAGAATGTAACCATATTTGGAGATAAGGTCTTTAAAGAGGTAATTAAGTTAAAATGAGTTATTCAGGGTGGGCCTTAATTCAATATGACTAGTGTCTTTATAAAAAGAGGAAAACTGGACACAGACCTGTGCACGCAGAAAAAAGGCCATGTGAGCACATAGTGAGAAGGTGGCCATCTACAAGCCAAGGAGAGAGGCCTGAGGAGAAATCAAATCTGTCAACACCTTGATCTTGAACTTCTAGCCTCTAGAAATCTGAGAAAACAAATTTCTGTTTTGTAAGCCACGCAGTCTGTAGTATTTTGTTGTGACAGTCCTAGCAAACGAATCCAGATGCCCCACTGTGCTTTAAGAACAACATCTCTTTTAATCATAACACCACTACTGAAGTAGATGAATTAATCCCACCTAGTTTGTAGGTGCAGTAATTCAAGTTTAGAGTTACTTACTCCAGAGTTAGGAACTCCTTGGGCAGGTAACGGAGCAAGGTTTGTCTCACACCCCCATCAGCACTCTAAACTACTACGCTATGCTATTTGACTTTATAGAGCTTTTGGGTGGTCAAATAAACACTAATTTGGGTTTTTTAAGAAAACTGTGGTAAAATACACATAACGTAAAAGTGGCCATCTGAACCGTTTCTAAGCGTACGGTTCAGTAGCATCAAGTGCATTTACATTGTTATCCAATCCACCTCCAAAACTCTGTGCATCTTGAAAAATTGAAACGCTATACCCATTAAAGCACAATTCTCCCCTCCCCCAAGTCCTAGGCGACCTCTATCCTGCTTTCTGTCCATATAAATTTGACTACTTTAGGCACCTCATAGGAGTTGAATCAAACATTATTTATCTATTTGTGACTGGTTTATCTCACTTAGCATAATGTCCTCAAGGTTCATCTACGTTGTAGCATGCGTCAGAATTTCTTTCCTTTCTAAGGCAGAATAATATCTCATTGTATGTACAGACTGCATTTTGTTTATCCATTAACTTGTCAACGGACACTTGAGTTGCTCCCACTTTTTGACTATTGTGGATAATGCTGCTATGAACACGGAGGTACAAATATCTCTTTGAGACTCTGACTTTAACTATTTTGAGTATGTACCCAGAAGTGGAATTGCCGGATCATATAGTAATTCCATTTTTAATTCCTTGAGGAACTACTATACTATTTTCCACAGCAGCGGTACCATTTTACCTTCTCACCAACAGTAGAGAAAGGTTCTAATTTCTCCACATCCTCACCAATACTTGTCATTTTGTGGTTTTTTTTAAAGTCACCATCCAATGTGTGTGAGATACCAAATTTGCATTTTAAAAATTAATATTAATATAAGCTAACATTTAAAATTTAACAAATAGAGTTAACAACAAATACAGTAACACAAATTATTTACTTTAAAGCAAACAAAAGTCTCAAAACTATGTCACATTTTTAGCAGCAAATTAGTTTAAGTTGCTGGGATTTGAGTCACTTTCATAGCAACAATTTACACTTATATATTTTCTATTATTTGCAATATTATTATTTTTTTTCTTCCTTGAATCTTCACTATAAACCTATGGGTGTATTGCCATCTTCGGGTTACAAATGAGGAGCTGACACTGCTCCAGTGTACATATCTCATGCCAAGACCTAGTGACCAATGAGCAGAGAAACTAGAATGTGATTCCAAGATTCCAACTGCAATTTACAGTCTTTTTCCATGACTCAGGTTGCCACCTTCATGATGTATTCTGGCTTTAAAACATAAAGGAAACATTTTATATCAATGCAATACTTGAAAGCAGGCAGAAGAAACATAAACTGTGAAAAAAGTAAGAATATGAACTCTTTCCCTCGTACGTGTGATAACAAAATATCAAAAACTGACATATTATTGTCAGGTACTGATGTCAAGTTTAAAGCAACGTAAAACAACAATAACAACAGACACACAATACAAGAGTAAAAAAAAAGTTGGAAGTATTTGATGAACTAAGATGAATGAATTAAAAATGTCAAAGTTCATAATCCATATGCTCCAGCAATCTAAACTGAGGCCAAAATAACATATCTGTTGAGTTTTATTCTTTTGGGTTAAATAGGATAACTAAGGCAATGTGTGTGTGATATGTAGACACTAATTCTCCTGCCATTTCAACACAGGCATCTGAGATTGGCCAATGAATGTTCACTTTACAGTGGCTTTGCATTAGTAACAGTAATAGTGATAATAGAGCAATAGAGTTTATTAAGCAATTATTATGTATCATTACAACTCTCTGGTCCAGGTAGTACGGTTCCCATTTTAAAGATGAGAAAATAAGGCTTAGATATTTGCTCAAGCTCACAGATCCACGAATTAAAGAGTTAAGATTAGAGTTACCAGGTGAGACTGAATACAAACCCATGTCCTTCACCATTATACTATACTGCCTACAATTTGACAGATGATGACCGAACTGAAATAGAAACGCAGCTCGCGTCCCATCAGACTATCCAAGTTTTTCTTCAAATTGATCATAACTCCAATTGAAATTAAAAAATGCTGTTATGAAATCGCCTGTCTCCTTGAATAGATTCAGATGTAGATATTATCATGTCATTTGCCAGTTAGTATTGACAAAGTCTAAAGAGAGAAAAAGTTATAATAGTTCCATTATCGAAAAAATATGCCTCGGTTACGTGAATATCATTTAGAATGACTAACTCAGATAGGTCTAGCAGTATTTGCTTTTTACAACTTTCAAAGTGCTGTTCTTCTATAGCAGGAGAAAAAAGAAAAAAGTTGCTTCAAAACAAAAATTCAAATTACAAAATCAGCTGATTAATTGGAAAAGAGAGTTTACATTATGTTAATGAAAGGCTGATCCTTTAGTGGGATATCTTACTGAAAATCAACTACTCAATTCTACAAGTGGAAAAAAAGGGGGGGGGAGTTGAAATAGAATATATTCTCATGGGGAAAAAAAGCATAAGATCGACACAATAAAAATAAAGGCAGATGGGAAGTAAATTAACCTTCAGGTTCATTGCAGCATGATAAAGAAAGAACTGAAAGTTATCTTCAACATTTCACTCCAGATTGTGAGGAAATATTCTAGCTGTAATCGCTCTTAAGGTGATTTGTTACCAGTAATGAAATGATTATATTTAGACTATAAGTTTGAGGTAGAATAAATCAGTTCCGCAGTTAATCAGTGAAATGTGCATTCATGTAAGATTTCACAAGAGGAGGTTTGAAACCTCTCTTGTAGAATATTAAATAACCACACTTATCTAGAAGTTTAGTTTATTTTAAAAATAACTATTGACAATCTGGCCACAGCACCTGTAATATTAAGGGATACATTTAAGAAAAAGGATGTTGGTCCCTTAGTCAACCTTCAAAACAATCTTAAACAGAAGTGAACATTTTGGAAAAAATTAGCTCAATTACCATGACTTTATGTTAACAGATGAACTGCCTCTTTCTGAATTCATTCTTTACGGCGAAAATTCCAAGAACAGGATGTGAAGGACTGATATTAGCCAAACCGCAAAAACCAACTGCTCCTCTCTGTACACTTGGAGCACTTGCCTCTCCAGGGTCCACCAAACTAGCAGCACGCGTGCTGCTGTTTTTGCTTTCTTCCCCTGCAAAATCTCTCTTATCCCTCAGGTTTGAGGAGAAATGCCCTTTGAGAGTTTTTCCTGTTGCAATGACCTGAACAAAAGACTCACTTCCTTGCAGTTTGCGTCTCAGAGAATTTTTCAGAGTTCAAGTTAAAAAAATGACAACTTTAGAAGAGATACAACATCATAATCTCCAATCTTTCACATTAATGAAAGAGTCCTTAGATATGTACGTATCTTAATATATCATTAAAAATAAAAACTATAGAAAGAAAAACATCTTAGGCAAATGTATTTATGGTACAGATACTTAAGCAAAATAGAGAAAAAGTCCCCAGTAGTATCTAACAAAACTAAAGTGTTTATTTGTATTTCAATGTTATGAATTCAAGGTGAAAATCCACTCACATAGAATAGAAATGCTTTTTCTAAAAGTAATATATTATTATCCCTATGAAAGCAATCAAATGATATTTTTGCACCTCTTCACAGATGGTAACGAAACATTAATAATATTCGCATATGTTCTTCCTCATTAAAAACCATACGAAATGTGACTGTGTTCAGTCAAATCTCTAGCAAAACTCTTTAAAAGCTAAAGTCCTATCTTTCTATTATTTCCCTTAAATTGTTGAGAAGTTAACAAACATATTGTCAGACCGCATATCTGACAGTGGTGCCATAAGACCAGTACTGTATAGCCTAGGTGTGTAGTAGATTATACCATCTAGGTTTGTGTAAGTATACTCTGTGATGTTTACAAAATGACAAAATCACCTAAGGACCCATTTCTCAGAACGTCTTCCTGTTGTTAAGCGACAGGTGACTGTACTTCCAAGCTAATGTGACTCTCTTACTGTTCATGGTTACTGGCTAAGACACAGACTCCTGGGTCAGAGACAAATGACTTTATTACTCATAGCGCAGCATGCAGCATGAACATCAGCATATCTGTATCAGTTATCCTTGGTCCCGAGACCTATGGGGGCAAGGTGTTGGGTGCTACATACAGTGGGTTTGTATTGCAGCTGAGAACACTGAGCCTGGGGAAATCCATTGTTTTTACGGTGAATGGTAAGCAAGCCTGCTCTTTGTCCAGATAAGATGTAACCTCATCTCTCAAGGTTACTGGCTGAATAAATAACCCTGAGAAATACTTGAGAAGGGCTATAAAGCTTGTAGCTTTAGCACAGCCAGCAAGACATGTAAGAGGGCAAGAGGCCCAAGGAGGACTGTCTCTACCAAGTACCTCTTTAAAATCAGGTCAGATAATAAACAAGAACCAAGGAAGAGAAAGAACTTCTTGGTAATAATACGACTAAGCCCTAATCTCAACAAGTAAGTTTCTTCCCCTCTCTCCCTGCTCACTGCATTCCAGACACTCTGGTCTCTTTTCACTATTTCTTGATTTTTCTAAAACAACTTTACCATCTCAGGGCCTTTGCAAATACAGTCTTGGTTTTTTTGGTTTTTTTTTCTGTGTAGAATGCTCTTCTCTTCACTCTCTAACATCTCCTTTTCATCATTCAGGCCTCAGTCTATTTGTAACCTCCTCAGAGGACACATTCCTGACCTCTGTGTTTAAGTTGGTTGCTCTATTATACCCTATCATCCCTCATTATTCTCTACCTTTGCAACCACTTAATTTTCCTAAGAAGCCTTTTCATAATATGCAATAGGTATGTGGGGCCGGGCCGGTGGCACAGTGGTTAAATTCACACATTCTGCTTTGGCAGCCTGGGGTTCACCAGTTCAGATTCTGGGTGTGGACCTGTTTACCACTTGTCAAGCCATGCTGTGGCAGGCGTCCCATATATAAAGTAGAGGAAGATGGTCATGGATGTTAGCTCAGGGTCAGTCTTCCTCAGCAAAAAGAGGAGGATTGGCGGCAAATGTTAGTTCAGGGCTAATCTTACTCAAAAAAAAATTTAAAAAAACAATATGCAATAGGTATGTTCATTGGTCTTTGATATCCTTTTGCTCCGTCTCCTTCACTATGCTGAAAGTTTCAAATTGGAAAGCATTATGATGTCTTTTTCACCTTTGTATCTCCAACACTAGTGTCTGGTAACACAGTAGTTTCTCAGTAAATACTTACTGAATAAACAAAAACATTAACACAAGGTTTTAATCCATGTGCACATTTAGAAATAAAAATTAAACGAATAAATTAAACTCATAAAAATTAATCAAGGTAAAACACACTCTGCCCTCTTCAATGTTTGATGTAGAGAAGTAATGAAAAGTCTGAGGTTCCTTCTCAAATGAATATTAATACTGTTCTGGGGTACATGCTGACTTAGTCTGTTGCATTTAGTTCAGTGAAATCCACTTAAAGAGTTACTAATTTTAACACCAAATTAGGCCAAAACGGATTCAATTTTTCTCTTCGAATTAAAACATGGGACAAGTGCTGGCATAGGATTCATGAGTTCTGGGTTTTAGTCCCTTCTTCCTAATTAGCTGGTTGTGTGATCTTAAGCAAGTTATTTTACCCCTTTAATTCTCAGTCTCTTCACCTTTTAAAATGCACGGGTAGATATCATTAGTCCTTCATTAACTTTAACATTTTGTTATTTTCTTCACATATAGCATTCCATTTCTAATGTATCTCACAATTTGTTCACCAAAGCCATCAGTGAAATGGCAGATACCTAACTAATTTAATTTTTCATATACAAAGGGCATAATTTTTTTTCCTCAAGAGAATTACTTCAAAGCACATTCAAACATTTACATGTATTTATTTTCATTCTCTTAATATTACTGTATTAACTGCCTATTTTGCACCAGGTTCCGTCTTAGGTGTTAAGGACAAACGCAATGAGCAAAACTGGCATGGCCTCTGCTCTCTTAAGGAGATGTGTGAATTCCAGTATGATCTCACATCCACATCTAGACGGCACTGGAAAATTATCCTTTGTCCACTTACAGTTGTCTTTGGGTAGATGATACCATTGCAACAAGCCACTGTTTTTAATAGCTGTGAAAACAAGTGAGTTAAGCGACATCTGAGGGAGATTGTCCTATACATCTTTTGACCTAGACCAAGAATGACATCAAATTTCATATTGTATGAAGTCAATTTGCAGGATCTGGCATAGACTTCTCTCATAGATTAATAGGTTGAACCATATGAAATTGCCACGTCAGTCAATCAAAAATGGTTGGATATTGGCACTTCAGGAGGCTCAATCATAAATAATTGTATTCAAGTAGAACAGAGTTATTATTGACCTGTACTCTTTAAACTTATAAAGCCCAGAGGAATAACAGCAGTCTCACACCTATGGGCTATTTCAAAGGCTTTGGAAATATCTCCTATTATAGGATCCTACATAAATAAGCACTCATCTTCTAATACACAATAATGGCTTTGTAGAAGAAGATAGGAAACATTTCAGAATATGGTTCTCAGTTACTTGAGAATTGGGTATTAAATGCTATATATGTTATGAAATTTCGCATATGAAACATGATAAGAGTAAAATCCACTTTAGTAAAAAGAAAGAAATATATAGAACTGCCTCTACCATTCTAATTAGGAGTACCAGAATCTTTGAGATGCTTGGAAATAGAACTGATGACCTGCAAAATAACTTCAGATTTGAAAAGATCAGGTTTGTGTTGCTCCAGGTATATTTTCATGGTTTAAGTCCTCACATAATAAAGTCCTCTTGTAATACTTATATTATTGGCCTTCAGTTATTGAAATATATAAAATATTTTTATTGGAATGATAATAACTAATTTTTTAGCCGTCTGGCAGTTTTCTCACCTCCTTCAGGTCACAGTAAAAGACCATCTGGACCCAAGGGTAGCATATGACCCAGGCCTGATCCTCATTCGGTTGAACTACATGAAACGGCCTATATTTGACCATGTTGAACCTATAAAAACAGGAATTACATATGGTTCACACTAATAGTCTTTTAACCCAACCCAGCCTCTAACCCAAGTGTGACTGGTCCGAGACGAATATGCGAGTCAAAGCAGAGTCAATCAGATGCCTTCCCCAAATGACCAGACAAAGAGAATGGTTCTTTTCTGGTTTTGAAATTGGTGTTTCCAGCAGCCAAGATCCTCACTACATGGAAAGAGCTTTGCTGAGCTGGAGAAAGAGCCCCATGAGGAGAAATACAGAGAGGGAAGACAGATACAGACAGACAGTATCTGGGAAGCACCGAGTCTTCATTTTCACTACCTATGCCTTAGAGCTCTTCCTTTCATTCTGAGAACTACCCTGTATTATTTCCTGCTACATCATGAATAAATAAATTCCCTTTTTTCACCTTGAGCTAGTTTGATGGTGTTTTCTGTTACTGGTAACTGTAAATGTCCTAATACAGGGGTGGAAATGTTCCGGAAAAACGGGACGAGTACAAAGATGAAGATGAGACAAACTCTATTTTAAGATCTTTCTCTAAGTGATAAGAAAATGGATTGGGACAATCAACATCATGGGTGTCCTTGGACAGAACGTTTTTCTTTTTTTTCCTTGGGAGAAAATTGCAATGGGGCTGTGGGTCTGGAAGTATAAAGGTTAATCAACTCAATCCAAATTTGTGTTAAAAAGACAAGTATGTGACATAATTAATTAGCCAATTAATTGAAATGAATTAAATAATTAATTAGATTAGTCTTACTCTTAGGAAAAAAATTATCACTTTACACTGACATTTCTGAAAAAGAAGTTTCATGGTTAATTACTGTACACGAGCTGGAGATAATCTGATGTGAAGAAATAGAAATGAGAAGGAAAGATACTCTGGACAGGTTATAACACATGAATAAATGGACAAGTACAGCATTTTGAAAAGCCCTTAAAGGAACAGAGCCTACTAAAACAGCATAGAAACACGGAAGAGAAAGCAGGAGAGGAGAGGCCAGAGTATATGAAATCTTCTTATAGCATCAACCTGAGGAAAACACAGCTAAGTAAACAGTGTGGTTCTTTCCCCTGTACTCCCATCCATAGCACTGTTTAGAAGGGCTGTATTTACAAAAGTCACATATGTGTTTTTCCTATACCGTTTAAAGACTAGCAACAAAATATTGACGTGTAATTTTATTCATATTCATACTTCATATTTTGACATATGATTTTGATAAATTTTGTAGGTGCACGGCTTTATGAAAAAGGGAGTGAGAGAAACAGAGAAACAGAGAGAGAGAGAGAGAGCAGAAGCTACTATTTTGCCCTCAAGGTCCCGTCCCTGGAGGTAAACCATTCTATTTTTTATTTTACTTATCAAATGATGGCAGACTGGCTTAGTAAGTGCTAGTAGATGTGATTCAGAGAGCAACAGACAAGGTCTGTGAAAACCTGCTCCCAAACTTGTTACAAGTTGAGGAGAAAATT
Source organism: Equus przewalskii (assembly GCF_037783145.1). Classification (NCBI taxonomy): domain Eukaryota; kingdom Metazoa; phylum Chordata; class Mammalia; order Perissodactyla; family Equidae; genus Equus; species Equus przewalskii. The sequence continues at coordinate 17,426,564 of NC_091845.1, forward strand.
GAAGTCATAAAGATATTGATCAATACATGGGCCACCATTCTAATTAAGAACACCAGGGTCTGTCAGATGTTTGGAAATAGCATTGAGGACCTGAAAAATAACCTCGGATTAGAAACTATCAGGTCTCTGTTGCTCCAGAGGCTACTGCGACAGCCATGTCTGCTAAGACATTCTTTCAACAGTGGATTATAAAAGTGTGGGAAATAGATAAGTCTGACCACTTACAACAACATATTAGGACATTCCACATAAACTAGGATAGTCACACAGATGTTTTTAAAGCCTTATGAAACAGGAAGATCAGTTTGAATCTAATATTCTTCCATTTAAAAAATTTGTCATTCTAAGTCATCATTTCACTGTGATGGGAATGTTCACGTGTTATGAATAAGAGGTGGAGAATATTTTAAAGATAGCTACTTTCTTCTGTCTTATGAAAAGCATCATGGAATTCAGATTTATGTCATGCTTGAACCTAACTTGAAGTAATTTTAGGTTGTCTTTGCCATTATATGGAGACCTTTAAATGAAACTGTATGCCAGTGGATAAGGCCATTAGCATTCTTAGTAATTCACTGTAAGAGGTTATAGCATTTATATTTACTTTTTAAACAAAAAGATAGTTGTTTCCTTATAATTCAAGTACTGCATAAGCTGAGAACCTCTTTTGTGGAATGCAGAACAGAAAATTACTAGCTTGTGGCTCTCTTAATGGAAAGTACCATTTATGTCTCAGTTCCTCAGATATTTAATATTTCCTTTTCTTGATATTTTGAGTTCTTATCAATGGGATTTAACCTAAACACATTCTAAAATCCACCCATAGGGAAGGCTTGAAAGGAATTTTTCAGATCTCTGCATCCCACACATTGTAAGCTTGGATATTATTAGGTTAATGTTCATGAATTTGAATTTCATAATATATTGTGTATGCAAGGGGAGTTACAGAACATATTCTCAAAATAATTGTGCAATGAAAGACTTTTAGGAGCCAAGTGCTCTTCTAATCTAAGGCTTTCATTTCATATCCCAATTCACTCACTTCTCCACATATGCTGTAATTCTCTTTGTTTTTCCCCCAGCAGAGGGTGCAAAATATTAAAGCTTGGAACAACTGCATAAACTTGTATTAAAATTATGCTCATTTACAAATTCAAAAGAAAAACCTATCCTTAGCTGTTCACAGAGTCTGACTTGATTACGAGGAAGAAAGCCAGTTAAACAACATTGCCTCTTTGAACAGAGAGTCATAATGGTTAGTAATTATTAAGGAAGCAACTTCACTAGGGGGATTTGCAAAACCAAGGTCATAAGAAGGACAATCTAGCCATGAAAGAAACTAACCTCAGATTTAGTAAGCAGCGCAAGCAACTTTTTGATATCCATAAATGTATACAATCTATATTTTAAATGTAGTAAAAAGACAACTCTATAAGCATCAACTCAGGAGATCGTCAAATATGATTTAAAGTAGAATCATGCTTAGATCTCTTGGATGTCGACCACAAATAAATCCTAGAACAGCAATGGCTCAATTAAACTATCCAATTCTAGGACCGTTATCTCTTTCATGAATCTTCTTTATAAGCTGATGTGGCAGATTCAAATGTTGGCCACAATTCTTCGCCCCTGCCTGTATCTATGCCCTTTGCCCCAAGATTTTTCAGTTCTTCTCATAGACTCAAAGTGTACTCACCCACTCACTGACTTTAGGCTTAGCCATTTGGCTTTTTTTTTTTTTTGTCCAACTTGATGTTACTATCATGACGCAAACAAAGGCTTGAAATGTCTTTACCGTGGTAGGGCATGCTCTCTTGCACTTCTGCCATCACCATGAAAAGAGTTTCCTTGAGTAATTGCTGCATCTTCAGTGGGGTCCCCCCGAGTCAACATATGTGGTACAGACCAGCCCAATCTGTGGTGAGAGCCAAGCCCAGCCGGACCCACACTTGGAAGCACAGCTGTCCAGTCAAGCACTGCTAGATCAGTCACATCACTTACAGGGGAGCACAAATAAATGATTGTTATTTTAAGCCACTCAGTCTTGGGGCAGTTTGTTCCGAAGCATTATCATGGTGATGGTTAAATAATACACCAGAATTCATCTTCCTGTTTACTTAACATAAAAAATAATTAGGGACTGAAATTTATGATCTAGGCACTGAGGATATAAAAATGAAAAATAATTGCTTTGTCTTTTGAAGGGCTCACAGAATAACAAAATGTGGCAGGCATATAAACTAAGAAATGCAACATGATGGAAGCATATATATGATGGAGTAAAAGATACGTGAAATGAGCCAAAGATAATGTGGTCAGTTCTATCTGACTGAGAGAGAAGTGATGGTAAGGACTCTTCTTAGAGGAGCAACCCTTTATAAATTCACAGGAGCAAAGGCAAAATGCGGATTTCACTACAAATTACAATCTAGACCATCGAGACACGCACACAAGACACAGGCATTTCTAATACAAATGTAGACTAAAAGATTCATTCCATTTAACAAATATGAATTGTGTGCCAACTTTGTGCACAGAGTCCTGTGCCAGGCTCTTACCAGATACACAAATGAGTAAAACATAAGTCCTGTATTCCAGGTGATTGTGACACTATTGGAAGGTTTAAACAAGTACATGACAAAAAATATAAACATTGCATAGGCAAGGTATAAATAGTCCTTGGACTCCAAATGTTATTATCTAAGGCTTACACACAACGACTCTAATTCAAGGCAGAAAATAATGAAGACTCAGTGAGAAGTTCAGAGCTTACTATGTGGGTTTAGAGGAAGATGGCATCTGGAAAGTTTCAATAAAGAAAGATACAATTTTAAAGGTGTTTGAACAGAGGGCGAGAGGCTGCTTCCCTCTTGTGAGGCTTCCAGAATACTAAAAAAAACTTTAATGCCAAAAGTAGATTAGAAAAAATCTGTAGTATATTTTTAATGTTTTATTTTTACCAAACTAACGCCAATTAAATAAACTGATGAAAGCAAAGACTAAAGTAAAACTTGACAAACTTCTTTGGCAATCATACTAAAAGGCTAAATGGAGATGTGAGATGGAAAGGCTTAGATTGCTGTATGGCTGGTGACGGTGCATAGGACAGACAACAAAAGCAATCCAATGTCCAAGGTGAACAAATACGATAAAGGTACAAGCACTTCTGTCAGGTACATTGCATGAAAAGTGGGAAAAAAATACCAAATCATTGCCAAATGAACAAAATGATCTCAGACGAACAACACAACTCACGAAAGATGATTCAAAAGTGTTGGGGCAAGAAAGACTATACATTTACCTCAGGGTACGAAAGTGTTTCTCCATCTTTTTTTTTTTTAAAGATTTTATTTTTCCTTTTTCTCCCCAAAGGCCCAGGTACATAGTTGTATATTTTTAGTTGTGGGTCCTTCTAGTTGTGGCATGTGGGACGCCACCTCAGCATGGCCTGATGAGTGATGCCATGTCCGTGCCCAGGATCCGAACTGGTGAAACATTGGGCTGCCAAAGCGGAGCGTGAGAACTTATTAACCACTCAGCCACGGGGCCAGCCCGTTTCTCCATCTTTGCATGTCCTTTGGGTGAAGAGTTGACCATGGCTTTTTCTCATCTCTGATTTCAAGAACAAGATGATAGTAATAATTATTATTATATTATAAAAACTCATATTGACTGAGGAATCACTATGTCCCAGACATTACTCTAGACACTTATATGCATTAAGACATGTCATCCTCATAGCAGAGAGGGAAGTGGGTACTATGACTATTCCCACTGTAAAGCTAAGGAAATCGAGGCACAGAAAGATAAAGGATCTATGGTCTTGCTCTAGAGCCTGGTTCTTAACTACTGCAATCTACTGCAGCAAAACTATAAATCTGAGATGCTAGGAAGGCTCTCTGAGGAAGAACCTATGGTTTTGCATTTCCAACAAGCTCCCTGGTGATGCTAATGCTACTGGCCCTTAGACTAGAGTTTGTGGAGTAAGGGTCTAGAAAACACCAGATAATGACTAAACTGCTTATTCAAGTCTTTCCTGAGATCATGACTAATAGGAAAGAGGCACAGGCTACACTTCAAGGATTCTTCTAAGTCAAGAACTTGTCTTTGCACCCTATTTTCTATTGGGGGATTCACTGATTAGCAGAAGTATACCTTTAAGAAACGGCCTTTGAATAGGTCAATGGGATAGGCAAGCAGAGAACTGTACTGAGATGCTTATTTGACCACTACACTGCAGGGAGGGTCTTAGAGGCTCAATTCAAATGGGATGTCCCAGGTGTCGGAACAATTAGCTTACCATCTGTGCTTTGTGATGTTCAATATATGATTAAACCTACACCGAATATGTAATTACCTCAGAGAAGCTACAGCCACTAAACCTCTGAGGCCAAATTTAAGCCTTTATCCTATCTGAGGTCCAGTCTCCCCAGAGACAACTGTTTGGGAATGAGACTTTAAGACCAGATTTTGGACTAAAAGCTGGTAAGAAGATTTCCTGAATATCTTATGTGGCTGACTGCAGTCTCTTGGGAAGAGGACTATAGCTCCCTAAAGGATGACCGAAACTCATGACCTCCAATTAGGCACAAAATCTCCACTGCTATCCTTCTGTGTGGTGGCTGATAAAACCAGGGAGGTCTTGACAAGAAGTTGTTTTAGGGAAATAAGAGAAGATAAGAAAAGAAATGTAGGCTGTGGCTTCTGATGGATGCCTATCGGTATTTCCTGCCCAGCCACAATAATCCTCTACTCATCTGTATATAGGACTTTACTTTTCCCACAAATATCACAGTCTATGTGGTCCAGTGGGGGATGACTCTAGGCTAGTTCCAAGCGTAGGAATATGATTCAAGTCTGTCAATCACAGTGTCATCTCCCTTGGTTCCAGAGACTGGCTCAAGGATAAGAAGTAACCTAAGCTGGGTTAATGAGTACAATGAGACTTCATTCTCGAACTTTTGTTGGAAGAGCTTGGGTTAAGAGCAGTCTCATTCAGATAGACTTGAAGCTGAGATGATATAAGCCTAGAGCTGCCAGGGGCCACCAAACGGTGACAACATGTTTGATACTGAAATCAATGCAAAGGATAATAGAGGCAAGTGGGAAGAGACTGACTGAGTGCTGATGAGACGATTTGAGCCTCTGGATCTAGCTGTGTCTAAGCTAATGCTAGCTCTGGATTATTCACTTCTATGAACAAATACATTTTCCTTTTTGTTTGGGTATTTATTGTTTGGTACCCAAAGCATCCTGACTCTGATAATGTCCTAATGAAAAGAAGTAGAAAGTAAAGTTGAGGAAATTGGTGTTTAATTTAGTAGGCAGTTTTAAGTTCCTTAAATTGAAGGTGGGAGGGGTGAGGGAGAGGTGACAGGCTGTGAAATGAATTTTCTGTAAGTCAACTACAATTTACTTAAAAAAAGAGAGAGAGAATGATAGAAAGACGGGTAGAGAATAAGAATGTTAAACAGATAAATAAGGAAATTCTTTTTGGCCTGACTTCGTGTATGCATTAAAATACTTAGAGGTCCTCTGAGTCTCTGTTCTAGTTTAACCATGCAGACGAGTGGAGAGTGTCAAGAGGGAAAGTATATCATCCAACCAGTGATGTCCTGTTCACAGCACATACCTACGGAATCAGTTTTAATTGCATGGCTTTCAGAACAGACAGCTGAACACATTTAAGACATTCAGAAAGACAACAGCGCTTTCCAAATATCTAATCTACAAAACATTGCAACAGATGCAGGAGGTTGAGGCTTTGACAATTCTATTTAGCAAGCAGTAAAGGGAGAAATAAGGAAGGACAGACACATTTTCCCCCGCTTTCCCAGATTTAATGTCCAGAATACTTCCTGACTCATTGCAGCCCATATGCCTCTACCCACTTTATGTTTTAAGCCCAAATATTTCATCCTCATATTGAGGGTAGTCAAACCAAGTGGTTTTCCAGTTTGCGGGATGAAATGTTCGACCACAAGCCAGAAACCATTGGAAAAATCACCTACTGCCTTCCCACGAGTCTTGTAAGCAAACAGATGTGCTATATAGAGAAAATGCATGTGTTTTACTGCTGTCTGTGGCAATACGAACACACAATTATCCAAGCAGAAGGAAAAAAAATGGTATATTGGGAAAAACAGGTCTTTAAAACAGATATTTATATTTAAGAATCTATATTTAATCTGAGAGGAGAGAAAATAAATGATACACAGAACGTAACAAAAACATCTCTAAATTGAAACAACGTTCTCATAATTCTAATCTTAGCCTGTACTTTACAGACATGCTTCCTTTATTTTGCTTTTGGAAATGGGGTTTTGTTTTGGCATTGATGGGTCTCAGTCAATGATGAGATTCCCTATGACTATTCATTACTTGTTACAGCTAAGTCTCTGGTGAGGTGTGAATATTTATGAAAGCTGTTCCTTTTTTGATTGGCTCTGATCCTGGTAGCCTTATTAAGAATAAGGTTTACCCGAGATTTGCACTCTTGGTAAGCAGGGCAGCATACCAAATGAAGGGCAGAGCTGGAGTGTTTTCAACGAAAGCCACACCTGGGAGTATTAAAACTTGGAAGAGTATGTGTAGGCCCCAGGCTGCTTTCTTGTAACGTAAGTCAGTTTTGAGATTCTGCCATTTCTTGCTGAAAGTTGATGATCTAATTTTAAATGCAAGAACTCTCTAAAAAAGAGTGGTGGGAAAAGTAGAGGAACAATGTGGAAGGGGTAGATCTAGCCTCGAAGCATCTATCAATGAATCACAAAGCCATGTGTCTAAGAACCCTTTCCCCACTTTTTAAACGTGTGGTACGAAAGTTGTTCTCTAAGAAAAAGACACCAAAATAAATGACTACACTGATTTTTTTTAAATAACTAAAAGCATATAAACGTGTGCAGAAGATGGAAGGTGTGACTGCTTGTGAAATTATATTGTTCTCTAGTAAATATTAATTGCCCGTGGCTTGTTAGATAACTTTGGAGATCCAGAATATAGATTGTGAGTAGTTCCCAATAGCAAATTTACAGCATGCATCAATGGAGGAAAATGCCAAATGAAAGATATGGAAATATACTCAGGGACATTGTCCTTACCTTTTTCATATAAGAAAAAATTGGATTTTTACTGAGTCAAAATGTGGGTAAAATAGCTAAAAAATGAAAGCACTGTTTTTTTAATACACCTCAAGTAACCTATTAGGTTGACCATCTTTGACTATCACATCAAAACTTACATATAAATCCAGAACACTGTATGCTAGTGGAAAAAGCAGAGTTAAATTTCAAAGTAATAATTATAGGCTTATAATGGCTTTGCCCAGGGCAGCTTCATGGTGGTATGACCCGTGCCGTGGCTCTGCTCCTGTTCAATGCTATGCTGTGGCTGTCTTGAAATTCTTAATAATTTTCTCTTTGAACTGGTGTTTTGCAAGTGGAATCCAGTGGACAACAGAGCACGTGCTCGAGCAGAGGAGGGATGTGCAATCTACATGTCTGACATTCCTTGTTGCACCATGCACAAATAGTGTTCTCAAAGCCCCACAAGCACAGACTTCTGGGCACCCACTCTGTGTGGGGCTTCAGCAAGACTCAAACTGAGTAAAAAGTAAACTGGTTACAGCTGAGTAAGTGAGGTGCTAATAGCCCTGAGAGGCCACACTTTCCATTGGGATCAGAATTTTGCTTCAAATACAGAAACAGCAATGGCATTCTGAGAAATACTAATGACCCAAGAACCCTATTGCATCCTTTCTTATTTGTCACTACTTCCCTGTAGTAGCCAACCGCAAATGTGAAAATTATGACATAGAACAAAAGTGAAAGAAAGAGCAACCTATACTTCCTTTTCGCTTCAGCCCTTTCTTATTCATCAATAAGCCAAAAATAGAGTATTAGGAGAATGCATGCATGTCGCATTAAATAACAACAGCTGAGTTAGCATTGTCCGACACTTCCATTGTTCTGGGAAGAACAAAATGCATATGCATGTAGAAGCTACAAAATACAAATCGTGCAATTTCAGTGATTCCACATATGAGTTAAATGCTCTTCTATTTGCATTTAACACTGGCATCACAGAACATAAAGATGCAAGGTCAAATTCATGCTAATAATTAACATTTTAAATTCTCCTTTACACAGAATAACATTAAACAGCAAAAAAAGCCATCATGACAACTCAAAAGAGAGAGACTGGAAGAAAGGAAAAAGCTTTGTTTATATATAACACTTTTTTCCTATGTTTTAAACAAGAGGTGCCACATTTTTGTTTCACACTGGGTGCCACAAATTACATCCTAAGCCACTAGCTATGTATAAAATACATTGGCTCTTATAGGGGAAGAGATTTTTCCTCTGCAATCATCTGACTAATATTATTCTAATCTTCTTCTAATAATTCCTCTTATTATGTGCATTTTCCTCACTAAGGATCCTGAGGATGTAAAAGCCAGAAATGGCCCCAACAAAGTTGGCAGAACGATCAAAATAGGATTAGCCAAAATACTAGTAACTGTAGCGGAGGAAGACATTTCCTCTACCCACTCTAGGTCCTTTTGGCCAGACAACGAATTAAATTCACATAAGACAGAATAACAGGAGAAAAATCAAACAAAGCTTTATAACATGTATGCATGGGAGAGACTCAGGAAAACTGAGTAACTCGCCAAAATGGTGGAGGTTCTTATGTTAAATACCCTCCTCAGCTAAAGGCAAAGGAGGATGTTGGGGGTGGGGGAGTCAGTTATGGGAGATTACCAGAAAAGCACAGTAAACAAGAGTAAGGTTATTATGCAGATTTAAGTCTTTGCCTTCTGCATTGATAAGAGTTTCTAGAGGCAAGGTCATCCCCCCTCTTCCTGGTACAAAGAGGGAGACACCTTTACAGATGGAGATTTTCTTTACAAATGTAAATGTCTCTTACAAAGGACAACTTCTGCTTTTCAGAGTTTCTCTCCTGTCTGTAGTTTTTAAAGTAACCAGCCCAAAATAATCCTCATGCCAAAGAGACATACCTTGGGGTGGCCAATTCCAATCCTCCACATAAGGCTTATTTCAAGGGACTAGCAATCTCTGACACGAGAAGTTAGAAGCTCTCTTTCTCTACTAGCGGTATATCTATTTACGTGACTCACTAATGCTTAATTGTAAATTGTCTCTATTCTGTGTTTTTTTTTTTATTTGAGGAAGATTAGCCCTGAGCCAACATCTGCTGCCAATCCTCCTCTTTTTGCTGAGGAAGACTGGCCCTGAGCTAACATCCGTGCCCATCTTCCTCTACTTTATATGTGGGATGCCTGCCACAGCATGGCTTGCTGAGCGGCGCCATGTCCACACCCAGGATTCCAACTGGCAAACCCCAGGCCCTCGAAGTGGAACATGTGAACTTCCCTGCTGCACCACCAGGCTGGTCCCCTATTTCGTGTTTTTAACTGTTAAATAACATCTTACTTAATAACTCTTCCGATGCTTTTATAATTGCGTATCTGCACTTGCAGTTGTAGTTTCTGTTAGCTGGGGTATGAGGTACCTAACAATCATATTGGGGGTTACAGTTTACAAACTTCTAGACCTGCTCTGCAGTTTTGCAGACATTCATGCTATAACCAGAATGTCACCTCATCAATTAGGGTCACTCTTACAGTTACTTATTTAGTCATCTAAAATGGCTGATTGGGAATGGGTTGCTTTATCAGCTTTTGATTACTAGGTTGTCTGCATCCATGTCCAAATCATGCCTATACTTATCTTCCCAGTGATTGTGATAACAGCTTGAAGATGATTAAGGGTCACCTAAAGTCTCTTGAATCTCATCTTTAAAATAGTTTGTAGTGTAGGATCATTTTATAATTACTAAAGAAACAATGGAAGAGGTTTTTTCATGGGAAAATATATTTGGGAACCTATCACCTTGGCCAAAAGATTCAAGGAAAAGAAAGATACCTCTTTTTCATTGTTTTCAACTTTAAAAACGTTTTGATTTTATTGATTGTAACCCACAGCAATTGGACTTCGTTAAAAGAGAAAATATTCGAGTGATGAGACTCACACAGTATTTTATGGACCATGATAGAAAGTGTGTAAGCAAACAAATGCTTGGAATATCAAGCAGCAAAGTCTAATCCCTAAAACTATAATGACCCAAGAAATGTTTCATCAAAATAAGCGCTTTGAATTTTTCTGCCTGGCTTAATGGCAGTGGTGGGGCATGAGAGAGTAATGGGAGGAGGCAGAATATTTACTCTGGCATAGTCAGTGAAAATGGCTATTAATTTAGAACCCACTCACCAATTCTTCTAGATGGCTAAAAGAGAGGAAAAGGAGGAATCACATACTGCCATCAACCTTGTCCTTGGATTGACTAAGAAGTACTACGTTTGCTCACTAGAGCTGCCCTAACAAATTACTACAAATTCAGTAGCTTAAAACAATAGAAATTTATTCTCTCGTGGTTCAGGAGGCCAAATGTCCAAAATTAAGGTGTCAGCAGGGTTGGTTCCTTCTTGGTGGCTCAGAGGGAAAATCTGTTCCGTCCTTCTCTTCTAACTTCTGGTGGTTTATGGAAACGCTTGGTGTTTTCTTGGCTTGCAGTTGCACAATGCCAATCTCAGCCTCCACCTTCATATGGACATCTTCCCTCTGTGTGTCTGTCTCTATGTCTTCACACGGCATTCTCCTCTCTCTGCATGTCTGTGTCCGAACTCTCCTCCTCATAAATGGATACCAGTCATTGGATTAGGACCCGCCATAATCTAGTAACACCTTGTCTTAATTTAACTAATTACATCTGCAAAGTCCCTATTTCCAAATAATGTCACATTCATAGGTACACGGGCTTAGGTTCTTCAACATATCTTTTTGGGGGATAGAATTCAACCTGCAGCGCTTCTCAAACTTGGCTGCACGGGTGAATCCCATGGGCAGTTAAAAAACAAACCAATGCGTGGGTATGGCACCCCAGAGATTACAAACTCATCAGGATGAGGTGAAGACAGGGCATCTAGATTTTTGAAGTCCCTCAAGTGATTCTAATGTGTAGCAAAGTCTCAGAAGCACTAGACTAAAGGATTCCAGTTAAAATATCCTCAAAAGGATATTTTTGAATAGTGAAGTGAGTGTTCCAATGAGAAAAATCTCTTCTCCTTTAATCATTTTGACCAAAATGAAGAAAATTCAGAAGTAGGTGATCAAAATGAATAGCATGTGATCAAAAAGAATTTTAGAAACTTACCACTTGACGCATGCCCACTCAATGAGCATTTTAATATGTGCCGTGTGTTGGGCCATGTGAGAGGTCCACAGGTGATCAGTAGAACCTTAGAAATCAGCTGCTTTTCCACCACTCTCTGGAGGTAGGAAAGAGTTCATTGTGTTTTGGCTAGTTGTTACTAGGTATGAAAATTATTCCTTCCCAAAGACACTACTCAGTTACTAGAAAATAATGGAAACAGATCTTTTTATTTTTATACATCAAGTGGTGAGATGTTCCACAATTATAACAGAATTGATTACTTTGTGTTGTTTTATACCTATGGCTACTCAGGTTAATGCTGTATCAAGTTATTAAAGAAAAAGCATTTCCATGGGGTAAACTGGCTGAAACGTAAAACTCTTTCTTATATTTCCTTTTTCAGAGCCAAAAAAAGTCATTTGATACAGATGTCTAGAAATGTCAAAATATTATTTATCACACTACCACATAGGCTCATTAGGATCCTATCATGGCAACTAAATCAACATAAACTTGTTTTCCTTGCTTGTCTCTTGCTTTTCTATACAATGTTTTTTATCTAGCATCTTATTTTACCTCAATTTACTGTGTATCATTGTTGTGGACTGAATGTTTACATTCCCCCAAAATTCATATGTTGAAATCCTCACTCCCAATGTGATGGTACTAAGAGATGGGAACTTTGGGAGGTGCTTATGTCTTGAGAGTGGAGCCCTCACGAATGGGATTAGTGTCCTTAGAAGAAGAGACCAGAGAGCTTGCGCTCGCTCTCTCTCTGTCTCTCTGCTGTCTGCCATGTGAAGATACAACAAGAAGGTGGCCATCTGTAAACCAGGAAAAGGGCCCTCACCAGAACCCAAGCACGCTGGCACGCTGATCTCAGATTTCTAGCCTCCCGAAGTGTGAGAAATGTTTGTTGTGTAAGCCAACCAGTCTACGGTAATTTGTTACAACACCCAGCGCTGACTAAAACAATCATTATTTTTATTCTTTACACTCCATCCAAGATACTTTTTCAGCTAATACCAGCCATCCTCCATTCATTAAAAAAAAGTTTTTGTCATTCTCTAATTCCCCGTGAAAAACTTACTTTTACTTTGAGTTTAGAAAACATCCTTTATTTCAACATATGAGCTAAGATTTATTTATAGAAAGCATTTCAAACATACACATAGAGCAGAAGCCCACTTTTAACATCAATAAATTTACTAGTGTCAAAAAATTAGCATCATAATAACAATACGAGCAGAATTAAAATACACACATGTAAGGAGTGCTTTCTACAATTTAGTAGATGAAAAAGTCTTTATCTTTATTCCAAGAAATTTTGGTGGTCTGGAGGAGAATATTTTAGGTAGACCAATAAAATAGATACTTATTTTATTGTAAACCCACAGTAAAAGCTGATGAGGTAAGTTAATTAAAAAGTATGTCACTGCGCAAAAGCTCATATTTTCAATGAAGTAAATATGTACATAATAACCTCTTTTTTAAAACATCATATCTAACTGGGAAAGACAGTGTTATTCCCATTAATACTTGGGCAAAACAAAGAATATAAATAGAGTTACTAAATTGGAAACCTACATTGCTGCTGTATAGCCACTTACATTAGGGTGAAGGGTCTTTTTATGCAGTAATCTTTAGCCTGCTGTGTAACAGATTTTCAATTCAAGAGCTGTGAACTTCAAATGGCCTCATTTCTTCCTCAGTTTACAACCTCATCCCCACCAAAGGGCAACTGCTAATTACATTTGTACACATCCTCTTTACCAACTCTCTTAACCTTCTCATTCTGTTGCCATTTCAAATTTTCATGAAATGTACCTTAAAAGACTGACTGAGAGGATCTAGCCTGTTTTGATCAAAAAAAAGAAAAGGACAAACGTTGGGTGGTTTCTATCCTAGCTCTACCGCCCACAAACTGGGGAAAGTTACATAATCTCGTCGTCTTCTGTATAGGAAACTAATATTCATTGAGATTTCACTCTGGACTAGTCATTGTAAACCTGGAAGAAATAATCCTAAATTGAATTTTATGATGTCATGACTATTTAAGTAATTCCAATATTGTTTTTTAACTTCCACTAATTCACATCCCTAAAGTTTGGGATATGTCAGCTGGCCTATATGTTAGCATGGAAGGTTTGGACTATATCCTAGCTCTTCAAAGTTTGGTCTGTGGACCAGAAGCACCAGCATCATCTAGAAGCTTGGTAGAAATGCAGAGTCTCAGGCCCACTCCCAGACCTGCTGAGTCAGAATCTGCATTCTAACCAGACCCCCAGCTGTCTGCAGACACAGGAAGGTTTTTGAAGTGCTGGACTAGATGGTTGACAAAATCCACTTCAACCTGCAGGCATGTACAGCACACAGCAGAGAGTCTGGAATCAGACCCCTGGATTCAAGGCCAAGCTCTGTGACTTACAGTTTGTGTAATCTTGGAAGAGAGAGCTTCCAAAGATATGAGGTCGCTTTCCCGTGCCTTAGTTCCTTCATCTGTAAAAAGGTAGTTACCTCATGGGGTGTTGTAAGGGTTGCAAAGCGCCGCATATAAGCAATTAATATAGTGCCTGGCATGCCAGAAGCTCTTTCCATCATTAAACAAACATTTATGGCACACCTATCATGAGTGTGTCAGACAGGTGCTGGCAGCTGTGAGTGCAGCAGTAAACAAGACAAAGTTCCCACTTGCCAGAGCTTCCATTCTGGTGAGGGATACTGGCAATAAAAAAATATGTAAGAAAATGTCACATAGGGATATGCTCTGTGAAGTAAAAAGAATGACAGCAGAGCTATGATTAGGAAGTTCAGGAAACATCTTCAGAGGAAAGAAACAAATAAGCAGAAATCTGTATTAGTTATATTTGATTAATACCCAGAGCTAAGTTCCAGGCACAATGCTAAGCATTTTATATGCATCCATGCTTCCAGAATCTTCTAGTTTGACCTACGATCTCTACATCCAGATATGAACTAAAACTTTGGGACAGTAACATGGCGATGTCCAAAGGACTTGTCTTTCCACCCATAGAAACGAAAAGACTCTTTTTACAGAAATAGATGTGTTTAACTTAGCAACTTGGCTACATTCCAATTTATACTTTTACCTAAGAATGTCAGTCTGTGGGTTTAGCAGATATTTTTCTTCATTTCCTTTTGCTACACAATAAACAGGCAAACAAATAACTGTTATGTGGTGTCAGTGGCATGAAATAGCTTCTATATTCCAACACAGTCAGGGTAGCTTAATAATGGGAAGATGATCTCACATTTTAAAGTGCTTTGATATAAAAGGTGCCATATAAAAAGGAAGTTATTATTCTTAGTTATAATACCCTAAAAAAAGGATTTGCCATCTAAATGGCTACTGAAACTTAACTGCAGAATTGCTTATAATGCTACAATCAGTCGAGGCCAAATTCAATAAAAACTCCATCCGGCATTCACACTGAGAAGACCCACATGTGCCTTTAATTTTTTTGTTTTTAATTTCCTGGGCTTTCGGCCCAGAAATTGGATGGAAATTTTATTTAAACCTGCTCTTGTGTATCAACTTTTGGTAAATATCAGGTTTTCAGTTGACTCACATTATGCTTTACATTTTGAGCAAACGGAGGAAGTAAAATGATGCATATCTCTTTCTATACTATATTTATATACCTCTTACGTGTTCTGACCATGAAACGGAGGCTCACAGTCAATGTTCATCATTACTCCTACAAATTTAGGCTGTCCCCCGCCTCTGCTGCAACAATAGACTCAAAATTCTATTAAATCCCTTTCTAGAACTAATCAGCTTTCACCAGCACAGGCAATGTAATCTGAGGTTGGAAATGACTAATTATTTGGAGAGGGCGGTGAGGGGTTCAGGTTTAGATTTTTAGATTTTTCTCTAATTGAAAGAAACTTCTCTCTTGTCTTACCCCAGTCACTTGCTGGCTGGGGGCCACTCCCCTCCTTGATGAAAACGCTCTTTCCCTTCCCATTAGACAGGGCGTGTATGTATATATTACAAGGAAAATGCATTATGAGACACCAACTTGAAAATATTAAGAGAAGAGGCACTCCTGTGATGGATGTGGGCATGGCAGTAATTGCACCTGCTAGGTGCAAGGCATGAGCATAATTTGCATGTAATGTTACCTCAGTTCCTTCCAGAATACACCAGCTCTACCCAATAAAACATTTTGTCACACTCAGGGGGTTTGCCAACATGTTCCCAGATTGCAAGCAAAAAGATTATTTACAGTAACCAATAACAACTGAAACGACCATAAACAACCTTTCCGTACCTGTTCTATTTTTTCTTTTGCTAAGTAGAGAGGCCTTAAGGAGCGCAAATTTACTGCAATTTAATTCTGATGGGGAAAAGCACATTATTTTTATTTATAGTAGTGAGCTCTATCTATCCTTGCCTCCCCCCTTTCAAAACATAAATAACCCCAGCTTTTTTTTTTTTTTTAAAGTCCACCCATTACTTTTAGAGGGAAGAAGAGTTTCCTAATAAAGTGAGAGATTGGACAAAAGTGGCCAACATCGGAGAAAGCTACCCGGTGTATCCCAGGACCCTGCTGCATGCTCATGGGAAAACACAGCATCACCACTGTTAAAATATTTCTGGGGTGCCTTGCTCAAGCCTTTAAAGCAGTTTCTTTCTGCCAACTGGAAGGGCTGGGGCCCTGCATGCAGGGTTTATTGTAGGGAGCAGCGCCCCGAATCTTACTGACTTGGTTTCTGCCTCTTGGCTTTAAAACCCCCCTAAGGAGAGTTTTTCCAGCAGTTTACATTCCATTCTGAATTGCAGCCGATGAGGCAGGAGCACTTATTTCTGGGGGAAGTGAGCAAGAATGTGAAAGAGCAGTCAAAACAGCCTTTCCCTTAAACCCCTTCTCGAGGCTCCTTTGCCCAGGTTGCTGCCCGTGAGGAGGGGTTGTGTCCCTCTGACAACAGGAAGCACAGAGAGGAAAGGAGAAAAGAGGGAACAGGGCTGTACACTCTTGTTTATTTCTAATTCAACTAACGTGACTAGATTTTTTTACTATAAAAGAAAAGTAAATAAGATAAATTTTAAAAACAAAGTCAATTATAAAATTCAGTCCCCATTTCAGTCTTCCAATGAGTATTAACAGTATCCTATGATATCCCTCTAGAAATTGCGAATGCATAAATATGCATACACACATGTATATAAGCACAAAACTGTCAATACTTTTCCTGAATTAACTTCTTTCTCCAAGACCCTCAGTGGATCTTTCAAGACCCTCAGTGGATGCCCGAAACCATGGATAGTACCGAACCCTATATATACTACGTTTTTTCTATACACACATACCTATGATAAGGTTTAATTTATAAATTAAGCACAGTAAGAGATTAACAACATTAATAATAAAGTAGAACAATTATAACAATATACTGTAATAAAAGTTACACAAGATCTCAGCAACCTCAACATACAATTTTTTTCTTTCCTTCTTAAATCAGAACTTTCACCTTTCCAGTTAAAGGAAGCGCTTTATGGCTTCTCTTTGGCATATCTGAACTGCTAGCATCACTGCACTTTGGGGCCATTATAGAGTGAAATAAGGGTTACTTGATCACAAGCACTGTGATACCCTGACAGTTGATCTGATAACAGACAGGCCTACAAAGTGAATAATGGACGGACAGCATATTCAGCACGGACACCTGGACAAAGGGATGAGTCATGGCCTGGTAACATGGTGGGGGACCAAGCAGTGCACAACTTAAAATTCAAGAATTGTTTATCGAATTTTCATTTAATATTTTCGGAGTGCAGGTAACTGAAACTGGGAAAGCGAAATCTTAGATCAGGGGGTACTACTGTACCTCTTCAAGGTCATCTCCCGCCAGTAGTAGCAGATGTACCTCCCTCTTTGTGGCTGCGGCATTGTATTCCACTGTATGTCTCCACTGTATTTTAATTAGCCATTCTCCTAAGAATGGACAGGTAGGTTGTTTCCAACAGCTTTTCAATTACAAGTAAAGCTGCACTGGTAACCTTTGCACAGGTAATGGAAGTCAGTCTAGCCTAGCCGTCCAAAGACTTTCCAACAGGCTTTCATGCAAGTCCAGGTCCTCCAACCGACCACTCACTGTATGTATTTAGGCAATAAAGGTGATAACACCTGCCTCAAAGGGTCCTTGCAAGAATACAATTGTGATTCTTCTGACTCACTGAAGCCTTAGGCAAATTAATTTCCTCGCCACTAACTCAGGGAGTAACAGTTCTAGGGTTGCTCTGGGGACTCCAAGAACTCGTTCACTTTAAACTGTGCCCTCCACTACCTGGTACACAGCGAACCTTTAATAATTATGCGCTTTAATATTAAAATCGGCAATATTTGCGCTCTTGCAGGATCGCAGCCACATGAGGCTTTCCTACAAGTGGCATTCCTACCTTTAACCCCGTGCTCCCTGGGCCCCAGCTGGGCGCGCACGAGGCCACCCAGCGGCGACACGCTGCCCTCCGTGCCCTCCCAGCCGCCGCCCAGGGCCCTGCGGAGGCCGGACGCACGTGTGCCCACGCGGCCGGGCGCGGGGCGCCGCGGGTCGGGCGGGCGCGGGGCCGCGGGGGGCGCTGGCGGCGCGAGGCGCGGGCCCCCGTTGGCTGCTCGGCCGCGCTCCCCGCCCCTCCCGCCCGCGCCGTCCTCCCTCCCTCCCGTGCCCGCGCTGGAGCGGCGGCGGCGCCGGCAGCAGCCACAGCAGCCTGGCGCGCGGCGGCGGCGGGCGCCGCGGGCTCGGCCGGGAACGGCGCGGACTGGGGCGCTGCGGCGGCGGCTCGCGCGGGCGCGCACGGC
Organism: Equus przewalskii; assembly: GCF_037783145.1. Taxonomy (NCBI): domain Eukaryota; kingdom Metazoa; phylum Chordata; class Mammalia; order Perissodactyla; family Equidae; genus Equus; species Equus przewalskii. Next base: position 17,444,620 of record NC_091845.1, read on the forward strand.
TGCCCACCGGGCCCGGGCCAAGGGCGGCTGGCGGGCCGGCGGGCCGGGCACCCGGTGAGCTGCAAAGACCAGGTAGGTCGGGGATGCCCGGCTCCTCGCTGCCCCCGGCCGGGGGTGCTGAGAGGAGCCACTTGCCGGGGCAAACTTTACGCGCTGGCTTCACGACTCCTCAGCCTTCAAGTTTGTTTGCCGGGAAATGCACCCGACGGGTCGGGAAGAAGAGATGCTTCTCCCAGCTGATTTGCTTTGGGGAGATTATTTTTCCCCTTCTAGGGCGAGGATTGGTTTTGGAATGGGAAAACTCCGCATCCCCGCTTGAGCTTGGGGAAACGCGAGGTGGGTCCCTCTGGTTTGCCTTTAGCGTAGCAGATTTGGCCAGTGAAAGTTGGAAAAAAAAAAAAAGTTGTGAACCGTAGTGGCGCAGAGGAAGGATCCCAGGTACATGGTGCAGGGAGTGGAATGTGATAGCTTTTTGCCAGAAATCCCCTTCCTGGCTCCCAGCTCTGAGGAAACCTGGGTGCAGGATTTCTCCATTAGCGATCAAGTTTTCCAAGCTGCATTTTCTTTCCACTTTCAAATCTGCAGCCATGGACGGAATCCCCTGTCGCGTTTGTTTGCCAGGTTATCTCTGATGGGCTATAGTCCAGGTGTCTTGAGCTCGGACCCTGGTCTTGGCTGCTTCTCCGTTCAGGGCTAAGGAGCCCTGCAAAGCTAACCAAGCAGGTAACGGAATATCAGGAACGGAAAACCAGGAAGTGCCAACCGGGCAGCCCAAGTCACGGCATCATCAAGAATATTTTGATTGCCTGAAATGAATGAACAGCTCTGGTCTCTGCTTGTGCAAAGCTCCGCACGGCTCACCAATCCTTGTGTCCTTCCTTGTATTGCATTTGCTTATTGATTTACAACAAGGAGATGCGCCCAGAGAAATGATTTAATAACAAACGGTGCCTGCTACGGTGAGGAGAGCAAATCTCCGTTCTGAGCCAAAGGGAAGGGAACAGACAGAGCTCTGAGAAAGGAGTGGCCAGTCTGTTCACCTCAAACCAAGATGTGGGGAAACAGCTAGAGAAAGCAACAGACGGGAGATATGTGATGTGCAGGAGGGAGGTGAGAAACCCGGCTCATATGGTGAGTAGGTAAATCCAGAAATAATTTAAAGATGATTAAGCAAGAATAACTCCAAAAAGAATAGTAGGAAGGCTGTATGTGCTGTGGTTTCTGTCTACCCCCACAGAGATGAATATCACACTAGCTGAAAAAGAATCCTGATCTGTAAATAGATTAAAAACTGGAATTAATCAGAACAATGAGTCAGAGCCCTTCAGAGATTGAAAGGAGTAATTGCCTTTGAAAGAGCTATTATGTCTCAATATCCAAGTCAAATGTGTTACTTTTGCTTTGCTAGCTGTGTTTACTAACAGTAACTTGACTTTGGCTGCAGTAACCTGGCATCTGAGTTTGTGGTGTTAACTCTTTGTGGGCCGTCGTATTAGGGAGGAAGTTGTCTGCAGGTTCATATTGACATCCATTTAAGCAACACTTGCAAAATGCCTAATACGTACCAGGCACTGGTTGCAATGAGACAGGTTCTTGTAAACGTTCATAAAAGAAATTTGTTAGGGTTCATCCATGCTAGTGGAAAGATGCTGCCTTGCAAATTGTAAAAATCGCGGCTTCAGGAATTAACTGGTTTTTGAATGATTACTTGAAGTCAGTTGAGAGTCAACATGTGGTTAAGGACCCCCAAAAGGATCAGTATCCACCAGGGAAATAGAGCAAATTCTTGCACATTTTTTTAGATGGATGGCGAGGTCGAATGCAGTGAGTAACCCTCCTGTCTAAAGATGGGATAACTGAGACACTGAGTGGCTAATTGATTTGCAGGATAATAGATTCAGGCAGACAATAACATTCAGCCCCATGTCCTACTCACTGTCTGGATGTCATTAATGTCAGCCTGAAGACATGAAGGCATTAAGTTCATTTCTCCAGGAGAACTCTTTTAAGTATCCTTCACAACACAACCAGATAGCTCAAGTGTTCCTTAAAATGGCAACAAAACATTTAATGGGACCAAAGTGCTGAGCAATTTCAACTGAAGCAGAGATTAGCTGTGGACAGTAGCTGTAGCCTTTCTGTTGCGATTTATGTTCAATTTTATCACTGTCACTTTTCATATATGTCTAGTTATTACAAACTAATAGCCTCTTCGCTCTGCTAGCAAAATATGTCTTTTTCTTTTATAAATTCCTAACTCCTTCTCCCACATTCAGTACACATCTTCCTGCTTTGTTTTTACAGTGTAATTTAAGTGTCCAGCTTGAAGTTCTCATTACCTCTTAATATGTTTTGTGCTGAAATTGTATATAGATATAATTGCCCCTTTCAGACTGCCAGATGTATATGTCACTGTATTGTGGCAGTGCCGCCAAACAGAGAAGCATATTACTGATTCTGTGTTCTGTGTTTTCCAATTACCATTTAGTAAGTTATCAGCAGTAAAATAATGTTAATTTTATACATTGGAAGATATTCAGATGGCAGGAGGATTTATTGATGCTGTGCGTGTTTGCTTACCATCTCTGATGTAGTCATCACCACCAGTCCGCCTTTAAGCCTTCTGATCTTAGGCAGTTACTTTGTGTTTTTGAAGGTGAGCATCTCTGAGGTGTCCCCATGATTTAAATATGCATTTATTCGTCACTTAATGCTGGTGGACCATTTCCTTTCTTGCAAACAGGATATTCCTTTCTTTCCTTTGCCAAAAAGATATTATCTTTTTGCAGAGATGTTTGGCAATAATTACCATGTTGAGCCACAGAATAGTTTAAGATAGAACATTTCTTTGAAATTGATGGGTAACAGGTCTCAGTCTCAAATCTAATTTGTATACAAATTTCAGAAATGGCTCAAATGTGATAAATGGTTTATTATTTCTGGAGTTGTACCCCCCCCCCGCCCCCATCTATTTCCTAAACACAGTGGAACATTTCTTTTGAAAATATGCTGCAGGAGAAATGCACTCCCTGGTTGAAACTTTGTATGCCAGGTTTCAATCCATAGTGTGTTTTTATTTCCCCCCTTTTATGTACATGTTATAAACAAGAAATAAGGGTTTGTAATAGAAGTGCTGGCAGAACTTTATAGCATCTCAAACAGCTCTGCTACTTGGAATGTAAATATTTGTAGAATCTTAACTGTGCAAGAAGCTGTCTTGCAAAAAGTGAGAAAAAATAACTATTAAATAGGATAAAATAATTCAGAAGATATGCATATTCCTTATTGCGGACATACTATTTTAAGAAATAGATTATATATCTTATAGCAATTCCATAGCACTCTCTTAGGTGCCTTTATAACTCACATTGGAGATTGTCTATGTTCTAAAACAGTAGAACAGATTTGTCCCATTTGTTTTCCTAAGTCCCTTGACTTTAATTGCCTTTCAAAGGTTGAGAGATGAGATCTGTAATTCTAAAACCACTTTGATTACATTGCTAATAAATGAGCCTGTCAATATCCTATTTTTAATAGGATAAAGAATTCTTGGGACCATTACGATACTTTAAATACTCTTATTTTGGGGAAATAGTACAACTCAGATGGCATGTCTCCTTTTGATTCTAACTGAAATATTTCTAAAATTTGCCCACTTCATCTCCACTCACATTGTCCTTTTCCAAGTCACCATCTTCTCTCTTGGGACAATTGCACTGGCTTCCTGCCTCCTTTCTTGCTTCCTTCCCCAAATCATTATCTGCACAGCAGTTGGGGCAGTATATATATATTTTTTTAATGTGAGTTAAATTAGTACTCCTCCTCAAAGTGCTTAAATGGCTTTCTGTTGCATTCAAGAACTATTAAATATTGCCTACCAAGCCATGTAGGATTTAAGCACTGCCTGTCCCGCCAGCATCATCTCATGCTAGGCTTTTGGGAGACAGAGCTGCAGAAGCTTGCTTTCTTGTCTGGTTTGGTTGACCTCTTTCCTACCTCAGGGCTTATTCTGTCCCTTTGCCTGGTAGCCCCCTCTAGCCTTTACCCCCAAACGCACGTGCATACACACAAACACACACTTACAGATTTTGACTGCTGCTCATGCCATCAGTCACAATTTAAGTATCATTTACTAAGAGAGGGCTCTCTAATTTCTGTCCTCCTCTAAATTAGGGCACCTCGTATCTCCCATAGCACTCATTATAACTTGGAACTATTTCCTTATCTGATTCCTTGTTTACTATTCTGTAAGCATCTTCTAAGCGGTTAGTGCATCTGTTTTACTTACTCTTGCAAAGTCGCTCTTATCACAGTACCTGGCTTGCAGCAGAGTTTGATAAACCAATAAGAACTATGCTTTTGGGGGGTGCTGAGTTCACAGTCTGTGACCGGAGCAGCCCTGTGACTAAAGACCCTGTCAAGACTGTCCATATTCTTCAGAAGTCTACTACTGACCTTCACAGAGTGTTCTTTCTGTCATGTTGCCCATGATCTCTTAGCTCTCTTGGATAGCTGCTGCTTCAAACCCATTGGGTCAAAATGGGATTCATCATTTTTCCTCCCAAGCTGGTTTCAGCTTAAGTGATCTCTTCTTTCTTTTACCGAATCATGGTCCTCAAGACACGTTGCTCTACTGGTCTTTGGCACCATCCTCTCCCTTTGTCCCTGTAACCAGTCAACTGATTGAAAATAAAGAACATTACTGGGGTTATTATGTGCTAGCCAAGCACTTTACTCCCTTGACACCTCTTACCCCAATGCAGCAGATTAAGAAACAGCCATCCTACCCTACTCCCTTTCTTGCTCCAGTCTTTCCAACACACGGTACTGTGTGAATCCATGAGCCAGACACCTTATGTCATTGGATACCCACTGCCTAGAGGAAAAATGCTACTGATGCAGCCTGTCTGCATGAGACTTCTTCCCTCTACTTCTCCCCTGTGCTTAAAGTTCCAACCATAGGGGCTTTCTTTAACTTCCTTGAAAACTCAATATAACACTTTTAGCTTCAGGATCCTTGCATTCATGACTTCCATCGAGAGCCCCTCATTCCCATCTCAACTCAGTTCCACCCTCAAATTCAGTGTTATTTTGCTAGGAACGCTCTTTACTTCCCATCCTACCATTTTTCCGGGTGATAACCCGCCTATTTGTTCCTCTGGGAAGCTTTTACTGTCCTCCTAGACTAGTCTTGAGCTCCCTGCTTCTTTAAAATTTTCTTCTTTAGACGGAGAATGGATCAGGATGTAGTTATTATTGCACAGTTGTTTAATATCTGCCTTTCCTGATAGTCTGTGGGTGGAATGGCACACACGTATTAGGATTTGGGTGTGGAATGAAAGAATGATAGTTTGATCTCTTTTATTCACGTGAAATTCTACTGTAGTTGTATCAGGGCTTCTTTTTTATTGGACTTAAAATTATTTTAGTGTATAATCTAAAGATTTTATTGTATTTTACAGTCTCTGGGTGACAAATCATTACTTGACAACAGATGAATATGGTGATATGGTCTGAATTCAGAAAATTCTATGACAAACATATGCCCTAAAGGAAGCATAAGCTAACAGTTGTCACTACTGAAGGCTGGTCCTTGATGTAATTGGCTTATTTTAGTGCAAGGGGGTAATTTGGAATTCTCCAAATTCATTATTTTATTAGAGTAAAACATTGGCATATGACAGAAAGAACTAAATGACCGCATCACAACAAATCAAAAGCACTTCTTCCTAAAACATGAATAATTACTTATAAATAGGGGAAACCCTTGTGGGCATTAATAGGTCTCACCAATCATCTTTCAATTAGAAAGGCCCTCTTATAGAGCTGAAAATACTCTCTCTTTCACTGCTTCCCAGTTTATGATCTTTCTAGAAACTTTAACTGCTCTGTTGAAATCATGGAAATTCCTTGGCCCTTACAGGATTTTCTGAGTTATCTGTGGAGGTGAGACTTGTAACTTACAGTCTTAAACTTTTTATTTTAAAATAATTATACTCACAAAAAGTTGCAAAAAGAGTACAGAGAGTCCTGTATATCCTTCCTGCAGCTTCCCCCGATGGTCACATTGTATATAGCTGTAGTATAATACCAGAACCAGGATATTGACATTGGTGTATTACTGTTAACTAGACAATAGAACTTATTCAGTTGTCACTGTTTTTTGCATGACTATGTACATGTCTTTATGCAGTTTTATCCCCTGTATAGAGTCGCATATCTAGGATTTTAATTTAAAGAACAAATATCCCAAGACATGCACTTTCCATGTAAGCATACACTAATGGCCTGTTTTTGCAGATGTCTTCCTGGTTTCAAAAATTCCACTTCCACAGACGTTTTTCCATGCAAAGATTTGTCTTGTTATTCTTAAATATCATGAACTCCTTCTCCTTGGAGATGGCTGTATGTAAAAGTTACTATGGAAATGGAAGTCTTGGCATTTTATAAACCAGAATGTGACATTTGGGTGGTTCTCCGTGGTCATCAGTATGGGAATCTGTGTTGACTTTCCATGCTCTGTTTAAAAAGTTGTGCAGGTAACTGTGTTTGTTTATCAATGTAATCGGACTTGGAGAGGATTTTTACGCCACCAGGGCAAAGACCCAACTGAATACTTCCTTGTACTTTCTAACTGAATCACAGTCTATTTTTATTTCTTACATAGAAATATTCACTCTTTAAAATAACTTAACACGTTGCAGAAGATGGTAATGACCCTTTTCAGGCAATTAAAATCAACCCGAACAATATAGCTAGTGATCTAATCTGATGGCTGCTGCTCACTCAGGCTGGCCGCCTCTGTGAATGTAAAGCAGCAAAAAGTTGCTGATTACCAGTCATCGTTACTAATTCTAGTGAATATTCTGAAGGCTCTGGAATATAGATAAGGCACATTTGTACTAAAGTCGAGTGCACGAGCTGGTAGACAGTACCCGGCTTACCCATACCTGTTCCTTTTGCCTACAAAGGCATTTACATTTGTATGTACTCGACAATTTGTCACTTTTCTCAACTATTCTTAGTGAAGCTTTACTAGGAGTTCTTTTTATTTTGTTAAGTAAACCCAACTGGGAACTGTGTCTGTTGGCTGTAACTTTTCAAATTTGAGCCTTGTAAGTCAAAGGTTTTCTCTCTTTCTCACTTTTCATACCATTCAATAAATTTTTTTCTCATATGCAGTGGAAAGATATACATGTTTATTACTAATTTATCAAACTGTTATTTCACCAATATTAAATAGTAATTACTGCTATGGAGTTGGTTCTGCAGTACTTAGCGGCAATACTAGTTTTTAAAAAGAACAAAAGGGTCTCAATATATGGATTTTGTTATGTCATAAAACAAACTACATATTCTGTGAAGATGCTTATAAGTGGAGGACATATTTCCACATAAAGGGAAATTCTAGAATATAGGCATTATCTTCTTTTAATCTAATAGTGCCATAATTGTCTGTTGCTGTAAATGATTTTGCATTATGACTCGCTTGGAAATATCTTTTGTCATTTTTCTGGAAATTACTTATGGGGCTTTCCTCCTGAATCTTAATTTTTTTATTCTTCCATCTCATTGTTACTAACCTGATTATTTCTTTGTCATTCTTCTTCTCACCCCACTTTGACCTCCCATACACATTCATGTGCGTGCGTGCACAGACACACACACACACATGCACACACAATACTCAAGACATAGATGAGAGTAGGTTACAGAATTAGCACCAAAACATAAAATTCATAATGTAAGAAATGCAGACATTTCCTGAGCATTCAAGCAGAAGAGAAAATCAAATAAGGGAGGCGTTTTGGATTGTATATAGGATCAATATGCCCGTGTTATTTCAAGTTAGTCAATTTCTTCCTCCTCTTCCTTTTTCTTTTCCTCTTGCTCTCCTTTTTTTACCTTAAAGAAGTTTTCTTTCTTGCTTTAGGGTCATATTTTTGAATTGACTCTTCTGTACTGACCCCTAGTGGGTAAATGTTTTGAATTGTCTCTAATTGAGAAGATTACTATATATATTTGTTTGCAGGGTTATTTTCAGGGTCAGGGAAGGCGACTATAAAATTTCTCTTTGATCCTCAGAGAAAAATAACTTTAAAGAAGGATAAAGCACACATTAACCCTTTGGGAGACTGTCTGGAAAGATGGCTGCAAAATACCTTCCTTGGCACTTTGAGTGGTGACTTGCTCTTCCCTTTGAGCAATGACTCTATTTCCCTTTCCCCTGAATCTGGGCTGGCCTGTTAACTTTGAGCAATAAAGTGTGGCCCAGGTGGTGTTACTGTGAATGTGGAGCCTCAGCCTTAAGGGGCTGGGACCTTACATTCTTGCTCTCTTCCTGCTTTGAGACTGTCATGTAAAGAAGCCCAGGCCAGGCTTTTTGAGATTGAAAGGCCTCATAAAGACAGAGCGAAGAGCCAATAGCTAGCCAATAGCCGGAATTGTAGTCAGTGATGTGACTGAAGCTGTCTAGTCCCAGTTAAGCCATCAGATGACTGACATTGCATGAGTGACCCCAGACAAAACTAGCAAACAAACTCCCCAGCTGAGCTCCGGTCAAATTTAGAATCATTAGCAAATAAATTGTGTTTAAGTTATTAAGTTTTGGGATAGTTTATGCAGCAGTAACACACAAACACATATTATAATTTTAAAAACACAATTAAGAAAGGTAACTAAATATTTTTAAAATGTGAGGTCTTTTCTCTTTTTATTATTTTGTAAATGTATCAGTCAGCTTTTCTTTGGTGACAGACCATCTGAAAATCGCAGTGGCTTCTAAGGACAGTTATTACTCACCTGCATTACCTGAGAGCTGTGGGTGGGTGGTGGGTCATATGGCTGTCTTCCATGCTGTGGATTGACTGTGTGCCTGCTCTAGGTGGCTTTTCATTCTGAGATCCAAGTTGAAGGTACAGCTATGTAGTGGGTACCGTGATGCTCCATCCAGGTCTACCAATTTAGGGCCAACATACCTACCCATGTCTACTTGGAATGTCAGTGCTGGTGGCTCACAGCTTTATCCCTCACTGAGAATTTCCCTTTTCATAGGGAACTGTCGCGGGTAAGGTTATCCCGCCTCCTCGTGACTGACTGATGCCTGGCCACAAAAACCTAGTCCCCTTCCCTTAATTTAGGATGACCCTGAAGAGCCATCTCAGCCCCAGAAAGCCCATTAGGACCAATGAGGCCTCAGTTGCAGCAACTTTAAATTTCAGGGTACCCCTCTGTCTGTTCATGCTTTCTTATACTTCCTTAAAGCTTTTTCTTTTAAGAGCATTCCTCAGTAAACCTTCCTCATCTCAGATTTTGTTTCTAGGGAACCCACGTTGAGAAAGGCCCTTATCTGGGACACATTCTCACGGCCAAGGGCAGGAACCCAAGAGGCTTAGTTGAACCATGCAGCTGCATTCAAAGATTTGCCTAGGACTGATCATATATCGAGTTTTCTCACATTTCATTGGCCAGAAGTCAAGTATGGCCAATAAAGGAGGAGAAGGAGAAGTGAATGTTTATGAATAATAATATAATCTACCATAATCTGCTTCCCTTAGTCTCCTGCACACAAAATACGCTTTTAGTCACATATACACAAATTATACTAACCCCCTCCACAATAACTATACTCCCAAGGGTCTTGTCTAATCATCTCAGGTCTGAAAGTCTAAGATTTTATTATAGTCTCTACATCTTATAGCAGAAGTACAAAAAGCTGAAGCAAAGCATTACTAGCACATTATAGCTTCTGCCAGGTCCTGGCATATGTTTTAAATGTTGGCGTGCTTTTGAGAAATTACATGCCCAAGACGAGGAGAAGAGACATATATTCCACGTATAGGTCTAGGGGTACAGAAGGAATTTTTGTGAACAAGAACAAAATTTACTTATTTGAATTAGCTATTTCCACAATAATTCTATATAGAAAGCAACCAGAAAATTTCAGTGGCTTAAAACAAGAGGAATGTATATAGCTTTCACTCTCACAGTTTGGCTGGGGTAGCTCTGCTGAACTCAGTTGGGCTTGCTTATATTTTTATGGGTCAGCTGGGAGTTCGCAGATTTTGGCTGACCTCAGCTAGATTGCTCTGCTCAAGCTTCAGGTCTGGCTGGCTCAGGTGTTTCCACATCTTATTCTGGCATGCAGGCTGAAGGAGAAGCTCCCTTGTTGAAACTGTTCTCATGCCAAATATAGAAGTGCAGAAGGACAAGTGGAATCATACAAAGTCTATTAAGATCTTGGCCTGCAACTGGAATATTATCACTTCTGCCATACACTGTAGGCCATAAGGAGAAACATGGCCAAACTCAAAGTCGTGGGTGGAGAACTTTCCTCTGCCCCTTTAATGGGAGGAACTGCAGAGTCACATGTCCAAGGGCATAGATACAGGAATGAGTGAAGAATTTGGGCCAGTAATGCAATCTGCCATACCAGCAAACCTCATATCCATTAAGCATTGTAAATGCCCTCCTGATCCTAGTTGCCTTTCAAATTAGAAACAGGAAATGTAAAATGTCACTTTATTGCCTTTGAATGAATTATGACTCTCTGATTGCTGCCTAAGTGAAGGAGTCCCGTGTGAGGCTCAGTAATACACAGAGGTGGAAAATAGAATGAAAGCTCTCGGAGAATGTACAGTGCAACTAGAGGAACTAACATGTGTTTGGAATCAAGCGAACAAAATCAGGAACTTCTGCCTAATGGTAATGTGTATGCTTCTTAATCCAGGCAAACTCTGTCTGCCGCTTAATAGCGTGTGACTTTGGGCACATTAATTGACTCTCCTAATCTTCAGTTTCTTCGTCTGTAGGGTTGGAATATTAGTTCCTACTGCAGAGATTTTTTGTGATAAATACATAAGGTAAGGCCTACCCGTAGGAAAACTCATTAGTTTTATTGCCTGTTGATGTTTGTGGTTTTATTGGTGTTGGTGTCCTTATTATTCAATATACGTGTTTTGTGTATACTCATAGAGTAAAGGAGATATAGTGTATGTTAAAAGACAAGAGAATTGGGAAGAAGTAAAGGAAGCTGAAGTGACTTTCAAGTGGAATGATCAGAGAAAGCTTTACGTGAATCTAGGACTGAGCTGAATCCTTAAGGTGTGGAGGGCTGGAAGTCAAAGCACAGGCTGTCTGGTTGCTAAAAGCTGGCCTGGCAAGTTCTTGAACCAGTGCGTCATTTCCGTGCTTGCTGTAGTTGAGAGACTGTGTAAGGGGATACTTGGCGAGCTGTAAGTTCTAACAGTGGAAGGCCTTGGTTTGATCAGGGTGTCAGATATTATTGGAGCATGGAGGTAGATCGGAGGCCATGCCCTGTCATGAATCAAACAATAGGAGACTGGTGAGGAGGTGGATGTAGGTAAAATATCTTTAAATAGCTTTTATTTTTTGTCCAAAAATCCTTATAAGATATACCATCTTAGAATCCATTTTACCAGTGAGGCCAAAAAGATTCATAGGATGACTCAGGTCAAATACCAGGTCACTCTCCTAACCAGAAATGGAATCCTTATTTCCCATGACTGGAATCAGTGCATTTTTCACTCCGGAATAACCTCCTCTTAGAAGAAACATTTGTGTAACTGTAAATGGGAACTATTGTCTTGTCCTCCATAGTGATTCTGAGTGAACTTGTCTCTTCATCTCAGACCCCAAGTGGACCCACTTTTCTCTCTCTGTAGGATTTCATCTCTAGGACTGGAATTGAGTTTACTTTTCAAGACCTTCTTCAGCTTCCCTATTTAGCTTTCCCTCCTTGGTCCTATTGGTCATAGAGTCTTTGGGTGGCTCATTTTCCTTCTCCCTCATATGAATCATTCGTTTCCTCTTTTCTTCTTCATTTGTAAAGCGAGGGACATAGAAACTAACTAAAAACTTTCATCTACTGGTGGTGCTTTCCCTTCCATTGCCCCACATTGATAGCTGGAATCCTCTCAATGGTTTTCTTTACTTCCGTCAACATCATACCCATCTTTTTTAAATTTCAACTTATGTCTCTCTTCTGTCTCTTTGCTCTGGTCAGCTTTAGCAAAAGATCTAAACCTATTTATCTGACTCTTTGCTTTGTTACTGTTCAGAAACTATTGAGAATCATTTACCGCCCCTGGGAGAGGATGATTCTTCCTTGTCCCAATGATGATAGCAGGCTTGATCAGGTGACTTACTTTGGCCCATGAAATGTGGACATTTCACATTTAGTCACTTCCTGCAGGGGCTTTGGGAGCCAATACATGGCTTCCTCTGTTCTCATCAGCTTCTGTGGGCATGGAAGCCCATGTTGAGTTGTAGCTTTCGTGAGCCTGGGACCTGAGTGACTGCAATGAGAAGAACCCTTTGTTGACCTTCAGTAGACGTCACACAGCCTTCGTTGTCTCCAGCCATGAAGATTTTCAAGTTGCCGGTTAGTACACCATAGCCTGGCTTATGCTGATCAACATACCACTTCTACTTGGATGTTTCACAGCCTGTCAGCCTCAATATGTACAGAACTGACCTCATCAATGTTCTTGCCAAATTACTTTTCTACCAGTGTTCTCCATTTTCCCCACAAGAAAGCAACATTAGCATCAAATCAATTGCTCAGACCAGAAACCTAGGATTTCTTCTTGACTTCTTCCTATTTTTGAAGCCCATATTGAATTAGCAAGCAAATTCGTCTTCCCTATATCTGCAATATCTGCTGAAACTGCCTGGTTCTCTCCACCTTTAGTTTCAACATTTTCAATTAAACCACCATCATCATTTGTCTCAATTACTATGAAAGCATCCAGTGTGGTTTCTCTTGTCTCCGATATCCATTCTTAACTATTTCAATTCTATTTCCACACTGTAGTCAGTGTTTTGTTTTAAATATGAAGTTCTATTTAAATCCTTACTCCTTAGAAAACTTGAGGGAATTTGAGTTGATCTTAGGGTAGGGTCCAGATTACTTGACGGGGCTCATAAGGCCTCTGTAATCTCACTCCTGCTGCCTTCTCTGGCCTTATTATGGGCAACCCCTACCTGTGTTCCCTGGTTCTTAGTGATGGTGGACATCTTCAGTTTCTTTAGCAGGCCTTTGCATATGCTGTGACCACTGGCTATAGTACACTTCCCCGCCCTCTTTGCTTCCGCCCCCCCCCGCCCCCCCCCACCACATTCATTCATACATGCACACTCACCCAGGAGCCAGTGCCTGGCTCACTCCTACTCCTCTTACAAGTTTCAAATCAAATCACACTTTCTGACCAGATGACAATCTTCTGCTCTACTTTTCTCTATCTCTCATCATCCTTATCTAATGTCTGTTTTCTAGGTTGAATAGTCTGAGGGTAGGAAACTTATCATTCTTGGCTACCCTAGGGCCTGGCAGAGAACAGGCTCTCAAAAATATTGAACCAATTAGATACAATCCACAAATAACCTGCACACCACTCATGATGCTCCCCTGTTTGAATGCTTGTAACTCTTTGTATAGTTTAGATTTTTCACCACCGTTTAATGTGGATTAATTATGTGCTAAGCACTATGCTAACCACTTTATTTTTTTTTAAAGATTTTATTTTTTTCCTTTTTCTCCCCAAAGCCCCCCAGTACATAGTTGTATATTCTTTGTTGTGGGTCCTTCTAGTTGTGGCATGTGGGATGCTGCCTCAGTGTGGTTTGATGAGCAGTGCCATGTCTGCGCCCAGGATTCGAACCAACGAAACACTGGGCTGCCTGCAGCAGAGTGCGCGAACTTAAACCACTCGGCCACGGGGCCAACCCCCTAACCACTTTGTTTAATCCTTACAACGAGTAAGTAGTATAGCTACCCTTCTTAGGGTGCTTATTACATTGCTTCAACATAATTATTTCTAGATTTTAAAAACATCTCCACATCTAGATTTTAACTCTTTGCTTTCATGGCAGTTATTATACTATATTCTGATTGCCTTTACTTGCCTGTATACCCCTCTAAACTGTGAAATTTCTCTGAGTGCTGGTCACCTGTGCCTGGCACACTCCCTAAAACTTAGTAGGCATTCCATACTTGTTTGGTGAATAAATAATCATGCTTAAGCTCACATTAAGCAGTTGATATTTCTATTATTAATTTTATCTCTGTGCCTTACATCTAGTTGGTGCCTCTGGAAGTATTTGTTCATTGAATCATTTATAGAATTAGTATGAGTGGCTTACTTTATTAAGAAAGATGGTATAACTATGGAAGTCACATTGTATTGAATTCAACCTTGAATGTATCAGGTATTTATTGTTGGGTAACAAACCATCCCAAAATTTAGTAGTTTAAAACATTCAGCTTAATGATATAATAATATTGAGAGTATTATTGGAATTTGAACAGGGCTCTTCAGGGACAGCACATCTTTGAGCCATGGGGTATTGGCTTGGGTGGCTTGACTGGGCCTGGGTGATCTAAGATGACGTCACTCACAAGTTTGGTCCCTCATTGAGCTAACTGGAATGACTGGGACCTGGATGGGTTGCTCGCTCTCACTTGTCATCATTTGGTAATCCAGGCTTGCTTTTCTTTCTCTTACATTTCAAGAGAGTAAAAGTGGAAGCTGCAAGGCCTCTTAAGATCTGAGCCTGGGATTGGCAGGCTCATCCTGCATTCTGTAAGGTAAAGCATGTCGTAAGGCCAGTCCACAATCAAGAGTAGGGGAAACAGACTCTACCTCTTAATGGTAGAAGCAGTATGGTGGACAGCATTGAGAAGAATTGTTGGCTGCCATATATACAGACAATCTTCCACTCAAGGGAACATGCATGTCTTCGAAATTTTCTTCTAGAAATGTCCAAGATGCCCTTAATTGGTATGGTGACTAGAAAGTCTGTTCTGTTAAATCTGATGTCTTGCGAGTTACTAAAAGTTAACATGATTTGTAAAACCTGAAGTAATTTCTAAGACTCCTAAATGACTTACCCATCCTATTTTCCTCATCATTACCACATTTATTTTTAGTATTGCTAGAATTATCTGATTTTTATCCTTAAGAACAATAAGCAGAAATTAATCTTGATGAGTGAATTAGGATGAAAAGTGTCACCTACAAAGATGGCTTTTAACACTGTAAGCTTGTTTTAAATGTGTTGTGATGATATTTGATTGGTTTTAAAATTTACATATGCCAACTACAAATCCCTGAAAAAGAAACTCCCCAGTCCACAGTAATGCAAGTTAGCAAGAAGTTTTCTTTCTATATGAGTGCTGCTCTAACTTTATCTGGTTTTAAAAATAAATGTGCTGATCAATGTCATGAATAATTAAGTGAAAGGAGTTGTGGGATTTGGGGCTGTTTTCTTTTTAGTAATTGTAAATTCCATTTCACAAAGCCACAGCTCAGTAGCTAGGAGGAACAAAGTCTGGGTTACTCCTTACTCATTAAAAAAAAATCTGCCTGACGAAATGTAGTTCTAGAAAGGTTTTTGCTTAGAGTCTAGAGATTTTTCACATATAGGGTTAAATCATGTGAAGAGGTTTATTTATCTAATGAAATAATTATTCCAAGGATAAGGATAAACTCTTCCTGAAATGGCTATAAAGAGTGGTGTTCTGGTTCAGGGCCAAACGTAGAATAAGTCTGATTTAGCAAACCTTGTACAATCAGTATGCATTGACATGTTCCCTATGTCAGACCTCTGAACTGATGGGGTAGTGAATGGGGCCCCCCCTCCTTCTCATTACTTTGCTGCCTTGGAATTCTATGTAAATGAACTGGCTGGTGTATTTAAATTGCCTGCTTCTCTTGCCACTGTAGTTAGGAGAGTGAGGGGACCTGAATTCCAGAGGTTACTTGGTCATACTTCACTTGAACGTAAATGGATTAGTCCTAGGTAAATTGCTGTCCTTAAGGCGCATACCAGTGCCATGTTGAAGACATTGGAACTTTGCCTCTTAACCAGTAATAGCCTCTAATGACAGAATTAGACCATTTCCAACTGGAAGGCCCCTTGGTGCTCAAGTCCATTGCACTCTTATTTTACATTTATTGATTTGCTCAGGAACGGGATCCATTGACTTCAACATTGGTAATACATTGTGAAGATTTTTTATGCATTGCTTAATACTTTTCTGAAATAGGGAATACTGTTTGCAATATGTAACTACAGGCCTGTGTGTTTAAATATAAGTGTGAGAATGGATGGAATTGTCCACTAGCAAGCAGCCCTGTAGCCTAGCATGCCCACATGGAGTGCGCTAGGAAGTTACTACAGACAGGAGGCTTATAGCCTATTCAGAGTCTGCCTACACTTCTCAGCTCGTCCTCTTCTCTCACTGGGCATGTAGCTAGGAGAAGAAAACATTCCCTTTGGAGTTTCATCTCTTCTCTTCCATGTTCCCTGTGTCTGCTCTGTGTCCCCCATTCAAAGTGCCAACTCTCCTTCTCCACTTCTAGAGAGTGAATCGTCAGTTACTCTGTTCCAAGTTACTCTACTCTGGCTTGGCAGCGAGGGGGGGTTGGGAGAAGAGATATATGTTTGATATTTCTTTTTTTGCTTTTTCTCCCCAAATCCCCCCACTACACAGTTGTATATTTTAGTTGTGGGTCCTTCTGGTTTTGGCATGTGGGACGCCACCTTGGCGTGGCCCAGTGAGTGGTGCCATGTCCCCGCCCAGGATCCGAATCGGCGAAACCCTGGGCTGCCAAAGTGGAGTGTGAGAACCTAACCACTCGGCCATGGGGCCGGCCCCTGTTTGATATTTCTTTTCTATAAGAATTTTCAAGCCAGTTATACGTCTCTTACTGTCAAGGTGGGCTTCCTTTTAGCAGATGCTAAAATAATAGAAGCAGCAGCTAGTATTGATCCCATTCTTAAAACAATCCCAACCAGTGAACAGGGCCAGGGCAAGGTCTTTACACAGCTTCACCCATGTGACTATATATATATACGCTTAGTTTTATATATATATATACACACACACACACACACACATATATATATACACTTATATACTTAGTTATATATATATAGTTATATATATATGTATAGTCTTGGAAAGTTAAACTGACTGAGCTTCATTTTCATCATCTGTAAATTCAACTTGTCAAAATTAAAAATAACAGTTTCTGGCGCAGAAACACTCAATCATTAGTAGTTGTAATTATTCTGCTCAAGTAGGAGTAGTATTTTCTTGGCATTAATGAAAATATTTTCCCTTCTTGTGAGCACTTAGACTTTATGACACCATTAGGAATTCTAGACTAGTATTTTATATTTTCTGGAAATTTGGAGTCACATGTAATAATCTTCTTTCAACCTTCCATGTCTGTCCATTGTTCTTTGATGTTCAATAGCAAATCACCTTTGCACCAGAAATTGTTATGAGACAGAAGAGAAAATGGAGTTTCTGTTCTTTCAACCACTTACATGTGTTGAAATTTTGGAAAGAGATGATTCAGTAGGATCTGAGGTGAAACTATTGCAAAGCAAATGTATTATGTATGTCAAACCACAGAAAAGTCATTAATTAGCCACAATGCATTTTAGACTCCTGGTCATAAATTGTTCTAAAGTGAAAACAAATTTGCCAAGCTCTAAAACTTTCAGTTAATTTGCTAGTCAGAATTTGTGTGACATCTTCTAAATAAAAAAACAAAAACAAAAATATCTAATAGTCTATGTTAGAATATCGAGTCAGTTTGCATATTCATTTGCATTTTAGGAAGCTCAGTTTATTTTAAAGCTATATGTGTGCCTAAAACATACTAGTCACTCAATAGCTGCTGCTTTTATGAAGTAATTAAAGGCAACAGTTGTTGACTGAGTACACTACACATATTTTTCTTCTGTAACCCTACCAGAAAAGAGATTTTCTAGGGAGAATTTATGATCAGTGATTCATCGAGATACAGAGCTTTGCTTAAGCTCTTTAAAAATAAGTTTATTAAGAACACTAGAGGTTAATCTTCAGTTAGATGTGACCCACAGTCTTTTACTATGAAGGAAATTTCTGTGAAGCATCTGTGCTTTACCCTCATTTTCCTTCAGGAAAACAGTGACCCAGAATATCAGCCTCATAGCCACATGGGACAGCCACATCCTGAAGACTGAGGGCTTGGAGAAAGTGTTTGTGTTACTTTATTTAATTTCTTAAAGTAAGAATCATTGGATACAGTTTATGTATATATATTTCATTTTGTTTTTCTCTTTCCCAAGTGCTATTTTGGAGTAGATGTATTTTTTTCCCCAATACTCAGTTCTAGGTTAACATCCCTGTCTGTGTAAATCAACATATCTTTTAGTATCCTGTATGGAAATCAGTAATCAGTGACCTGAAGTTCCTTCCTGTTGCCCTCTCTTACACGACTCAGCTTCTACAACAGGGGCCCTCCCCCTGTGCCCTTGATTTCTTGTCCTCTCTTGGTTTTGATTGCCTTCCCGTCTGCCTTCTGATCTTGCCACCATGGAAGTGGCGTTCCTGAGATCACAAGCAGCTTCTCAGTGTCAGGTTCAGTGGCTGTGTCTCAGTCCTTGTTGTTCCTAAGCTCTCAGTGCTCTTGCTGCTCTCCACTGTCACTTTACTTCTTTTGACTTTCATACCACTGAACTTTTGGGGTTCTTCTCTGCATGTCCAACTGATGCTCTGTCTGGCTGCTTTCATCCTCCTTCTCCTGCTTGATTGTAGGTGTTTTCTGAGCTTCGGCCCTGTACTGCCTTTTCTTTTTTCTCCCCCTCTTTCTTCCATTAGAGAGTCCATCCTCTCCATAACTGTTACTCCTGTGTCCTGATTAGGTATTGTCAGCCTTTGATTCTTCCTAGTGCTGAGTCCCAAATTGGCAGCCTCTGTCCACCATTTCCATTCTGAATGTCTTGCTGTTGATTTAACCTCGAGTGTGCCTGAACTTGAACTCATCTTTCTCTCCAGATGGGGCTTCTCGTCTCACACTCCCTATTTCTGTCTCAGGACCATCAGTATGAACCTTGGAGAAAGCAGAACTTTGGAGTTACCGTTGATTCTTTCCTCTCCTCCCAAACTCAGTCACTTATCATGCTGCAGTCTTCTTTGCATTGTTCCTCAGATCCATCTCCCCAGCCATTTCCTCAGTTCAGGCTTTTCTTATCACATTGCCATGACGACAACTGTAGCCTTCCTGGTTTTTCCTCTTCCCCATCATCCTGCGTGGTACCATACCAATTATCTTCAAACACAGCTGTCTTCACACCACTTTCTCATTGCATAACTTAATACCTTCTTGCATCTTGCAGGAAAATGTAAAAAAAAAATTGTTAACCTGGCACTCAAGGCCTCTTACATTCTGACAACAGTATTATTCTTTCATTTGCCCTTCTTAGAGTCACTGGTTTTCAAACATCATGTATATAACTAATATTTTATAACATCCCCTTTATATACTGACGTGAAATTCATACATATTACAACAAAATTACTCACATGATTTCAAAAAAGCCAACATAAGACCCTACATATAATAAAAGGAGAATTATAATTAAGTCATAATATAATCTATTTTAATCTGTAAATGCTTGGCTATGACCACCCCAGAAGATAAGATGACGTTGCCTGTGCTTGCATGTGCTTGTAATAATGAAGCTTAGATTGAAGAGAAATAAGACAGTAGTCAACTAAACATTAGAATCATTTTTTTTGCTATTTGACAGTTAAAATGATAGCTAAGTATGTATATGTTAATGTATTGATAGAATCAATGTGAGTGTGGTGGCTACAGCTGCAGACCACTTACCAGTGAGTCAGGTTGTTGACTGGACTCCCATTAGGGGTGTTGCCACTGGTGAGGCGATTTTCTGACATGGTGGACAACTCTGGGTGACATATGAACATTACAACTTCAGTCTTCCTTTGTTTTGCATAGGAGTTGTATCCTTATATAGGAAGACCATGCAAATAATTCTTTCTAAGCTCAGATAATGAAAAATAGGTTTTTCTCTCACATAACCTTCCCATTTGAAACGATGTAGGAATTGCATTGTATCTAGCTCCAAGGCCTCTGCCCTCTAAGGCCCTGGTGTTCCCCAATGAGCCAACTAAAATATCCTCGTATGTTTTCAAAAGTATCCACAGAGTGGGGCGGGGGACGGGTCCAAGAGCCACTGCTCTGAGTGCTGCACAGGCGCACTGCCTCTGCTGTGCACTCACCTTTCCCTCTGTGTGCCCTTCTTCTCCTGGGGAAGATCTGCACTCATCTCCTCCTCAAAGTTGAAGCTGTGCCGAAAGCTTATGTTCTGATCCCTCATCTGTAATGTAGCATCTGTATTATAGTGGTATATGTTTATCTTTTGCACATGAATATTGCCGCTTCCTGTATTAGAAGGTGTAGTTTTGGTTGCAAATATCAGATAACCAACTTAACTTGGTTCAAGCCTCTATCCTCCGCTCCCCCTAAAAGTATTGGCTCTCTTTATTGAAAAGTGCAGGTCGGGTGTCCCTAGGTGGAGTGAGATCCTGGAGGTTGACAATGGTTATTGCATAGCGGTGCCTGTATCTGCCTCATTTCCTTCTCTTTCTTCTTATGTATAGTCAGGCAGGCTAAGTCTTCAAAATCTTTATACCTTAATACTATTAAAGTTTATTTCTTTGTTGTGCTACATATCCAACATAAGTGGCATGTGGAATCTGCTCATTGTAGTTACTTGGGACCCAGCTTGATGGAAACACATTTGTGACATGTGCTTCTACTCTTGCAATGATTTGGAAAAGAGAACATGCAAATTGCACAGTTGTCTTCATGCTTCTGCCCAGAGCAGATACAAGTCACTTCTATTCATATCTCCTTGACTAAAAACAGTCAAATGGCCATGCCTGAATTCAAAGGGGAGTGCAGCCCTCCTCTGTTCCTGAATGGAAAGGAAAACCATGACATTTGTGAACAAATAAGCCCTGTTGTTGAACTCAGTTGGATTTCCTTTGTGTCATTATCGGCCTGCACTGTCTCCGGCACCCCACCCTCAGCTTTACCTGACTCTAGTCTTATGTTTTTAATTCTTTTTACTCCTTATTTTTTTACGAATAGATGCCAAGTTCTGAAATTGATCCCTTTTGGCCAGATCTGCACCATGTGCCTATCCTTGGATCTTTGAAAGAATAAGGAGAAGTGGGAAATGTCCTGCTTGAATTATAGTCATCCTTCAGTGTCTGGGGAGCTGATTCCAGGAACCCCCTCAGATACCAAAATCCGCGGATGCTCAAGTCCCTTTTAGGATAGTAAGATGGCATAGGACAACGAATATAGTTTGCCCTCTAAATCCGAGGGTTTCGCATTCGTGGATTCAACCATCTGCAGGTGGAAGTTTCGCTGATACGGAGGCTGACTATGTATGGAGTGAGAGTAGCCGGGAGGGGCAGCTCATCAAAGTAAAATCAAAGCAGAACAGATGTCGGGCTGGCCCTAGTGACTCAGCGGTTAAATTCACATTCCGCTTCGGCAGCCCGGGGTTCACTGGTTTGGATCCTGGGTGCAGACCTATGCACTGCTTTTCATGCCACACTGTGGCAGGTGTCCCACATATAAAGTAGAGGAAGATGGGCACGGATGTGAGCTCAGGGCCAATCTTCCTCAGCAAAAAGAGGGGGATTGGTGGCAGATGTTAGCTCAGGGCTAATCTTGCTCAAAAAAAAAAAAAGGAAAAAAAAGCAGAACAGATGCTAGGAAAGGCTAGCAAGCACCACCGATAGTCCTGTGCTCCCTAATTAGATTAAACTTTACTTGAGAAAAGAGACTTTGTACTGTTTTCCTACGTTTCCTATGTCCTGGGTCGTGTTTAAGATAGTGTCTTGCTTGAGTTGTTGCTTTATTCATTCATTCATTAATAATATAATTATATTATTATTAGGTAACCTGTATATGATATTAATTACTGTATATATCAAGTACTTTCTAAGTGCCTTATGCATATGAATTAATTGAATCCTGTAAACACCTCATGAAGTAGGTACTATTATTATTAACCCATTTGATCAGATGGGAAAGATGAGGCTTGGAGAGGTGAAGAACTCAGTCAACTTCTCAGAGCTACACAGTCTGTTACCAGCCAGTCCAGCCCTGTGCTCATCATTATAATTATTTATTAGTCACTGGATATATATTCTTAATACATTTGCTTTACACTGCACAGTATATTCCTCATCATTAATGCATGTTAAAAGACAGAGAAGGGGTGTTAATTCACAAGATCAAGGGGAGTATTTCTGGTAGTCAATCCAGGTTAGGAAGTTAATGGGGTGGATATATTTTAGCATTCTCCCTCCACTCTCCCACTTTATTAATGACTTTTATCTATTTTCTTGATGAAATATCCATTACATGTTTGGTCGGAAACCTCCTCTATCACTATAGAGGAACAAATATTTTGATAAGTGGTTTTCTCAGATCTGGAATCTCTATAGAGCAATCATTGCCCGAGGCTAACACTCAGCTTTGTTTTCTGTCTTGTCCTGTGCCAGCTAAGATAAGGATATTTTGCCTTTCTTTGTAGTTTGAAGACATCTAGCAGCTTGTCACAACTTCCAAAATCTTTGAGGAAATGAAGTCTGAGTACCAAGACAGTAATTTTACCATTATCCCAGTGGGTCGGTATTCTACTTGATACATTGTAATTTTAACAAGGAAGTTACAAGAAAAGAATTTCCTACTGTGCCTCTGCAGAAAGGTGAAATAAAATAGAATGCAATTCCCATTTGTTCTTCTGTAGCTCATTTTGACAGCTGAGAAAACTCTTAAATGGGCATGAATAGAGATCTCTTTTTAATCTGTATTTATCTGACATTAAAATTGCAATTTTATTTTTGTTTATATGAAATAGTAAAATCATTAGATTTTGTTATGACAGCCATTTAATGTGTCAAGATGATGGATATAAAGGTTTTGCAAAGTTAAGTAAGAGTTTTCATTTTACAGTGTTCCTTAAAATGTACATATACTTAATATTTAATGATCAGATTAGCATGTAATTTTTTTATATGTCCTACAGTATTACTCTATAAGAGATTTTGGGTCAAATACAAATACAAAATTTAATTCAGTTTATTTTACTATAAAGGAAGGTCAGTTATTTGGAGTGTTTTACTTGTTTAAAACCTGATTTCAACATAAGAAATCTAGTGCAATTTAAGCCCACAAATGTCAGTAAGTGACTAATTCTGTAGTTTGCAAGGACTCGATTCCTACAGTTCTTGTGTAGAAAATCCATAGAGTGTGGGCTGATGTACAGTTATCCTTTAACATTTAATACGAATTAGATGCTCCAAATTCTGTTGCGATCGTACATAAAAGCAGTACAGAGTGTACAGCTTAATTTGTGGTTCTCCCAGTCACTCTAGCTTGGCTTCATTTGCTCAAGTCTTCGCTTGTGACTTGTGGATATTGACCATCAGAATCCTTAATCAAATGACTCTCCATGCATGTAAAAATCATAGACACACTCTTTTAAAGCTAGATGTGCCCCTTCCTACTTTCTTCCTTTGAAAGGAATTATATAACGGGGAAAACACTCCTTGTATTAGTTATTTGACTGGTTGGATTAAAAAGGGACAAAGAGGAAGGACTCTTTCTTCTGGACTTTGGGTACTGTGTAAAGATGTGGTGCCTCATCGAGGACAACCATCTTGCAGTCATGAGGGGATTAGCCGATTTGCTAAGGCTGTCAGGATGGAAAGATGGAAATAACCCGAGTTCTTAATGTTAAGGTTGAAATCCTAGCTCTACCACTTATCCGTTTACCATCTTTGAGCAAGGCTTTGGCTTCTCTGAGCCTCGGTTTCCTCAGCTCATCAAATGGGAGTAATAATAGTATCTATTTAATAGGCATGCTGTGTGGATCATATGCAGTAATACGTGAAGAGCACGTTGTAAGCACAATGCCTCAGTTCATACCTGTTGAGAAACAAGATTATAATCGACATGCCATTTTCCCATATATTATTTCAGTGTCAGCTATATAAGGTGTCAGGTTTTATTTTATTATTTTTTATTTTATTTTATTTTGTGGAAGATCAGCCCTGAGCTAACATCTGCCAATCCTCCTCTTTTTGCTGATGAAGACTGGCCCTGAGCTAACATCCGTGCCCATCTTCCTCTGCTTTATGTGAGGGATGCCTACCACAGCATGGCTTGATGAGTGGTGCCATGTCTGCACCCGGGATCCAAACTAGCGGACCCCGGGCCGCCAAAGCAGAATGTGCGCACTTAATCGCTGCACCACCGGACTGGCCCCTGTCAGGGTTTTTTGTAAAAATTAAAATACAAAACTGATCATGATATAAAAAATACAAATGAAGAAAATGCATATTACGTATAATTATCCATCCTAGAGACATGTTTGATGTAGGTTTTAATAATATTATCATTCATATTAGCTTTGCTGTGATTGCTAATATCAATATGTGGCTCACCTATATTGTGATGTTGCCAGAGTGTTTATGAAGGTAAAAAGTAGATACTGTTATCCCCGTTTTTTTTTCGGGTAAAAAAGCTGAGGCTTGGAAAGAATAAGTACCTTGGTAAAAATGTTAGAAAGATTTTGGCATAAGAACCAGGGACAAGAGCCAGGACTAGAAGCTAGGACTGTCTGTCTGCAAAGCCTGTGCTCGGAGGGACTTCAATTAATTGTCCACTATTGGACGCTAAATAGAGGATAGCTATGAGAAGCAAGCAGTAAAGGCAGACAAAGCACTTCTCTGCTTCAAATGTATAATCTCTCACAGATATTTTTATTTAAAAAAATTAAAGTGTAATTAATATGCAGCTAAATGCACAGAAGTTGTGTGTTCAGTCTCACACGTTTTGATAATGAATTACACCCAGGTAGCCACAAACAGGCACCCACACCAAGATACAGAACGCTTCCATTCCCCCAGAAGTTTTCCTCCATGACCCTTTGCAGTCAATCCCAGGCCTCCCAGCTGCATGGTAGCCACTGCTAATTCCTGCTTAATAGAGTTTTGCTGTTCGCAGACTTCACATAACTGGAAATGTAATGTACATATTCTTCACAGTCTGGCTATTTTCTCAGTATCATGTTTTTCACATTTATTTAGGTTGTGTTGCATCTGTCAGTAATTTTTTTAATTGCTAGGAAGTACTCTATTGTAGGGATAGATCACAGATTGTTGATTCATTTGTCTGCTGATGGACTTTTGGGGTTGTTTTCACTCTTGGGATATTATTGATCTCACTGTATTTTATGAGATTCTATATTTGTCTATTTGGCATCTGTTAATTATAGGGCCAAACTACTGGCCAAGGTTGTTCACATCTTTCCTGTGGTCCAGAGCCCATACTCTGAACCACCTCCTTCATGTGCCTCTCACACACCAAGCCCATATTTCCACTGCCCTAAATCAACCCCGAATCAGGTACCAGACAACTGGGAATAGCCCCTAGGCCCCAGAGCCCTCCATAATTATTGAAACGAGCCAGTCCTAAGCTGTTTACGCTGCCCTGCCTTGCCTTTCCTCCAGTAAAGGCTGCAGCCCGTGCTTTCCCCTGGCTCATGCTTCCAATTCCTCTCCTGAACTGGTGCTTCCCCGTGTGGCCCTGTGTGGCATGGCATGCCCCCTTCTCTTGAGAAACGTAAGTAATACATCTTCTTTCAATGGCATTAACCTCTCTGTGTCATCACTCAGTAATCCCATAAATTAACATCCCATGAGTACAAATGAGACAGCTGTAAATAGAGATTATATAAACATTTGTGGACCATTCATTTTGTGAACGTGATTTTTTTCTGTATCCTGGGTCATACACACACATGCAGACACACACACAGCACGCACACACTTAGTAGTTATCTACAGTGGTTGTACTATTTTACGTTTCTCTTAGCAAGGTTTGGGAATCCATGTGACTACCTTCTTTGCCAACATTTGTCAGTCTTTTTTATTTTAGCCATTCTAGTAAATGAGAAAGTGTGTAGTACTGTGGTTTTAATTTGCATGACTAATGCTGTTAAGCATCTTTTCAGATGCTAATGTATCATTTATGTATCTTCTTCTGGGAAGTGTTTGTTCAAGTCTATTGCCCATTTTTATAGGGCTTTTTATCTTTTCATCATTTACTTATATATTCAGCATCAGTGCTGCTAATCTTTTTCCTAGACTGGCTTGCTTATTAATTTTCTTAATGATACTGTTTATGACAAGACATTGTTAATTTTGAAGAAAACCAGTTTATCATGTTTTGAAATTATTAACGTTTTGTGTCTCCTGCCACGGTCATGAAAATATTCTCCTATGTGTTCTTGTGGAAGCTTTCTGGTTGACTGTTTTACATTTAGATCTGTGATCCATGTCAAATAAATGTTTGTGGATGGAGTGACTTAGGCATTGAGGAGATTTTTTATATAGATATTTGTTTTTGGAGTAACATTTATTGAAAACACTTTCCCCCCATGAACTGCCTTGGTTAAAAAACAAAAAACAAAAACATTGACCTAATATTTGGGATGTATGTCTGAATACAGTCAATATCCTCTTTAATTCATCTATTTGTTTATCTGTGCAACTTCAACACTGTCTTAATTGTTGTCAGTTGAAATCAGTTAGTATAAGTCTTTAACATTTATTTTTCTTTCAAATTTGGCTCTTCTGGACCCTTTTCAGTTCTATGTAAATTTTAGAATCATCTTATCTATTTTTTCAAATGGACGCGTTGGAATTTTGAAGGGAATTGCCTTGAATCTATAAGGCAATTTAGGGAGAATGGGCCTCTTAACATTATTGAATCTTTCAATCAATGAGCATTGCTTATCTCTCCTTTTATTTAGGTCATCTTTAATTTAGCTCAGTAATATTTGTGGTTTTCACTGTAGGAGTATTGCACATACTTGTTAGATTTCTACTGGATAGTTGATGTTTTTCTATGCCATTATAAGTATGATTTTTAAACTTTTATAAGTATGATTTTTAAACTTTATTTTCCAATTTTTATTGTTATATTTAGAAATACAACTGATTTGAGTGTTTGACCTTGTATTCTGCAGCAATGCTAATTCACATAATCTAAGTAGTTGTTTTCTTTTGTAGATTTTTTGGGGTTTTATTTCTTTAATTTTTGTTTTTTTATTATGATAACATTATATAAGTTTTGGGTGTACATCATTATATTTCGATTTCTGTGTAGATTACATCATGTTCACCACCCAAAGACTAATTACAATCCATCACCACACACATACGCCTAATCACCCCTTTCGCCCTCACCCCCTCCCCGGTCACCTCTGGTAACCACCAATCCAATTTCTGCCTCTATGTGTTTGTTTGTTGCTGTTTTTATCTTCTATTTATGAGTGAGATCATATGGTATTTGACTTTCTACCTCTGACTTATTTCACTTAGCATAATACCCTGGAGATCCATCCATGTTGTCACAAATGGCCAGATTTCATCGCTTTTTATGGCAGGAGTTTTCTAACACAGTCATATATGTCTGTGAATAATGAGCTTTACTTTTTTTTCCCCATCTGAATGCCTTTTATTTTCTTTGCTTCCCTTATTACACTGTCTAGGATCTCCAGTACATTGGTGAATACAAATGGTCAGAGAGGACATCCTTGACTTCTTCCTGATGGTGGTCGGAAAGGGTTTAATTTTTACCAATAAGATTGATGTTAGCTGAAGGTTTTTGGTTCATACTCTTTATCATATTAAGGTAGTTCTTTTCTGTTTCTACTTTGCCAAGAGTTTTCTCATAAAGATGATGACTTTTTTCATATGTATTTTCTTCATCTATTGAGAATGATTATGTTTCTTTTTTATTTTGTTAAGTAGCATGAATGTTAAGCTATATTTTGGAATAAACCCCCTTTTCTTCATGATATATTACCCTTTTTATATACTGGTGTGTTTGATTTGCTAATACTTTTAAGGATTTTTACATTTTTTAGAATTTTGAGAGATTTTTGTATTTTTTAATGAGAAAATATTGGTCTCTAGTTTTCTTGTAATATTTGTCATTTTTTTTGGTATCATGTTAATACTGGCCTCATAAGCCTTCTTCCTCAGTATTCTGGAACAATTTGTATAAGATTGGTATTATTTTCCTGATACTGGAATTCATCAATGAAGTCCTTTGGCCTAAAGCTTTCTTTCTGGGAAGGGTTTTCATTTCAGATCCAATTTCTTTAATAGATGTGAGGTTACTTTCATTTTCTGCTGTACCTTACATCAACTGTGGTAATTTGTATTTTTGAAGGAATTTGTCCTTTTCATCAAACTTACTGAATTTATTGCCATAAAGTTATTTACATTATCTTTTCTTATTATTTTAATGTTTGTAGGATCTGTTGTGATGCTGTCCTTTTCATTTCTTGATCTTGAATTTTGTGTTTTCTCTTTTTTTTTTCCTGTGTAGTACTGCTAGTGATTTATCAATTTGGCTAATATATTCAAAGAAATAATATTTTACCTTGTTTATTTTTGTCCTTTAAATTTTTTATTTATGCTCTTATTTTTAAATATTTTCTTTGTTACATTTATTTTGAGCTTAATTTCCTCCTCTATTTTTGCTTCTTGAAGTAGGATCTCAGATTGTTAATTTTAAACCTTTCTTCTGTATTGAGATTTAACATTATAAACTTATAAGAGCTGCTTTCTCTGTGTTCTACAATTTTGATATGGTGTGTTTTCATTATTCATTTCAAAATATTCTATTTTCGATTTAATTTCTTCTTTAACCCATGGGTTATTTGAGGTATATTGTTTTTATTTTTCCTAGTATTTGTGGATTTCTCCATTTGTCCTTTATTTTCTAATTTAAGACTTTTGTTGTCAGAAAATATGCTATTTATTATTTCAATTCTTTGATGTTTTTGAAACCTATTTTATAGAGCAACATGTAATGTCTCCATAAATGTTCCAAGTGCAGTTGGAAAGAATGCCTGTTCCGTGGTTGTTAGGTTAGTGTTGTATAAATGCCAACTAGGTCCAACTGACTGATTCTATTTGTCATATTTTCTGTGTCTCTACCGATTTTTTTCGGGAGGAGGAGGCAGGATCTACTCGTTCTATTCATAACTGAGAAGGTGCTTTTAAAATCTTCAAGTGCAATGGTGGAGTTTTCCATTTCTTTCTTTGATTTGTCAATTTGCACTTCCTGTATGTGCATATTCACTTCTTGAAGCACTGTTAAATGCTTACACATTTAGTATTGTTGTCTCTTCCTGATGATATGATCCTTTTATAATTATGGAATGCCCTTTTTATTTTTATTAATATTCTTTGTCTGAAAGTCTACTTTGTCTGACATTGGTATATAACACTAGCTTTCTTATGCTTGGAGCTTGCATGGTAATTTTTACTTCTTTACTGTCAACCTGTCCATTACACATTTTTGAAGTGTATTTCTTGTAAAGAACATATAGTTGCTTCTTTTTTATTCAGTCTAATAGTCTGTCGCAATTGTAGCAAGCAGTCTGTTTACATTTAATTCAGTGGTTGGTGTGTTTAAGTACAGGTGTCACATATTGGTCCATGTGGGTTCACTCTTGACTCCTGTTGAGGAAGAGGACAAACTCACAGAGTTTTTATTTTTATTTAATTTGTTCAAATTTTTTTAGTTTTATTGAGGTATAATCAACAAACACAGGACTTTTCAGTCAAAGCTGGTTAAGACTTTTAAGTCTTTTGCAACTAGTGCTTAAAACTGTGATTTTTGTCCTCTTGCCCAGTTCCTTTCCAGAATACATGGAAAAATGTAATAAGTCATTCGACCCTAATGTCACTTTAGCCTTTCTGAACATACCACTTTGGCCAACTATATATTGCTAATGATTCCTCACTTCATGGTGGAACTTCTCTGAGGGTTAATGAGTGTTCTCGTAAATGAACTTGCAGAATGGGTTTGTAGAGAACAGATGTCCATATTCTGCTGTGTGGAGGAACAGTCCTCTCGCTTAACTCTAGATGACCTGCCAGTGTTTCACAGAACTTCATTTCACAATAATTTACTAAAGAAGTGATGTATCATATAAGAAGCTCCTTAAGTGGTGTACTATTTGTAATTTTTTGCAATTAATTTCCAACAGTGGAGAAACCTTGGACTGTGGCATCTGGTAATACGTTCCTGGATTTTATTTTATTTAGGTACTCCTTTTTTTTTTTCTTTCTGCTTTTCCTCCCCAAATCCCCCCAGTACATAGTTGTATATTTTCTAGTTGTGGGTCCTTCTAGTTGTGGCATGTGGGACGCTGCTTCAGTGTGGCCTGATAAGTGGTGCCATGTCCGCGCCCAGGATCCGAACCAGCGAAACCCTGGGCCACTGCAGCAGAACACGCGAACTTAACCACTAGGCCACGGGGCCGACCCCTATGACTCTTTATTGAAGTGTTTTTATAGTTTCACCTTTCTCTTTTACATTTTGTGAGCAGAGTCTGGTTAAGGGGTTATTTAATATTCCACATCTGTTCATCAGTTGCTGAATAGAAATGTAAATTTTAAGTATACAAACATTTAGGCTCTCTTCAATCAAGAGTTAATAAACAACATTAACTTTACCTTATAAGGAAGTTGATATTTGCAATGTTTAATTTGCAAATTGGTAAAGATTTATCAGAAATTTACTGTAATGAAAATATGGAACATTTAAAATAAATATATCTTTTTTAACATTTAAAATGAAACTTCCATCAGTGAGACATTCATTTGTTCATTCAACTAATATGTGTGAATGCCTGCCTTGTGCCAGGTGCGTTTCAAGATTCTGCAAACTGCGTATGTTTGGTAACATAATTAATATTAAAATATCTAATCATAGATTTCTGTCAGTAACATCCATCATTGGTTTGGGATAAAACTTTTAGCTAGCATTAATGCTAGTATGTGACCTAAGTCTTTAGCTTTTACCAATAGTATGATGATTATTTTTTGAAGTATTCAACCTTCTTTCATTTTAAAGAAAGGTGGTTGCAAATGCTACTAATCAAGAATGGAAATGACTTTTCTCTTTGGGTGAGTGAGAACATATGGATGTTACTGGGAAGGAGTGATCATGAATAATTTAGAATAACTTGAGATCTTGTGTGGTAGTAAAAATGAAATATGCATTGGTTAAATGAGAGAGAACTATGCTATTTGAGTTTGAGGTCATTTCAGTAACATACACGTACTATAATTCTTTCTTTTCCTCCCCACTCTTGAAAATGTATAATAGAATAAGTAATGCTGTGAAGCCAATTGAGGAGTGAAGCCAGAAGCATTTTAATGCAATCAGTTGGGAAGTTTGAACAGTTAGAAATCACAGCTTCCAAGGAAGAAACTGCTGATAGCGTTTGGATTAACGATCTGTTTTAGTGAAGTATCTCTTCATTTTTATAGCATGTGGAAGCATTTGATACGCATTTGATATTAGTTTATCCATTCATCTAAAACATCTGTGGCATGGCTCCCTGAATGGCGTTTTCCCTAACGTTAGGTCATGAGGGCTTGACTTTCTGTTCTGGGTGTGGTAACCGGATCTTTCTCCAGGGAGAGGTGTGTGTTTTGTTTCCTTCCTGAATGAAGCACTGACACAGTCAACTCCAGGGAGGTGTGTATTATTTACGTTACTCTCAGGATGGTACGAACGCTGCTTACAAACTCATAGCAGCCTCTCCTTAGAAAGCCAAGGAGGGTCACTAAGATTCTACAGGAATCAGTGGTTAATCTGAGAAGTAAGTAAAATACGCTTAAAAGTGGGAGTTTGAACCCAGAAAATAAACACTATATGTTTCCAGGGGGGAAGTAGGATTTAAGGCACTATTTGAATTTGAATTTGGTATTTTTAAAAAACATACACTTGTTTAAAAAAGTTATGTAGAAATACTTTTTTATTTTCTAAGTAGGAAAAAAATCATTAAGCATCAAGGTATGTGTTTTTTCCCCATTTTCTTTTCTTTAGTATAAATTCAATATTATGATGAGAGAAGTATAGAAACCTTGCTAAAGAATAGATAGAATTTTAGAGCATTTTTAATAGAATAATGTATAATCACTGATTTTTATCTCAGCCATAAAAAGAAGTTCATTTCTGGTTTACATATAAATGATTAATGTAATTTCAATTTTTATCGATTTATGAAATTCTTTCCTCCTTGCTTGTGGCTAGGTTAAGAATTATTTTTTCCCACACTCAAGAAATTGTGTGCAGTCTTGTCTGGTTTGGGGAATGAATTCCTCTTGTTCTATTTTAACTAGACATATTATGTATAATATTGAATATTTTTTCTTTTTAAATGGGAAGACGTTAGAGAGGTTAGCTGTGCAAGTTTTTGTGTTTTATTGATGAGAATGTTGGAAGTTTATTAGATATGCTCAGATCAGAGTACTCTGTTTGTTTTCACATATATGAATGACTGGATAATTTCTGAAGATATAAATCTGTGTGATTTTCCTACTATATTTCTTTGCACTTGCTCCCAGGAAAAATTTGAGACTCTAGGTTTGAGAGAAGAAGAAAAGAGGAGAGGAATGAGGAAGGAGGCAAATGAAGTGATAAGAAGCAGGAGAAAGACTCTTAACGTTAGAAGGAGGCAGAGATCTGGGGTGTTGGAAGGAGCAGTGCCTGTGGCCAATACTCCACAGGTGGTGGAATCTTCCAGGGTGAGAAGGTTTGGCTGGGGCAGGAGTATGTGTGATGAACCCAGGGAAGTTGCGCACTGGGTACCAGGATGACCAACCTAGGAAAAGTTTACCCACCTGGGACTGACTCTGAAAAAGTTGAGGTGCTGGATTCCCAGGAACACTGTGGCCTGGAATAGTTGGTGTCTCCATAATAGTGGGCTGAGAAGCCTCCCAGAAAGATTTCACATGGTTTAAGACATGGACACCAGAAAATGAAGGAGGTTGAGGGAGAAAAAGCCAGGAATTGAGATATCCTCCCCTAAATCAAGGGGCCACAAAAGGCCTGGCTATATAGGCGGTGGATCACAACTGGATATCTCAAAAATTATCTAATTTATTTTTAATGGATAGAAAATGATTCTGAGAAAAGCATGTATTTTCAACACAATGAGCATTTTGCTCTCTGACATCACATTCATTTTCTCATGAGCAGTGTTAAGTTTTTCGGTGGTATGACTAAGTATATGGAGGTAATATGGATCCTTCAGGAAATGCCTGGTAGAAGCTGTAACTTCTGACTTTTCCAAGAATCTTCCAAAATGGAACTTGAGGTTAATTCAGTTTAGTAACATCTGATTCCAAAGGTGCTTGGTGCCATTGGAATGATTGAAAACACGAATGCGACACTGGGAAAAAGGAACAGGTTGTTAGAGGAAAATAACATGAATTCCATGGGCGTATCTTTACTTTTGAAAGCGAACCTAAGTGGCTTTGTTTTAGTCACAGTGAAACATAAACTGGGAATTTTAGAAGTGAGATTTTAGTTTTTCAAAATGTTCTAAGCAGTGTTTTTTCTTGAAATACAAATCACATACCATTTAAGTCACCATTTTAAAGTGTACAGTTTAGTGAGTTTTAGCATATTCACAAGGTTGTGTAACTAAAACTACTATCTAATTCCAGAACATTTTAATCATTCTGAAAGAACCCTGTACCCATTAGCAGTCACTTCCCATTTTCCCCTCCCCCCAACTCCTGCCGATGGCTAATCTACTTTCTGTCTTTATGGATTTCCCTAGTCTGGAAATTTTATATAAATGGAATCATACAGTAGGTGGCCTTTCGTGTCTGACTGCCTCTACTTAGCATCATGTTTTCAAGGTTGCCTTTGCAATGTGTATCAGTACTTTATTCCTTTTTAGGGCTGAATAATATTCCATTGTATGTGTATAGCTCTAATAGTTATTTTGTGGATTCTTTGGGATTTTCTGTATGTAAAATCGTTTCATCTGAAAATTCTAACCATTATTTTAGGTTTGTGATAAAATATTAAAAATTGGTATGATTCTTTCATATCTCTCACATATATTTAAATCATTTGATTTTTAGCATTCCATGTGGCCTGGTAAATAACGTTTTAAAATAAAATATATATTTCATTCTAATTTAATGTAGCTATAAATATTATTACCATATTTAGGAATACCATAATGACCTAAATACCATATTTAGGAATATCTAATATTACCATATTTAGGACAGAAGAGGAACACTATGAGGCACAGAGAATTTAAATGACTTTCTCAAGGTCACACAGCTAATAAGTGGCTGAGCCAGAGATTGAAGATGAACAGTCTGGCCTCAGAGTCCAGGCTCCTAACAACTGTGCTATTCAAATAAGCAAAGAGAGGAAATAAATATTTCCTAGCATACCCAATAACAATAGTTGGTTGTATCTTTTAAATTACTTCTATATCATTGAATTTTGATACATACACATATGTCTGTGTGTGTTTGAGTTATTTCTATATAAATATAAATTATATATAAATCTATATAGTTTTTCAAAATGGGAAAATGTTTCATAGGCTTGTGAACTTTTTTCACTTAACTGCAATTCTTGAATAATAATATTAATAATAATAGCTGATATTTATTGAGCATTTACTAAGTAATAGACACTCTTCTGAAGTCTTTCTGTGTATATTAATTTAATCCTCACAACAACCCTGTAAGATGCTTTATTGTACTGAGACACAGCTCAAGAGTCTTGTTAAAGTCTTAGCTAAGAGTCTTGGTAGGAATCTTGCTAAAGTTTCCCCAGATGAATAATGACACATCCTAGGCTCAGGCCCAGGCTGTTGGCTCCAGGATACCTCTGTTGACCTTCACTGCTCCTTGCATCTTTTGAGCAATTTTCTGTGTTCAACAAAGTATTTCTGTACTACACCATTAATAGGACTGTAGTATTCCAGAAGCGAGTATACCATAATTTATTAATCAGTCCCTTACTATTGGATATTTGGGTTGGATATAATTTTAATGTGTCCTGGACCTTTGAAAACGTATTCATATACAGAGAGAACCATGACTGTTGGACTTTTTCATTTGGTTTGGCTTAGGTGTTGACTACCCTAAACTTTCATCTTTCATAATCAGAATACCAGTGGTGATTGTGACTTATATAGATTCTGAAATATCAATGCTGATAAAATGCATTGAGCCCACTCTGTGGCGGCCTGGTGATTTAAAGCTGGTGCTTATGATGCACAGTTGAAGTCTTCCCTTTCTTTAGCCTGCCCAGCCTCCGCCTCCATCTCCTGCCACCCTCAGACATAGCTGCTGTGTCAGTCCCTTCCATCCCTTCCCCTTAGGCTCCGCGTATCCCAGAATGTTGGGCCTGGAGTATGCTCATACAGTCAGGTCGAGTAGGTCCTTCCTGACACCCTGGGGTCCCTTTGGTCCCTTCCATTAGTTTGGGTAGAAGGCATGCAGCTCTAGGCTGCAGGCATTCAGCCAGGAACGCTTGTTCTCTGCGGGAAACTGCTGTCTCCGCTTGTCTCAGATGCACTGTCTATGGAGTTAAAGCAAAGAACATCCACTCTCCCCAACCCAGTCTAAGCACTAACTGTATCCTAATGGGGTAATTTAGAGATGGAACTTGCAGTTCCTTCAGGCACTCAAATAGACCTCCATGAAAGCCAGATGAAACCTTAGATCTTCCTCATTTTCTGGATCACGGGTATCCTCCCGTGCATGCGGGCAGTTACTTCTTGCCCTGGGCTTCCCCTGGCTTCTCCTAAAGGTCATCACCCATCATCAGCTTGTCTACTGTAGTGGAAGGAGCAAAATAGAGGCCTGTTCTTCTTTTAGTAAGTGGAATTTTATAAACAATATTGAAATATACAAATAATTAGTAAATATATTCTTTAATAAAATCTAATAGTGCAGATTAGATTCCCCACCATTCCAGAGACAATCAAATTTAAGAGTTTCATTTATGTGTTGTGGGCCCTTTTTATACCACGCATGCACATAGAAAATGTAAAATATAGTTGTATACTGTTTTACATAAATAATATCATCCTGTGTCATTTTCCATCTTCCTTTTATCACTTAACATTATGTTTTTTTATAAATAGATCAAACCCTTCCCTTTTCATTTCTGTACTGTACTATAGTGGAATATATGATAGTTTAATTAGCTATTGCCCCTCTGATAAACGTTTACATTGGTCTCAGATTTTTGTTACTATAGACAGGGCTCCAGTGAATATTGTGGGGCTATGCCTCCTTCTTCAAATATGGCAAGATGTCTTTTACATTAGATATTCAGAAGTAAAATTTTTGGTTCATCGGTAAGTGTATTCTGAAAGAATAAGTACTTTAAAAATTTTGATAATTTCCAATTGCCTTCCAAAGTAGTAGCACTATTTTCACTCCCTCTAACAGTATAGGAGAGTTCTCGTTTGCCTCCTCTTTACCAGTGTTTAATATTAGTGAATTTTTCAATGTTTCTTTACCTGATGCATGGAAGATGGTGTTTTCTTAACTTACCTCACCTCAGAGACCCAGGTCACTGAAATGCGTTACAGTCATGTGTCACTCAAGGATGAGACTGTGTTCTGAGAAATGCATCATAAAGTAATTTTGTCATTGTGTCAACATCGTAGAGTGTACTCACACAACCCTAGATGGTATATCCTACTCCACACCTAGGCTGTATCGTACTCATTTTATGGGACCACTGTCATTTCTGCAGTCTGTTGTTGACCAAAACATTGTTATATGGTGCATAACTATATGTACACAAGTTGATGACCTTTGAATGTAGCAGTTCTTAGTGAAGAAGGTAGGAAAGCAAGGCAGACCCATTTATTGTATTTAGAAGTAGCTCAGAAACACTAAAGAAGTTGATGAGAAGAGCTGCAAAGGCTTGGAGCCAGTGGCGGTGGAGGGCAGATTGTGGGGTAGTTAAGACAGAGGTCAGTAGATGACCTCAAGCTGTGTTTAATATCGTACCCTAATTGGGAGATGGGAATAGCTGCAAAGACTATGAACCCAGAAAGAATAAAGGTGAACTTGGGCAACTAGTAGTTGAACAAGAAGAAAGCGACAAAATATGTTAAGAAGGGTCCATAATTGGTATCAGTGAATGAGAGACCCCAAGTTCTGTAACTTTTGTTTCCTAGTTTCTGAGTGTCAAATAATGGTTTCTAGTGTGAATTATCTAAATGAAGACAAGATTATGTTGACAAAAAGCATCAGTAAACATATGAATTCCACATTTCCTATTGTAGGTTTTTAATATGTCTGAATAATAGGTACCATTTTGAGAACATCTACGACGGGCACTTTGCTAAATTCTTTACATATATTATGCATTTAATCCTCCTAATAACCCTATACAGGCAGGCAAGAGAATAATTCCCATATGACAGATGATGGAGCTGAAGTCCTGAGAAGTTAATTAGCTGGTCCAGGGTTATACAACCAATGAAAGGCCATCTTAGATATGTCCCTTGAGGCTGAATCAGCATCTTCCTACAAGCCCAGGCAGCATCCCAGGCAAATCACATCAGAATCTGAAGGTGAGGTGCGTGGATACAAGCATCCCCAGCAGATAGGAACACTGTCTAAACTACAATGATGCTTATTATGGGCTAGAGACCGTTTTAAACACTTTATATGTATTAAATAGCTTTAAACTACTTCTACTGCAACCTACAGTAAGAATATATTTCATATCATAACCAAGCA
Organism: Equus przewalskii; assembly: GCF_037783145.1. Taxonomy (NCBI): domain Eukaryota; kingdom Metazoa; phylum Chordata; class Mammalia; order Perissodactyla; family Equidae; genus Equus; species Equus przewalskii. The sequence continues at coordinate 17,482,160 of NC_091845.1, forward strand.
CAAATATGCACATGTATGTAATTCAGAAGTTATAGTTTCATGTAAAAGCACTTATCTATGCAAATGTGACACATTATGGTATTTCTATTCTATTGTATTCTTTTCTTTTTATCTTAGAGATGCCTTAAATTCAAATATGAATAATTGCTCCATTATCATATTCTCAAGGAAAAAGTGAAGTCTAAAGCTTAAATCCCCTTAGAAGTTAAATAGCAAACACATTCAGGTTCAGATGAATTAAAGACTACAATCAAATTTCTTGTCTTTCAGTTACAATTTCAAAATCTTAAGTAACAATAGAACCCAAAATCAATTTCCTCCAATTTCTTCTAAATGATGCCTCAGAAAATTGGTGATCTTTGAGCCCCTTCAGTCTGAGGAAGAAAAACCTCAGAAATTGAGGCCAAGCCCCTGATGTCTTTTGCTTTTAAAGAGCCAAAGAGTTAATATAACACGCAAGATTATCATACAACATTGGCTCCGCTACAACATAATCTGAGTTTAAAAAAAAAAAGCCATTCTCTAGACTGCAGGGCAGTTATCCCAGGCAGCACTGTGTTTGCAAAACCCAGCATTTAATGTTGCCACAGAGACCCAGTGCTCTAAGACCGACAAGAGCTGGTAGATAGTATCTTGATTTCAACTTCACTTGCAGAACCCTTTACATGAATGGAAACTCTCTCTTTGTATGAGGTTAAGTTTGACATATTCATTTGCCATACCTGGTAGAGAAATCCACCTTTGCATACTGTGTCGCAACTCAGAGAATAGTACTTTTAGACATTACTGTTGCTTTGCAAAGTGTAGTAAGCAGAATTCTAAGGTGGCCCCAATATTCCCATCTCCCGGGTGTACATCTTGTATTATCTGCTTGAATATGAGTGTAACTCCATGAATGTAATGAGATAGCCCTCTGGTGATATTGGTACATTTTATGCTGAAAGAGAGATTATTCAGGCGTGCCTGACTTAATCAGGTGAGCCCTCTAAATTGCAGAGCATTTACTCTGGCTGGTTGTAGAAGGGGAAGTTAGAGAGATGAGCTTCTGTTGTCTTAGAAGAAAGCAAACATCCATGATGGGAACTGCCTTGAGCCCCTGTGTGGCAAGGACCCGACTCTAGGAGCTGAGTGGTCCTTAGTCGACAGCCAGCAAGATATTGGGAATCCAGTCCTACAATTTCAAGGAATTGAATTCTGCCGGTAACCTGAGCCCGGTTGAAAGACCAGCCTGAGTCTCAAGTGAGATTGCATCCCCGGCAGAGGACGCAGCTAAAAATGCCCCCAAGACTCCTGACCCATGGAAACTGCAAGATCACAAATTTGTGCTGTTTTAAACCACTGAGTGTGTGGTAATTTCTTATGCAGCAATAGAAAATTAATATGCAAAGTTAAAAACAATTTGCAATGATGGTAGCCCTAATCAGCAGGTCTTATTTAAGGTATTTTTCTTTGTTATCCAGTAGTGTCTCCTCATTTTCACTAAGTCCAGCACTGAGTTGACTGTGGGCTTTCTCTCTCTTGATATGGGGCATTTTCAGTCCCACTCCTCAGAAGCTGTCCTGCTGCCCCGTGTCTCTGCGAAGATTTCTCCCTACCCGCTCCTTTGTTTCAGCTGCAGACTCACTCTTAGCTGATCCCTGGACTTGAGGCTGCGGTTGACGCTGCTGAAGCTTCTGCATCGGGAACTATTGAGAGCCAATACTTCTGCTTATGACTCTTCCAAATTCTATTTATTTCTCTGCCATGTTCCTCAGGGCCCAGACATTACCTGGGTACTCAGCTGTAAGGTCTTACTTTAAAGTCACTCACTAATCGTTTGTGAACTTTCCATTCTTGAACTCCTGACAAGCAAAATGACTTCAGTATTAGTCTCACCATGGTTTCCTGCCTTTGGCCCAGAATACAGAATGACTTCTAGGCCCTTGACTTAGTGCCTCTTACCTTGGGCCCGCCTTGTGTGGCAGGTGGAGAAATGCTGTTAAAAGCAGCAAAAATTGCCGCACCTACCGAAGCCTAAACGCCTTTATGTGCTCTTTCTCTGCAAGGAAATCTTGGCCTCAGTCTTGCCTGCCAGAAACAGTGGTGTCTCCTTAGTCAACTGTGGCAGCCAACAGTTGAAGTTCGAACCCACCCACCCAACCTTGTTGGAGACCTATCCGGCATCTTCTCACTTGTTGCCATCGGGCTTGAGCTGCCCTGCCTCTGCAGAGGCCCCAGCACTTTTGCTTAAGGCCTAGGTTGTACTTTAGTTCCTGCCTCTGTGGAAACAGCTACTCTACTTGGGACAAAGCTCTGGGGTCTCTTTCTTAGATTGGAGTCCCCCAAGCTGACCCCCAGGTGAGGAAAATTGTACTAGTGATGTTTTGAGGAAACACTTCCAGGGGAAACTGGCAGGGAAGGGAAGCAGGGAGCAGGATAGGAGAGGGGAAGAAGCCAAGCGGTGGGTAGGTTCAGGCCAAATCCTGCAGGATCTTGATCCTACAAGAAGCTCTGGAGTATAAATTACACCCCCAGATCTTTCCCGTTCTAAGTTAAGGGCGCTGGGTTTTCATCCTCCCACCTTGTTCAGCCATCGGCTTTGGGTTACACCAAGGGATGTAATGCTCTGGCATTTTGTGTTCTCTGCTTAAAAGGTGATGCAGCTCCACTCATACAAGGGCAGGCCTTTAAAGGAGGTTACAGGTGACAGATATGAGTCCTTAGACACAAAGCATACAGAAACTGGGAGCTAGGTACACAGAACCTGTCAAATGGATCCAAATGGATCTTGGTGGAATAACAAGAGTATCCAAGTTCAAGGTGTCATATAGCCCCAGACTGTGTCCTCTTTCCTAGGACACGGCTGTTTAACCCTCCCAGCCTCGTATAAGCTTTATTCTACCATCAGCGTTCATTTCCTTTGCTCACACACTGATGTCCAAGACTCAAAACCACAGGTCTTGGTGCCATGAAAGCTCCATTGGTTCACTAACTTTGGCGCTTTGATGTGTGTTTCATAGCTCCCCAAGACAGCTTACCAAAAGTTGAAGCCTTTGAGAGGGACCTCGAGAAATAGAGCCCCTTTGCCCATTCATGATCTGAAAAACAATGACAAATGAAGAGGCTGTGGAAACCTATCACCTTTGTTACTGGTAGACGCCAAGTTAGAGGGCAGACTTCTGTTGGCTGAGTGGGATTGTTAAGGCTGAAGCCTGGAATTAGCAGATGTATCTACCCTCTTATCGGCAAAGATGGACTGGGGCAGGCCTCCCTGCGCAGAACCTGCTCCAGAAGAGCAGCAGAGCAAACGTGGAACTAAGGGAAAGAAGCGTGGAGTGAGCTGTGTGTGTTCAGTTTATTGTTTCCAACTGTACCAGGCAGTTAAGCCTCTCCACATCCCCTGGAGCAAGGGAATAAGAAGCTGTAGTATAAAGTTAATGGGATTTGGTCCACGTGGAAGGAGTGAAGGAAATTGTTTTCCCTGAACACATGTACATGTTCTCACATTCGTGTGCATAACCTAGAGACAAAGTACACAGATATATTTAGACTGTACGTTAAGCTTTGTTTAAATACAGATGGAACGTTCCCATTTGCCTTCATTAAATCACTTACGAATCCTACTCAAATGTCACATAAATGTTTTAAAAAGTTATTAAATGAATGAGTTTCTATATTGGACAGCACTAGTGTAATATTCACAGCCTTTCAAAAGTAGAAAATTGACATCAGTGACTCTGAAAGTGTTTAGGAATCTTTCTATTTTGGTTTAGGAAGTTTAGGGACTGTTTAGGAATGTTTTTGAGAACAATCACCAATTAGTAACTCTCAGTTTATAGAAAATGACTGAGATCTGTTTAAATTTGCTAACACAGATTTTTTTTGTGTTTATTTTTCATAGATTACCAATTTTTCAAGGAGAGGGAATCCAGTACATTATAACCAACAGTGTATTGAACTCAGCTAATTGCTCCCTCATTTGTATTCTCTTAGCTCTTCTACATACTCTTAAAACTCCCAGCAAATTGTTTTTGTTTAGCTCTGCATCTCCTCCATGCAGCTCTGAGCATCTTGAAAACAGATACCCAGAAGCAATCATCCGGTTGTCACCAGAGGAAATGATCATTTGAAAAAGGCTCCACCTTTTATCTTCTCAAGATTCAAAAAAGCCTCCTCCCCCCTTTCCCCCACCCCCACCCTGGTAGCTAAGTAGGTGCCATATTTCAGATTTTGTAGTCACTTCAGTGCTTAAGGTGGTATGTGTCACACAGCAGGAACTCAGACGTTGAGTTGATTTCAACAGTCTAATATTCATGTATCAACAATTCAGAAGACACTTTAGGTGTTACATTCATGAGGATCCCTGTGGCAGAGATGTTAAGTGCCCCCTAGTGTTGACTCTGCGTTTCCACATCACTTCTACAACCCTCTCCAACCTGCTCTATGTCCCAAGAGGCTAGCTTCTATGGATTGCTATTATGGACTTTCTTGCTACCCTCCTCCCTGTTCTAGTTGAGTTCAACCAATGGATGGCAGGAGGTCGGAGGGTGAGAGGAGAATGCAACCAGAGTAGTTATTATGTCAGCTGCTTCCATGTGGAGTGGCCATAAATTGGCTGTGTTCCTCTACTGGAGGCCACAGCTTCTCTTAAGCAGCCCTTTCTTAAGCTAGAATGCCCTCTTGAGTTCTGGTAACCTCTCTTCTTATTGTGGATTGTGTTGTGTTCCCCCAAAAGATATGTTAAAGTCCTCACCCCCTGTACCTGTGAATGTGGCCTTATTTGGAAATAGGATCTTTGCAAGTGTAATCAATTTAAGATTAGGTCATACTGGATTAGAGTGGGCCCTAAACCCAAGGGTGGCTGGTGTCCAGTGTCCTTACAAGGACACAGAGAGAGATTTGAAGACCAGAAGAGGCACAGGGAAGAGGACCAAGTAAAAACAGAGGCAAGGATTGAAGTTATGCTGCCAAAGCTGAAGAAGGCCAAGAATTGCCAGCAACAACCAGAAACTAGAAGAGGCAAGGGAGCAGTCTTCCCCGGAGCCTTTGGAGGGAGCTGGTCCTGCCAACACCATCATTTTAGGCCTCTCTCCTCCAAAACACTGAGAAGATAAATTTCTGTTGTTTTAAGTTACCTGGTTTGTGGTAATTTGTTATGGCAGCCCCAGGAAACTAGTATACTTTCCTTTGCCCTGTTAGGTCTATGAGTGGTAAGAGCTCTCAGCTGTCGCTAATTTTAGGGTATGTCTCATGATGATTCCTTTATCTTTGTTCATATATTTGCAAATAGTCCCTTTATTAAACTCTCCTCGATTATACTATTTGAGTGTACCATCTCATTCCTGCTTGGACGACCTTGAACTGATACACCAGTTTCCATTCTCATCTTCCTTTCAATTGCAGAAACCCTTGCCCTTTACCATTGTCATTGAGTTTTGGCAGGGGACATGTTCACAAGGTTGACTGAAATTTCTAGGTTCCCTTACAGCTAGGTGTGGCTATGTGGCTTAATTTCAGGTTGGTGAGATATGAGTGAAAATGAGAAGTTCTCTTGTGAGTTCTATTCTTTGGTTTCTTGAATGATGGTCCCTCAAGTATGTCCATGTCTTAATCACTGAAACCTGTGAATATGTGTGTTACCTTCTGTGGCAAAAGGGACTTTCTTTGTGTGTTTAACTTAAGGATCTTTAGATGGTATCCTGGATTATTAGGGTGGGCCCCATGTAATCACAAAGGTTCTTATAAGAAAGAGGCAGAAGGATCATGGTTATTGAGATGCATTGGTTGAAGCAGAGATTGGAGCGATGGCTTTAAAGACGGAGGAAGGGGCCACAAGCCAAGGAATGCAGACAGCCTCTAGCAACTGGAAAAAGCAAGGAAACAAATTCTCCCCAGAGCCTCCAGAAGGAATGCAGCTCTACTGACACCTTGATTTTAGTGCATGAAATTCATTTTAGACTTCTCATCTCCAGAACTGCAAGATAATAAATTTGTGTTGTTTTAAGCCATAAAGTTTGTGGAATTTTTTTTTACAGCAGCAGTATGGAAAAAAAAAAAAACTACTTGTACTCCAGTCAACTCTTTTTTTTTTTCGGTAAGGAGGATTAGCCCTGATCTAACACCTGTTGCCAATCTTCCTCTTTTTGCTTGTGGAAGAATGGCCCTGAGCTAACATCTGTGCCAGTCTTCCTCTATTTTGTATGTGGGACACTGCCACAACATAGCTTGATGAGTGGTGTAGGTCCATGCCCAGAATCTGAACCTGCGAACCCTGGGCTGCCAAGAATGTACAAACTTAACCACTATTCCTTGGGGCTGGTCCCCAGTCAACTCTTTTCTTTTTCCTCTGGGTTGAAATGTGAAAATGGTGGAAGCTAAATTTGACCATGTAGAGGAGGATGGTGGAAGAAGTTAGAAGGATCTTAGATCCCCAGGTGACCTCATGGCACAGAGCTACTGAAGTCTAATTTAAATAAGAAAAAAATAAGTTTCCTATTTGGGTTACTGTATATGTTTCTTTGTACCACTCTAACAATCACATATCATTGTTCTACCCTGGCTGTATTTGTTATGATTCTTAATTTGCAAGCAATAGAAACTCACTCTGGCAGTGTAAACAGAGAGGGAATTTATTTAAAGGTTGTTTAATAAATCAAGGAGAAAATATCTATGAGGGCCAGAGAGCCAAGCCAAGAGTTTACACAGCCAAGAATATAAAGAACACCACGGACCTCACAGCTTGTATCATAAATACCATGACCAACATGAGATCCAGGTACTAGAACTGCTGCTGTGTGTGTTTTCCAGAAAATGAATGGTGCTACCACCATTGCCATCACTGTCCGCTAAGATGAATGCTGTCGGTCCCTGTGACTTTGTGCCATAAGCTTCCCATTCATAGTCTTGGGTGGGTACATTTACTTGTCAGAGCCTAGGACATGTGCTACATTATAGCTGCAAAGGAGCCTGAGAAAATATGCTTCTGGCAATTGGAGTTCTGTTCTGGGGGATTCTGCCTCAGAACCTTGGAGGAGTTCCCATTTGTAGGAGATGAGGATGCTCTCTCCCCAGACAGAATGGCAAAGGTCCACTCCACCTGTAATAGGAACATTAGAGGAACTGTAAATTGGATTCCATTATTGCTTATCAGTAACATTGGGGAACTTGGCACTTGCAAATGTAACCTTTTCAGTAGGCAGTCATATGCAGTGATATGTCTGTTTTTAGCTCCCACAATTTGAAGAGCTAATATGGATTTTTTTTCCCATTGGGTTTGTTTGGTTTCAAATGAAAAAGGTATTCTGAAGAGGGGAAGAGAGAAAGCAGAAACATCTGCGACTTGGAAACCAAAAGACGCACTAAGGAGAGGCAGGTTGAGTAGCGGAATGTGTAGAGACACATAGATGGAACCCAGCAGCTGTGGTGGGTATGCTGGTTAAAGCCATTCCCCCAGAAAAGGAACAGTGGGACAATCCGTTATCGAGTTGTGTGATGCATTGGAATGTTGAGCTAATCAGGCAGTCTAATTGACTGAACATCTGCAGCTGCTTTATCATTATTCTCCAATGGGCATTATCTCTTTGCATGCTGGGGAGGCCTCAGTGTCTCTTAGCCTTTCTGATAGAAGCTCATGTGGGGTTTACATTTCCACTGCTTTTAATTGCACTGAAATTCAAGCGATCAGCTTTGAGGTCAAATACAGTAGTTTCTTCTTTCTTTCTTTCTTTTGTCTGAACTGCTTTGAAAGAAAGGATTGGAATAGTTGACCTTCCCAGGAGGGAGAGGCGCTCCTGATGACTTGAGTGAAAGCACTCTGGAATTGTGTTAAAATAAAGCAACCAGACGGATGGAGTTCAGTGCTGAGCTGTGGTAGTGAAGGGAGAAGCAGAGGCGGAAAAACCGCGTGTGGCCACTGTTTCCAAGAGGATAGAAACCTTCCCAGGCCTACCATGAACTCATTTTTGAGCAAAAGGATTTACCTTCCTAGGCCCATCATTAGCCCCTCATTTTCCCTTTTGAGTTTATTACCTGGATATAATTTGTGTCCATGCCTAAGCTCTAATTATTTTCAATAATCAGTTTTTGGATGCTGTTGCCATAGCATCTAATTCTTTGGCAAACAGAGGGGAAGTAACGATGACGTGTGTGCTTTTTCTTCAGACACCAAAGGAAAGATTTGAAAAGGGAAGAAAACAACGCAAAGCGAAAAATTCCGAAAGTGAGGAAAACAGTATATTTGGGGAAATTATGAAAATAACACCAGATGCAATGAAAGCTGGTCTTAATTTACTTTTACTTGGATCTGACTGTGTAAAACTCTGAATATATTTATTTTCACAGCTAGTTATATATGCCAGAATCCATTACCTGCAAACATGTCAACAATTTTGTGTTTTGTTTTGTCAGTCATTTCTACTGGGAATGAGAATAAAAATGATGTGGTTGGTGGAAATACGGGGAAAATGCCAAGAGGCTTATAAGAGCTCAGTCCCAAAGGTTTGGGTGAATTACTGTCCTTGATGAGTCAGGTTTGTGAAAATAGCTCACTTCATATCTCCTGGAAGCATTTTCTAAAGATCCTGTGGACCTGCATTTTGAATGTTAAATTCAGGCCAACCTTTCTTATTTGTAAAATATGTGGTCAGTAGAAATAGCAATAAAATATATTTCTGTAAAAAAGTATGATTATATGTTGTTTTGGTGTACGAGAAGGTATTTCCTCTTTAAAAAATGATTTCAAGAATTCGTTCATTTACAAGATACCCAGTAAGTTCTAACTACACGTAAGTATTGTAGAGGGTGCCGAGGGAGGATATGATAGTGGTACCCAATCCTTCTCTCCTGGAGCTTCCATGCTAGTTGAAAGGAGAGAAACACTAATGTAAGCATAAATGAGCATAGTAAATCCAGGGAGTGATAATGGGCATGAGGACAATACTAGGCTTTTGTAATGAAGTGCTAAGGACTGTTTTAAAAAGAGGCTTCTCCTGAGCAGAGACCAGAAGGTTGAGATGAAAAGCGATCCATGTGATAGCAAGGCAGAAGGAAGATTTGCCAACTCCCTTTAGTAAGTGCAAATGCCCTGAGGAGGGAATAAACTTGACTTACTTGAAGCCCAGAAACAAGACCACTGTGGCTGGGATATAGTAAAGGAGCCAACCTGAGGGTGAAAAAAGAGGCGGTTAGAGGGAGAGCCGGACTGGAATGTGTAGGCTCTTGTAGCCCATGATCAGGAGTCTGGACTTTATTCCATAGGCAATGGGAAGCCATTGGAGAGTTTTAAGCAGGTGACTAACTGAAGTTCTGTTGAAAATTGGCTACTGGGAGGAGAAGGAAAGGAAAAGGGTAAAAGCAGACAGACTAGTTAAATGTCAGTTTCAATAATCCTGTTAAGAGATTAGGATAGTTTGGAGTAAGGTGATAGCCTGGAGATGGAGAGGCATGGATAGATTATTTCTAAATTTCTATAAATATGTGCATGCATGTGTGTATACCCATAAATGTGTATATGTGTGTGCACACAGATTTCGTTATATATTAATTTTCATATATAAAACTAAAAATTATAAGGCATTTATAGGCAAATAAGGCATCTAAGACATGCATAAATAACATTTGCCTTCTGTTGAGGTTACCGTCAATAATAATATTATCCATAATAAGCAATAAGCCTTCTCAGGCAACCACTCTGTACCAGGCCCTGCATTCAGTGCTTTATAGATAATAGGTCAGCTGGTCCTCAGGAGGTAGGTACCCTTCTTATTCCTGTTTTAGATGAGGAACTGATGCTTGGAAAGGTACAGGGATGGTATCTAGCTGGTGAGCGCATGGCTGGGATGTGCACCCATGGTTGTCTGGCTGCAGAGCCTGAGTGATGTTGACACTGTATAATGACATCATCTACGGTATCCAATTCATATGGGTGACAGGAAAAATTATATGTCTATTGAGTTGCCACTCTTTGAATGAATGTTACAAGATCTTACTTTCCTTGGAGATGCATGTTTTGAACTAGGAGAACTATTTTGGACTTACAGATAATTCTAGTGCCCCAGTGTCTCAGACAGTAAATTTCATCATAACAGAGAGAATTGCCTCCATGGTTCTGGTTATGGGTCACTGAAATACACTTTGGGGAGCCACAGAATCGGCATATTATTATATTAAGCAATTGCATACTGTGATCAGGAAGCTATCTAAAGAGAGGAAAAAAATCAAAATGAAATAGGATGGCTGCACCTTCGTTTCTTCTAAGGAGATGGAATTTTTTTTCTTTATTTCCTCTTTTTCTCCTTTGCGCACTGCACAAGTGCTAAAATATTGCTCAACGTTGCTATTTTTTTTTTCTTTTTCGGTCTAGGTTGGTTGTGTGTGCCTTAGTTTATTTTAATCTTATGTATTTATCCTTCTGTGCTGTCTGGAGTGACTGCCAGCCACAAAGCTCCCTGCTGGTAGAGGTAGGCTGTGTAAGTCACAGGGTACGCAGTGACTGCCGCACGCCAAAGCTCTCTGATAACCAGGAGTCCTCCAAGCTGCTGGGGAGCAAGGCTCTAATGAGGCCCCAAAGGAGCAGGGGTGGCCAGTGCTTCTCCTTTGCTGCAGAGGAATCATCTATCTCTCAGGGGTTGTTAGTAGTGAAAAACCCACTGATGCAAATCATTTGAGTCCCTGCATCTAAAGAATCACAGTTTTTTTGAGCGGAAAGATACCATACCGACTTTTCACCTGCTATCTTCATTCTGCTGCTAAGAAAGCTGAGGTCCAAGGTAGACAAGTAAACTTGGTAAAGTTTTACCAATGTCAGAATGGGGGTTTAAACCCATTTGTGTGTGCGATTTTTCCTAATAATAATTTTAATTATGAAAATAATAATAGCTAGTGTTTATTGAGCTCTACGCTTAGGACTTTTCTATGCCTTAGGTTCTGTAGTTCTTAAGGTGACCCTCTGAACACAGTTACTACTGTTAACCCCATGTTACAGATGAAGAAAATAGGATGTAAGATGTTAAGTAATTTACCCAAGGTCAGAGACAGTAAATAGCAGATCAAGGACTCAAATCTAAGTCCGTTATACCAAATACTATGCAATCATCTCCATGCTGTTCTTTTTCCCATTTGATTCTTAAAATGATATATATATGATTAAAAAAATATTCCGCAGGAGGGCTTTGCATGCCACAGATCACCATTTTAAGTATATGGCATGGCAATACATAGATATGTCACTAACCATTAAGGAGAATGTTGCAAAAACTTACTCCTAAAATTAGAAGATATCTTAGATTGGATTCTTTGGGAGACCAACTCTGGGACAGAGATCTGTGTATAGGAAGTTTATTTGAGAGTGCTCTCAGGATCAACCCCTGTGAGAGAGTAAAGGAAACAGGATTGGGCTGAGGAAGGAGGTGAACTGTGATGCACTTACATCAAAGGCCTCAGCCCATCCTATGGGGAGCTCTGGGCTGGGATGGCTCTTAAAGGTAGAGGACAGCACCATTATATACCATACAATAAGTAGTAACTGCATGCAGGCTGTCCCTAAGGAGGGAGTTGCAACTCTGAGTAAGGTGACTCTCTTTAGTTGAAGGCACTTCCTGCAGAGGGACTCGGTCACCTGTAATCCTAGCAGCTGGGGTCATGAATGCTTCATTCTGAAAGGAACTACTGCAGTCCACCCGTTGTGTTGAATGCATACACTTACTTTGTATAATAAGTTTTGGAAACATCTTCTCCAAGATCCTTTTTGGTCTCTTTTCTTGGAGGAACTTACTATGGGACAGCTAATAGGACAAAGTATACTCTTTACCTCTGCAACTGGCCTCCAGGTGCGAACTCTATATTGTTATAGATATACAATACATTAAACTTATTTAATATATTAAATTATACTGTATATATTATATTAATTAGGTATAGATAATATATTAAAAATACTGTATAAATTAGTGTTTGTAGAGACACTTATTGTTTCTCTCCTTTCCTACCCATTCTAGATTCTCTTTGGCTGGCATTTTTCTTTCTTTCTTTCTTTGTCTCTTGATCTTCTGGCATGAAGACCTTGAGGTGACAAGATGGGAACTATTGCTTAAAGTTCAGTGGGACTCTGGTTTTGTCCCCTGGTGGAAATGTTCTCTCTCTGGGAACAAGAATTCTTAAATCCTCAGAGTATCAGCAAGTGGAAAAAAGAAATTTCCTATGTGGGTGAAAAGTCATAAGTGAGGCCACTTCTGCTTCTATGCCTTGATTCCTAAGTGTCTGTGTTCTATCTATTAAGGACACAGCACCATATAATGGTTATTGATTTCAGGTATATTCTGTTTCCTGGAGGATTATGCCTCTAGGGGGAAATCCTCTACAAGCTGATGTCTCACTTGTACATTTGAAATGTCATTACAGTGGTGGGACAACTAAGTATCCATGTGCAAAGAAGTTAGATCACTGCCTCGCACTATACACCAGATTATTTCAAAATAGATCATAGGCTTAACTATAAAAGCTAAAACTATAAAATTCTTAGAAGAAAATAAGTGTAAATATTCATGACTTTGGATTAGGCAATGGTTTCTTACATATGACATCTAAGTGACAAAAAAGAGACATAAATTGAACTTTGTCAAAATTATAAGCTTTTGTGCTTTAAAGGACCCCATTAAGAAAGTGAAAAGACAACTGATAGAATGGGATAAAATATTAGTAAACCATATACCTGATAAGAGACTTGTATCCAGAATGCATAAAGAACTCTTACAATAAACAATAAAAAGACAAATAACCTGATTAAAAGATGGGCAAAGGAATTCAATGAATATTTCTCCAGAGAAAATATACAGATGGCCAGTAAGCACAGGAAAACACACTCAAGAGAATTAGAAGACAAGCCACAGACTGGGAGAAAAAAATATACAAAGAATTCTTAGGACTCAACAATAAGAAAACGAACAACCCAATTAAAAGTGGGCCAAAGACCTTAATAGACACCTCATAAAAGAAGATATACAGATGACAAGTATATAAAAAGATACTCCACAGTATATGTCATTAGGGACATGCAAATGAAAACCATACAATACCACTATTCATCTATTAGAATAGCCAAAATCAGGAATGCCAACAACAGTAAATACTGGCAAGGATGTGGAAAACAGCAACTCTCATTTATTCCTGGTGGGAATGCAAAATGGTATTACTACTTTGGAAGACAGGTCAGTGGTTTATTACAAAAATAAACACTCTTACCATAGAATCCAGCAATTGTGTTCCTTGGTATTTACCCAAAGGAGCTGAAAACTTATGTCCACATGAAGACCTGAACACAGATGTTTATAGCAACTTTATTCATAATCACCAAAACATGGAAGTAAACAAGATGTCCTTCAGTAGATGAATGGCTGAATAAACTGTGATACATACAGACAATGGACTTATTATTCAATACTAAAAAGAAATGAGCTATCAAGTCAAAAGACATGGAGGGGGGCTGGCCCCTTGGCGTAATGGGTAAATTTGGCATGCTTCACTTCAGCGGCCTGGATTCACAGGTTCAGATCTTGGGCGCTGACCTACAGCACTCTTCAGCCATGCTGTGGTGGTGACCCCCACATAAAGTGGAGGAAGATTGGCACAGATGTTAGCTCAGGACTAATCTTCCTCATGGGGGAAAAAAAGGGAAAAAGAAAAAGACACGATGGAGGAAACTTAAATGCATATTACTAAGTGAAAGAAGCTAATCTGAAAAGGCTACAGACTGTATGACATTATGGAAAAGGAAAAACTATGGAGACAGTAAAAAGATCAGTGGTTGCCAGGGATTAAGGAAAGGGAGGGCTGAATAGGCAGAGCACAGAGAATTTTGGGGATGGTGAAAATACTCTGTCTGATACTATAATGGTGGATACGTGTCATTATACATTTGTCAAAACCCATAGAATGTACATGACCAAGACTGAACCCTGAGGCAAACTATGGACTTTAGATGATGATCATGTGTGAGTGTAGGTTCATCATTTGTAACAATGTACTACTCTGGTGTGGGATGTCGATAGTTGGTGAGGCTGTGGATGTGTGGAAGCAGGGGCTATATGAGAAATCTCTGTATTTTCTACTCAGTTTTGCTGTGAATCTAAAACCACTCTAAAAAATAAAGTCTATTTTTAGAAAAGTGGCCATTATATCACATTATCAGGCCAACAGCTTCTTGGTAGTGTGGAGTGTGTTAAGACAAGTGGTCCATGTGTTGCTTATGCCCACTTCTGCATCTCCATTGCTATAAAGTAGGTTTTTTGATCTGATGTGATTGATGTATGTGATCTCATTTTGGATGATTCAGATACTCTGTAAGCCCTTATGTAGTGATGCTAGCTAAGACCCGTGGGCACAAAAGGCAAACCTGTACGTGGACTATACATCAATTTCTGTCAAGATGAATTACCTTCCAGGATAGAAGGAGTCTGATGAAATCAATTTATTGCCAAGTGGCTTGTTGTTTCCTTGTGGGATAGTGCCGTATTGGGGGCTCAACATTGATCTCTTAATGACAGCTTGGTCTAGCTTTGGTGACCACAGAATCCATGCTTTGGGGCCCATCCGTAGCCACCATCTGTGCTGCTACTCCATTTATGCATCCATTGTGGCAGCCCTATGGTGGCTGATGACAAAAGCTGGCTGATAGCATCTGGTCAGGCTATTCTGCATTACTTGGTTGTTTGATGCCTCTCTCGTGCGTGTTAACTTGTAATACTAAGATCTTCACATTTTGTGCCCATGCCTATGTTTCTATTCACGTGCCTGTTTTCCAGGTCACCCTATCCCTGATCTACCAATCTTTCTTATTTTAGACTCCTGACCAACTAGCCAAGCTATTTACGACTGCCTATCAGTCCGTATATATTCTTACCTTGAGATACTTCTCTATTAACAAAAAAGTGAATGCTCTGCTCGTTGTGAAGATTTCCCTTCACTGCTCTCTCTCAGGGTCTCCTGTGATTGAAGATGTGGTGTAGCAGTTTATTTTTGACTCGCACCCACATACCCAGCTGGCCAGTCTGGCCCTGCTCATATGTGATCCCGGAAATACCACTTCTGTGTTATGATGGATTCCTGCTGTGCTTGCCTGACCGTATGACTTGGTGGGTCTGACTGAACCGAGGTTATGAAGGGCAGTCCTGTTGGAGTGGTCATATAATGTCCCATATAATATCAGACATCTCTCTTTACCAGAGCTCAGTAGCACTCCAGGAGCTGTTTTTCAGATTGTGTGTAATTCACTGCAGATGGCATGTTCTTGCTCCAGGGCCCTGAGGGGTGTACTCTGATTCTCTTATTGGGACTTGCCAGGAACTTTACAATGCATTTGCCCACCACTGATACCTCTAAAACAGTAGCATCTGCTTGGTCATGTGGCCCTAGGAGAAGGGCCACTTGTACTACTGCCCTGGTCTCTTGCTGAGTCATTTCCTGCTTTGGGCCCACCGGATACTGGCAGCCTTTGTATCACCTAGTGAACAGCGCAGAGAAGTGCTTAGAAGAGAAAGAGGCCTAACTAGTGGTGGGTGGTTTGACATGCAATAATTTCTACTTTGGTGAAAATGTCCCCACATGCCCCAGATCATTAGACCCATAAAAATTAAAAAAAAAAAAAAAAATTCAGCTTTGAGGCAGACCATTGGATGTTGGTAGGGTTTTCCTCCCACCTTCTGGAACACATGTATCAAGGCTTCTAATGTTTTTGCCATATCTTGCTCATTTGGTCTGATTGTTTTACCCATAACGTCATGTTCTGCAGAATGTCCGCATTGTCCCTTGAGACTATATTATGTCAATGAGTGGAAGAGTTACCATATCCTTGGCACGAGACCATAAGTATATACTGTTATCTCTCCCAAGTGAGTATCCTAGAAAAATATAGAAAGCTTAGCAGTTCATATTATGAAGCCTATAGAATTTTAATGTCAAAAGCTGATATGGTATATAAGAAGGAAATGACCAGTATACATGTGATTTTAGGAAAAAGAATTTTAACTAAAATGTAAAAATTCTAACTAAAATATTAACAGTTGGAATTCAGCAGTGTATTAAGGATAATAACTCTGACCAAAGAAGGTTTATTCCAGGAATGTAAGAATATTTCACTAGTCTTAAGAGTCAACAAGTTAGTTTGGAAAAAATCACGTGACCGTAGTAAAGGCATACTGAAAAACCACCTGGTAAGTTTCAGTTGCTATTCCTCATTTAATTCTTAGATAAAATAGAAAGTGTTTAGATATGGTAAATGCTATGTAGCAGAAACTCTGAAAACCCAAATGTTTTAGTCTAAATGGCCAACCACTAAGATTAAAATCAAGAAATAGGCAAGGATGCCTTTGATCACCATTATTTCCAAAAACTTTCTACAACCAAATCTACATGATTTGGCGTAAGAATAGCCAAATAGATTGGTGGACTAGAATATAGAATCTAGAAATAGATCCTAGTATGTGTGAGAATTTAATGTATACTGAAGATGGCATTTCAGTTTAATGGTAAATGCATGATGTATTTAAGAAGTGGTGCTGGCACAAATAGCTATCCATCTAGAGGAAAATTAAGATGGGGCCCTTACTTGGATTGAGGATTGAAACGTGAATTAAATAAAATCTTAGAAGGGCATTTAAGAGGCTACGTGTTTAGTTTAGTGATGGGAAAACTATCCTTAATCAAGACAGCAAGCCAGAAAATATAGACATATTTTCTATGTAATACTCAAAAACCATCGTATAAAAAATATTAGCATCAAAAGAATCAGTAGAAGCTATGTTAAGGAAAATTTGCAAAGTAGATGACAGGCAAAGGGTTAAATCCATAATGCACAAAGTGTTCGTACAAGTTGACATTTGTAAATTATGTGTCTATATAGACAGTTCAATAGAAAAGTGAACAAAGAAACAAAGAGGCAATTCATGAAGAAGTAAAAGCAAGGAGCTAGCAGATATATAAAAAGATGCTTAAATTCATGAGAGTCATGGCAAAAGGGAAAAAGTGATCACGTTTGCTTGCCAGTTAGAAATATGAATTGTTTTACCCTTTTAGTAAAGCAATCTGGTATTGTGTATTAAAATTTTTAAATTTACGTATTACTTGTATTTTTTTTTCTGGGAATCTATTCTATATTAGTGAAAGTGTGTGAGTGTGTGTCTGTTATTGACAGCTATCAAAGTGTTAGGGTTGAACACATTTCGTTACATCTACTCATAGTATATTAAAAACTATTAAAAATGATGTGTCAGAGCTATCCCAGTCGACTTGGAGAAATTTTCATTGGATGTTGCTGAGTAAGAGTAGCAAGTTGAAGAGGAAACAATGTAAATTTTACTTGTTCTTTGCCTCAACTTTTTTTAAAGATTTTTCCATTATTCTCAGCCTCATTCTATCAGAGAATCCCTAGGCTATATGTATAAAATATACATTCCCTGATTTCATACCAACGTTGTCAATCAGTTAATCCAAGGGCAGGGTGGCTCTGTAACTATTTTTTTAAATAACCAGCCCAAGGGATTCTAAAGGAGGTGATTCAAGCCATACCTTTCTAGAAGCACTCATACAGTCTTTATTTTAGAGTAGAAGATTGTCTATATTTGGTGCTCTAAACCTTAGAATGTTTATGTATTCATTAATAGCAGTTCTTGGATAAAACAAAGATATCTACACATCATTAAATAACTTTTAATGTTCATAAAACTATATTGTAAACACTACATTAAAAGCAAAACTTTCTGACATTGTTCAGTGAAGAACTCGAGAATATGATCTGAGAATGGATAACGCTTCCTTTGAACTTTAAAGTTTCTGAAAGTCAGGCGTGTTACATTCTTGAACTGGTCAATGTATATTGTTATATCATAAGGTTGTGAGTTCATATCATAATTTAGTAAGAAGAAATTCTAATAATGCCTTTCCCCTTTCAATGCCAGCTTGACCTCTGTGTCGGTTCCCTCAATTTATTTTCTGCCTTGTGGTCTGTGATCAATATAGAAAAATCAGTTTGTGTTCCTTCTGACTCTTGCATTCCTAGAGTTTCTGGTTAATTTATCCTCCATGACTCTACAAACCCCACCACTGCAAATTGAAAGTTCAACTTGAACTTCTCAGTCAAATATGATTAAAAACCATTCGCAAAGAAGGAATGATTTTCTTAAGTGTTCTTTTAGCCGTCTTTGTAGTTGATCTTCTTTTCCACTGGAAAAACTCTCAATTTGAGGACTTGGCTAGAAGGTCACCAAATTGCTGTCTGTCCACTTTCATTTCCCATACTGTCTCAGTTTTTCTGCCCAGCTGCGGCATTTCTGTGATCTTCTCAGATTGGAAAAGTGCGGCTGTGAAGTCTTTGTTAAGTAAACCATGGTCCACTTACATGTTTGACTATGTATTGCTCATGCTTGTGCAATTGCTGTGATGAAAGTGTCCATTAGGTGTTATTTTTGGGGGAGAATATGCAAATTAATATCTGTACATAAAATATGAATGTTAATATCCTCTAGGTAAAATTAGAAAACAATATTGAAGGTTTAATGTGTGATACTTCTTGTGATCTTCCACTTAGTTATATCATTTTACCTGGAAAATATTTTAGCTTATTCATATTAATTTATATTTTCAATAAATGCATACGGTCATCTCTTTTCCATTTTAGATCTCAGAATATTTTCATTTTAACACTCTCTTTGTGGAAAAACAAGTGTCATAACCATCACTTTGCCTGGGGCGTTAAATCCAAAAGCCTTAGTTTGGCTACACCATTTGTGAAATGGTCTCAGATCTGTTGCGACCAGAGATTATCATTCCCAAGCAATATGTTATATAAATAGTTTTAAACCTTATTTTTCTGGTCACATTGCCGTCTGCTGCCCATGTATCCTGTTTTATCTTGATAACTTGCGTCCTGCTTTTCCACACGTTCCGTATATTTTCTGCCTGTTGAATACTTTGAAATTTAACAGGCTATGTTTTTAACTTTAGGCAAACCTGGGTAGCAGTCTTTCTTATTCTTTAAAGAAAAAAAACTGGGTTGCTTCCAAGTCTGGGCTATTGTGTATAATGCTGCACTGAACATAGGGGTGCATGTGTCTTTATGCCTTTGTGTTTTCAAGTTCTTTGGATAAATACCCAGTGGGATAGCTGGAGCATATGGTAGATCTATTCTCAATTTCCTGAGGAGTCTCCATACTGCTTTCCATAGTGGCTGCACCAGTTTGCACTCCCACCAGCAGTGTACAAGGTTTCCCATCTCTCCACATCCTCTCCAACATTTGTTGTTTCCTGTCTTGTTAATTCTAGCCGTTCTGACCGGAGTGAGGTGATACCTCATTGTAGTTTTGATTTACATTTTCCTGATAGCTAATGATGTTGAGCATCGTTTTATATGCCTGTTGGCCATCCATATGTCTTCTTTGGAGAAATCTCTGTTCAGATCTTTTGCCCATTTTTTACTTGGGTTATTGGTTTTTTTGTTGTTGTTGAGCTGTATGAGTTCTTTGTATATTTTGGATATTAACCCCTTATCTGATATATGGTTTTCAAATATGCCCATCAAGGGGCTAATGGATAAAGAAGATGTGGTATTTATATGCAATGGAATACTACTCAGCCATAAGAAATGATGAAATCCTGCCATTTGTGACAACATAGATGGTCCTTGAGGATATTATGCTAAGTGAAACTAGTCAGAGAGAGAAAGTCAAATACCATATGATCTCACTCATAAGTAGAAGATAAAAACAATGACAAACACACACATAGCAATGGAGATTGGATTGGTGGTTACCACAGGGGAAGGGGGGAGGGCAAAATGGGTGATTAAGATCACATGTGAGGGGATGGACTATAATTACTTGTTGGGTGGTGAGCATTATGGAATCTACACAGAATTTGAAATATATTATGATGTACATCTGAAAGCTATAAAATGTTATAATCTAATGTTACTGCAATTTAAAAAATAATAAAGTTAATTAAAAAGTTTTAGTTTGAAAAAATAAGATTAATGTAACATCTCTAATAAAAATGTTTTAAAATAAAAAAAAGAAAAACTGGAAATTCATTCTTTAAATCAGTAGTAATGTTATATATATATGTATATATATAAAGTCATAAGAGAACTTTTCAGTTATAAATGTTGAAATAAATAAATAGGATCAAAATTATTGACTCTTTTGGACACTATTTAAACAATGTGTCTGATTGACAAATTTACAGTTAGCTATAGTCAAGACTGATTACTGCCAAGTCATGTCAAATTGGAATGTTCATTGTTTCTGATTCATCATGTTCTCTAATACTACTTAGTGCATCTTAGCTGAACAGTTAATGATAAGTGACTTCGTGATTCTCAGATAGCTGTGTGGATCAGAATTGCCTTAAGAACTTTTTCAAATATATACATTCCCAAGCCTCAGATTTTGCATGTGTAGAGCAAAGATATGTGGATTTTGAAAACTCTCCCTAGTGGTAATCCACTCTTGTAATAGATTAATTTATCTTCTTATGATTTTGCAAGTTGGTACCATGCTAATTTTGCTAAATCATTTCTTTAAGTACATTTTTGTTCGAAAGCCTTGGTCGTTCCTCATATTTATAAGATGAAATTCATGCATTTTAGTGTTTCATTTAGCCCCTTCTCACCCTTGAGTAGGCTGGAACATAGTACGTTTACAGCCTTAATTATAACATGTCATGCACCAGAAATGGTAAAACCCATGGCATTCGAGTCACCACGGCTTCCTTCTACACCCATGGCAGACCTAGGCAGTCGATCGTGGCACTCTTTCCAGCTGAACTCAGAGCTGGTCTAAGCACCCTTCTTAACATAGTTCAGAAAGCTACAACCTAGCAGTGAGAGTTGACGTGTAAGATAAAATAAGTTTGCATCGTCCTCTACCTGAACTCTTTGTTCCAAGTCCAGCTTTATAGAGTTTTGAAAAAAATCTGTAATATGTGCTTTTATAGTGAAACATTTCATGCATTCAAAAGAATATATGTTGCAAGTACATAATTTATAAAGAGCAATAAACTATACTCTCATGAGCCCACTCCACAACTTAAGAGATAAAACTTTATCAGTGGCTTTGAAGGCTATATTATGTTTCTCTCTATTCCCATCTCTCTCCTTACCCTAGGGGTTGGCACCGTTTGAATTTTACATTTATCATTTTCTTGCTTTTTGTTTTAGTTTTACTATGTATACATGTAACTCTGTACAACTGTTAAGTTTTATATTTTTTGGATTTCACATAAGTAGTATTTACTCTGTTGTTCTTCAGTGTGCTTTTTCATTCAGTATATATTTGAGGTTCAGTTATGTGGATGTATAAAACTGTACTTCATTCATTCTTTCTTCTCTGTAGTATTCCATTGACTGAATCTACCACAGTTCATTCATGTACTCATGTGTTGAAGGACATTGGTCTGTTTTATGTCTTTGCTATTATAATGCTTCTGGGATCGTATCTGTACCTTCTGGATAGTGTAAATGTGTAGGAGCTTCTCTACTGTGTATATCCAGGAAAGGAACTTCTCTGCCTTCAGTTTCACCAAATGATGGCACAGTCTTGTCCACAATGGTTAGTATGAACCTACACTCCTACCGTCAGGGGATACACGTTCGTTTTGTTTCACTGACTCACCAACACTTGATATTCTCTCTGCTAGTGGTTTTATCTAGATTGTAAGATTTTTAGTAATGTTTGATATTCTTCGTTTTGACTTTTTGTTTTACACAATGGATTTGTATTACTTATTAAAACCAAAAGTTTATAATATTTTAAATGGAAAAGATAGGCTATGGAACAATCTGTAGATTATGATTGCAAAAATATAAAGAAAATATACTAGCTGTGTGTGTGTATGTATATATATATATATATGTATGTGTATATGTGTGTGTATATATACTCACATATAAAATAAAAGAATGATTGTTTAATTAATATTGCTTGGTTCAGTGATACCACTTGGCTGTATCATTTATTCTTTGCATACTTGTTGATTTGGGGTGAATTATGTAGTTTGGGTAGAGAGAAGCAGAAGTCTTTAGCAGGTAGGAGGCGGTGTGGAGAAGTAAAGAGGTAGAAGTTTTGGAATGTTCTACCAGCTGTGATGCTTAAGTAGCCATGTGCAAATTGCTTAATCTCTCAAATTCAAAATGCTCAAAACTTAAATTCACTAATGTAAGAGCAGTGCCTACTCTGTCTGTCTGTGCGAAGATTCATTGATAGAATCCATGTGAGGCACTTTGTGTAGAACAGGGCATGCAGTACATGCTCAGCAAACTTGAGTGACCATCTGCCCGGAGACACCGGCTGTACATAAAGAAAATAACAGTACAGGGAGCATGTGCTAAGTGCCGAAGTCAGGCCGATGCATCATTTATAACCAAGTCAATGTTCATACGAACTCATATGGAAAGGGTAGAAATATTAACTGGTAAGCAGTACACAGAGAAAATCCCCCAAAGTTGAGATTCTAAAACTGTCCCTTATTATTTGTCTATTCATACTTTTCCACATTCCTCCACCCCTTTTATTGAAAGACACATCAGAGGAATCAATGAAGAAAATCTCGGGAAAAAATGTAAACAGAAGTAGAAACCAGAGGGGTAGTCAAATGCTCACAGGCTGGCTTTCTATTTCAAGTATATACTTCTTCGAACATGGATGGCTGCCAGCCCTCAAAGAGGGAAGCGTTTTGCTAACTATGCACTTTCCTTAGTTCTTAGAAACCTTGTCCCCTGGAGTGGTAACCTTGTGGAAGCTGAGCTTCCCTAAGAGAATGTGCTGCATGACAGGTCATGCAGGTCTGGAATTTATGTGAGCCATTCTGGAAGGCTTTCTGCCAGCTCAGTCTGTCACCTCTTTGTAGCAAACGGAGCCTACTTTCTGAACAAATACAATGTGGCAATGGGAGATAATGCCTTTCTGGTTAAACTGTAGTCAGGGACTTTTCCTTGTACCTACACCTCCTTTTTTCCTTCTCACTTCCAATGCTAGTTCTTCACCCACCCACTCCATCCCCTCCTCAGAGTCTCAAAGGAGCAAGGAAAGTACAACCATGTCAGTGAACTCAAATGTGAAAGTAAGAAGAAATGATAACCAGTACCTAACAGAAAAGCAGCGCCAGAATTCCGTGGGGGAAATATCTCTGTAGGGACTGCCTGGACGATGTTCTGTTCAATTATTTTTTATTGTTGTTCCATTCCAGAAGGAACTGATGTTTTAAACTTATGAAAGGGGCACATGGATATTCTAGGAGGAATGTAGCTATTTAGAGGAATATGGAACTATAGCAGTTCGCGTCTTAAGAGTCCACTGGAGTGGAGTCCAGACCACTCTTCTGTAGCTGCATGATGATGGGCATATTACTTCGCTTCTCTAAGCCATAGTTTCCTTTTCTATAAATGGGAATAGTTATAGTACTTCCCTCATAGGGCTGTTGGGAGGAGTAAATGAGCTCAGTACCATGCACAAAATAGTCAATAAACAACAGGAATTGCTATTAGCATTTGCCTATTAATACTTTGAGAAACGTTTCTTAGCACCAACATTTGGTAGTAAATACTTAGAATAAATCGAATCCTGAAATTTCAAAGTGATAATCCTGCCCAAAAGGCTACCTTTAACAGTTGGGACTCATTGTCATCATCTATCCTGTGCTAGATTTGTGCTTATTTCTGTCAGGCCTGTGTCCATCAGAGACCGTATGCTGGGAGGAAAACATCTCAGCACACGTTGAACTTAATGAGGGGCTTTCTGTTTAAAATATGAGAAAAAGGCCATTTATAGACTCCTGTCTAATGTGAAAAATCCACTAAACTATTTTTTAATGTACCAAAGGTGATATTCAAAGGATTTATGGAGGAGTGTGGTACTGTCCGGTCAGAATGGGGAAGAGCTGTGCATAATTGCTGTAGCTGTGTTGTGTACTCCTGAATCAAGCACCAACGTAGAAGGCAGTGAAGAGAGGGGTTGGGTGTGGCTGCAAATCTTCAGCAACTTCCTGACTTTTAGTTACTAGTCCCTGTAGAGCCAGCAGCTTTGTTTTTGGTTTCTTTCCTCCATTCCTGCCTCAGGGAAATGCATTTCACAGAAAAACACACCACCTACGAAGGACCTGAATGTCCACACTTCTTTATATCCTTTATATGGTAAAACTCTTAAATTTTCAAAAGGCCCAATGATAATAAACATTATCTGTTCAGATACACATGCTCCGATAAAGTGGAGCATCTCCGAAATGGACATTAAATAGCAAGATTTTTATTATGATAAATCAGAATCTTTTTTGTTGTTTTCTTGAAAAAATGTTTCAGAGCACCAAGATTGCTAAATAAAATAATAGATGCCTGACTGCAACTAATTGAGCTCAGGAGGAACACAAAGGGAAAGAATTTTAACTGAGGTTCAGCCTTCTTGGCTTTCTTAGCTTGTGATAAAACCTTAATCACTCTGCTTTCAAACTGTAAAATTAGTAGGTTATGTAACCAAAATAAGGAGCATTCTTATTGCACCCACCAAAGTGTTTCACAAACAGTTACTAATTAATCTGTACAAAATCCTTTCAACTAAGCATCACCCCCAAGTTTATATAAAAAGCCTTGCTGTGGAAAGATGTTAGTGGTTGGAATTGCAACCTCCAAGCTAAAATGGCACAAGAAATCCTGCTTCTTATACTTTTATAACTCAACTTAGGTGTTTGTTTTATTTTTTTAATGACAAACCCTTCTACCTGGCCAGGTGTCCTATATTTCTCAGAGTCTTCCCAGGTCCTATGAATCATGAAATGGGTGATAATTAGCAAGGCTTGGAAGGGTGGATCACAGATCATTCGTCCATCCGCGTTGACTCTATCCATGACCCTTCCTGTCAGGATGCCTTTCCCGGCTTCTGTGTCTTGGAATCTTTTCCAAGTCCATCCCCCTGGGAACTCTGGATAACCATTCTTTTCTCCAGTGTTGCCACTCCCGTGTGGACTTCCAGACCTCCATACCTCCATAGCTGGGAAATATCTTTTATCTATTTAGTCTTGAAGGAAATTCTTCCTCCTCTGTTAATGTGTTTCCAGCTGAGGCCTTCTTGAATCTTCTCAGTGTTTTTTTTTTGAAAACAACTTGTGCTTCTGGAAGCAACTCTTTGGGGAACAACTTGAACTTTCCATTCTGTCTCCAGGAGAGTCAGGGAAAATCAACCCAAGTTAAAAATGTTAAAACAGCCACAGTCTTTCAGTCTTGTCACTGACAGCTAGGGCTAGAATTTTGGAAGCTCGCTGCATCCTAGCCAGTTGTTTCTGAATGCATCGACGACCCTGCAGCAGAATTACTTGGGGAAGTTTAGGAAAAAAACCCGAAATTCTGGGCTTGGTGCCTGGAAATTATGATGCACCGGTAACCAGGGGATCAGCGTTTTTGCGTAGCTCCCCCAGATGGTCTGATGTGGAGCCAAGTGTAGCAACTACTGCCCTAAATCTGATGTTCTTTAATTCAACACATATTGTCTTGAGCATCTGCTGTGGGCTGGGCACCATGATAGGCTTTTGGGCATACAGTGGGGATGCTCATGGAAATGGCTAGGCAGAAACTGAGCCATAGCAGAGCTTATCTCTATTTGAAGAAGAATCTCTTAAGAGGTTTTTTGTTCTTGTTGTTCTGTTTTTTTCTCCCCTGTACCTCTATAGTCAGAGGCCTCAAAGTCCAGATGTGCAGGCCCCATCTTGTCTACAGGCCAGTTGTGTTAGACCAGCCCTCTCTTGAAAAAACCAAGTACTTGTCAACGGAAAAACAAAAAGATGACAGGTTATCACCTATTGTCTAAAACTGAGAAACAGCTGTCACTTTGTACTGGGTAGGCATTGGGCAGCTTCATGCTGTCCCCACCTGACACTCTTTACTAACTTTAATGTCTTCCTGGTTCTTTAATGTTCTCATAGTCTGAGTATACAATATTAGGAAAATTGGAGTATGTATTTGTGAAAACTGTCACTTGTGTGGTCTTTTTTTTTTGGCACCTGAGCTAACAGCTGTTGCCAATCTTCTTTTTCCTTCTCCTCCCCAAAGCCCCCAAGTACATAGTTGTATATTCTAGCTGCAGGACCTTCTAGTTGTGCTATGTGGGACAGCACCTCAGTATGGCTTGA
Source organism: Equus przewalskii (assembly GCF_037783145.1). Taxonomy (NCBI): domain Eukaryota; kingdom Metazoa; phylum Chordata; class Mammalia; order Perissodactyla; family Equidae; genus Equus; species Equus przewalskii. The sequence goes on from NC_091845.1 coordinate 17,508,293, forward strand.
TGAGCAGTGCCATGTCTGCGCCCAGGATCCAAACCAGCAAAACCCTGGACCGCCAAAGCAGAGCACGCGAACTTAACCACTCGGCCATGGGGCAGGCCCCTGTCACTTGTGTTTGTTATTCCGAAATTTGAAGGCCTGGTGAAGGAAGCTTGATCTGGTTCTACAAAATGAGATATGTCTTCAAATGTCCACATAGGGGTACCTTGTCTGGAGGGTCTAGAGAAGCAGGACTTTAGCAGAATCTGTGCTCTGGACAAACCAGGAATCAGAAAGTCCACTCCCAGAAACGTGTTTATCATAAGTGTATTCATCCAAGCAGAATTCTAGGTGCTGAAGAAGCAGCACTGGTATTCACAGTTGGACCTTTACCTCCAAATCTGCATGTAGCTTTTGGTAAATTCAGGTTCATTCCCCACGTAAGTCTAACTGTGTGGGGACATGAAACCACATTGATTACTGTTGTGTGAACTGAAATGTGTCAACTCTTAGTTGCACCTAAAAGACTTCATTAAAGTCTTCAAACTTTTTCTGCCAGTAGCTACAAATGCTTTCCTAATATCTCCCATGTGGCATGCATAGAACAAGTTACTATCAGTATGGCACACTGGGGTAGAGAGAGGAGGCTCCTTGTGGCCTCTGGCAGCCTGTGTACATAGAGCAGAGGAAATCTCCAATCTGGGAACAATCTTCAGGACCCTCTGAACTTAGATTGCAAAGTTTCGGATTTTTTTTTTGAGGAAGATTAGTCCTGAGCTAACATCTGCTGCCAATCCTCCTCTTTTTGCTGAGGAAAACTAGCCCTCAGCTAACGTCTGTGCCCATCTTCCTCTACTTTATATGTGGGATGCCTACCACAGCGTGACTTGACAAGCAGTGTGTGTCTGCACCCGGGATCCAAACTGGTGAACCCCAAGCCACTGAAGTGGAACATGCGCACTTAACCACTGCACCACCAGGCTGGCCTCAAAGTTTTGGTTCTTAGACATGAATTCATTAGCAGATGAATGAGAACCATCTCATTGAACAAAATGGAATACTTTCTGCATAACAGAGATTTTTCTCCTTTGAAAAGTGGGTGGGATACATCCTCTCCCCCATTGTCACACTTCCCTTAGTGAAAAGATAAAATAAAATTCTTTTAAAAATCTGTATTCCTGGGGCTGGCCCAGTGGAGTAGTGGTTAAATTTGAGTGCTCTGATTCAGCCTCCCAGGGTTTGCAGGTTTGGATCCCGGGATGGACCTACACCCGATCATCAAGCCATGCCGTGGCGGCATCCCACATGCAAAATAGAGGAAGATTGGCATAGATGTTAGCTCAGCAACAATCTTCCTCATCAAAATAAAATAAAATAAAAAAATCTGTATTCCTGATTGGAAGAGATATTCAAGTCTTTCTAATATGCAGTGTTGTATGTTTCTCCAGCAGCAAGAGTGATCAATTATGCTTTTCAGAATTTTAGGTGGGAAAATGCATTTTGGTCAAAGGTTTTAAGATGGGTTGAATGTATGTCTGCTATGTCTGTAGACGTAGTTTTTGTTTGGTCAACACAAATGTTTTGAAGTAGTTTTAATTAGTTGCTTGCTAACGTTTGAAAACTGGGAGCTGTCATATAAAACTCTTCTGAAAAATCGGAGTGTCTGTCAGCCTTGGGCTCACATTGCACCGTGTGGACAGCCCCGAGGCTGAGTTAGATGGGCATGCATGCTCCTGTCCTCAGCCTTCATCCCTCCTTATGGTTTTGTATCTATACATTCCAGGTTATAACATACAGTTAGTTTGAAGTCCCCCCACCCCCATTGTAGTTTACGGGCTTCATCTGAACCATTACTTATTTCTATGAAAACAGATAGAGGCTTGTTGCATTGGGGGAGGGGACTGGGGTACTTTCCTCTCTGTCATCCTCAGCTGAAATTGATACAGTGGGTATAAATTCAAGCTGCCATCACAGTTTGCCTCAATTTAGATTTACACTTCTGTGTTGATAGAGTGGATGTTTTATTCACCTAGATACAGCCTCTAATAGGTGTGAATTCTAAGCATATAACTATTCATAGCCACGATTATCATTTCCAAAAGGTGTCAAAATCACTCTATTCATTGTGATAAAGCAACTTAAAAAACACAGTTAAGCGCAAAAAATGTTTTAAAAAAAGGTTTAAGCAGTCCAAGAGCAGTTACTGTCTCTTTAAAATGAGTTAGAGACCTATGTTCAAGTTAGTACTTTGTTTAAATCTTTGATTTATCTCCAGTCAAGCTGCCTATTATATTTAATTTCTTGCAATTATAGCAGTAACCATGCCATCTTGAAGACCAGGGAGTTGGCTCAGCATATAATCACAATCTTACTTCTTACAATAAACCAGTTGTGTACATACTTACTACCCCCATTTTGCAGATGTAAAATATGAGGGTAAAAGAGGTTTAAGTAATAACTCACTCAAGGTTATACAATCTTGTGTGGATGTGTATGTGTGTATACATATATATTTATACCACAGGTCATATATGTGTACACATATACACACACACACACAACACACATATATTTGTATACCGTGTTTAGCCACAGTTCATTCTGTCTCTCATGTATTTTAAAGTATTTTTTACCACCACTCAGTAAGAAATACTTCAGGGCTCAATATTTAATACATTGCACTTCCATGATATCATTGTACAAACCAGTACGAACCCTTATTTAATTCAGTACCTTTTGATAGATTCTATTCTGCTTTCCCATTTGCATCAGTACATACACACACACAAACAAAAACCTATGGATAGCCCCCTAAATGGGATGTAATCTGAAGTTTGAAAGACATGGACTTAGATGCTAGATAGCTGGGAAGCCATTCCTCGTGGAGTGTGTGAGAGAGACTGGGGAGTAGAGAGACGTGTTCACATGAGGCCACCATACAAGGGGATTTGCCTTATGATAATTCATGGAGCCATCCTCTTGTATTCATGTTTTACCTGACAATAGGGAGATCTTTGTTTTACTTTACAAAAAGAATACTTCTTTGAGATTTTCTATTAAAAGGTTGTACAGCTAAGATTTCTGTATTTTAATGTATGCAAATTATACCCAAAATAACAAAAAAATAATAATCAAGTGGGAGAGTGGGAGGTGGGGTGAGTGGGGCTATAGGCAAAGCAAGAATGGGAGATTATTGATATTTGTTGGAGCTGGGTGATGGGTATGTGGGAGTTCATTATCCTATTCTGTTTACTGTGTATGTGATTGAAATTTTTCGTAATACAAAGCTATTTTCTAAAAGTAGGGCCATCGCGCTCTTATATTCTGTTTTCCCACATGACTCACAGTTGTATGGGAGCAGCACACGCAAAGGATGAATTGTGGCCTTTTTTCTGTAAAGTTGTGAACAGTAACTAGCTAGGCTGGACAGAAGCTGGTTTTAGGGTCTTCTGATGCCAAACTGCTCGGAGGTTGGGTTTCTCACCTCGACACGATTGACATTTGGGGCAGATAATTCTTTGTCATGGGAGACTGTCCTGTGCATTATAAAATGTTTAGTGGCCCCCCGGCCTCTATGCTCTAGAAGCCACTAGGACATCCACACCCCTCCCATCCCCAATTGTGTCAACCAAAAACCTGCTCAGACATCAGCAAATGTCCACTGCGAGGCAAAATCATCCCCGGTTGAGAGCCACTGCCTTGGGCCACATTCTGCCCGTGTTTTCAGGGAAACCAACAATAGATGAGGCAGAATAACAGCAACTAGGGATAGACTTAGAAGTACCAGACTCAGGCAGGATCGTGTGTGTGAAATTGGGCATGTCGGTTCACCTTCCTCTGTCTTAGTTACCTTATCTGTAAAATGGGAAGGTGACAGTATCATCTCTGGGACATGCCCTACGTTTATATTTCTAAAGCACTTAGAATCTTGCCTGGCGCACATTAGGTACTTAGTATTTGCCTTTATTATCCACCTGGAATCCACTGTGCTGGAATTGTGGTTTAGACATCTAGGGGATAAAGGGATTCTCTGCAGTGCTGTGCTAGTATCCTATTTAGTGATTCATGCTGCTAAATGTGTCTGAGTGCTTTGAGATGTTTACTTAGAATGTGCCGTCTACGTGTGCTGCCTGAGTAGTGTCAGATTTGGAAGAGGGAAACGTGGTACAGCGCGCTTGGTTTCTAATGCCCCTCAAAATGGAGTGACTCCATAAGAACAAACCATGGTTTCTAAATTAATTTACCTATGGAAATAAAAATACAACCACAGACAGACAGGACATGCTGAGCATCTGGACCCTGGCCAGGTATCTATGTCTCTATGATCCTTTGGGGATGCTAATAAGGAGCCACAGAGACCAGCCTGAAATACTTCAGGAAGAGATGACTCCTTCCCAGAGCCCATCTTTTCTCGTTTACCTGTTGAACAGTAGGGAATCACTTCTTTTTCCCTGTCATCATTTACTTTTAATCTTGCTCATGTGATTTTGGCTGAGGCAGAATCGTTACCGTGCAAGTTAACTCCAGGAAGATTCTCTCTTCTAGAAAAATAGATCTTTGCCTTCCTCCATTTTGAATTCTTCCCCTCAGTTTATAAATAATGCTCAAGAATTTTCCAACTTAAAAATATCCTTCATTGACTCTCTATCGACTCTCCACTCATCTCTAACCGCTCTCCCATCCCTCATTCTAAATTATTGAAAGAGTAGCTGATTCTCACTGATTCCACTTCCTCTCCCTCTATTCACACTTCTACCCACCACAATGTGGCTGATGCTTTTCAAGGACTCCACTCAAACTAAGTATGAGAACATCACCAAAGGCATTTTGAAGGCCTTAATTTATGGTTTCTTTCTCCCTCTCTCTCCTTCTTGTACTTTCTTGCTCTGATGCTCTATTTCTGCCTTTAAAAAAGTAGATTTAGTGAGGTAAGATTTACATACCACAAAATTCACTCATATTAGTGTACAATTCAAGAAATTTTAGTAAGTTATGGAGTTGTGCAACCATCATCACAGCCCAATTTTAGAATACTTCCATTTCTCCTGCCCATTTGCAATCACTCTGTATACCCACCCCTGGTCCCAGGCAGTCTCTTTCTTTTGATGGTCTCCATCACTCCCTTGCAAAACTAAGTGCTCTGTGTGCACCCTTAGCTGTCATAACACAGTCCATCTGTGAGTTGCAGTGGGCTTCTCTCGATGTTCTTTTCTGTCTTCTTCAGGGAGTTCATCTTTTTCTGCTCACACTTTAAACATTGAGCTTTTTCACACTTCTCTCCCAGCCCAGTGCTTTCTAGATTTTCCCTGAGTCATTTCGCTGACTCCCAGGTGTCCCCTACTGTGCTAGATTTTGCTGATGTTAGGTCCCTCCCAGTAGCTGTCTCTTTCTTTCTCTCCTTAGGTAAGCCCTCCTTTTTCTTTAACAGTTTCGTCAGATGTGCCCTCTTCTACGATGTCCTATGGCGTCTCCCCATTTTCTAATCCTTGGTCTTTCTTCTTATCTTTGGCTGTGTGTTGGAGAGATGCAGCTCATGAGCTGGGAACCTAAGTTAACTTTGTTGTCTCTCTCTTTCCTCTTAGATTCTGAGGAGGAGTTCCTCTCCTGCTCCTGGATGAAAACCCAAATAGCCTTACCTGCTCTACTTTTGATAATGCTTAGATATTGGACATATTTCAATCAAAAAGTTGGGGCTGGCCTGGTGGTACAGCGGTTAACTGCACACTTTCCACTTCGGAGGCCTGGGGTTCACCAGTTCGGATCCTGGGTGCGGACATGGCACCGCTTGGCAAGTCATGCTGTGGCAGGTGTCCCACGTATAAAGTAGAGGAAGATGGGCATGGATATTAACTCAGGGCTAGTCGTCCTCAGCAAAACGAGGAGGATTGGCAGCAGATGGTAGCTCAGCGCTAATCTTCCTCGAAGAAAAAAAAAAGTTAATATGCCCTGTGCTGTATCATATTTAGAACTTGATTTAAAGATAAAACACTAGTCTTCCTCCCCAGGGTAAGCTGCTGCAGAGGGGGAAGTCTGCAGTCAGAGAAAGAAGGTTTTGACTTTTTTTTTCACCTAGCACGTCTACACTTCTTCCCCCTACTGGCTAATTCCAGTTCTCCTTAGTGTTTTGCAGTGGAAGAGAAGACAGGAGCCTACAAGTTTTACTTGGTTGATTCCATTGTAGTGATTTAGGATCATGGCCCTTTGGACTTGCCAGGAGTGGACAACTGTTATTTTCTTTCAGTGGTCCTTTCATGGGTTCATTAGAGATCCCCAAACTTTGGGTACATTTCTGCCTCAGTTCTCTTAATGTGGTGATACACTCCCCCCTCAGCTAGTCACTTACTCCTTTCTCCGCCACCAGAAGTCCAGAGATAGCCTAGCTTCACTGTGGAAGTTCTCCTTCCCTGTCGGGTGGTTCTCCTGCTCTGGAGGTATGACAACCACATTCCCCCAGGTGCTCTCGGGTGTGTGTCTGGCTCACAGGAAGCACTGTGCACTCTGTGCCCCTAATGTCTCTGAGGACCCATTTCCTTCATAAATTGCAGTCTTCTATTGTGCGTCAGCCTCCTCTTATGAGTGTTGTCATAGACCACTGAATCCCTCAAAATGCAACTCTCTCTGGTTTCCTTAAAGCGTAACCCCCAGGGAGTTAAAGGGACTACTGTCCTTACTTCCCTCCAGGGAGTGGAACTCACCAGAATTCTCTCCAAAGAGACCTTTCTCAAATCCTTTACTCAGTCTCCCAGCACCTCTGATGTGAGTGAGGGCTTCAGAGCAGGACAGATGGTTTTGCAGAATCTCCTTTGAAAATTTGCCCCTTGTTCTGTTCTGGCACCTCCTTTACCTTTGGGTTGTAATACCTGCTGTGTCTTGGTGACTCAAGGAACTTCACATTAACATCCTGTTACAGACCCCTCTCCTTCAGTCCAGAATCTTTTATTAAAATGTTTCTGGGTCAGTGTGCTGCTTGAGAGTGGGAGTGCCTTGAGGGCAAAGAAGATGATTTATTTGAAAATGTTCTCTCTGTGCCTGTACCTGACAAGCTGTAGGTACTCAGTGAACATGGGTTTTCTCAGCAAGATCACCTCCTTCATCCAAAATTACAAGGCAAGGAACAGAATGGCCTTGCGTAGTGTGCACAGCTAGAGCCCCCGTTGGAACTGCTTATGTCTCAGCCGAAAAGTCCTTTCTAGCACTTTTCAACCCCTTACCCATTTCTCCTTGATTCTCACAACAAAATTATTTACATATTTTTTACCTATTATCATGTTAGAAATGAAGTGGGATTTTTTTCTTTTTTAAAAATGGTTGCTCCTGTTTTAAGAAATCAATATGTGTACATTGCAGAAAATTTAAAATATATAAAGGAATGTAGAATGAGAAGTATTTTCTCTTTCTAGTCCCTGTTCCTAAGTGCATGGTTCTCCCCAGAGACAACTGCTTCCTCCGTTTCTCCTGTATGCTTGCAAACTATTCTGTGCACTTATAAATGTATATAGGCGTATATTATTTGTCCCCATACAAAAGATCTCATACTTTTCACACACTGTTTTGCACCTTATGTTTGTGGTTTAATGTGTCTTTGATATATCTTGATTTAATCCCGAATAGGGTTGCTACATTCTTCTTAGTTCATACCTACCATAGGGATGGTGCATTATCACAGTGTGTTTGCTTGAAATCAAGAAGAAGAGTTGTTTATTTAAATAGTCCAGTCCCTTTCCTTTATAGAGGAAATTTAGTTTCTTAAAAATTTAATGAAATTTAATGCATTATGGGGCTGGTTCCCCTGGTGTAGTGGTTAAGTTCGCGCACTCCGCTTCTGTGGCCCGGGGTTCACTGGTTTGGATCCCAGATGCAGACCTACGCACTGCTTATCAAGCCATGCGGTTGCAGGCATCCCACATATAAAGTAGAGGAAGATGGGCATGAATGTTAGCTCAGGGCCAATCTTCCTCAGCAAAAAGAGGAGGGTTGGTGGTGCAATGTTAGCTCGGGGCTAATCTTTCTCAAAAAAAAAAAAAAAAGAAATTTAATGCATTATCACTTATGTAACTAGTTTCAATTGTCAATTATTAATACAAACCCTTAAAAATATAGAAAGTGTCAGGTTGTACCTAATGGTGCCCTAACTATCTGATTGTTTAAGCATTCCTTTTGATTCCTATTGTGTGGGGAAAAAAACTGGAAATACATAGCTTCTGTCTTCATTTCTCCTGGATAAATGTCATAACCCATCTGTATCTCTGTTTCTTTATCTGAAACATGAGAGTGGTAATAGAATGAGCCTCATGGATTGTGGTGAGTGTGAACTGGGTTAATCTAGGAAACTGCCTGGAAAATAACAAACACTCAATAAAAGGTAGTGATAATTATGTTACTATTCAGTTTCCTTCCTGATATTTTAGAAATTGTCTTTGTAGAACAACATTCACATCATATTTTTATTAAGCTATTTTAAAATTCTAAGTAAATATATGGTGGCAAGTAATGTTCTTATGCAGACTCATGAATGGTACTTTGCTCCTCATCACCATGTCATGAGGTCTGTGGTAATTTCCCATTTCATAAGAAGGAAAGAAAACCCATGCACCCTTTATAATTATGGAAATTTGTCTTTATTTTGTTCCTTGTTTAATTTAGAAAATGTCAAGGATAAGAGTATATCACAGAATTTGCTTATCGTTTAGTTTTCCTATCATCATTAAATGTGGTAAGACCCAAAAGTCTAAGTCCTTTATTTAGGGTCAAGGTCTTTTCAATGGAAACGTTAATTTAAAAAAAAATCCCAAAAGAGCACCTTAGGTCTGACCGCCTTGGAAAAACATCAGACAGTGCCAGTCTTTCTCAGAGCTGAAGATTCCATTAGAAAATCCTGCAACTTTATTGAAACTGAGACTTGCTCCAAAACAAAAGTCTTGTCCTGAGACATGCTACAAAGGTCGTTACTGGGTGTCAAGTCGAAGGAGTCAGCCCTGATTGGAGAGATGTGTGTAAAGCATTGTGCCCTGGAAATGGTCACGTGAGTTTCAGGCTTAATGTAAAGCAAGAAAATTGAAGTAACCCCTCTGTCAAGCGTACTTAAGAAATGTGGCCATTTTGTCTAGTATTTTGAAGCAGGAAATGGGTTGACATGAGTTGGTAGCTGTATCTTTTCCCTTCAGCTTGCACTTGGATGAAACTAGTGGAACCAACTGAAAAATGGATTTGTAATTTTCTTCTGACGCAGCATCAGTGAAAGTCTCCTTGAATTGAGGACAGAGAGATCTCTTTGAATTACCAGAGAAGATCTCTTTGAGTTGAGGGTGGAGTAAAAGAGGCTCTGAAATCAGTGTAAGGCATCTCAGAGTGTTCTGGCAATATTTTTCTATGGCTGACTCACCAACTGCAGTGTATGCAAAATGAAAGCTGTGATTCCCTTTGCTACTGCCGTATATGCACTGATTGCTTAAAGACCGAAAGAAAAAATTAACTGATGTCAGACATGACATGATTCGCCATACCAAAAACAGCTGCATAATTTCAACTTCTTGTCAAGCTTTTCAACAGTAGTCTTCTCAGGAGCATTTTTTTTAACAGATTTTTTTCTTTCCAATCTGCATAATTTATATTTAATTCCATTTTGATAATGTTTTTGTTAGTTTATGTGTGAAAAAAGAAGCAAGAAATAAATCTCCAAATACACACACACACGTTTACATAGGTACACACATATGCATATGTAGATATTATGTCTGTATAAAAGATTATTTTTCAGTACAATAAAACAAATTTTGTACAAAGCCAAAGTTGGCTTATGTCCGTCTTTGTGTATTTGGAGTAGGGAGGTAGGTGGGTCTATAGATTTGGCTGAGTCTCAAAAAGGACCTTAACCTACAAAAAGTTGTGAATCACTGTTTTTTTGCAGATTGTAGTCTACTTGGAGAGAGGAGCTGTGGTCTAAATAACTATAATGGAAGGTGCTGAAAGTGCCTAGGGTCAAAGGAGGGAAGATAAAGTGCTATATGTGTCCACAGGAGCATGAGATGACTTCCTGCTGGCATTTGTGTTATTTGCTGATTGTGCTACTGTATACAGAGAACTACTGGTGCGAAGAGAACATCAAACTAGGCACATTATATTCTTCCCTCTCCTTGGCTGCTGAACACTTGTGAACTGTAGTGAGGATGTGTCTGGAGTTGTCAAAATCTTGGACTTGAAGCCCAGTGTTCATGTAAATTTCATCCCCTGCCAGGCGAGTTCTGGCAGGAAAGAGACAGGTTTAGTGTGCAGAGTGGATGAACCACATTTCTGGAAGATGTGCGCATTGTGAATGAATGAATGGTTATGATCGTGAGTGAAAACAAAGTGGGTATATGACGCTTATTTCTGATCTGGCAGGATGTGCAGTCTCATGAAGTCATTAAAGTCATTTATTGGTTGACTGCCATGGTGTTATGGTTGCCTACCCTGGAAATGAGTTAATGCAAGTTGTAGAAGACTCATAATACAACCCCCATAAGCATCAAACTTTTATTCATTAACAACTGAATATTTTGCTATACTGAAAGTCTCTGATCGGCTCAAAAGTTTTTTTTCTTTTTTAGATGGGGGTTGGGAACAATGAATATTCATGAATAGAATTTGTTTCTCAGATGTCAAAGTTAGAGGTGATGTCTTGTGGATGTGAGAAAGGTGTTAAGTACTCCTTCTAAACAAAATTGCTGTAGGGTTTGTCTCTGAAAAAGAGAATGCTCGTTAGGTACTTGTTACTCTGATAGAAATGAGGCCAAGTCATTCTCACACCTAAACTTTCCACCATGCAAAGAAACTTAACTCTGAGCATTTGCCAAGACTGATTCAAAGTTTCCTACACACATTTATTATTATAAAATACATGTCAATATTTCATGATCCGCAATCTTAGTAGCAATTTGGTAAAGTGTATCACAAAAGCCACAAATGGTCTCTTCTTTTAGAGCAACCAGGAACAACTATTTAGAGCATTTTTGGTTTTGAGTCCAAAGTCTAGCATCTTTTAGCTCTGCTGACATTAAGAATAGATGGTACAGTTGTCAATATGCACTAAATTTAGGGCTATTTAAAGACTGCCATGAGAAACGTGCTGTGAATATATTAAGCTTTAGCCCCCAGATACAAATGCCTATTAGCAGAGAAAATTCTGAAGGGTATCTATTTTTTCTTTGATTTGAAACATTCTTGTAAGTAGCAGAATATTCTTATTGTAGCAGATGACATTTTGATTTGTATTTGTTTTGCTTTAGTAGCTTCTTTTGTATTTATTTTAGCTTGGTGATTTCAGAAGTGGGACGAGCTTTTATATGTCACTTCTCTCCATGACAATACTTGGCAATGCTGAGAAGTCAGGTTGTGATTGTATTAATTACCTTCATTATTTATAAAGTCAATGCCCTACTTTAGCACTGATCAAAAATGAGGAGCATAATTTTTAAAAATAATATTTCTGAATGAAGTTTCTTTTTATCTTCAGACTTTACACTGTATATGTCTGTGTGTATGCACATATAAGAATATAAGAATATACATATTTCTTCTCTTAAATCAGATATTGTCTAGCCTTTGATTTCTATGAATTTGAAGGCAAGAATGAAATTGGTGTGTTGCAAAATTTGTTTTCATCTTTTTAAACTTGATGAAGATTATAATATGTCTGATTTGAGTGTTCATTGCAAATCTGATTATATCAACTCCTGGTTAAAATTACAATGACTTTTCAAAGGCCTTTACTGAGACTAATATTCTTAGCCGGGCATATAAGGTTGACACCCATTATACATCTGCAGTCTCATTTCAGACCACTCAACTTGGCCATCTGTATTCCATGTCATTAGTCTTCTTTCTGTTCTTAAGCCACAGGGCCTTTACGTATTCTATTCCTCATGCCGAGAAGTGATGGCCAAAATATTTAACCAGCAGTAGGGCATGGGCACTGACCGATCAGAAGGGACATGGGCTAGAGCAGGGTTCTGGAAGCCCACTGCTGAGCCGGGCATTGACCCTTTATGTGGTGGATCTGGGGAGGTGGAGTAGGGTTCTGGGGTAGCCTGGGAGATGAGGTGGTGATGATAGGAGAGGGTCCAGACAGTGGTACTCACCAGACTATTTACCATACTCTAGGCCATACTAAGTCTTTGTCTATATCTGGAAAATTTCTTCCTTGCCTCAACGTGCAACACATCCACACATCTGATTATAGCAGCTCTTCTTTTCTTCCTTGATAACTCCACGTTCTCAGAAGAGCTTTCCCTGACCTTCCTGATGAGTTCTCTTCTCATTGAGGCTTTCATAGAAACTTCTACCCCTTCATTATACCTTTCACAGTGGCCAAGTTACAAATAGTTTGTAATTATTTGAATCATATGACTTCCACTAGTTTGTATCCTCCATGAGGGCAGGGATCATGAGTTATCTTTATACTTTTTAAATGTAACATATGCATGTTACCTTGGGGATGCTTTGTTGGGAAGATAACTTTTTGTTTGTCTTTTTAATGCCTTCTTATACATTTTCCTGAAATAATTTTCAAATGGCGTGAAGTATTCTTTCATTCCAGTAGAAATGCTTCTCACTCACTTGATGTCCATGTAAAAATTTAATCTCTCGCGATGACTTATTGATTCTTCTTCAAGCTCAAGAAGAAACATTATTTTAAAGCCTAGTATGTACAAGGGTTTTTAGGACATTGGAGCAGCCAGTGATGGATAAGAACTGGCCGACCTTCAGAGATGTGTCAGTCTAGTAATTTTCTCCTTATCCTATTTATAAGCGTTTATAGCATTCTTCCTTGCCTCAGCCTGCAACACAGGTTTCTCCATTGCAGTAGTGGAACATAGACCATATCTTTTGTTCTCTGTATGACATTGAGCAAAGCTTCACATATTTATTTAGGTACTTTTTGAATTTAGGTATAATTGACACATAACATTATATTAGTTTCAGGTGTACAACATAATAGTTTAGTATTTGTATATATTGGGAAATGATCACCACAGTAAGTCTAATTAACATCTGTCACCATATATAGTTAAAATTTTTTTTTCATGTGATGAGAACTTTTAAGATCTACTCTCTAAGCAACTTTCAGATATGCAGTACAGTATTATTAACCATGGTCACCATGTTGTACATTACATCCCCACACTTTTAACTGGAAATCTGTACCTTTTGATCTCCCTGACTTTGCCCATCCCTACCTTAAGAAAAAGTACCTAAACATATTTAGGTAACTTTTATTTTTTTTTAAGATTTTATTTTTTCTTTTTCTCCCAAAGCCCCCCAGTACATAGTTGTGTACTTTTAGTTGTGGGTCCTTCTAGTTGTGGCATGTGGGACGCTGCCTCAGCAGGCTTAACGCGTGGTGCCATGTCCGCGCCCAGGATTCAAACTGGCGAAACCCTGGGCCGCTGAAGCAGAGCACACGAACTTAACCACTCGGCCACAGGGCTGGGCCATAGGTAACATTTTAATAATGATAATAATGGCGATGATGATGTTACTACCGTATCCTTTGCTAAAGCTTGTCCTTTTTTTCCTTAAAATCCCAACTACTTATTCTTTTTAAGTCTGTTACTTTGTTATTACCAAATTGTTTCTAGGTTAAATCTAGTGTATAAACTGGAAAAGCTTAACTCCTGAAGGGAGGAAATACCAGTTCAATCAATATTTTACTCCTCAAGCCTTTCCAGTGGTCGAGACTTACCCATTGTCCCCAGTCTTTAATATACTTTGCACTCACTCCCCTACTTCTCATGATTGTTTGACACATCATGTGTCTTGTTATTGCATTTTATGTTCCCATGCCTTTTATGACCAATTGCCATTGTTTTTTATTTGAAAGTTTAAAAAAAAATTTCTTAGCTTTTCTACTTTATATGTGTATCTGTGTGTGTGTGTGTGACACCCTTCTCTTGATTTCAGGACTACAGTTTCCTCACAGGTATAATTAGAGGATGTTACAGTGTTTATAGCTGTCAGTTACAAATTAAATATAATCTAGAATGATTTCAGTTATCATTCAGGTTAGTAGTTGAAAATAATTATTGACACAAAATGTGTCACTGTTTGAGCAGAAATAAAGGCAGGCAGTCTAGGTATCTGAAGGCCTTCGGTCTAAGTAGGGGAAATCAGCCACTGGAAAGGTTTGAGAAATATAATGATTGATTGAGGGAGAATGTGTGCCTCTCCCTTGCATACTTAAATCATTCAATAATTTTGGCCATCAGTATCCTGGGACCTGATGCTATTGAAAATAGCTTCAAAAATTCTCAGTTTCCTATCCCTAGTGTAACAGTCACTATGTGTGCCCCGCTCATATCCTCTTGCCTTTATCACTTCAGTGGACACACCACTTCCAGTTGCCACAATATGCATTTCTTTACCTGAAGGCATTTTTTGGCCTCTGCAGTCATTTTACTGCCCCGATGAGAGGCTGGGCATGTTGGGTCATTAATAGTCCCCAAGAACAGGCTCCAAAAATGACTAATGGAGTTGGTATATAAATACCCCAGCCTCCTTGCCTCTTGGCAAAAGATAGCTCTGGGCAACTCAAGGATAATTCTTGGATGACTCTGAGGTACAGGTTCTACACATGTTGCATTTCCACTGAAAATAAGCTCTAGTCACACTCTTGGGTTGGTGGTTTTATATCTTACCTTTTGTTGGCTGCCTTCCTTTCCCTGTCTTACTTCCCCATGCCCTCGCTGTTTTTTGTCCTTTACCTCCCAAGTAAACTGTTTGCACTTGAATTCATTTTGCAGTGGTTGCATTACGGGGAACCCAAACAAGTACATGTGCAATTTGTAGCAATGAGAAGAGTGAGAGATGGTCACAGATCCCATGATGGTGTAAGGTGCTAACCTGCAGTTCTTAGAACAGTAGTTCTCAATGGCATTTTCACCTGTTCCAGATTCCCATGGGCCAATTCAGAGTTATGCCTAAATCTTGGCATTCTAGCTACAATTCCACGTCTTGCCTCCCATCCATGAATATATGTTAGATTGCAAGTGAACAAGAACAACGTTATTATAGGAATGACTGATTTAATGTATTATTTTAAGTACATAACTTGCAAGTTGTCATATTTTAATTCTTGACATTATTTTTATTTGGGACACACTTCATTCTGATTGAATACATCAGACAACAGGATCCCATGGTTAAGAGCCACAGTCTTAAGAAAGCTGAGATTTCTCTCCTTTGCTCAGCAACAACTAATACAGCCCAATCAGTAGCAGCTGCTGAATGAGTTGCACACCTTCTCTGCTAAAGTGGCTGAGTTAACATCATTCATTACCCCTGTGTGAAACCAGCTGAGTTTCAGCAATCGAGAAAAGATTCTCTGATTTTAGGTGTGTATATCTAACCTACTTGATCATTAACCTTGCAATTTTGTTTCAAATTGCCACTGAAAATAACACAAGATATTCACATAATTATTTCCTCTCAACCAGCACATTCAAGTTTATGAAAATTCAGGAAAACAAAAAATAGTTTCATTTGCAAGATTCTCAGATTGAACAGTTTTCACTATTAGCAACTTTGGTCTGTTTTATGAAGCATACATAATTGGGGGCTTTCTGAAGTTAGCACTGAAAAAAAGTAGGATTAAGATGAAGTGATATTGCTCTTTATAATTTATATGCCCTATGAGGGATTCAGAAACTACAAAAATCAGTTCTTCAAGATATCTGCTTATTTGACTCTTAGTTTTAGCAAAATGCTGTCATTAGAGAAAATGAGAAAAGTTAGAATTTCAGGATAATACTTTATTTGTTGTAATTATTATCCAGCAAAAGTTTTAATATTTAATATATTAATATTTACCATTTCAGTATTGTTGAACATTTCTAATTCTATGAAGAAGCTTCCATTGTATATCAGGTGTATAAAGTGATTTTTAGGTATTTACATTCCATATATTTTCTCTTTTGTGTCAGAAAAGATTCATTTCATTTGAGGATTTTGAGCAGCTGTGAATGATACAGTTTTATGAAAAGAAGAAAATCTGTTTTTTTAAAGCAATTCCATTTTTTCAAGTCTAACTTCTTTGTACATATATTTTACAGATTAAAGGATTTACCTGAAGACAAAGCATTCTATTCATCAGAGACTGGACAAGAGTTACTCTTGCTTTTGGCAATTAAAGATGATGTTGTCATGGAAACAGTTGATCCTGCTTTCATTCATTGGCTGCCTAGGAGGTAACCATAAGCTGTATTTTCTAACTTGGGGTCAGAACTCTACTCAAGTCATATGTTAAATAATTTTTAAATGTTGAAATAGTACTCCAGCAGTAGCAAAGAAAAACAAACCTTTTTTTCCCAAGAAAGAAAATTCTAATTTTCTCTTCTGATAACTGGATTCTCATTTCATCTCTTTGTAAGCCATTTTATTTCCATAGCAAACATAATGACACCTAATATTACAGATCTGTTGTAGTATTATGACTATAACAATCATTTAGAATTTGAAAATGTTGATTCATGACTTTTGTTTCTAAAAGGAGCTCAAAGTTGTAACTCTACAAGGGAGAATATAAATTTTAAAGAATGCTGGTATTTTCATATCTAATTTTAAAAACGATACTATTTTTCTTTGAACAAATAAGTTAGTTAAGAGACCTCAATGAAGATAGGCTATTTTCCTTTTTAATTTTGGAAAATTTGAAATTTAAAATTTGAAGAATGAGAAAGGAATAATTCTCATATATTCACTATACAAAAGCAACTGTTAAAAATCCTTTGATGTATTTCCTTTTTCTTTGTTTTATTTTGTTTTCTGGAGTAGATGAATAAGAGAAAAATTTTTAAAAATGAAATTGTATATATACAACAATTAGTTTTGGGGTTTATTTTATTTTATTGTCTTCCTTTTTTTATTATAAAAAAATTTTTTTATTATAAAAATCCAGCACCTAAAAAGGTGAAAGAATAGTACAAAAAATACCCACATATGCACTATTTAGATTTAGTTATTGTACCATTTTTGTTTATTTTTACTATCTATATACATATGTCCGTATGTTTTTTTCCATTGATTGATTGATTGATTGCTTGGCTAACCCATTTGAAAGTAAGTTACAGAAGTCATCACCTCTCACTCCTAAACAATTCAGCCCCCATCACCTTAGAAGACCAGTTTTCTACATAAACACAATTCCTTTATGATACCGAAGGAAACTAATTTAAAAAAGTAGCCTATCATGTCTCTTTTCTAAGAGGAGGAAATTGGTGTGGCATGAGGCCAAATGCACCGTCAGATAAAACACAGGTTACTTGAAGACATGCGTATATTGGAATCGATTTCTGAGCCCCTTTATGTCAAACTTCAAATATTTAAACAGTAATATGTGGCAAAAAATCTATAATCAATAATAGGTTATTAATTAAAACCTCCAACTTTCAAAATAAAGTTGTTTTTTTTAACAAAGTTTCCCCTGTGATGTCCCAATTTTGTTCTAAAACATTTTCTTTGCTACTCATCTAAGGAAGAAAGAGTAATGATTTACAAATTCTGCCATTTCAAATGGTCTCTGGAGAAATACCAGTACAGATATCAAAACTAAAATATTCTTTTTCTTGGATTCTTTTTTTCTTTACAAGTTTTCAAATTTGAGTTCTGCTGTTGTAGAAGGGACAAAATGAAAGGAAATATACCATAACAATATTGTTGTTCACGATATCAACTTTTATGGAAGTAACCTTGAAATTTTACAATTAATTGAAAAGAAGATATACTCCGCAAGTGGAAGTGTAGCTGAAGAAAATGAGATGATTTTTTCAAATGGTTAACATTTTAAGTTGTAAATTTAAACCATGTGCAAATTGCATTGGTTGTATTTCAGCATTTTTGAGAAATATTTTATATATTTATGAACAAATTTACAGAAAAAAATGTCCGTTTGATTAAAATATTAAGACCTAATAAACAAATTTAAAGATTAAACTTGATTTTTTTGATATGTTGATAAAAAAGCTTTAAGGGCTTGTAAGGGAGAATTGAATTAATTGGTTATGATAAATTATATGTAGGGTATTACTTAGAGAATTGGTAATCTTTATAATATATGGAAAATAATTTGGCTCTTACCAGTTTTCTAAAGAGTATTGATTTCATGCAGTACTTTATATTCTGAATGTTGGTACTCCGTTTGAATTTATGAAAAATTTATGTTAAAAGGCAAGCTTGTGAGTGTGATATTCTATTACCCAATGTTGGTCCATTTTTTGTGTATTAAAGTTATAAATCTGTTCCTGATATAGGGAAATTTCATAATGAATGGCAAGTAAAAACATATTGTGTAAAATCACTTAGAGTAATGTTTAGCTAAAGATATAAACTCAATGCAGCAAATACTTGCTAATTTCTGTTTTCTGTCTTTCCGCATTTCAGCTTTCGTTATCCATCATTTTGTGCATGTTTTTCTTCTATTTTCTTCTGTTGTTTTGCTGGTGATTTCTTCCTGCAACAAAGAGGCAAATAGGAATTTCTGGCCAAGAATTTTTTCTAAGATGAACTTGACTGTATTTTCCTTCAAAAATGCTAGGTTTCGTTCATTCTTAAGTAAATATCTATGAAGCATCTATTGTGTGCCACACATTGTGTTCAGTGAAGAAGATGGATAGAGACCTCTGTCACTGTGGGGTTTACGTTCTCTTACATTAGGATAGAGATTGACATTGAGTTAGAAGATGATAGTGCTACGAGGGAAAAACCAAGCAGAATAGGATGAGAGTGTGGGGGGTTGGAATGTGAGTCGCCACGTTAAATAAGGGCATCGTGTCAGTCCTCAATGAGAAGATGACATTTGAGCAAAGACTTAGAGGTAAATGAGTTGTCCTTGTGGATATTTAGGGAAGAGAGCTCCAGGCAGAGTCAACAGTCCATAATAAAGGTTCTAATATATGACATGCTGAGTGTTCTAGACACAGCAAGAAAGCTAACATGATTGGCCCAGGAGTAGTTATGGAGAGAAATAGTAGATGAGAGAGAGCCAAAAGGTAATGTGGAGATGGATACAGCAGAAAATGAAAGACCTTGTTAATCACTGAAAATGTTTAGAGGTTTTACTCTGAATGCCCTCAGGAGCCATGGTATGGTTTGAGCAGAGAAGTGATATGTTCTGACTTATTTTTTAAAAGGGTCTCGCTGGATGCTGTGTTGCAGATTGATTGTAGAGGGACAGGTGAGCAAGTCCAGGCACCAATTAGAAGTTAATGCAGGGATCAGGCAAGGGATGATGGTGGCTGACTCCAGGGTGGCAGCGGAGTTGGCCATCAAATTTAGATCTATTTTGAAGGTAGAATCGTAAGGATTTGTGGATGGAATGTATGTGGGGTAGGAGAGAAAAGGAAGGGTCGAGGATGACTTCAAGGCTCCATGTCACCTTGAGTCTAGAGCACATTACCTCTGTCCACATTAAGAGGTGTGCCTCCTGGGTGACATGAAGACCCAGCACAAACAGGGATGCGAGTTGTCTAAACTTGAGGTCACTACCAAATAATGGGTAAAAAAAAATATCAATTTAGTGGATCATGACCAGTAATTTTTATTAGAATAAATTAATTAGAATTTAAAAAATGATGAAGTAGAATACATTAGCACACACTGCTCACTTAGTAAATATTGTCTGCTGGGCACTTCTAGGAATTTGGGATATGACATGAACAAAATGGACAGTATGCCAGGCCTCATGGAACTGTTGTTTTATTATATGTGTATTGAGTCCTCATGTTACATATATTTCATACTGAGTTGAGCTGCTCTCAGAAAAGTTTAAGAACCGGAGACCTGGATGGAAAACACAGATGGAGATGAGAACCCTCCAGCATTCCGAGAAGAAGCCAGAAAAGGAAGGAACTCTTAGATGAGGAAAACAATAGTAATGACAGCAAAATTAGGAATACTAACCTTATTAATGAATGAGAGCCCACTCACTGCATGCCAGGCACTGTGCAGATGCCTTGCTTAGCTCATGTAATCTGCAAAAACACAGTGAGGTAGAGAATATTATTTCTGTTTTAGAGATAAGGAAAATAGTCTCTAGGAATTTAGGTAACTTTCCCAGTCTGTGTGGTTGTATCAAGATTTCTATTTGTCTTTGAAATCAAAGTATGTCCCCCTAATCACCAGTACTTACTATTTGAATAGTTTGTTTTCTGAAATAAAGTCAGGGGGATAGGTCATGGGCTAAGAATCATCAAGGACCCAAGAAGACTACTGTCTTACTACTTAATTACCTATTAGTTAATTGCATGACCATATTGGATACTCCAGATGTTCACTATCCAGAATGGGAGCCACTAGCCACATGTGGCTGTAGAGCTTTTGAAGTGAGGCTAGTTCAAATTGAGATATGCTGTAAGTGTAAAATGCCCACACAATTTCAAAGACTTGCTACCAAAAATATTAATAATTAAATAAAATATCTCAATTACTTTATATTGATTAAGTGTTAAACTGATATTTTAGATATGTTTGGTTAAGTAAAAATATTATTAAAATTAATTTCACCTGTTTCCTTTAACCTTTTTTTAATGTGGCTTCTAGAAAATTTAA
This sequence comes from Equus przewalskii, assembly GCF_037783145.1. Lineage (NCBI taxonomy): Eukaryota > Metazoa > Chordata > Mammalia > Perissodactyla > Equidae > Equus > Equus przewalskii. The sequence continues at coordinate 17,528,846 of NC_091845.1, forward strand.
AATATGTATGTGGCTTGTATTATATTTCTATTGGACAGCAGTGCTTTAGACATCTATAAAATAGAAACCTGCCCATTTTGCAAAGGTTTTATAATACCTCCTAGCCCAAAGGGAGCCCATATGAAGTAAGATAATGGGGACTTTTTGATTTCACATGGAAAGTTGTAAATAGTTCCTGAGTGTCCATTACCTGCAAATACTGAAACCTTTGTCAGATGAGTTCAGATTTCAGTTGTCGTCACTGTTTGATGAATGTAAACAAGTCCTTAATCAGTGTATGCAGAAATTCTACACTTCACAGAGTATATTTGTTTTGTTTTAATCTTACAGTGGGACTAGCTTAGATAAATATAAGTCTTTTGGAATGAGAAATTTCCTCGGATAGCTAAAGTTATTGTTGATGCCTAGTTAAAAACACCATTATGGAAAATACCATATTTCTGTAAAAGTTCTAAAGTACTCTTATTTCATCAAAATTTAAAAAAGAATTATTTCATCACATTCCTGTCTTAAATATTGTAGTGAACAATCAACATGTTGAAATCTACTAATATTTTGGTAGTACCTGGAAATTACTTGTCAAAGTAAGTAGTCATTGGGGCCGGCCTGGTAGCTCAGTGGTTCAGTTCACACATACCTCTTCTGGTGGCCTGGGGTTTGCTGGTTTGAATCCCGGGTGCGGACATGGCACCGCTTGGCATGCCCTGCTGTGGTAGGCATCCCACATGTAAAGTAGTGGAAGATGGGCACGGATGTTAGCTGAGGGCCAGGCTTCCTCAGCAAAAAGAGGAGGACTGGCAGTAGTTAGCTCAGGGCTAATCTTCCTCAAAAAAAAGAAAAAAAAAAGTAAGCCATTAATTCTAGAAGGGAGTAATCCTAGAAAGGAAGATGATTTTCAGTTGTCATTTACATTGTTTTCGTGGCTATTGTGGTAGCATCTCCATCATCTGCCCTCTTCTGCAATCGTGAAGGATTGGGAAGAGACTGACCCATGCAGAATGCTAGTGATCGACCTGTCTCATTTGCCCCAGTGATTGGCCTAAGCCAGAGAGCTCATTGCATTTTTTGGCCACTAGGTTTGATTGGTTCAAGGTCTTTCTGTACAAACTTTGTGGAAAGTGCCGTGTCTCTCTCAGTGTATCTGAAGGAGGAATCCTGAAACCCTGGTTGCTGCAGGTGGTCAGCCTGCAGTCACCATGGAAGCCAGCCTAGGGGAGAAGCTGATTCTGTGCATTCAGATGAGAGAGTTCAGAAAAAACCAGCTCCTCCAAGACACTATGTGACTTAAATAGCATAAAAAGCAGTAAGTGCTCCCCCAGCCCCACCCCCATGACCTGTCATAATCCTTGATCTGCAGAGCTGCATTGACCCATGAACTTTTCCTTTCGGGAGTTACAAAGGCATGAAGGCCTATGTCCATTCATACGTGTCCCTAAATCTGTTATAACTGAGACCATAGATCAGCTTTATGAGATGACTTAGATCACCTTGATTAAATAATTTTAAATAAATTGTTGATATTGTCATTAAGGATAAAATGCATGGTCACCAAACATGAGCCTTGGCTTCCTTTAACAGTGTAGATTTAGTAAAGGGCAACATGTACAAACAACATTCACATGTTTGGGCTGCACTTGAAAATCATAACCTCTGCTTGTTTTAGAGCCAGTAGTTTGAATGCAAATACCAACCAAGCCTCCTGACACACACCTTTGAGGACCCTCAATCATAGATTCCGTCCTGCTCTTTGTAATTTTTAAAAAATTTTTTTTAAAGATTTTCTTTTTTCCTTTTTCTCCCCAAAGCCCCCCGGTACATAGTTGTATATTCTTCGTTGTGGGTCCTTCTAGTTGTGGCATGTGGGACGCTGCCTCAGCATAGTTTGATGAGCAGTGCCATGTCCGCGCCCAGGATTCGAACCAATGAAACACTGGGCCACCTGCAGCAGAGTGCACGAACTTAACCACTCGGCCACGGGGCCAGCCCCTCTTTATGATTTTAATGTGAATAACTTTCTGGGTTAGTCTTTCATCCAAATAGTGATTAAAGAAAGCTTTGAAAGCAAAATAAGCTTTTCAAGTTCCCCCTGAAATAATGGAGGAATATTTTTCAATTGGTTTCAATACCACCATCCTTGTAATTATTGAGAAAATGACTTTGTGGCATTAATGTGTCACTTCAAGTAAACTGTTGCCATGAACTCAAATGACTGTCATTTATTCTGTGGTATTTGTGTGCAGTATAATATGATTCAATAGCATAGATACTGGTGAAATGGAGATGTCACTGATCTCTGCTTATAAATCTTGACATCCTCCATGTTTTTACCAATAAACTTATTTCAAATCATCCCCTCAATTGTAGCACCCTAAATCTGGAATTGCTTTTCATGTATCCCATTTAAATCTTGACAGTTTATTAGAGTATGCATGTGAAAATCGGGGGAAAAAAAGCAAGCATTGTTGGTGTATTTTGTTTGTATAACCTTGATCATTGACAGCTCCACGTATTGGATTTCTGTAAGCCTTATGGTGACTAAGAAGGTGTTTGGGGGACTTACAAATAATGTGTATTGGAAATACTATTAGAGTTATACAAGCACGTAAAGTTAAATAGTTTTATTTGGCTCTTAAAGTAGCCATTGTCTCGAAAGTATCTGTTTATTAGTTCACTGACTCCTGCAAATAAAGTGTTCATTCAAACCAATTTAATTGACTATTGCTTAAGTGTTCAGCTGACTTAAAGTACTCATCACATGAAAGTGTTTGGAAGTACCCCTGTGCATATTATGTCTTTCCATGAATTGTATTAGAGCTTAATGGATTGGATTCCCGCTATGTAAGGGCTCAGTCTTAAGCATTAACTCATGACTAGCGGTGAACTTTGAGAATAAGATAAACACACACACATACATATGCATGCATGCGTCTATATGAGTCACAACAAAAGGAATCTTGATTCTGGTCAGTAAAACATATCTTACTAATATGCCTGTAAGTGAAGAAAAGACAGTGTTTATGCTGTGTTAGAGAGTGCCCCTAAATTATACTCCTTATCATTCTCTCCTACCTTACCCCATCCCTGTTCCCACTTCCAGGACACCTTTCCATAGGCAGCTTATGTCTTTATCTCTCACTTAAAGTTTATCTCTTTGAAGATCCATTCGGCAGGCATCTACTGTGTGGTTTGTGTGAGGCATTGTGATAAGGGGTATAGAGGAATCCACGATGGATGAAAATCAGGTTGCTGTCGGTCTAGGAAGGAAAGAAAGCACACGTAAGCAACGAGAGGAGAAAAATGTTAAGATTTCAGATCCTATTTAAGAAAAATACAAAAAAGACTGACATGGAAGTTCTAAGAAAAGAGAACTTAGAGAAATGAAGATAGAAAAATATTCATGCAGAAAACAACATTTGAGCTGGATCTTAAAATAATAATTGTAGTCAACGTGTATTGAGTGCTTGCTTTGAACCAACCACTGAGCTAAGGGCCTTTCCTGAATTATATCATTTAATTCCTTTGGCAATTTTCTGAGCCTTCATTATTGTTATTCTTATTTTACAAATGAGGGCCTGAGGCTCTGACAAGTTAAGAAATTTCCTAAAATTCATGTAGCTAATAAGGATTTGAGCTAGAATTCAGAAATAAATCCATAAGATAGCCTTACTCCACAGCCCTTGGACATAATCTTAAGAGATGGAGCAATGTCTTTGTCTGCTCAGACTGCTGTAAAAGAGTACCATAGACTGGTGGCTTAAACAACGGACATCTCTTTCTCATAATTTTGGAGACTGGGAGGTCCAAGGTCAAGATGCTGGCTGATTCCATTCCTGGTGAGGACATTGTTCATGGTTTGCAGAAGGCTGGCTTCTTGCTGTGTCTTCATGTGGTGGGGAGAGAGCAAGCTCTCTGATCTCCTCTTGTAAGGTCACTAATCCCATTGTGAGGACCCCACCCTCATGATTTCATTTAAGCCTAATTACCTCCCAGAGTCTCCACCTCCTAATACTATCACATTGCGAGACAGGGCTTCAACATATGAATTTTTATTAGGGCCGGAGAGGACACAAATATTCAGTCCGTAACAGGCAGGAAAGATCATTTAGTTTAGAGAAAGATATAATATAGAGTTCGCTCCTACTCCTGTATGGCAAGTATGGAGTAGCTTTGATAATGACAGGTAATATATACTGAAACTTTATCGCATGTCAACTCAACCTTAAGCAATTTGTGTTAATTTATTTAATTTTCACAGTGACTCTATTGGATAGGTATTATCATTACTTTACATGAGGAAACTGAGGTACAAAGAGATTTGTACCTTACTTAAGTCACGTGCAATTAGTAAGTGGAACCAGATTTCAAACCCAGCCTGTATTTCTCTTGATCTGCTCTGTCCAATATGCTAGCTATTTGCACAGGCTATTGAGCATTTGAAGTGTGGCTAATTCAACTTGGGATTTGTTATAAGTGTAAAATACAAAGTGAATTTCAAAGACGTATTGTGAAAAAGGTCAGAAAATGTCCCATTAATAATTATATTGATTGCATATTGAAATGATAATATTTTGACATATTGGATTATATACAATTTATGATTAAAATTAATTTCACTTGTTTCACTTTTCCTTTTTATTAGTACAGAATGTAAACTTATAGGTGTGTCATGTATCATATGCCTTTTTTTTTGGTGAAAACATTATAGTTCTACTCTCTTAGCAAATTTCAATTATATAATCCAGTGTTATCAACTGTTATTATATTTCCATTGGAAATTACAGGTATAGACTCTATGCTCTTAGTACACTTGAAGGACAGTGTTGGAGAGAAGGTTAGAAAAAAAAAAAAAAGTGGGGCCTAGAGATTGTTAAGCAAGGAATGTTAGTATCTTAGCTTTGCTGTAAAACCATAGCCCCAACAGGATGTTTGTAAGATAAATTAGAAGGAAGAAAAACTAAAAGAAGACCTGCTTGGGGGTTAGTGTAACATATCCAGTGAGGGATAACTTATGCCCAAACTAGGGCAGTTGAAGTCAAAAAGATAAGATTGGAAATAAGAGAAATTAGAGAGTCAGACTTGAAAGGATATGACAAACAATTGGGTGATTGTGCCTGATAAGGAAGAAAAGATGGTTGAACGGGACTTATCAGGTTTTGAAATTGAGTGGGAAGATAGTGAGGCAATTAACAGAAATAAGAAACACAGAAGGAGGGAGGGATTTGGGTGTGTTCTGGGCATACTGAATTTTGAGCTGCTTGAAGACTACCTGGGTGGTATTGGTATGAGCTGCAAGTCTGTTGAGACCAGAAGATTAGAAGCCAGTGTGTGTGTCTGGGAGGGGGTGGGGTATCACTCCAGGAGATCAAGATGGGGAGGTGCTTTCCTACTGATAGCAACTGATAAGTGTTTAAGGATGATGTATGGAGAGTTCAATGAAAGGAGGCAGATCAGAACCCAGGCGTGGGGAGTGAGAGGTAAAGACAGAGCAGAGATGTGGAAGGATCTCTGAGTCTGCAGGATAAGGTGGAAGTTGAAGAACTGTTTCAGGAAAAAGGAAAGTTGGAAGAAGCTCAAATATGAGAAAAAGCTGCTGAGACTTTGAACAGGAAGCCCTGAATTAGAGTGCAAACATTTAATGAAGAAATATTTGGTAACAAAGGAAGAAGATGCATTGATAACAGTAATCTTTGATAAAACTGAATTGTATGTGTATATTTACACACATACACACATATTTTTCTACCTATGCTTGTGTATTTCAGGCCTTGTCTGTGTTGTAAATGAGAACAGTACGGTTTAGAGCGTTAGGGGGACTTGCTCACTGTCACATGGCTAGTTATGGGCCCAGTGGGGACTTGGTCTAGATTGTCTGAATTTGCACTAAAGCCTTTTCTGCGCGTGGTGTGTTTAGATCCTTTTACAGAAAAGAACCAAATTGTTCTTCCTTGTTGCTGGTCAAGGGAGAGTGTTGATACTTACCAGAGTTTGGGAGACAAGTGTGTATGTACATGACAGCCTAGGTCTGCAGTGGAAGGAGTCGTGTATTGAAAACATCCTAATGTTTATTGCTTAAGTAAGTCTTGCTGATTCATCTTACCCACTGCTGAATGTTTGGGAGATTAGATCCTTAAATATTGTGTGTGTTTCCTTTATACTATGTCTGTGCCATCTTGCTAATCATTACATGAGTTTGACTTTATGAAAATGCTCACTAGTTTGGAAATAGGCCATTTCCTCACTATTATCAGTTGCCACTCAGTGTCTCTAAGCTTGTATAAAAATAATGCCCACCATCGTTTGGCTGTCCTCTGTGGTAGGCACTGTGCAGAGTGTTTTACATCTGTTTTTCTGTCATCCTCATGTTAACTGTGTAGTGTCACTCCCACATACTTTCTATCTTCTGTTTCCTCTGAGTTGTAAAACTTTTCTTTTTGCTTACCATTCAGACCCTCTGGCAGTAAAGACGCCTGTGGGTGTATTCCTTAAGGATCTCTTTCCCCGCTTCCCAGGCTGACCTGCCATTGGCCTTTCATCATCCCTTTCAAGCCTCACCCACATCCCAACGCCCCCCACAATTCTGTAAATTCAGAGCTTGGACATAAGAAAGTGTCCGTTCATAGGAACCACTTCTGCATCCGTATTACTTCCAAAGCAAAACTCTAACTCAAAAACTGCAACGTATTTTGACAAGTGGCACATTTTGTTTTGTTAGCACTAAGTTGCCATGTGTCTTTTGTTCCCCATGACTGCGATATGCAGATGCAATTTATGTTCACTTCTGCATGTTGCTTCCTTTGAACATCAACCAACACTTGAAGTTTGAGACAATGTCAAGTGACAGAACTCTGTGATTAGATATGCAACACTGGATGCTATTTCAGATAGAGATATTTTAAATTTAAAATTATTTTATGAGAACAATATACAGTAGGGAACAATTAAATTATGTATGCATCTTTACATATATAAGTATCTCTGTGTATAATTTGAAGAAACTGTGAGAGAACATAGTCATTTTATCTTTTGTGATATGACTTTCCATAGTTTTAAAGCAGTATTACATTATTAAACAACTTGGAGTTTTTATTTGCCAAGTGTGACAAGGAGAGGTTTAGCTCAGATATTTTAGGATGGTTGCTAATTGTTCAGTGATTACCAATTTTCTTTTGTTTTTATGTAAGTCCAACTAATAATGCCGATAAGGAACACCATATTAATTTCTTTGAAGAATGTCAGTGAAAATGAGAAAGCAAATGACTTCTAGAAATGGACAAAATGTTAGAATTCATTTTTCCATCAGTAGATAAATATATAAGTAAAAATTATTTGACATCCTTTTTATTTATTAAATTTTTGGTCTGTCAAATCATTGACATAATAATTGAAGCCTAAAATAACTGCCTTCAGATTAAAAATCCAATTGTGCAATTTGGCATCATTGAGATGCTACTACTCATAAAATTCCATGTTAGATGGTTAATATTAAAATATTGGTGATAATGAAATGTTTTCTCAGTGTTCTATTCATTTTTCAAAGCATCTATTGAATGTAAAACACTGTGCTTTTTGGTCTTACTACATTGTTAGTACTTATTGCTTAAAAAGAAGGACAACAACAAACGATGTTGGCAAAAAAAAAAAGAAAAGACAAAATACTACTGCCACCCTCCCTAGGCATTAGATTTTCTAGTGTGCTTCCTCTTCCAGCTTCTGCCTGGCAGCTGAGGAATTAAGCTCTTCCCTTGGTATTTGACTCATTACTTTCTCTTTATACCATCTGGGTTTACTTTTCTTATTTATGGGACTGCTGGAGACAAAGGTATTATTCCCAACTGTCAATTATACAGGAGGCAATTTGTTCCTTTTAACTAAAAGATCAGTTTCTTTTTTTAAAAAAAAAGGAGTACTGTCTAATCACTCAGGTGGACCTGAACCTCAGCTCGTGATGAGTGACCTTGGGAGACTGTTTCAAGGAAGAAGCTGCTCTTTTCTTGGACTTAATGCATAATTGTCAAAGGCCCAGCATCTATTTGTGGAAGGAAGTCAAGAAAAACTCAAGGGCTGGTTGCAGAGGTATATGATGGTGTGTGATAGAGTGGTGACTCATGAACCTGTGTTCTCTGAACTTGTGACTCTATTCATTTTCTTCACTGGCCAGCTTTATAGTTTCCTGAGACACTGAGTGAAGTGTGTAGGCTGCCATTTTGAATGGCTCTGGTGAATTATTCACTGTTTATTCCAAGAGTGTGAACATTATTTGCTCCTCCAATGCTATAAGCAAGGAGGGTCATGAAGACTACTATTGGCTGGACTTAATACATCCAGGCAACTCTGGGATCCATTGCTGCCATTGTGACGTTGATTGGTGTTGCCTGTGGACATGGGGCATTAGTGAGTTTCAACTGTTATTCAAAGAACACATGAATACTGGGGATAGTATTTCCCTGTTTTGCATTGTTCGTAATGGTATCACACACTCTTGTTCTGAGAACTTGTGCAATACAAGGGGCAGTCTGATGCACCACCCACAGAATTTTAAAGGCAGATGGCAATTTGTGTGTCTTTTTCGATTAGCCTTAAGACTTTGAAGCAGAGCTCCTGTTTAGTCTCCAATTAAGTTTTTCATTACTAAGTGTTATAGGATTTTAAACTATCTTGTCTGGCTTTTTGACTGTATAGAATAACAGAGCTTTTTATTCTGATCCCCTAAGTGTGTATGTGAGTGTGTGCATACACACATGCGAGTAATATTTAAGCTCAAACATAGGTACAAAAAATTAAAGAGAAGTAGTCATATGCGGATCTTAATTCTGTGGATAATTAGGAGTTATTGGCTGTTGAACAATGTACTTCGTGGGTTTCTGAGTCACCATCTATTTGTTAGTGAAGGAATAATATTTACTGCAGCATATACAATGCCACAGATGCCTTTTTTTCTTTTTTGCTTGATTACACAGCAAAGGAAATTGAGAATACTCAGTGCTGTGGCCACTATTCCTATCATGGGAGAATAGATAAAATAACACTCAGTTAACAACAATATAAAACAATCCAATGCTTTTTTTCTGCCTCATGGAGTTTTTGAAAGCTCTTTGCTGCTTATTTTTTTGAATTTCCCATTGATACAACTTTGGTGAGTAATTATTTGAAGACAGTGAAAAGTAAATACTTGTAGGAGAATTGTCTCTCAATGAGAACTGATGCAGTGGGCATTATAAAGGTTTTTCTTTTTTTGAAGTTACCACCCTCCACAGATTAATAGGATCCTTTTGTCTTAGACATAATACTTGCAATTATTTGTTCAACCAGATAACTGAACACAGGTGCCAGTGTTCACAACCACCGTGAAGATAAGGACAATCCCATCCTATTTTTCATGCCATGTAGATATGGGGCTCTAATGAATGAAGTCATTTATTAGACTACCTTCTCATAAATTACTATCCCCCAGTCAGATGTAATTAAAAGTTTGATGCAAGGGCTTAGCAAAAATGTGCAATAATAATATCAAATACTGTTTATTGCATTGTTGCTCCATTAAAAAATATTGCTTATCCTTGTATCAAAAACCTTGTAATATTGATATTATTCCCATAAAAAATAGAGAACTCAGCGGCTCAGAGAGCTTAAATGATTTGCCTAAAGTTAGATGTTAGTATCGGGAAAAAAAATCATGTCTATCTCAACACAAAGTCCTCGTTCCTCCTAGTAGACATGCTCTTTCCTAAAGCAGGGGCATGTCCTAAAGCAGTCAGCAAACTTTTCATAAAGTGTTCTGATAGTAAATATTTTTGGCTTTGCAGGCCATTTGGTCTCTGTCGTAACTACTCAACTCTGCCATTGTCATGGGAAAGCAGCCGTAGACAATACATAAGCAGTGAGCATGGCTGTGTTCCAATAAAACTTTATTTATGGACACTGAAGTTTGAATTTCATGTAATTTTCGTGTGTCATGAAATATTATTTTTTTGATTCATGATCATACAAAAGCAGATGACGCTTGACTTTGGCCCATGGACCATAGTTTTCCAACCCCTGTTCTAAAGCATAAATGTAGGTTTTTTAACATCGACATCATTTCTTATCAAGCACTTATGTTATCATGTGTATGATATTTCGCAATGTGCTGTGAAAGAATAAAAAAGGAAATAAATTGAGGAAAAAGGAGGCAACCTGCACACAAATTGCTAAAATACAGATGCTTGGGGAGAGGTATAATCCAATGTAGTAAATCAAATTTCTGATAAAGTGGGATTAATTTTCACTGGCCTATCAAGAGGCTTGATGTCTGGAAGGATAGAGGGGGAAAGCTTTCCAGGAAGAAGAATGGCATAAGTCAATTCAAGATAGTTGTTTTGTAAACAAAGTTATTTCGCACGTAATTATAAGTGAATTTCTTGCTAACAGCCCTGGATGTCTTACTGCCTGTAGGATGCCTTTGGGAAAACAGCAAATGTGCTCTATCCTTATGACAGTGCCCAATTGAGGATTGCCATGGGAGACAGAGGGCCCAGAACGGCTAGACCTTTGTTTTTTTAAAAATAAGGTGAAATTTTGCTTCATGCCTGAAACTATTGGATTTTTAAATGTGGCCATTTAATTTAAGAGAAGTGTTTTTTCCCCCGAAACATTTTCTGATCCAAATCTAACAATGCTGCAAGATAGATTTGGCCCAGGAGCCACCAGTGTGCAGCCTTGCAAACTAAAATTTCCAAATATGCATGATGGGCCACATCGTATACATTTCACGTCATTAAAGAATCTCAGATTTGCAAAAATGTGAAAAGGCAGTCTAGCTCAGGTCCTATCTGAAAAGCAAACATGGCTTTTTAAGTAAGGTTCAAATTCTGAGATGAAGAGACAGAAATGTGGAGTGTGTTCAGGTAGCCAGGAGGTGATTGATTTGAATCCTAACATTACATCCTAACCTTGGAAGATTTAGACTCAGGTAAGAATTGCATGTTATTTATGTGTTAACTAAATTCATGGTTCACATAAATGGTTTATCATGAAGTTGGGCATATTTTGCAGAGATCCATCCCTGGGACAGTGAAACCTGTGTAAATGCTATGCCCTCTTGAAAGTAACTTTAGGCCCAGTCAACTTTCTCAGAGATGTGAATAATGAAACAGACCACCAAAAGCTCAATTTTTAATATTTTTAATGGCTAGGACAGCTGTTACACTCAAACGCGTCATTAAAATCCTGAAATGGAGCTTTGCTTCAGCACTCAGAAGTTATACGAGGTGACTAGTAGAGTGCTTTTAAAAGTGCTATTTATATATGGTTTTAGTAAAGCTGCTCCTGTGGAGTACTTGTACTTTTAGTACTCAGAAGGGAGTGGGTGAGATGTAGATGACCAAGATCCTGCCAGTTGCCCAAACAGAAATAGCCACCTAACGATAGTAGATGCCTGTAAGAAGACCGCAGGGCTATTTTTTAAGAGTCATAGCTGCAGACATTCAGTTAGCTTGTACAAGTTCATGTTTTCATATAATTAATTATTTTGTAGTTGGACACACATATTCCAGTTGGAGATAGGCTATTCACTTTGGGTTATCCTGAGAATGGCCAAATTCTTTCTTTTGATCAAGTATAACATTTTGTGAATTAAAACTGTTTGCAGTGAAGCAGAAACCACACACAACAATTTCCATTCTAACACTAGTTTATCAAGTTTTCCAATATATACAATATGTTAGTAATGCTTAGGGAGTAGAAATGTGTGTTAAATTTAGTCACTATCTTCCAAAAGTTTAAAGACTAGGGGTGAAGAAGATATGAGTGAACAATAAAGGTAATATATAATAGGAGAAGGATGTTGTGATGAAAAAAATACACAAAAATTTTCCTAAGAGTTTAGAATGGGGAAAGATTATTACTAAGTGCTGATACTGAGGAAAGATTAATGGAAGAATTGAGAGCAGAGTTTCTTTAGACCTCCTACATGACCGTAGCTTCTCATATGTACCACCAAATGGTTGACCAGAATGGTTATATCAAAAATGTATATAGACCATCCAATTTAACTCATCTTCAACAGCCCTGAGGATTACTTATTTGTAATCTGTGCCAATATTAAGGAAAGCAGTACCGTTAAAATGAGTACCATTTTTTATTCAGAGTGTCTAATATTCACTTAGAATTAGGTGACTTTAGATATGACGTGTCTAGTACGCGGCCTGATAAGCAATGTCTACTTTCCCTTCATATGTTGACATTTGAGACTGTGCATGTGTTTAGAACTAGGTATATATAATGAGGGATTTTGCTGCATATTATACAAAACTAAGAAACAATGTTTCTCAAGATGAAATATGTTTCCTTATTTGCCAAGGTTGCCAGCAGTGCACAGTATTATTTGCTGTCCTCCCCAAGACTACAGAGGAGATAGCATTTCATCAGATTTGGGGAAAGTCTTCTTGTCATTACTATGTTTTGGGACCACAAACTCATCCATTTGAAAGTGGTTGGCTCTTTTCCTTCATCGCCAAGTTTGGTTTTATTCCTAAGTGAAGGAAATTAAAGAAATACCTTGCAGTCATCACAGGTTCCCCCCAAAATCATAATCTAGGACATTGCAGGCAAGAGAGGCATGCTGCTAGCACAGTGATTATCAAATCGGGGATAGGAATTCATTGATGGGTGATGATATTAATATAGTAGTTTATATCTAGCATTTAAAAAATAGAAGAGGATAAAGCGAATTGGATGGAGTAGACTAGAATAGAAAAGAATATTATGATTCAGCCTGTATAAGGATTAATATTATTTCACGAAACTTTTTATCAGTTGTATGTGAATGTGTACATGCACACACTGTGTCTACGGTAAATCATGGTAAAACATGAATTTCTAATCTTGAGTCAAATGAAAAATAATTTGAGAAATTATTTAATTATTCAGTTTAGGCAACTCTGAGGCTCCCCCCACTCCCATGCCATAGTTCCAGACACAGTTTTGGGAATGGTCATCCTCTGTCCTGCCTCCCTGGGTCTCCGAACCTACCCCACAACCCAGCTTCATTCCCCTCAGTGGTCTAGAAACATAGAAGCAGGATCTTTGACTGCAGAAAGAAGTGGGAAGAGGGAATGAGATGGTATTTTAAAGATTTTTATTTTTTCCTTTTTCTCCCCAAAGCCCCCCAGTACATAGTTGTGTATTCTTCGTTGTGGGTTCCTGTAGTTGTGGCATGTGGGACGCTGCCTCAGCGTGGTCTGACGAGCAGTGCCATGTCCGCGCCCAGGATTCGAACCGACGAAACACTGGGCTGCCTGCAGCGGAGCGCGCGAACTTAACCACTCGGCCACGGGGCCAGCCCCCATGAGATGGTATTTTATGTCCTGGGACATTTACAAACACAATGCTTGCTTCTGCTTATTGAGGTGTGGGCAGGAGAAGATTATGCCCTTTTCTACTTTATGCAATTACAGCTGCAAAAATACTACAAAATGCAGTCACCAGCTAGTGTGACTTCTTAATAGCTTCTCCATTACAACGAATTTAAAATACAGATTCTTTATTGTATAATTATTTTTTTCATAGAAACAATGGCCTTGAACTAGAGTTTGATACGAAACATTCTTTCTGAAATACATGAAGGGAATCATGCCTGGGCCCTAAAAAGCCTTGACCCAATCTCCTTGTTAAAAAATAGAAACCACAAATATAATAATCTCTATTAAATCCTTTGCAAGAAGTGTGCTGAAGAAATGTTTTTAAAAGACTTGATTAATGAAGTGTTTTCAATTCAATATGATTTGTGAGAACCTTGCAGATTTGCACATTTCAAAGATGTTCAATGAAAGTTGGTATAATAGAATGTGGAGATGTAAGTGTTTTTTCTTTTCAAATAAATGAGCCATGGATTGTGTACTCCTGGGTGTATTGTACACATTGCACACTGCCTCTAACAATAGCATTGTAACTTCTTTTTATCATGCGGAATTGCTATTAAACTATCTAGCAAGAAAGGTATAATTATGGACTGAGAATAATGGAAAGATGTCAGGGAGGTTCAAAATACTAGAACTCACATTCATAGAAAGACAATAACACAAATTAAAATAAATAAGGCCATAAAGTATTATGAAAACATTTTAATCTACAAAGACTTCAACTCATCTCCTCTAAGCATTTTTTCCCCCAAAACACATTGTTTCCTGCAATATAACTGTAAATTGGTTAACCGTTTCATTCAATTGTAAAGAATATTTCAAAAATCAGAAATACAGCCATTGGATTGAAAGTGTCAAGATAAAATATTGGGCATCCTCATAAGTACTTCCGAGTTCCCTGCTCTTACTCAACTATAGTACACATAGATCATAGCTTGCATCAAAATTTGTGATTAGTTTACTACAGTAAAGTGCTGACATTAAGATATTTAACATTAAGCGTGAGCATCATGTCCATCTCTGCGTATGGGTGTGAGCATTTTTGTCTTCCTTCAGTCAGGTTGCAATGAAAGGAAAAATGAAATTCTTGGTAAAAAATTGTCATGCTTTGAAAAGACTCTGCCACCCCAGGGGAGGAGTATTTTTTTACTCGAACATTTATTTCTCACACCTGTAAAGCTTAAACAGCCCCTTTCAATCCTTATTTCCTAATTATTGAATACTGCTTCCCATGCAGTTTCTCTATTTCTGTTTATGGACAAAACATGAAATAAAAATTGAACAAATCATGTAGTAAACTATTAATTTCACAATTTAAAGGATTTTTATCTCATCATATAGGTCTCTCTTATGCTAACCATCACACTGCAGGTGTGTGCCACACCTCAGCACTTTTTCCTTTAAGCAAATTGTTTTATGACCTTTCCAGATGTGTGGAACAGATAAATTAGTTATTCCTGGTAAGCGTTTTATTTTCCTTTCTCATCTTAAGTAAGCTATATTGTCTTTTCCCTTTTTTCCAGCATGTTGGTTATAGTACATTCCCCTGCAGGTGGCAAAAATGCAGTAGAGGTTTATTTTCTAACACATGATGTTTTGAGTTATGTCTGTAACTTATGAGACACTACCTCATGGTGTGTAGACAGCCACATAGCTCCCAGCATTCATTCTTCCTCACCTGACAATTTCCATGTCAAAAAGGAAGAGAAGCAATGTCAGCATTTTCGTCTTCTTTTTTTCTTTTCAAATCAAGGTAGAGACTCTTTCCTACAAGCTCCTAGCAGATTTCCCCTTACCTCTTGTTATGGGTTGAATTGTGTCCCCTCAAAATTTGTGTGTTGATGTCCTAATCCCCAGGACCTCAGAATGTGACCTTATTTGGCCATAGGGTCCTTGCAGATGTGAGTAGTTAAGATGACGTTATTAAGGTGGGACCCAGTCCTTTATGACCGGTATCCTTCTAAAACGGGGAAATTTGGACACAGAGACATGCATAAAAGTAAGATGACGTGAAGAGACACAGGGAGAAGATGGCCAAGGAGACAGGCCTGGAGCAGATCCTTCACCTCACAACTCTCGGAAGAAACCAACCCTACCCACACCTTGATTTGAGACTTCCAGCCTCCAGAACTGTGAGACAATAACTCTGTTGATTAAACAACCCAGTTGTTATGTTATGGCAAACCTAACGAACTAACACACCCCTCTTTGGCTGTTACTGGTCTCATAACCCAGTCTCCCCTGCTCCTCAGTCAAGAACTACAAAGAGTTCGGGGAAGGTAATATATCTGGTGATTTCTGTATCTCTGGTGAAAGACAGACTCTGAAGGCAAGAAGAAGAATGGGCATGCGCTGGTGGATAGACAGCTGACAATGTGTGCCACAGCTTGTCTTTCACATGCTGCATGGGTCTGGCATTCAAATATTTGTTAAATAAATGCATTATCTTAAAATTGAATTCTTTATCCTTCCTTGACTTTGGAAAAGTATAAATGGAATTTTGTTTTGGTCATTCCTTATTGTGTTTTTGCATTTTTTAGCTTTAAACCACCAATGCCAAAAAAAAAACGATGATACCCCACTGCTACAAAATGTTTTCATCTTTAATTTTTTGTTCTCCCTGTAGAATAGTAGGACCTAGAAAAAGATCTCATCGGTGGCATATTCTCTTACTTTCTCTGACCCAGGGTAGAGCTCCTTCTGTTTGAGCATGACACCTTATAAGAATGTTGACTCTTCCTTTCTAGGTCCCCCTGCTCTTAAACTCTGCCTTAAATAGCGCTTCCCACCCCAGCTCCCTTTTTGGATTTACCCTCCTCATTTCAGAATATCCTCCAGTTTTATGCCATGTAAATCAGCAAGGGAAAATAGGGTATGCTTTTCTCCTCTGTAGGAATTTCAGAGAGAACATCCTAGTCTTTTAGGAATTTCATTTCTTTTAGTAAAAGTAATGCAGCTGCCTGGAATCCTTTGTCTATTTCTCTTTGTCCGTCTTCATAAAGGTTGTAAATAGTATGACTGTTAGAATTGATTGGCCACGGTTTGATCTTTTGCGTGACATTACCTTAGGAGCTCATAAAGCTTGTACTTACATCCAAAGGCAGTTATTCCTAGTAGCCTGTGGGTGTTCAGGGGGGAGAAAAACACCACCTCAGGATTGGAGGTTTGGACTTATTAGTTCTCTTCGGAAATGTTATATGCCCTTTATTTTAGGTTGTAAACTTAAAACGGAGCTTTGGAACTGGGCTAGCATATCGAAAAAATGCCCCTGTCACAAAAAGTAAAGTTTAGCATCAATCTAAATGTTACATTGAATCCATTTAGTTAGGCCAGAGGTCTCCTTTTCATTTCAGTCAAGCTACTTTTTGCTGTTTATGAATGTCTGTGTGAATAGTTAAGGTTCTGTGTT
Source organism: Equus przewalskii (assembly GCF_037783145.1). Lineage (NCBI taxonomy): Eukaryota > Metazoa > Chordata > Mammalia > Perissodactyla > Equidae > Equus > Equus przewalskii. Next base: position 17,545,652 of record NC_091845.1, read on the forward strand.
TCTGAGGACCAAACTTTGTTTTGAAGAAAATGTTGGATAATTTCTTTTAGATTAGCAAAGACTTCCGAATCTATTCCTTTTAAGTTTATATTGCTAGCAAGAGACTAGAACATTATACCCCAGCACCTCTCATCACCTGTTTCATTCTGGTGAAGCAAGATTGAGTGGCCTTTGTCTCTTTTCTGAGTGTGAAGCTTGGATCGACCTGTCATGTTTGATTATTAATTTGTACTTACATTTTAAGAGTCATTGGAGGCTCCCGAATGGCTGCTGTGGGTCTGAAAAGCCTTTAGGAGCCCTAAATTTCAGAAATGGTGGGTATATGCCTCACAGGCTGTTAACTCCAGTGTCATCAGGAAATATTGAAGTTGAAAAAGCAAGCTGATGGTGAATTTTCGCCTTTGACCGTATTTAGAACAGTGTAGTTTAATGGAAAGGGAAACAAACCAAGAATGTGAGCCCTGGGGTCTGATCCCAGGTCTCTCACCAAAATGCTGTGTTTCCATGGTTCGGTTATTTAACCTATCTGTGCTTCATTTCTGCTGGGGAGGCCAAACAGTGTACAAGGTGAGAACATAAGCTCTGGAGTGAAAGTCTTAGCTTTATCAATCACCAGCTGTATAATAGTATCTGCCTTATACAGAGTTATGGTGAGAATTCCTTCATTCCTCTTAATCATTCATTCACCAGACAAATATTGATTTTCTCCCACATTCTAGGAGTTGGGAATACAGCAATGAATTAGAAACAAATAAATAACAAACACATATAAACATGTATAATGTTTATATATAGTGAGATACAGTGAGATGTGCTTTGGTATGTCTGTGACTGATGGAAGTGAGGGGTGAGTAATAACTTAGAGGGTGGAAAGGGCAGGCACATTTAAGCTGAGCAGATAACATTTATGCTGCATTCTGAATGACAAAAAGAAACTGGAGTGCAAGAATAAGGAGGTGAGCCCAAAGGTGACAAGAAGTTCAGCTCTTCAGAGGGGCAAAGACAAGGACAGTGGCATGGCTGGATGTCAGAGATTAGGGGATGGGGTTGAAGGAAGCCTGGGAATAAAGGTGAGGGATGTGAATGGCTTAATATGGTGCCTGCACATAAATGTTAGCAAATTAGCTATTATTATTGTTCTCTCAAAAGGGTCTCACGAAAAAAATGCTGCTAGTTCTTGAACACCTTTATGTAAAATTAATAGCGGTCCCTAGAGAAGAGCATCATTTGGGATTTGACTTTCGTTAGATTATGATGCAATGGATATTTGAGTTTTCATTGTGGTCACTTGTAAGAGATTTCTAAAAACATCTCTTTGGTCCCTTTCATTAGAATCACCCCCTTCTTTTCTTGACCTAATTTTCCTTCTATCCATTTCCCTCCCCAATGTATCTGTCATTTTCACATGTATACATTGTGTTAATATACTATTGCTTTGAAGCTTTATATACATCAGAGTTTTTCAGAAAAATGATACTATACCATCTCATCTGTCATTAAAATATACGTCACCCAAAGTAAATTAAAAGCTATTATACTAGAAAAATGCTATGAAAAATCCACCATATTTGCAAATATTTACAAACAGACATCAGAAGTATTTTCAACCTTGTCAGATAATAAATTCAAATTAGTGAAACTTACTATTGTTTTTTAAAAAATTTTATTGAGGGAGAAAAACATCAACAAGTGACAACATTGTTTCTTTTTGATTAAGGGTGTTAGTCGCTACTTCAAAATCCGTTTCTGCTTGAGGTTGTCCTTTTTCCACAAAGGAAGGAGAAGTCTTTTTCTTGTGGCATTTTCTTCTTAGAGGTAAATAAAAGACAAGGGAGAATAGCAAGCTGCTTTCTTAAAACCTGGTAGGCAATAGTAAGGGTTGGCTGTTTGATGATGTTGCAGTGGTAAGATGCCTGGAATTCCCTAGACTTCATGGTTTGAGCACACAGTTCCCAGACTCCCTGCATTTCTAACACCATTTGCAAATTCTGGCTTGATAATTTGCTAGAAGAACTGACAGGAGTCCCTGAAAGCTATTATACTCATGTTTGTGGTTTATTATAGGGAAAAGATATCTGCTAAAATCAGCCAAAGGAAGAGACACATAGGGCACAATCTGGAGAGGTCCAAAATGCTAAGCTTTTTGTGTCCTCAGGATGTGTTACCTTCTTGGCTTTGAGGTGTAGCCATACACCAGGAGTACTGCCAACCAGGGAAGCTTGCTAAGCCTCAGTGTCCAGAGTTTTTATTGAGGCTTCATTACCTGGTCATGAGTGACTGATTGCACACCAGGTTGAGCTCCATCTCCATGTCAACTGATATCATGTGACCCAAATCTCTCACTTTCAGTCACATGGTTGGTCTTTCTGATATGGCCAGCTCCCGTCCAAGACTATTAGTTGTGGCTGGTCCAGTATGGCCAGTCCCCACCCTAAACAAAGATATTCTAGCAGTGTGACAGATTACCACGCAGAGGCTGAGGGCAAAAGCCAGATCAAGGACAAGGCCAAATTCTTAGTGCAAAAGAGAAGAGGGTGTCACTGCATAGATTCTGGAATCAGATATTCTAGAGGGTGTTGCCGCGTGAACTTGCTCACGTCACCTAACCCCTCTTAGACTCAGCACTTCTCTTGTGTACGCTGGGAATAATTACAGTATTGTCTCAACGAGCTTTCTGAAGATTAAAAGATAGGGGCACGTAGGATTCCCATGGTAGCTTTAGCTGCTGCTGTTTTCATCATTTCAAGGATTATTTTCAATATTGTGTTATTATTCTTGTTATGGTAAGTATTTTTATTAATGTTATCACTACTTGAAGTAGCCAAGGTGTAAGTTCATGGTTTCTGGGCCTTTTTGGGTACTTTCCCATCTCGTTTGCTTTGTCTGACTATTCATGGACTCTCTTCGTCACTTAGTCTGTTTCTTCTTTCTCCGCTTCCATAGGAACTCCTCTGCAATTTTACTGAGAATTCCAAGAGTAAAGAGCTTTTTTCCCCCTATGTTTTTGTTTGTTTTTAGAAATGCTCTGGCAGTGATTATGCAACCGCGGTAGCATAAACATTTGGTGATGACATTATCTCATTCCCTTTTGAATTCATAGTACAAAGAGAGAGATTTGGGGGGTTTTTTGTGTGTATATGGAAATTCTTCTCAGAGAATGTTCAAGTTCTCTTAACCAAAGTAAAAACACTTTTTAAAGGACACTTGTTCAATGCTGTATTCTTCTCTTCAATTTGCTAGTAATGAAATAGACGTCTCACCACGTAGTAAATGTTTTTAGTTCAAAATGGCAAAATTACATTGCCAACCTTCAGATTTGCATGGCTGGCAGGTTTTATGAAAAAGGTAATACTCAGGTATTCATCTGGTCTTGTATTCAGCCTTAGTTTTGCAAAGAGGCTTCTGACAGAAAGATTTCCTGTAATAGATTATTCACCCATGAAAACTTAAGTCTGGTATATGTTATAGAAAGTAATTACAGCAGCCTTATTTGTAGTTTTAAGTAATCTTATTAACATGCAAATGCTTTTTATACCAACTTACATTCTCTTAGAAGTGATAGTAGCTGTTAAGAACAGTTTAACTGATGCTCATAAACAAAGCAGTGCCTACAGAGCGTTCTGCTTTGTGGACAAGGGAAGCAATGCCTGGTTTTTCTTCCTTTTTTTTAAAGAGCAGATACTAGTTGCTTGTTTTTCTTCCTTGATTCTAGAATGCAGCCTTTACAGTACCTTTTACTTATTATGATTATTTTTTGGATGTCTCCCACCCATATAGGTGAGCTTCTCTTACAAGGCCCTGTGTTTATCAGAGAGCCCAGCAACAGCATTTTTCCTGTTGGCTCAGAGGATAAAAAAGTAACTTTAAATTGTGAAGCAAGAGGCAACCCTTCACCTCATTACAGGTACAGTGGAAAGTCTGAAAATCCAAATGAAGAAAAAACGATGAGACAATTGTGAATTTTTTTTTCTTCAATATAGTTATGCCAGCAGTAAGAAATAATTCATGAATCTATAGTCCTATGCTATATTCAGCAGATCCAATACATAAACATTTGGATCCAGACCATATATATTGGCTTGATTATTTACTTTACAGTAAGATTTCATGATTAAAGATAAACACAGTAGAATCTCTTAAGCAATGTCTTTCATTGATTTATAGTGCGATTTAATTTATAACTTGGCTTTTAATATATAAACATGTACTCATGGGGGGATAAAATTAAATGTGTTCTAAAGGTATTTACAAATCATAGTTTTAAAGAAGATGTTTCAGCATCTATTACACTTCCTTTCCTGTTTTTACTGGGTGTGAGTTTGAAGGTTCATTAAAGATAGAAGAATAAAATACTTTCTGTCTAAAGTCATTTTAATTTTTCTTGAAAAGAAAAATATATTTATTAGATTTTTTCATGTAACAGTGTATATTTTCCAGATTATATGAATAATATTTGTTCCCTGAAAACCTTCAAACATCACAGAAAGGTATAAAGAAATAGAAAAAAAATCTAAACTCTCGTCACCTTAGGATAAAGATATTACTATTTTGGGGATGATGGTGGATTGTTTGGATGAGATGGATATTTATTAAAACACAAAATTAACAGTTTTATTAAATAACACAAAATTAACAGTTTTTATTCTTGTGTGTGTTAGGAGACACACTTTAACGAAGAAATGAATTATTTATGAATAGCGTATCCTACTTTCATAAAAGTGGCTGTGAGAAGGTGCTGGAGGCACCTTGAAAACAACGTGTTCTTTTAAGTACTGTGAACATTTGTCTCAAAAACTGTTTACAATATTGGTTTGCTTGGTAAAACCTTTTTTATAACCTGCAGAGCAAGCAGACTTTAGCCTATATTAATAAAATTCTAAATGTTTGCAATAGTAATGTAGATCTTTTTCAACTTGTATTGTTCTCTTAACCCATGTAAATAATAGAGGCCAACAGTCGTTGTTAAATTGGGTCAGCATTGGGTTTGAAGGTAGACCTTTGTATTTTTGCATCTGGAAGTAATCAAGGTCAGTCTCTTTCAGCAATATTCGTCAGCATGTGTTTTGAGCACGTATGGTGTACTTTCAGCAAAATAAACATGATTCCAGATTACTGCTCAGAATCGGCAGAGACGATAAAAAGTTTTCTCTGCCTCTTCCTCTCCCTACAGAAATTAGAAAAGTATAATATATGATTGAAAATACAAAAACCTGTATTTTATGAACTATATTTTATGAGTACTTTATGAACTAGCTCATAAAATTCCACTTTTTGTATTTTCAATCATATATTCAATTAATCAGACTTAAGCACATGTAACATCTGGAAATATTTTCTTCTTTTGGGGAAAGATGAGCAGATCAACTTAACAAGACATTATCTTGGAAATATTTTTTTCCAGCATTTTCTTAGGACATTCTAATACTTTTTAAATTAGCATCTGTTTGTTTCTCCCTGAAATGGAAGATTATCCTTTAGACATGACTGTAAATATCATAAAGAATCCATGTGAATGACTCATGTGTGGGCTGTTTTTCTGTTGTCAGTAAAGTTGTATTTCCTGGCATTTATCTTAGGAATAATTTGATGATAAATGTGTTCAGCTGAAAAATTGTCAAGATACAAGATTTAGTCATACTAACGTGTACTTCTAAGTGAATAGATTAATTATGTTTGTAAAGTTTCATCAAATATCAAGAAGTATTGAGTTTAGAAATCCAGAAATAGCCTTTTGTCGTAATTATTTCGTTGTATACCAGGTATTTATTGTAATGCCAAAGAGCCTGTATTTAAACATATTGATAACATGTATGAAATGTTGATGAAAAAGTGCTGTCATTTGCACAGTACTTCTTATGTCTTACTATATGTCCCGGGATGTTATATTTTAAAATTTAAACAAAATCTGTAACTGAGACTAGGAGATGTGTGACTTAAATTGATTTATCAGTTTTAAGTCTGATGAATAAAGACATTTAGCATGCTAGGTATTGTTTTAAAATATTTTTTTGTAGCCAAAAAAAGCAGACACTTTCATGATAACTGTAAAGATTGTCTGAAGTTAAGACTTTGAACCAATATAAAATTTCACTTAAATTGAAGGTTTATAGTCCCTAGAAATCAAGATCTTAAAAAAGCACAAGGAACCTCGTTTCATTGTGAAAATGTTAGGCTTTCCTATAACAAGCAATAGCTCCCTGTTACTCATGTTATCTGCATAAGAAATAAGTTGTGCCAATGGAGTAAATAGGAATATAAAATAATGTGGGTTCTAATTATAACTTTATCTACTTAGAGAGCACCTTCATTTATGGCCTGATTTTTTTTTTCCCATAGCTTTTAACTTTAACAGTTAACCAGGTACTATTCTATGTTATTCTTTAAATGATTCAGAAGAAAATATGTTTGCTTATTCTTTTTTTTTTTTACTATCCTTTAAAAATTACAGATAAATAGTATGAATATGTAATAACATTGAGGACATAAAGAAAGGATATGAGGATTTCTTTACATGAAGTCAGAGAAAGGATATGTTTTTGTAAGTATTTATAAATATAAGCAAATAGATAAGAAGGTAGGTAGATAGGTAGGAGGGAAGGTAGATAGGTAGGTACATAGATAGGTGGATGGATGGACGGATGGACAGATGGATGGTCAGCTAAGGAGGAAAATTAGGGGCCCATGTGAAACCACAAGTTAAAGAGAATACAAACATGTTCCCCAAATTCAGAATAAAGTTTAAGCATCTTATAAATGAATGTCCTTTGAAAGCCCAGAGCCTGTCTTGGAGACTGAAGCAAAATCATCTAATGAGAGATTTTGTCTGTGTTATTATCCCATTGGGTAAAAAGAATTCTTAATTGGCCATATTAGAAATCCAAAAGTTCAGAAATTCTCAAGAGAAATTACTTGTCTTAGGGTTTAATTGAGAATTTTCTTCTTTCTTTTGCATCTCCCCGCCTGAGCCCCAAAGCCTGCATTTAAAGGTTAATTAGTATTCAGTCTCATTGTAATTGCTGATGATGCTGAAAGAGGTTACCCTGAGGAAGTATTAATACCTTTTTTAGATAGGAAGGATTTTCTCTGACTTTTCATAGGGTTAGAAATGCCCACAATTTGCTAATATGAAAGAACTCAAGTAGAAGGATCTTTGGTCACTTGTACTGATGCCATTTAGCATTTAAAAGGACCACATGTTTGGGCCAGACTCGGGTAAAATATAACAGTGCCAGTAGGGACCAGGCAAATAACAAAACTAAAAGAGATGAGTCTGCCTTAAGAATATATAGACACATTGAATAATGACTGGAAACTATCTACCACTCAGCCACAAGCCCAGCACGTGGCCATGACTGCTTCTCAGCACTGGCCACTTGTTACTATTGGAGAATCTTGGTGTAATATTACAAAAGCTTTTCAAGAGATGTTTAAAATTCAGATATTTTCTTTTTTGGAATCTCTCTACTTGTAGTGTTAACTCCTCTGCTTTTCTTTTTAAACATAATGTAAGCCAAAGAAAATAAGTCTTAAAGCTAAATGTGGGTCACATAGACTTTGCATTTTCAATGTTTAGTCTAGCTCAAGACTTAAGAGCTGTGCTGTTCAGTATGGTAGCCAGTAGCCAAATGTGGCCCTGTAAATTTAAATCATTTAAATTAAAAATTCAGTTCCTCAGTCAAAGCAGCCCCATTTCAAGTGCTCAGCAGCCACATGTAGCTAATAGCTACTGTGTTGGTTAGAACAGAGGAACATTTCTTTGCTTGCACAAAGTTCTGTTGGATGACACTGCTCTAGACCGACCCTTGGATCCACAGCTCTTTTCTGTAAATTCTCTTCCATTTTTTTCTCTTCACAAAGAAGCGACCAGAACGTCATTCTCTTCCAGCTCTATGAAACAAGCAAACTGTTTTAATAAAGTGCAGTGTAAGGAATCTTGGATATACACATTGTAACGACTAAATACCATTGCAAAGTGCAGGTCTTCCCTGGCCACAGTTTCACCCTGTTAGGTTCCTCATAATGGAGTCACATTTGACACATACTTAATTTACTGAAAGTCAACTAAATGCATTCAGTATAAGAAAGGAAAGGAAAATAAAGTAATAGACTAATTTCTGCTCACCGTTTATTCAAGGAGTGATTGTAAGGAAGAGAAATTTAAGTTTGTTTGTTGTCTCTACACGCACACACACACACAAACATACACACTGCATAATGCTATACATGGTATGACGTAGAGTACTATATTTTGCTGAATGTATGTCCTATATATGTGCTATAAATTTTATATATGTGTCATATATATTCTATGTATAGAATATAGCATATATGTGCTATATATAATATACTGTATATTACATATAATAACATATGACACATTTTAAGCATAATTCTGATTATATGCAATTTGTCCCTTACATATATCCTGTCACCATGTAAGATCCAATGTGACAGTTATTTTACTTTTATGCCCCAAAGCAAATAAGAGTTATTGTTTCTCTAAATTCTCTTGGCCCCTAAGGAAATATAATCTTTTCTGCTACATCACTAGACCCAGTTCTCTATATTTATCCTCAAACTCAACTCCTTTTAGCATCCTGTCTTCAAAGATGAGCTGTGGTCCCCATACCCACAATCAGCCACTAAGAGCAATGAAATGTTCATATGGTTGGAATGGTTGAAAACCGTAAAAAATAAAGAATATCTATAGTACCTGAGGCAAAGAGAGATAGACTGCATCTCTTACAGGACGTTTGAAACTTGGCTGTCCTGCCATCTCTCCCAGCACTGGATTCCGTGCTCCGCCAATGCACTGCCCGTGGCACCCAGTGCCTGCCTTTATTATCAAGCTTATCAAAATAAAATGTGATTGCTTTGGTAGGATGTAACTCCCTTAAAGGTGAACACACTGTGTCCTTCATCCTTACATTCCAAATGCCTGGCAGATAGTGAATGCTCCATGGGTGGCATGAAGAAAAAAAAAGGAATGATTTAGTGAGGGGAAAACAAACAAGAGGAATTTGGGATTAGAACACTTCTCAGAAGTCAAGAATGTCATGAAGGGTTGCAGCATCAGAAGCGGTCAATAGTTTATTCCACAGAATATTCTTACGTTTGGATTGATCCCCCCTTTTTGGCTCCTTTTTAAGACAGACTGCTCTTGAGGTCTCAAAGATGGCTGCCTGAAATTCCAGATTTACTTATATCCTCCCCATAGTGTCAACTGGAAGAAAAGGGCAGCTTTCCTGTTAGTGTCATCAAACGCTCCAAATGGTGTCAGAAAAACATGAGAATAAAAACATAGCTAATACTGTCAGCAGTCAATACCCAGGAGGAATGTAGAGGTTAGATTTTAGATATTAAAGGTGGCAGTATAAAAAACTAATTTACATCTTTTTTGTTCTTCTTTCTTATGCTTTTGCAGTGGGTTGAGGATTGAGGAGGAAAGCTAACACGTGCTGATCAAACACAAGTTAAATCAGTTGGGTCACATTCACACTCTGGGGTCCAAGACATGGAGTGTTCTGAGTGGCCAGGCCTGGGTCATGTGAGGTGTGGCCTTTTCAAAGGAGAACGAGAGAGCTGCTGCCAGAAAAGCTAAAATGGTTGCAGCGAAGGCAGAAATAGCAAACATCTACAGTTCTCCTCAGAATAATTTTAAGACAATCACTGATCAATTTGAACTAGGCTATAACTATGTAAACTGAACAATTGTTTTTAATCGCAGTGTAACTCTACTCAGTTTGTTTTCTTTAATGTATATGTTTAAAATGTATCAGTGAATGAGAAATGGGAATCTGTGTCATAAAACACATTTTAAAAACTCAATTTTTGAAAATATAGCATTGCAATTTAACTCATTTATATCTTCAGCAATTATTGCTGAAGCCTAACTAGTTATTTTTGGATAAAGTATTGAATATGCAAATTCAGATATTCATTCTTTCAAGGGCTGCAATTATTCTCATCACTTCAGTAAACATATTAACAAACATTGCATTTGAACACAAATGCATTTGCTTATTAACTTGAGAGCCGCATCTAAAACCACAAATTGCTTCTGTGATTAAATTCCTAATTTTCCTGTCAAACCCCAAATAAAGTATTGCCTGTTGATTTAACAAGTGTTTAGTGTGGTCATATTTCCCAAGCCCAACCCCAGCACCCTAAAAATTTTAGTAAATTATTTTGTTCTTTTAGCTTTGTTTTCTGCTGAAGTCTAACATATGACATTTCTTTTTCTTTCTCGCCAGAACATTCCTTATATTTCCATTGTCCTAAGCAGATTTTGTGTGGTAGTGTAGATATCCTGAAGGACAATAACTTGATACAATCAGCTGTGAGGTGAATTATATCCTTGAATTATTCTGAAACTACCTGAAGTCATTCAATTTGTTTTCAGTTTTGTTACGTTCAGTTTCAAAGGGTGACATACCCTAAGCTTGTTATCAGATTCTAGCGGAAAACCCAATTCAGGGCTTGGTGCCTTAAATTATACTAACAAGAATACATATCCATGTTTATATTCATTATTGTTATTCCATACTAGTGTGGTTTTCTGTAAAAGGTTGCCATATCCAATAATAACTAGTATGGTAAATAAATACCAACTAGTAAAGAAAATAGAAATAATTATGTATTAATTCCCCATCTTCCAGATGTTTATTGATAATATGGATGACTACTGTTAGGGATGACTATATGGAGGCTAGTTATGGCTACGTTATGGTTAGAGGGTACAATTAGATTACTCCATTAAGGAAATGTCTTTGAGTACCTACCATGTACCTCCTATTATAACTGATGGTGGGAATTCAACTGTGTCTGAAATAGTCGTCATCCAATGGAGCTTATACACTCTGAAAAGCACCTTTTAATCTTAAGAATTTAGACTTTTTATACTGATTTAAGTCATTATTATATTGATTTGTGTTTGCACACACACACATACTCACACACACTTTTATACGTAGTTTGTTCTTTGTATTGGAAGTCAGTGATTCATATACTCTCAGCCATTGTTGTTTTAGTTTTTTTTCCTGGAAGTAACAATTACAGTTTTCATCATTTCAAAGTAATAACTACCAGTTTTGAAATATCTCCTGTGTTAGACACCTTATGCTTTAAAATCAAGATTCCAAAACTGTTGGCCCATGGGCGTGCACAATGTTTTAAAGAAGTTGTGTTAGAATTTTTTGTGTGGTAGGGGGCAGGGGATTTGCTATAGACTCCACCATTCGGTTGTAGTGGGCTTGGCCCAGTTTTCTGGCTCACTTTACCTGTCAAGCCTTTGGCCAGTGAGGTCAATACTTCCAGGGTCCTGTTGTATAAAGGATTTAACTGAGATTTAGAAGAAGTGGATTGATCCAATGCATGCTGGCTCAGGTAGACTGGCACAGTAAGCAGCCCAGGACTTCTCATTCCAGCACTGCAAGTATTCACCTCCAGCTATTGGCCCAGAATCAAATTCACATAAAATTTGCACACTAAGCAGATAAATAGGATGAGAGCTCATTGACTGAGAACCAGTAGATGTGTGGAACATGAATAATAAACTGTTCCTCACTTGTGGATTTGAAAAGCAAACCTTAATTCATGTAGAATGAGTCTTTGAACACTGAAGGTTGACAGTGAACTTATGAGATCATTCAAGAGTGTTAACAACGTGATGATTATGCAGAGGTGCTTAATCTTGTGACATTTACCACCACGCTAAAGCTACAAGGTTAGTCTGTTACTGGAGCACAATGTAAATGTTATATGATTGAAATGCTGGTGTATGTAGCCTGAAGAGCTGTGGGGCTGTCTTCTTTTGCTCCAGATCACTGCATTAAGCCTTTTGGAAGAGAATTTGGGTATGCAAATATTACTTTTCTCAAGTTTTAAACAATTTCCATGTTTCAAAAAAAATTTCCTTCTGAGACTTTGAGTTAATCAGCAACTTGAAAATTCCTTCATAAAAGTAGACATTGGATTGCAAATGTGCAAAACTAAAAGGCAATATCTACCTCTAAAGCCTCCCAAATTTGTGTCCTGAATGTGCCATTTACCTGTCGCACTTTACTACCAGGTGAGGTATGAACTCTGAGTAGTTGGATTATAATGTACTGCAAAGCAAACTAGCCTAATTTATAGATTTATTGGATACATACTTTGTGAAAGAAGGAGTATGTGTGTATGCCTTCCGTTTTTCTGAATGTTTCTTATACAGATGAAAATATCAGGAGTATTTAGAAAGCAGGCTGAAATATGAATATTTTGCATTAGGAACTTAAGTGCACTCTTTTCTCAGGATAAATTAATGTTTGGACTCCCAGGCCCCAGAGGTTGCTTACACATTTTAGAATGGAAATAAAGACTACCCTTTTGAATTCATGTATTTTCAGCAAGAGGAAAAACAATGTTTAATAACATTGAGAAATTTTATATCATCTGGGGTGAGTTCCATTTAATGATAAATAGTCTTAGAAAGGAGAAAAATATATTGCTTTGTTAAAAGAAAATTAACATTCCCCTGGGTATCTCAAGTATATCTTAGCTCTGAGGAGTTTGCTAAAACAAATGCACTTTTAGTATAACAGAAACATTTAAAAGAGTAGTTTTTGCCTTTTCACAAAGTGAGATAATCTAGGGAGTGTGCCTGTGTGAGTAAGACTGAGCTAAAGGAATTAAGAAACATTTATGCATGATAGAACAAATCTTTTCCATTTGGGTTCTTTAGTCAAAACTTTAGGATGATAGCTTACTTTTAGATCTTAGGTGCTTACTGAAATAAAGTATTTTCCCACATACTATATGATCTCTTAAATCTTTCCACTATTAAATAGGAAAGAAGAAGTGCTTCTCCATATTTTAATATCTTTACAGTTTTCCACATAGCCACTGCACCTTTATTATTTATCGGCTAAACACAAAAACACAATTTTCAAATGAAGCCATCAAGCATGCTTAGTCAGGCCGCAAACATTTTAACTCTACAGCCAAAATCTTTTTTTCCCCCATACAGACTGTACTTTGTAGATAAACAAAACACAATGACCCTTTGTCATAAGAGTCTTCCATTCAAAAGTGTGTGAAATTAACTACATCTTTCCCAATTTGAGTTTAGAGGAATTTTCCCCACTGCAAGCATTAAGTTACTTAGTAACTAACAGACCGTTTACAGCTTAAAAATTCAACCCATCCGTTTAGGATTTACTGTCAGATTTATTCTATGAAGGTCAAGCACAGCATGTGTCTCGTCCCGTCTTTTGCTGACTTCTCAGGCAGGTATAAATGCAGACAAACCATATATAGAAGGCAGTTTGTTCCACATGAGAGGAGATGACCAAAAGCATTGAATCTATCAGGTTACATATAATCGACATGTACTCAATGGGGATGGAATAAAAGAAAAACAAAATGAGCAGACAGGTTTGCAGCCTTTGGCAGAGCCTCCTCCCACATTAGCAGTGGTGCCCACCCATTCTGAGTGACTACCTTGAGCTACAAGCTTTGCATATATTGTCTACATAAATTTATAGGACAACCCTATGTGAAAGATGGCTTTCTCTTCATGTTACATGTTAAAAACTTAGGTTTAGGTGAGTATAAATGAAAAACCTTAGTTTTCCATCTTGTTTGTAGGGAAAAGCCCAGTTCGTCCCTGCTGTGTGTTTCTTCCCTGTGAGTCTCGTTTACTGCTCAGACAAAACATTTCACTTCTAGTCACCAAACGTGTGGCTTTTCTTCCCCATGTCAAGAAAATCTCTGTGACACCAGCTAGGTGTCCTACAATTTGACTCAATTCTGACACTTTAGCTGGAGACAGTGTCAGATCCCAGAGGTTAAGGCTCAGTCCTGTAAGACTGCTTCCACCACCACTTCAGATGCCAACCGCTGGTAGTAAGACCCAGGTTACTCACAACTGCTGTCCAACCTGGCTGCAAATCGGGGGCTCCCAGGACCCTCTCATCAAGTTTGATGAATTTGCTAGAGCTGCTCGTAGAATTCAGGGAAACATTTCCTTACAATCACTAGTTTATTATAAAAGGATATGATGAAAGATACAGATGAACATCCAGATGGAAGTGATGCCTAGGGCAAGATATGTGAGAAGGGGCTCAGAGCTCCCGTGCTCTGTCCCAGGCGCCACCCTCCCAGCACCTCTACGTGTTCACCAACCTGGAAGCTCTCCAAACACAGTCGTTTGGGGTTTTATGAAGGGTTCGTCACATAGGCATAATCCATCATTAACTCCATTTCCAGCCTTTCTCCCTTCTCAAGAGAACAGGAGGAAAGCTGAAAATCTCAAGCTCCTAATCATGGCTTGATCTTTCTTGTCACCAGTCCTCATCCAGGAGCCATCTAGGAGCCCACCCAGAGTCACCTCATTAGAACAAAAGATGCTCCTATCACCCAGGGAATCACAAGGGTTTCAGGAGCCCTGTGTCAGAAGCAGTGTCAAAGACCAAATATTAGAACCAAAGATGCTCCTCCTGCTCTTCTCAGCCAGGAAATTACAAGGGTTTCAGGAGCCCTGTGTCAGAAGCTGGGGGCAGAGACCAGTATAAATTTTCTGTTTCCTCACAGGGAGTTAATTTCCATGGTCACACAGCTGGTGAGGGGTGCATCCAACCTGTAAACTAAGGTACACTTGGTTCTGAGTCCCATTTCTTTTCATTATGCTGTTACATGATAGGAATAGCTAAGGCTTGGGGACTAGACAGGGTGTGGGGGCAGAAACTAGGAAACAGGAAAAAAATCTCCATGAAATTGTGAGCTCTGTGAAGGCCAGGGCATTCTTCACCACATCCTCAGAACTTAGAAAACCGCCTGACATATATGCATCAGTAAATGTCTTTTCACAAGGGTGGGTGGCAGGGAGGAAGGAAGGAAGGTAAGAAGAAACGAAAGGATGGCGGGTCGGCTTTCTGATTATAGTTCTTGAGTATGAAATAGGCTAACTCAAGAGTGAGGAGTTCTTATCTGGTTCTGTCCCCCATGGGCATTCCATGGTTGCTTCCTGGGGATAGTGTAGACCAGTTCTTCTGACACGTGAATGTCTTTGTTAAACACTTGGAGGTCTCATTAAGATGCTGATTCTGATTCAGTAGATCTAGGATAGAGCCCAAGGTTCTGTGTTTCCAACAAACTCTCAGATGATGATGAGGATGATGATGATGCTGGTCTGCACACCACATTGTGTGCAGGAGTACAGAGTATTCAGAACATGGATGGACAATTTTCCTTTATTTCATTTCCTTTTCTGAGTTTCTGTAGTTCTAGGATTTGGGGAGGAATAAGATGAGGGAGAGTTAATCAGTGTTTATGGTTCGAATGGAAAACTCTAAAGGCAGAATTAAAGTGAAAATAGAAGAAAGAGACTCGAAATGTACATGTAAATATGGACTTACTCTGGGAAAGATCATAGGAGAGTTAATCTACAAACAAAGCAAAACAAAAACCACTGGCAGAAATCTGCCACAAAGGAGAAAGAGATGACAGCTTTTTCTATTTCTTTCTAATTTTGTTCTTTTTAAGTTCCAAAGAGAAAAGTTGGGGTCTCCAGTTTTTCCTCTTAATTTCATTTTGGTCTCTCAGGAGAAATACTGCTTTAAACTTGGGAGACTTTTGTGAGAATAAAGAAAGAAAAATCAAGAAAGTCTTGATTTAAAAAATGAGCAAGTGATAAAATATTACTTTGAGCAGTAGGGACCAAATTTATAAACTTACCCATTTCCTATACCTCTATTATTAAAATTTTATTATGCATTATATTTCAGATATAGAAAATGATATAGACATGCAATCAGATATATTGATCAACATCCATATAACCATTACTCAGTTTAAGAAATAAAACCAAAACTAAATTTCCTAGTGCTTGTACCCAAAATACATCCCACTTTCTCTTCATGAGAGCTCTAAAATACGTTAGAGTTGAGATTTATAATTTTATACATTTTAAAATATATTAATTCCTAATATTACATTATGTGTTTTTAAGATTTTATGAAAATGGTATCAAGCTGCATTTTAAAATTCATTTTACACCATTGTTGGTGAAACTTTTCCATGTTTATAAAAGTTCATCCATTTTCACAGCATAATATTTCATTAAATTTTATGTACTTTCAATTGTGATAATGTTCACATTTTATCTCTTTATATGCTTTCACAGTATATAATATGTGTATAATATGTCCAGGTTAAATATTTTATATATTAATACAATTTTTAGATGGCCCATAACATGATTGAAGAACTCTGGGCTAGAATTCAAATGGGTCCTACTCCTGAACCAGCCAGTTAAGAGTTTGGGGACAGTTGACAGTTCACTCAGCTGTTTTGTTGAAATCCTCATCTGTAAAACAGGCATCATATTACACATTTTCTCAAAATTATTATAAAGAGCAATCGAGATGATTGTTATAGTACGCTAAAACTTATAGAACTGATAGCAGTGCAATTTTATTATAAGAATTAAGGCTTCTAGGAGGTGGATGGTGCAAGTTATACAATGAATGTAGTCTTGAAATTGTGGGATATGAATGAGGTTTTAAAGTTGAAATCTATTTTGATGTGTCAAGTATACTTACTGTTTAAAAACTTGTTTTTTTTCTGTTGAAAGCTTCTTTAAAAACTAGCTTTTTTTCTTTTTTTCTTTTGGCTTCTCATTGATAATTATGGCTCTTGGGTTAGAGCCTTTACTGTTTCAGAGCCCCTAGGTGACATTTAGGGTCTCTTACCACAGTGTACCATTTAGTAAATAGCACTGTGATGGCTTAGGAGAGTGGAGAGGGCCTCGGGGACAGGTATTTACCCAGACAAATTGAAATGGATAGTTGAGCACTTACCCAATTAATTTGCTAAATGTGCTCAGTCAGTCTGGATAAATCAAAGAAATGTGCTCTTTTCCTCCTTCATGGGCAGCATGAGGTTGGCCTGAAGAGTATGAGATAATTATCTCAACTTTCTACTTCATCTTTGCCTATATAGACGTAGCCTAATCTTTCCCCTAGTGAACAAACTAAATTATTCTCACCTCTTCAGAAAGTCTTGAAAAATCTTTAACTTCTAGATGCTACTCTGTTGTACTTTCTACTCTACTTTACCTTTTATTTCTGATAAATGACTGAGGCATATTTAATCTTCAGTTATGTAACAATTGTGTAATGTATTCAGTGCCTTTCATTATAAGAGAGATGACGTTTAAAGTAGATTTTATAATGTAGACTTTTAAAAAATATATACTAAGAGGGGAAAAAATCTTGACGTTTGTTTTACAGATGGCAGCTGAATGGAAGTGACATTAATCTGAGTATGGAATATCGTTATAAATTGAATGGAGGAAATCTCGTGGTACTTAACCCCAACAGAAATTGGGACACAGGAAGTTACCAATGTTTTGCAACAAATTCGCTTGGAACAATTGTCAGCAGAGAAGCCAAACTCCAGTTTGCCTGTAAGTTTACATTCACACATCTAGCAAGTCCAACATTTAAGAATATGTAGCTGAATTTGTTTGCTCATTTTGGATTTCAGAAACTACATGGATTTTATTAATTCAATAAATAGGTTGAGAAAACAACACAATATGAGTTTTTGGATCTCTATTCTCCGTACAAATCAGAGTTTAAAGTATGTATGTTTGTGTATGTGTGTGTGTGTGTGTGTGTATATTTTGTTTTACTATTTTGTAAGGGTTCTGTTTAGGAGGAAAAAGAATCCAGTTAAGGATATGTGTTATTGAGCAGATGCTTTGTACTGAGCTAGAACGAAAAGAATGAAAGAATTGTCAGATGTAATCATGGCTCTGGAAGAACATTTAAATTACAGAATTATATTCAACTAATCTGAAAATATTAAGGCACAAAGACAGTGAGACGAAAGAAAAGAATGTGACATGTTGTTGACCTCCTTTGCGGTTTTGCCCAGCTGACAGTGACCTCCAGCACAGCCCCTATTGAGGCCTGGCTTTGGCAGCCGAGTTTGTGCCATGTTAATTGGACCTGGGTGCGCACATGGCCCAACCTTTGAAAATCACATTCTTTCTCCAGGGAGTTGAGAATTGGGACCAGGGACCCAATTTAGTTTTTATCTTCCCAGTATCTCTTTTGACTATCTTCTGCTTTTTATTTCTTCTCACTAGTCTCTCTTCCTTGGTTTTGGTTGTATATTTTGTATATAATGTATAGCAGGATTGCCTTGGTTCTAGGATTTCTTTTAGTTCTTTACACCTCAATAATTCTGAAATTTGAAAGCCTGTGTTCTTATAATGTGCTGGTATTCTCCCCCCACCGCCATAAGCCATTAATAAATTGATGATGTGTCATTTAACGCATAGCTTATTCTATTGCTTTCCGTTTTTGTAATGACGATGGTTGGTTTCGCTCCTGCTATTGTATTCTGTGTGTTTTGTTTTTCATACTTGCTCTTTCTTTTATTTTCTCTTTTTCCTGCTCTGTGGACAGTGTTTTGTTTTTTTAACTTTTATCTTTCCTGGGTATTTTGAAAGCAGTCTGTCATGTTTATATTATACAAGTGGTAACCTTTAAGTTTACTAAAGGTTTATTTCTCTAGTAGCCAGAATTTTTAATCTAAATTATTTTTTGAATCTCTCTATTTTAAACAGAAGTTTAGTTCCTTTTTCCCCTTACTGTATACTTTGCAGTCTTGATGATTTCCACAGTTATTGATTAAAATTGTTACTATGTCATTTTACTATATATATTATGTGTACATGTATATTTATTAGGTACTATGTATATATGCATGTGTGTGTATATATATAGTAAATATGTATTTATATAATCTCCTCATGAATAATTTTATATGTGCATATTGTTTTTAATCAGAATTTTGCCAAAATCAATGCTGTATCCTTGTTTTACCTGGCTGTAATGTCAGCCACAAGACTTCTTCCCATTCTTACATTCTTTCTTTTTTTAATTTCTCAATTTTTAAATATTTGTAACATTTAATAAGTTACATTTAAAAATATAGCTATGTTTCGTCCTCTTGCATTTTAAACATTGTCATTATTTTGCCTTAAATGTGAAGATACCTTTTGGTTTGTGCAAATGTTGGATCCCAGAACTGTTTATCAAAGAATTTCAAGTATGTTGCTCCGTTTGTCTTCTGGAATTAGTGTTAACAGAAATTTGGGATCAGACTAATTTCTGTTTCTTGGGAGCTCACCACGACCTCCTTTTTTTTTTATTACTTCTTTGAGTTGGCTGAATATGGGATTATTTTTTCTTCCTCCTTTTAGTTGAAAACATGTATATTTCCAGCATATGGCTAGGTTTAGATCTTTTAACTTACTTGGCTTAGAAGTTGAAAAATTCTTCTATCATACATAGGCATTTTGTACACAGTTCACAAAATTTTCCTTCTTATATATCTTGTAGCTTCATGTTTGATTTATTTATATTTTAAAAAGGAACTGATAGTCTATAATTTGGATTTTTTTTTGGCCCATTTCTTGAAATGCTTTTCTCTCAGGCTGTTATTTCTTATGAATTTCTGTTCCTGATTTATTGAAGCCACATCTATTTGTTTGTATTGTTTTGAAGATACAGTCAATTTTCTGAAATGTTGTTTTAGATCTAGAGGCAGGCATTCCTCCACTATCTCCATTTGGTGTTTCCATTTTTATGTTTCAGTATTTTCAAAAAGTTCTAAAGCAAATTTTGTCCAAACTCAGCCTTTGCCAACAGATGGTGTCGATGGACCGCCATGGCTCTGCCTCCTTGTCCACGCGCGCAGATCACTGTTCTCTTCCCTGATCTATAGTAGAATGTGCAATTCCCATCTAGTTCCCTGTTTCTCAGACTCTTTTACCAAGTACATTATTCCTCTTATGTAGTGATATTTTTCTACTGTAGATTCTTGATACCCTGTAATATGTGAAGTATAATCAACTTACATGTTTTTCCTCAGTCAGTCCCTCCTGAAGAGGATGACTTGTTGGGAAATATCTCTAAAATTACATTGTGCCTCTCCCCGTTTGCCCCTAGTTCCTGGCCAGTACTTAGTGGGCAGAGTGGGATAAAGTTATTGAGTCTGGCATCTTATTTTATCCTACTTAACACTAATAAGCCACCCTGCTGCTGTTTTGTGGATGCTAACAGAAGACATGATATTCCTGGGTCCATGACAAACAACCATTAATCACAGCACAACCAGCAACATCCTTCAGTTACCCTTGTCCCCAAGTCCCATGGAAGTGATATGATATGGCTAGGAGAGATGCTGCACCCACAGATGAGGAACAATGAGGTTAGAGAATCCAGCTCTCTTAAAGCAAGCCTGCTCTTCGTCCTAGACAGAAACATTACCTTCTCCCTCCAGATTGCTCTCTGCGAACAAATCCCTGAGATGGGGGCCTGGGCAAGAGTGATTCGGACTTTGATTTTTGGCATCCTTTGCAAAAACTTGCTGAGAAGCTAAGAGCATATAGTGCATTGCCTCTCCCAACAAAAGTTCATTTTCTTTGTTTGGTACTGTCCTTGAATTTCTGAGTTGGGGTGCATCCTGTCAGGATATGTGTTGTCAGTAATGTACAAAGTATCTTCTGACGTTTGTTATGAATTCCCTCTTTGAAAATGCCAATCCAGGATGTACCATTTAGTCCCTTGAGTTTCCCCACAGTCTATCCTCATCTGTTTCACAAGTTGTGTTTACTCCTATGCTTGGTGTTAGATTGCTTAGCAGACTTGGTGTATAGTGAGATTCTTTTGTTTTGTGCTTTTTTTTGATGTCTTCCTAAATATTTTTTGCAAGTTACAAGAAGCAACACTGGGTATTCTAAGCCCGATGCCACATTGGACTGGAAAGGTAAAAAATGTTTGAATTCATATGGTTGGGTTATAGTTTCTGGTAAAGAAATCAAAGAAGTTGGCAAAGGGAGTGGAAGCATCAGAGATTACAAATTACCAGTTATAAGAGAGCATTGCTTTAACTGAGCAACGTTGAAAGGATGTAATACATTAACTGAAAGAAGGGATTCAGATGGAGACCTTTGTATTAGTACCATGCTCATGACTCCAGTTGAGAGGACTCGAGTATTTTTGCTGCAGGCAAATGGATGATAAAATGTTGCCACTGAGAAGTGTTCTAATTGTTCACTATAACGATGTCACCTCTCTTGACTGTATTATATGTTTGCATGCTTAGTAATAATTGTTTCTGTTGGCCATGGAGAAAGTACTTAAAATGCGCTTCATGGATAAATGAGGAAATAAAAGTACAGTTAATGCACCACTTTTAACATGTGAAAATGAAAAGAAATTTTATCTTAAGTTTCAGGTTGCTTGAAAATGGTATTTGAAATAAAATGAATGAGGAAGGCCATTCATATTTTAGGAAGCCTGCTTTCTATAGGCATTCTCTATCCCTTCTAATGGATTCTTTGTGGAACAGTAACAAAATCTATGGAGGAATAAATAAGTAAAATGATGGAGTGTTTGAATTGTAGATATTTTCTCAATTATTTGCTGTTATGTTACATGTGTGTAATTTGGGTGCTTGCTTAATATATTCGGAGATGTTGTTGTCGTCTTTAATTTCAACCGTAGAAAGTTAGAAAGGTACCTCCAAAACCCCAAGTATCTTTGCTTTGTTAATAATTACTTTTAATTGTCTTATTGTTGAATCTCTTATGTCTTGATTAAAATGTTTTTATTTTAACCATTTTTGAGATGTATTGTCTTTTTAATAATGAATTATAGTAGATTTACAGATGGTATGGAGAAAAGCGTAAAGAATGTCTGTGTAGCCACCACTTAAGACTTGAAGCATTTGAAGTACAATTAAACCTACCTGGTAATTCACCTCGATGACATCTCCATCTCTCCCTTCCTCCTTTCAAAAGTTATTCACTATTTTTAATTACATGTGTTTTTAAAATTATTTGAATACATATATATGTGCTTCTAAACAACATGTAAAATTGTTTTACATTTTTAATTTCTTAAGTTTTTATATAGTGACATCATACAATTATACATACATCTAAAACATTTTCTTCTTCAACATTATGTTCGTATCTGTTGATCTGCAACCTTGCCAACACTTGTTAGTGTTCTATTTTTTAATTTTTGTAAATATGGTGAATATAAAATTGGATTTCACTGTTTTTAATTTGCATTTCTATAATTACAAAGTAAGCTCCTTTTCCTATATATGTTAACCGTTTATGTTTCTGTTATCTAGATACTTCTTCACTAGATGGTAGTCTTTTTCTTTAACTACAAGTATTCTTTGTATGCTCTGGGTTAATCCTTTGTCAGTTATGTATGCTGCAAATATCTTCTCCTCTTTACATGTTACTGTTTTTTTCCCTTGGTGCTGTCGAAAGATGAACAGATGTACCTAATTTTAAATTTGTTTAAAGTATCAATCTTTTTCTTTATATAGCTTATGTTCTCTTCTGAACTTTTAAAAATTTTCTTCTTTATCTTGAACTGGTAAAGACAGTCACCTAAATGTACTTACAAAATTTTAATGTTCTGCTTTGTACGTTTAAGTCTTTAATAATCTGGAATTGTTTTTGTATATCATGTGAGGTTGAGCTACCCATTTATGTTATTCCAATGTGGCAAGTCATCTTCACCAGCCAGCTGGTTGAGGAGTCCATTCTTAACCAACCAAAATGTGATGTGTGGTCATTGTCTCTGGTTTCTTTGGGCTTTTGTGTTTGGAAAGTCATATTATCTGCAAATAAGGAGAGTTTTTGGTACCTTATCCACCCTTCCTCCTTTTATATCTTTTTATATGACTGCACTTTCTCTGGCCTAAATATAATGTTGAATAGATGTTTTGATTGTGGATATCCCTGTCTTGTTCCTGATCTTAAAGAGAATTAGTACCATTAATACCATTATCAAATATTAATACCAGTGACATTTCACCATTTGATATGATGTTAACTATAGTTTTATAGATGTTCTTCATAAAATTAAGGCCATTTCTCTCTAGGTTTGTTTTTATCATGGATGCTTTATTCTTTTAAATGCTTGTCTTCATTTTACTGGGATATTCATGCTTATTTTTCTCCTTTAACCTTGTAATATAATGAACAATTATTTTAGTATTAACCAACCTTCTAGTCCTAGAAGGTTAGTTTCAACTTGGCTTTTATGTAAATTCTTTTTAATACTTGGATGTTATCTATTTCCTAATATTTTGTTTACTGTTTTTGTGTACCTAATCATGTAGGAGATTTTCTTTTTATTTTCTCTTCTACTATCCTTTTTCGGCTTTCGTATCAAAGTTATATTCACTTCTAAAGTAAGCTGGAGAGTACTCCTTGTTTTTATATTCCCTAGAACATTTTAAGAAATATTGGAATTATCTGTTCATTTTTAAGAGGTATAAGTTGCAAATAAAACCATCTGGGCCTGGAGTTTTCATTGAGAAAATATTTTAACTATTGATTGAATATCTTAAATAGTAATAAAACTAATCATACTATTTCTTGGTGATAAGTTGTGTTTTTTCTAGGAATTTTGTCCATTTTGTTTATGTTTTCTTATGCTTTGGCAAAAAGTTGTTTCAAAACATTTTCTTTTATTATTGTTCTTATGTGTGTTTTATCTGTAAGTACAGTCCCTATTTCATTCTAAATATTATTTTAGTACTCTTTTTAATCCAACTAGTCAGAATTTGATGTTATTGCTTCTCACTTTTAAATCTTTATATTCTATTTCATTCATTTTACTCTGCTCTTTATTGTTCTTTCCAAGTTCCTGGATCATTTTATTGTTCTTTTTCTAATCACTTAAGTTGTGTATGGTTAACTCATTACTTTCCCACCTTTCTTCTGTTCTAATGTAAATATATATGGCTTTAAATTTCCCTGAAAGTGTACAGTTTTAGCTATATACCAAGGTTTTGACATATAGCATATTTATTAGGGCTCAGTTCTATAAACGTTATAATTTTATTATGATTTTCTCTTGGATCCATGGGTTATCAGACATGTGTTTTTAAATTTCCAAACATATGGTGTTTTCCTATTGCTCTTTTGTTACTAGTTTCTAACCTAGTGGCCTGTTGACCAGAGTAAACTTGTTAATCGTGTTGCTCATATCGTATATATCCTTACTGATTCTTTATATTTCTCTCACAGTGATGCTGGATTTCTCAGTTTATCTTTGTATTTCTGTCCATTTTTGCTTTATTTATTAAGTTATCGATGTATAAAAATTTAGAATGGACGTATTTTTGGTCAACTTGAGGTGACCCTCTTAATAAATCATTTCGCCTTATAGTTTAGATGTTAATGTATTAATATTGCTCTTTTAATATATTCTGATTTTTCATGTTCTTCTCTTTGTTTGAATTGAGAACTTCTTTCTGCCTCAGTAATATCAGAAGTCATAAACTCTATTTACTTTATTATAGCAATTGCCCTAGAAATATTAGTATGCATATTTGACAAACTCTAAAGTTAATATTTCCAAGAATAGAGGACTTTGCAATATTTTAAACTGTATTGCCCTCCTCAATACTGTACCATTGTTGTTCAGTATTTTTGTTAAAATTTTTAATGCTGTGAATTAGACAGTATTGCTACTGTTTCTTTTATTTTCTAGTTTTTCCTTTATATCAGAAATAATGTAAGTATGTACAAACTTCTGTGTAGTTTTTTTTTTATTATTACTTAGGTAAAACATTCAGGCTTCTGCACATATCCTCCTTTCCTGAGGGAAACTACTTTCAACTTTTCAACTGACTCTTTTGATGTTTACTTCAATTTTTCTGAATAACTTGCTTATATTACTACTTCGTGACTTTTTTGGTTTTTGGGGGTTTTTTTTGTGTGTGTGTGAAGAAGACTGTCCCTGAGCTAACATCTGTTGCCAATTTTCCTGTTTTTGCTTGAGGAAGATTGGCCCTGAGCTAACATCTGTGCCACTCTTCTCCGTTCTGTATGTGGGACACCACCACAGTATGGATTGATGAGTGGTGTGTAGGTCTGTGCCTGGGATCAGAGCACGCAAACTTAACCACTA
Organism: Equus przewalskii; assembly: GCF_037783145.1. Taxonomy (NCBI): domain Eukaryota; kingdom Metazoa; phylum Chordata; class Mammalia; order Perissodactyla; family Equidae; genus Equus; species Equus przewalskii. Next base: position 17,570,656 of record NC_091845.1, read on the forward strand.
AGCCACCAGGCCTGCCCCTTGATTTTTTAGTTTTAAGCATTGCTATTGACCATTAAATCTGGCAACAGATACTATAACACTCTCATACCGTCACCTTGCCACCACAGCAGTGTGATACTGCCTTTTCATGAGGTCTATGAAGAAACAGCATTTTTTAAATCATAACTCTTACAAAAGCACAGAATTCAAAATAGGTGAATCCACACTATATTCCACTTACTGAACTCTGCCTGGATAGAGTCCCAAATGATCACAAGCCAGTCAGTTTCCCAACCCAGCCCCCATCCAAACTCCCCAGAGGATAAACATGTTCACCTACCTCTGTTTGAGACTGGGGGTGCTGGGGAGATGCCCGTTGTCAGTTGTTGCTGATTACTATTTGAATTTGCATTATCTCAGGGCATGTTATTACAAGATTTTATTGGGTCATAATTTGAATTAGGTTAATATTCAGTGTTTACTTTATAATAACTTTGTAATTGACATTCAGAGATGAGTTTTGTAGCAAACTTTAATTATGATTATTTTCCCTTTCAAGTATAATTTTTCTTTTCCCTCAAATTAGTAATCTTGGGTTTTTTAAATTTCTGAGTTTTCTATGGTCTTATGTCAATCAAAATTTTGGCTGGTTTTCTGCATATCTTCTCAGATATTAAGGTGCATCAGATAATCAGTTTTATATTCTTGGAGAAATCTGTTCTAGAGTTTTGAGAGTGCTCCTTTAATCTGGTTTCCCTGCACATCAGGGGTAGAACTGTCTTCCTGGGATCTCTGAAGAATATAGATCTTCAACTATAGTCCACGTGTTCCTTTTTCTTGGTGCTCGTTGTTTTAGAGCCTCATGTCCTCAAATGTCCTAAGAAAGCATGAATGATATCTATGATCGTTCTAGACCACGTGTTCTAAAAGTTACTCTGCGGGCATACTTCATGGAGAGACTTGGCCTTGTACGAATACGATGTTAGAAATCATTCTCTTTCAGAAATCTGAAGATATTTCTCCTTGTTATCTGGCATCCAGTGTTGCTGTTGAGAAGTCCGATGCCATTGATTCCTTCTATAGAGAGACATGTTTTTCTCTAGAGGAAGGCTGGGGGATTTTCTCTTTGTCCTCAGTGTTCTGAAGTTTGACAGTGATTTGATTTGGCATGAGTCAAATTTTGTCTAACATCCTAGATACTCTGTGTTCTTAATGTTTCAGAACATGAGTCCTTCCGTTATGAGAGATTTTATGATTTCCTCTCCTTAGTTTTCTCTATTTTCTGTTTCACGTAAATCATTATTTGCATTGTAGATTACCTCAATTGGTGATCCTCACCCCCCACCCGCCCACACACATGCATTCTATCCAAATTTCCATCTTTTGATTTTTATCTCTTTCACTGGGTAAATTACTTCAGCCCTTTCTTTGAACACTTCTGTTGTGTTTTTATAATTTAGGAGACTTTTGTACTCTATATTTCCTCTTTATATCGTATTCTAAATAGTTGCAATATCTTTTCATACCACATGAAGATAGGAATCATGGGTGTTTTTCCTTTACGTCATTTTATTCCCCCATACAACCTGTTTTTTCCAAGTAGCTTCATGTCTATTTTATGCTGCTTGATTTCTATTTTTCAAATGAGAATTTTTTTGCGCATATCTGGTACTCCCTCGTTGTTGGCACAGATGTAAGAGTGGGGAACGAACAACCTAATTGAAATCTTCATTTACATTGTCAAGCTTGTCACCAGGAGGTTCCTTACGTTGTAGCTCATCCCCTTGGGGGTTCCTTGATACCCGTATTTTCAGTTCTTTCCTTTGGGATAGGTCAGATTCTCCAGTGGGGAAAAGAATCCATTCTTCTTCCAGGATGGCAAAAGCTGCCACTAGCATTCTGGGAGCCTGAAGGGAGAAGAAGCCCAAGGGAGTACAGCATCCGGTGTGCATATATTTATTTAATCCACCTGTTTTCTCACAAGACCCTTCACAAAATCTGCCTGGTAACCTCGAGTCCCGACATCCTGTGTTTTACCCTCCTCAGAGAATAAGCCTCTTCTGTTCTGGTATGGAGAGGCTCTCCTTCGCTTATATGAACTGGATACGGGATCTGGTATCCAACTGCTGCTTAAAATTCTTGCTTTGCCACCTCCTCCACTTCATTTCCTTTTCCAGATGTGCCTGCTACCTCCAATCCTAAGCATTTTAAGGATTCTGCCCATAGATCTACTCATTTCTAGACTTTCTTCACTATGAGCTTAAAAGTCGTCTTTCTCCATAATGCCAAACCAATAAAAGCCATCACTTCTGTTTTCTAGGTTCCAAAATTGTCTTATACTTTGCTCCTGTATTTTCCTGTCTTTGTGGGTTTGTGTCTTCAAAATGTATCTCTTTACTGCAAGTTAGTCGTAGTTTATCTCAGCGGGAAGGGAGAACTTAGATGTGTGTGTTTCCCCAGAAGTCTTATTGTCATTTCACATAATCAATGGTCTTTTTTAGATTTACCCATATGTTTACTATTTCCTTTGTGCACTCTTTCCACAAGTGACCGTGAAAGTGCCGCAAATATTGATTTGGGATTTACAAATAAATTTTAGGGAGTAGGTCAATTTACAAATAGAAAATCCGCAAATGATGAGGGTTGACAGTATGGTAAATACATATGAAACCCCAAACCATGTGGGGTATAAGCCCAACATAGTGAATTCTTCATTGAAATGTTTACCCCCTCTTCAACCTGTCACCCTTGCTACAACCTCACTCCAACAAGAAAGAGATGGACAAATCAACTCCCTAGTCCTCTCTCTGGGTCCATGGGTGAGTTTAACCATGAGTGCAGCCCTTCAAGCTGGCAGCTCTGTGCCAAAGGGCTTATTTCCAAATGGCCATTTCCTAGGCCCAAGACCTCATCTCCAATTTCTTCATAGGCAGTTGAGCCTAAACTACCAGATTTTCAAAACTGATACTCTAATTTTCCATACCCTTATTCCACTACCCCAGCAACCACAGCATAAACTCTAGAATTAATTACTCGGCTTTGCAGCTTAATTTTTTGCTCAGCTATGGATTCAGCTTAAATTTGTTGTATTTTAAGCAACACTGCAAGGCAGTTTATGGAACTGGAAGTTTCCTACGGTTTCTTGAGCTTTTTTCTATTTCTATTCAATTTGGTTACATAGAAGATAATGTTAGTTAGAGAAGCAAACTTTGTGTAAGCAATAAGGAGTAGTAAGGTCTGGCATTGACCAGAGATGATGGCATGCTCTGCTCTTTATAAAGGGGCACTCATTACTCAGCTGCCCAATTTTTGTCAGTTAATTACTCCTAAGTTCATACTTCTGGCTGTGACCTCTCCTTTGAACTTCAGGCTCGAATAACCATCTGTCAGTTCTACTCTGGGTATCAGTAGACACCTCACACTTAGATTTCCAAACCATAATCTTGATTTTCCCCAGAACCCTGCTCCTCTCCAGTGTTCTCTGCCCTGGTAAAAGCCACATTTGTTGCGTTGTTCAGGCCCCAAAGCTGAGTTATCCTTGAGCTGTCTTTCTCTTATACTCTCACTTCACATCTATTCATCAATAAATCCCATTGGTTCTACCTTCAAAATATACTCAGAACCTTAGCACTTCTCACTCCCTCCACTGATGCCACTTGAGTGGGAGTCCAGCTTCCTTCTCAAACTTATGTTCGTCAATATCCTTCTACCTAGCTTTCTAATTCATACCTCTTTCTAGTACTACTCCCCTTCCCCACTGCCCACAATGTTCTGCTCTCCACCCAACAACCACAGTGATTCCTTTAATTTCACACTTGTCAAGTCAGTCCCTTCCTGGTCAAATCTTCCAATGGTTTCCCATAAGAATAAGAATAAATCTCACTCATTACCTTGGCTCCCAAGGCCATGTCCTGCTTCCCATACGTGATCTCCTACCACTTCCCCTCACTCTTTCTGTGCAGCCAACCCCTCTAATCCTCCCTTTCCTTAATGTGCTGAGAATGCCCTCCCCCAGATCTGTAAGGCTTGCTCACTTCATCCAGGTCACTACTTCAACATCACTTCCTAAAAAGACAAGTGAGAAGCAAATCACTTTCTCTTCTCTCTATTTTCATCATAGCCTTGATCCTTACCTGACGTTTTACGTCTTTTTATTTGTTTGTTTTTGTATCCCTTACTACATTGAAAGGTTATGTTGTTCGCTGCCATATCAAGAGCCTGGTAGAGTGCCTGAAATTTAGTAGATGTTCATTCAATATTTGTTCAATGAATGAAATAATGAATGAGAAAATGAGGAACAGTGTTACCAAAGCTAATCCTTTTCAAGATAAGCCAGAATCCATTCTTTACATGAAATTTCTTGACTTTTTAAACATTAGAGATCAAATTTAATTTTTATGGGAACACTGCCCGGGCCAACACTGTCTGCATCAAACAAAACAAATCTGAAGGCCAGATACAGCCCAGGGGGCACCAGTTAGTAACCTCTGACCTAGATGTTGAGAGCAGATACACTGTGAAATGAAAAGGATTATACTGGATTATGAATATCCTATCCCTTTCTCTTCAAAAGATAAGTAACACAGTGTCTACTAAGCCCAGAGTTGCTTTTACCTTTTTTTCCCTTCCTTTTTTGCTGCTGTCCATTTTTCAATTATGGGGGAGGAAGTTGTTTCCTCTACCCACTCTAGGTCCTTCTGGCTGGACTACAAATTAAATTCACATGAGACAGAATAACAGGAGAAAATTAAACAAAGCTTTATAACATGTATACATGGGAGAGACCCAGAAAAACTGAGTAGCTCACCAAAATGGCAGAGGTTCTCATCTTAAATACCATCTTTGGTTACAAAGGAGAATGTTGGGGGGTGTGGGGAGTCAGATGTGGGAGATTACCAGAAAAGCACAGTAAACAAGAGTAAGGTCATTATGCAGATTTAAGTCTTTGCCTTCTGCACTGATAAGAGTTTCTAGAGATAAGGTCATCCTCCCTTCTTCCTGGTACAGAGAGGGAGACATCTTTTCAGATGGAGGTTTCCCTTACAAATGTAAATGTCTCTTACAAAGTTTAACTTCTACTTTTCAGAGTTTTGCTCATGTTTGCAGTTTTTAAAGTAAGCAGCCCAAAATAATCCTCATGCCAAAGAAGCATATCTTGGGGTGGCCAATTCTAATCCCCCACACAATCTTTTTGTGTAAAACAGAAATTGAGCATATTGCCCTGACAAAGGTTAGGCCTCCCTCTACCAGCAGGGGGATACCACATGATTCACTTTTCTTAGATTATAATCTTTAAAAGAACATTGAGACTTGGAAAAAACAAGTTTGAAGAAAGATTAAAGAAATGCAGGAAATTTTAAGTATAAATCCCAGAGTAGTTGGCTGTATCTGAGAAGAAAAATTACCAAAGACTAATTAGCTAAAATTGTTGTGTTATAATTAGTAGAAGCCTCGTTTGCTGTGAGTTACAGACAGTGCTATTTCTCAGAATTAAATAGTGCAACTAACAACACAAGTTTCATCTTTGAACATAATGACTTTGATGAAGTTCAAAGCTGCTTTGCTCTGATGGTCTAAAAGCAAGTTAAATTTAAAACAAGGCTATAACTTTATTAGTATGCCATACATGCTCTATTAATTTAAAAAACAAAAGAAAACTTTCTAATCAAACACAATACTTTTCCACCCAAGTTGAAAAGAAAATTCACTTTTCTAGGAAAGTGAATTCCTAGGAACACTGTGATTTTTAAAATTTAAATTCTGTAGAAGTCAACATCTTTTCAGTAACTTATCAGTCTATGTGTTTTATGCTTTTCCGTATAAATGGAATTTATTTTTTGTTTGCCTTTTGAATCATAAAAATGTTTTAGTTTGTGAAATAACTGCAGATATCTTAGGATATTCGTTATATGCAATATTATTTCAGGATCTACATTTTGGGGGAAAAGCTGATTGAAAAGATTCCATTGACAAATATCTTAATCTAAATTGCCACTGGGTTTGCTGAGCTTAGCCCCTAATTCTCATGTCTTTGAGGTTCATATATGTGAATGAGTGGGATGGAGTAGGCATACCACCTATGGCCAACATCCCCAAATTAATCAGATTCTTTCCCAATCCATTTTCTCTTAAAAGCTTATTGATATGAATTTCCATCCAAGGACACTCATGTGTTGAAATGTTGAACAGTAGAACATTATCTGCACCAGTGAGGTTGAGTTGGACTTGGCCTCATAATCACTGAGATCCTCATGACATGTCCATAACATGGTTCATGATTCAGTCAAGTGGCCCAGTCATGACAGCACATCTAAGTAAGGAAAGCATTTTCACTGTGGAGCTACAGTGGTGAGAGTGAGTCACCAAGAGAGGCTCCTGAGACTCCGTGACTAGCATTCATTTATTTATTCAATCAGTGTTTATTGATTATTTGCTATTATTAGGCATTTTACAGAAAGCTGGGCATTCTGAGAAGGATCTTAGTTTCATGGACCTGAGGGTCTAGTGGAGAATAGGATTTCATTAAATTAGTACAAAAATATAAACAAACTGTGGCAGATACTATAAAGGAAAACAACAGCCTCACTTTTTCCCATAATCTGTCTTTGACACCTGCAATTCTCCAGTTCAGTCTTCATTCTTTAGTCTTAAGTGAGGTAAGAAAGAACTCAGTATGATCTAGACCTGCATGAAAGTCCATTCAGTGAAGCCACTGAAGGGAAGAATGGCATGAGATGGTTTGGCAGAAATATTCATCATTTAAGTTCACAAAAGCCATCTTATTCCAAGCATTTTAGAGGCCAAAAAACAGGAGGACATGTTTTGATTTATAAAGATCAAATGACTGGCTGCTCTGTAGCAATTAGATCTAAGGGAATCAAGAATGCAAATAAGGAGACCAATAGGAAATGAGTGCCTGTGTTTGCACAGCAGATGATTGTTGAAGGGGAGCTGGCATTTAGGAAGCTTAAGATAAAAATGAGATAACTTGGTAACAGATTGGATGTGCGGGAAATTTTTATTTTAGATTTGAATGGATGGTGGCACAGTTCACCGAAGATAGACAACACTAGGAGACAAGGACATTTTAGGGGTTTAGGTGGTGGGATGAGGAGGTGTGACTGCTCCATGAAGATGATGTGTTTGTTATTAAGCATACTGATTTGATACCATCATCTCTAAGTAATCTACAAAGTATCTCTTCCACCTGGTTTGGTAGTAATAACAACCGGCATTGCCATGTATGTTTATGTAGGCCATGCGCTGCCCGTGAATGAAGTCCACCTAAGGCTTCTCTTTCCAGTGAGGCAGCCTGTCCCAGGTCTGGCTGCGTCATCGTGGAGGAAGGGGACTTTTTAACTGTCTTGTCCAGAGAAGGCAGCTTTTTATAGTTCTTTCACAGGCACTGTATGTGCTAACAATAGTCCTGCCAATAGCTGGGGGAGTGGTGAGTCAGGATAGGGGGCAGATAAAGATGATATTTTTTTCTGGGCAGATAAAGATGATATTTTTTTCTAACAGCTTGATTGAGTTATAATTCGCCTGCCATATAATTCCCCATTTTAAGTGTATAATTGAGTGATTTATAGTATATTCACAGGGTTGTGTACAATATGTGTGCAATATTGTGTACAATATACAAGTTCACCATCACCACAATCAATTTTAGAACATTTTCTTCATCCCCAAAAGAAACTCTGCACCCCATTAGCAGTCACTCTCTATTTCCTTCCAAGTGTTCCCGCCATTTCATTTCCCTCCTGGAAATCACTAATCTACTTTCTATCTCTATGGATTTGCCTATTCTGGACATTTCATATAAATTTGATCACACAGTATGTGGTCTTTTTTTGATTGGCTTCTTTCACTTAGCATAATGGTTTGGAGATTCATCCATATTATATATCAGTATTTCATTTGTTTTTATTGCTGAATAATATTCCATTGTATGGATATACTGCATACTGTTTATCTGTTTATTAGTTGATGGTCGTTATCACTTTTTGACTATTATGAATAATGCTGCTGTAAATATTTGATACAAGAGTTTGTGTAGACGTAAGTTTTCATTTCTCTTGGGTTTATACGCAAGACTGGGATTGCTGGATTATATGATGTCTATACTTAACCTTTTGAGGAAGGGCCATACTATTTTACAAAGTCACTGCTCCAGTTTACAGTCCAACCAGCAGTGTATGAGCGTTCCAGTTTCTCCCATCTTAGCTAACATTTGTTATTATTTGTCTTTTTGATTGTAACCATCCTAGTGAGTGTGAAGTGGTATTTCATTGTAGTTTTGATTTGCATCTCTCTGAGGACTAGTGACGTTGAACATATTTTTATGTGTTTGTTGTTCATTTGTATATCTGCTTTGGAGAAACATCTATTCATATCCCTTGCCCATCTTTTAATTGGGTTATTTGTCTTATTGAGCTGTAAGAATTCTTTATGCATTCTATGTACATGTCCTTTGTTAGATAAATACAAATGTTACCTACCACTCTGTGGGTCACCTGAGTTTTTGAGTCACTTCTTTAAATCTCTGGGGTCAGTTGTAGCAATCTTCTTGGATTACCAGGTTGAAAAGGAGTACCTTCAATTTGAGAGTCATCCAACCAGGTTAAAATAAAATACTATAGATACTGTACTAATCACGTCAATGTGATGGAGTGAAATGAATCCAAGGTTAGATGTTGAAGACCTTGGTTCTGGCCCTGGCTCAGTCAATAAATGGGAGACACTTTGCCTCCCTTGGCCTCCATTGCTTTATTTGTGAGGAAGAATTGGGTACCTAAAATACTCTCCTGTTCTGCCATCATATGCTTCTAAGATTAGAAGTTAAACTGAGAATGAAGCTAGTTTTCCTTTCAAGGCAAAGATACTAACTTCTATGTTTTGTGATAACTGAGAGCCTTGGATGAAATACCTTTTTTTTCCTTCTTTTTTATTGAGAATTTTCAAAATATCAGTCTAAAAATGGCCTTTAGAATCCTCTTGCCTTTTTCCCTTCCAAGGAGTACTTGTTGAAACTAACAACTAAATGAAAGGTTTGAAAACTGTTGCTGTAAGACGATGTAATTCACAGTTTGGAAAGTAACGTTTAAACGCTTCAAAAATCTGTCATCTGAAGGAGACTCATCTATCATGTGTCTTTGGATGTTGATCATTGGAAGTGGCCCTTGTTTGCTCTAACCACAGGGTTGTTACTCCAGAGAGTCTAGAAACCTCTCTATTCTTATGTTGAAGTGTGATAGCATTCATGGAAATCCAGTTGATCTTTTAATGTGTTTTTTTGTTTTTTTTCCGAGCTATAGTTTTTCCTTATCCAATTGGTTTTAGCTGATGTCATCATTAAAAATTTGATCAATTAATTGTAAGAATTCGAATAGGGCGTTTATCTCAGAGGTGTTCGTATTAGAATGGAGCCGTCTCCATCAATATGGGCTAATCACTGAGCTGAATATTATATGAAATTCATTATTGGACTCTTTGGTCTCAGGTTTGAGCTTCTAAATGATTTCTGATCTTTTAATGACATACATTTTAGTGTTTATTTCATTTCATTGCAAAAAAATTTAGATCTTCTTTGATATTAAGCCTTGGCTAGATTTCAGCTCCCTTCCCTTTTCTATCAGTTACCAGTCATGGAAAACTTGTAGAGTCAAGATTTTGCTTGAGATATCAATAGCACTTTATTTTAACTTCTTATAAATATTTTTGAATACATAACATGTTGTATGTATCATTGTAGAGATCAAAGAAAAAGTGCTGCTTAGCTTTCTATGGAGCTGATTTTGATTCCTTTCAAATTGATTGCAATTATATAAGAAGTGATTCTCATGAAATCTTGTCTTAGTAAAGTCCAGTATCCCAGAGACTTGTAAATTTCTCAAGGCTGGCAGCATCATCAGCTCATTTGGTCCTTTGATTAACTGGCGTTCTTCCATATGGGTTTTCTTCTGTTCCAATATAATGCCATTACAGTAGAAATAGATTGAATGCGTCTCAGGACAGATCAGTTTTATTTCCTCGAACCTCAGATAAGTTCTTGCTTAGAAATCATCTGCCTGTTGTTTTGTTTTCCTTTCCCTCTTTGGTCTCTGTAGGAATGTTCATTTATTGCTGCTCTATTGGGATTTTTTTTTTTTTTTTTATCACTTCTTAAGAACTCTGAAAGCAATTTCTTGTCCATAGCAGAACTGTTATGGTTTGTCTGTGAAAGAAAGTGTTGCCTGGTGAAGGTACCAGCTGCTTGGGTGATATATTTAAACTTAAAACCAAATGCCTTGTGAAAAGGCTAGAATTGAACTCAACCCTTTAAGTTCAGATAAGGCACTATTATATGTGTATGGTGTTTTGTAGCGTATCATGTACCAGAATTTTTAGGCTCTTGTGTTCTGCTGTAGCATGCTAAAAATATTCAGGCATTTCTTCTTCTATGGGAGCATTTATTTAATTGAGTACTGGTTTAATGCTTATCCATTATACAGCTGTGATTCTGTTTTGCAGTTGTTGGAAAATATTTTTAAAATCATACCTGAAATCCTGTGATTTTCAGAGTAATGGTCTCTTTTGAAGGATTTCTTTTTCTTTCTCTTCTCCTCCCTCTCCCTTATTTTTGTTGCGTTTGTTGGGGTTAGGTCTTTAAAAATCAGAATAGCTTTTATAAGCATATAATATTTCACTGTACATCTTTTCATAATTCTACTTTTGGTAAAGCATCTCGTTTGTCAGTTTTAGAGTGATTTGATTTGCAAAAGACATACTAATATCACTTGTTTTGTTTTTTTCTCTTTTGTGAAATGTCTGCCCTCATTCTTCTGTCATAAAGCAAAGAATATGCCACGCAAGAGTATTGTACATCTTTTAAAAAAATTCTGTTTGCTATAAATTATACTTCAGAACTTTAATTTCAAAATCTCAGAGGATAGTGTTTTATAAAATAGAATATTTCATCACTTCACTTATTTGATTTGGTAAAGTTATTGATAAAAATTTCCTACTGTGAACAGTAATCAATTTTTCTTTCCTATATGGGCAGACTATGATTAACAATGCTGTCTGTCACATTCCCACTAAATTTTTATTCCTTTCTACTCAAGAACACTAATATATAATGAGTTAAAGTCAATGGATATATTCATTTATTTTACATTTTTTCTTCCTAATATCTTCCTAATATCTAATATCTTGATTATGGCTTCTTGATTATCAGGTTCAAATTTTTTATGATAATTACCTTCTCAAATTATTAAATTTGTTTTAATGCTTACGCTGAAAATATTTCCTAAAAAGCTCTGTTTAGCTCCAGGTTGTCCAGTAGACAACTTGTTAATAAAATGTCTCATCAACCCATGATCTTTAGATAAATTTTTCTCTGTGACAACTCAGCTAGGCGTCAAGCTCCTATTAGAATAGATATTAATGATAAGACGGAAAACTATACATATTCTGATTTTTCCCATCAAAATATTTATGTGTCCTAATGCACAATGATAGTTTCTACATAAATTTTGAAAGTTGATCTCAAGTTCATTATCATATTTATCTTTCTTTCTGTTTTTATATTTTACTGTATTTTTTTTTAAGGTATGCTGTTTTTGGTGAGGAAGATGGGCCCTGAGCTAACGTCTATTTCCAATCTTCCTCTTTTTCTTTTTTTTCTCCCCAAAGCCCCAGTGCATAGTTATATATCCTAGTTGTAAGTTGTTCTAGTTCTTCTCTGTGGGACACCCCCACAGCATGGCTTGATGAGTGGTATGTAGGTCTGCGCCCAGGATCCAAACTTGCAAACCCCAGGCCACCAAAGCAGAGTGCATGAACATAACCACTCGGCCACGGGGCCAGCCCCTCTTTACAGCCTCTCTTGACTGTCACTATCTTTGTTATTAATATTTTAATCATGATTTTTCTAACACCATGTGTCAGTGGTGTCAGCAATTCAAAATCCTTTTGTCTCAAGTAGGCCCTGAGTCCCTCTGTAAGGAATTTAGTGTCTAGTAAGACTCATCTTATGCTGCTTAACATGTTTATCTTCTCCCTTCGTCTGTTACTGCCTCCTAACTTTCCTGTTCCTGCTGTGACTCACTTGCCCTCTCGCCAGGCTCGCTTGTTTTCTCCATCTTTTTTTCTTTTTTTGGCAGTGTCTCTCTGTGTCTGTTCATGCCTCCCTTGTTTTAGTTTGTACTGTTTTTGTGACAAGTGATAGAAACTCAAATCAGAACTGGCTTAAGCCACAAAGGGAATTTTTGGCTCCTGCGGCTGAAAAGTCTGGGTAAATTGGCTGTAGTCCTGGATGGATCCCAGGGTTCCGATGATGCCTTCAGGCCTTGATGCCTTTGATCTGTACTTTGCTCTCTGTTGGCCTCATTCTGGGGCAGCCTCTATCTCTCTACTCCATGTCAGGATCGCTGCCAGCAAACCGCGTTTAGCCATGTCAGGAGAAGGGAACTTGCATCTCCTTCAGGGTTCACACATGAATGCCAGGGGTAAGCCTTACCCACCTGGAGGAGGAGATTTGCCCATCCTGACCCAGCTCTCTGACCAGGTGGGTGGAATACACCAAATGGTCAAGCCTCACTAGGGGAAGGGGAGGAGTATCCTGAAAGGAAATTAGAGGTGCTGTTACCAGACAGAGCGATGGATGCTGCATAGGCAAAGATGAGTATTCCACTATCACCTTTTTCTCGGATGGAGAAATGTACTTTTTTTGTGTGCAAAGATGGCTTCTGGACAGGAATGAGAAGGAACTTAATGCCCTTGGAAACAATCATCACTTTGCAGTGCTTTCCAGATTCTTACTTTTAGAGCAGCAAGGAAAAACTGTTTCAGAGGTGTTTGGTTAATTGAGGCTGTAGTCCAATCGTTCACTTTTTTTTTCTTTTATGAATTTTTACTGTTTTTTTTCCTTAAATAATGTACCTAACCCCACACTCCTCAACTGACGTGTGAATGTAACGGTAATGTTAAGGACTTTTATTTATTTTTTGTTCCTCCTGGCTATATGCAGTACTTAGTACTCTGATATCATTTTATATACTTCCTATCCCCAGATGGTGCACAGTGCCTGGTGGGTGGTGGTGGGGTGAATAATTTTGGAAGCTAGCTAACGGTTACTGAGGGCCTGCTGTGGACAAACCACTTTCCTAAGTACTGTGGGAAGCATGTAAGGCTCAGCTAGGTTTGCTAGGAAACTGAGGTTGTCAGAGGGTTCTTAGGAAATGTCTATTTACAAATTTCCCCAGCATCAAATGTAATAGAAACAGTAAAATGTGGTACATATACCCTTGTCTGGAAACCACCATTTCTTTTCCCTGTGGATTTTTGTTTTCAAATTCAACAGTTGTGTGATAATATATTTACTATATAAAGGGGATTTTTTTTTTTTTCCAGAGTAAGCACTTTTCACATACCGTCCTCTGGGTCCAGTAGCTCTTCAGTAAATGTTTTTGATTGGCCCCTGCTGGCCTGAGGTGTAGGTGCCTTGGCAGCTGGGTTTTAAGCTGTCAGCATGTTCTTCCACTGTCGTTCTTTCGTGTAAACCCCTCTCCTTATGTGATGCCTTAGCACTATTTTGCTACATTCCTGCTCTTACATCTGTATATATCATTAAGTATTTCAGCAAAGAAGAAATCAGAATACATTAGCTTGGGTCTCATAACCAACTTTATTCGGGGGCTAATAAATAATACATTCAATTGAGAATTTTAAGAGCTGCTTATAAAAGCACAGATTTTGTGATTTTTTTGCATATGTGTATATTTGAGATAAACTAATGATAAATAATGTCTGTTGAGCATTTCTTATGGACCACTGACAGTGCTAACAAAGTCATTTACATGGTCATCTCATTTAATCCTCATAACTCTGTGAGGTCACACAGCTAGCAAGAGGAAAGCCATATTCTGAAGCCTAGTATTTTTCGTCCAAAGTCCATACTTTAACCGCTACATAGATTTTGACTCTAGGGAAAAAGAACTATGGAAAGCATTAAAGTCCCAGCTAGGTTTAATAGGAAACTGACATTGTCAAGGGGTTTTTACGGAATGTCCTTTACAAATCTCAGCTAGATCAAATGTAATAAAAATAATAAAACCATGTTCATATACTCTTGGCTAGAGACCACCATTTCATTTTCCTGTGAATTCTTGTTTTCAAATTCAATAGTTGTGTGATATGGCTTGATTTAAAGATACTAGTATACAAGACAGAAGATTATTTAGACAACAGCATCTTTTCATTAGAGAGAAAGTGAAGGGTGTGAATAAGACATGCTGGCTCTCCAGGAGATGTTGACCTGAGAACAAAACAACAACAACGTAAGACATGTTTTCCAGGATTCCTTAAATGACTGACCATGAAACCAGGCAGAGCAGTGTTAAGCTAGAAACATGTAACGTTTCTAAGATAGTCTTGTCCCTGCTGTGAGATATGTCTGCATGAGGTGCAAACTCATTTGACATCTTGTGTAGGAAATCTAGAATCCAGAAAACCAATTAGTTGCTTATAGTGGCATTCACGAAGGGAGTCGGCTTCATTATGAGAGAAAGAACCATGGATTCTACCAGCAGGAGTCTCAGGCAGGTATGCCTCACTCCTTTTCCCAGCTGCCCAGAAGCCTGTTACCTACATAGCCAGCTTTTAATCTTCCACATTTGCTTACTAATTTCAATTCATGTCTGTTCATATTGATGTTATCTATCAATCATTTTCAGATATTTATAGATATTGAGCTGTCTGGGAGAGACAAAAGGGATATGGCACAGACTCATGATGTTTCCAGTCTTATTGCAGAAAAGACACACAAAATGCAAATTAGCTAAGTGTAAACATTGTAAAAATCAAATACTTAATGGATTGGAGTTGTTACAGATCTTCATTGAACCAGTGATTACTGAGCTCACTGAGCTCATTTGATGCTTTATTTAAATTAGTAATCCTTTATTGAACAAGTTGTACGTGGCAGTTACTATGCTAAAAATGACAGATATAAGGATATGCTCCCATGTTCTTAATGACCCCTCGCTTAACAGGAAATACAGACTGATATACAGGTAACAATTTGAAGAAGTTATTGAATGACTGACTAGGGAGAGATTAACAAGGACAGGAAGATTATGAGAAGTTGTACTTTTCAGATGCCAATTCTTCTTGGACGTCAAAAACTTGTAGGTCTTTCTTAAATAAATAGAGGACAGGCTTTATCCTAGGGATAATAAGGGAATCAAAGATGAGTCAGAGAGCTCTTAACGTCAGTAAGTTTACAGACTAGAAGGAGAAATTATGTATGGTGTAACTATTGAAGGGAAATGATGTGATCTTCACTTTATGTCTATAAAGGACTATGAGAATCTGGGGGAATCAACAGAGATATTGTAGAAGAAGTGGCCCAGTACATAGTTTCCTAAAGAACGTGGAGGCTTTGTCACAGGACTGCTCTAAAGCTGGTACCCACCAGTGGGATTTACTGGCTGATAGTCTATCTAATTTGTTGGTGCCCATGTCACACAAGTCATTAAAAACTTTGAATACTGACACTACATTAGATTTTTGGAGGTGGTATTCTAGGCAGTAGTCCTTTTATAAACAAAGGTATAGACATATGGCTATATGGACACAGGGGAATCATTTTTTTCTGAGTAAATTGTACACAAAGGAGAATAATGAGAAATAAGATTAGATGACGTAGGTCTTGTTTGCCAGTGTATGGAGTTTGAGACTTAATTTCTAGGTAACGGAGAATGTTGAATGTCAGAGTTGACAAGACCAGATTTGTGCTTTAGGATGTTTAATCTGGCAGAATCATACAATGGTTTGGAGGTCAAGAGGTTAGAAGAAGAAAGGCTAATTAGGAAGTATAGGTAGAGGCAATAAGAAAAGAGGTGAAGTTTATTTCTGTGATAAACATGTCCATGATAGACTTGATCTGACTTGGGTAAGGAATAAAGAAGCAAGATGCCTCTGAGGATGATTCTTAGCTTTTGGGTTCATATAAAAGGAAGATTGAAGAGTGCTGTGATAGCTGGAGAAGACTGGGTGAGATAGGGTCTTGTTTTTTGGGGCATGGAGTTGTTTCTTTTTTTTCTTTTGCTGAGGAAGGTTTGCTGTGAGCTAACAACTGTCACCAATCTTTCTCTATTTTTTGTATCTGGGTTGCTGCCACAACATGGCTGCTGACAAGCAGTGTAGGTCCATACCTGGGAACTGAACCCCAGCTACCGAAGCAGAGCATGCCGAACTTAACCACAAGGCTATTGGGCAAGCCCCTAAGGTTTTGTTCTTTGAGATATTTATTATAGTATTCAACACCCAATATTTTAGTTGTCATATGCACTTAGAAGAGAGACTTCCAAGTTTATATGTAATATAAGGGAAGGCCACATTGTTGTTGTTCTCCCCCTGTATATTCTAATTTAGAAAGATAAATCATAGTGGAAGGCTACAGCTCATTTGAGGGATAGGATGCTTTCTTAATATACAAGTAGTTATTGTCTGATTCCTCATAGTTTTGAAGTAAAATTGAGTAGAAAAAGTGATTTTAACAAGAAAATATTTATTGATGAATTGACCACTTATAAATTCCCTCCATATTGAAATGTCCCTCACTATTTAACACTAGTATCTACCATGCCCGCTCCTCAAGTTTATTTTGTCAACCCATCTTAGGAACTGTCTGATAATTTAAGTATCCAACAATATGATTCAAATTAGATGCAAATAGATTGAAAAGTGAAATTGAAGTTTTACCAAAGAGTCCAGATGAATGGAGCCTAATGCATCTAGGTTGGGAAACACATAACACCTGAACCTACTGGTCAATTTTAACATCCCCCAAAAAGGAGCCTCTAGAATTAGGTGTGTCTTGATTGAATACTATAGAAAGTGCACAGCACCACCTATGAATAATGGTTGGCCAAAATAAACTAACAAATAATAATTTGATTCTAATCAAGCCTTCAAGTCAAACTACCAGTTTAGGGGATACAAGTTCAAGTTAAAAGAAATACATAGATGCAATTGACCTAATCCATATTGTAATCAATTCAACAGCAAAAATGACTGATTTTCTTCAACAAATAAATGGCATAAGCAAAAAGAAAAAGAAAGGAGGAGGAAAAATCAATGAAACAAAAAGCTTGTTGTCTTAGTCCATTTAAGCTGCTGTGGCAGATACCACAGACTGGGTAGCTTATAACAACAGAAATTTATTTCTCACAGTTCTGGAGTCTGGAAGTCTGAGATCAGAGTGCCAGCATGGTCAGATGAGGGGCCTCTTCCTCGTTGCAGACTTATCATTGTATCCTCATCTAGTGGAAGGGATGAAAATCAGTCAGTGTACTACACCATATCAACAAGCTACAGAAGAAAAATCATATGATTATGTCAGTTGACAGAAAAAGCATTTAACAAGTTCAGCATCTATACACAATAAAATCTCTCACCAAGTTAGGAATATAAGGTAGTTACTTCCACTTGCTGAATCACATTTCCAACCTACAGCTGACATCATATTTAATGGTGAAAGACTGAGTGGTTTTCTCCATAAGATCAGAAAAAAGGCAAGGATGTCCATTCCCCCCATCTCTTATTCAACACAGTGCTAGAAATTGTAGCCACTGCAACAAGGCAAGAAAAAGAAATAAAAGGCATACACATTGGAAAGTAAGAAGTAAAATTCTCTCTGTTTACAGATGATGCATCTAAAATCCCAAATAATCTACAAAAATCTCCTAGAGCTAAGAGAGTTTGGCAAGGTCAAAGTATATAAAGTTCAACACAAAAGAAAATCGCGTTTTTACCTGATAACGATTGAACTGATCAAAACCAAAATTACAAACACAATAATAATTACACTTACTCCAAAGACAATGAAATACCTATGTGTACACTGTACAAAACATATACAGCTTCTTTATGCTAAAAGTTATATAATACTGATGAAAGAAATCAAACTATACCTGAATAAATGGAGGGACATACCTTGTTCATAAATTGGAAAACTCAACGTCATGAAGATGTCAGTTCTCCCTAAATTGATCTGGAGGTTTAAGGCAATTCCTATCAAAATCCCAGCAAAATTTTTTTGATTGTTTTGTTTTGTTGGTAGATATAGAAAAGGTTATTCTAAAACACAGACCTTAAATAGTTAAAGTAATCTTGGCATATAAGAATAAAGTGTGGGGAGTCACTCCACCTGATATTGAGGATTACTATTTAGCTATAGTAATGAAGACTGTGTTGTACTGGTGGATGGTTAGACACATAGAGTAGGGAACAGAATAGAATCTCAAAATAGACCCACATGTATAATCTCAACTGATTTTTCACAAAGGTGCAGAGACGATTCAGTGGAAGATGGATAGTCCTTTCAACAAACAGTACTGGAGCAATTGGATATGCATAGGCAAAGCAATTAACCTTCACCTAAACCTCACACTTTATACAAAAATTGACTCAAAATGAATTATGAACTGAAATGTAAATGTGAAACTGTAAAACTTAGAAAATAAATAAAAATCTTTGAGATCTAGGGCTGATTAAAGAGTTCTTAGACTCGACACCAGAAGCATAATAATCCATAAAAGGAAAAATTTATAAATTAGACCCCATCAAAATATTTTTAAAACAACTTTGCTCTGCAAAAGACCATGGGAAGAGGATAACAAAATATCCTACAGACTGGGAGAAACTGTAGTAAACACTATGCGTGATAATGGCAAAGCTGTTATGTTAATTGAAGCAAAAAAGTCATAGTAGTTAGAAATAATACTACAGTATTTAAAGTAAAATAATGAGCTGTTTGGATTTGCTTTAAAGTACTCCAGGAAAAATATAAAAGCCAGAATTAATAAAATCTAACTGAATGTGTGATGGGAGGTAATAAAGGAAGGGCGTGATCTTGTTTGGGAGCATTTAGACAAGCTCCCTTCAAGGTTAAAGACAGGTTTTAACTGATAACTAACAGATGAGCAGCAGGTAGAAGAGGAAGAGTCTTAGCAGAGAGAACAGCATGTGTGAAGGTTTAATGGTGGAAAAAGCAGCAAGTAAAGGACATTCAAGGACCTGAGAGTAGTTTGAAAGTTGGACCCTAGAATTTACAGAGATTAGCAGAGAGAGATGAGGCAGAGGAAATAGGCAGGACAGAGGTCTTGCCAGCCATGTTAAGAAGTCAGGTCAGTGGGAAGCCATTGGTCGGGGCTTACACACGCCAGTAGAAGAGTGAGATTTATACTTGCAAGATGGTTGGGGCTGTTTGATAGAATAGATTGATCATGTTGGCCTGGATAAGGGTCTTAGTCCTGGAAATGAAGAGGAAGAGTTCAAGAGGTAATCAGAAATGGGATAGCAGAGATAAGTAACAGAACTTGCTGATAGACTGTGTTAGGAACAAGAATGAATGAAGAATTACAGCGAGATTCATCTGGATCTGGGAGGATATACAGGTTATGAATTCAGAGACAACATGGAGAAAAGAGAGCAAGCTCCATGGAGAAAACTTTGCAGAAACACCCTAATACAAGGCAGAGAGATGAGGATTCGAGAAGCCCTGAGGAGTCCAGTCAGTGTGGGGTGGTTGTGGAACCACTTGGTCAGTCAAGTGAAGAAAGGCTTTCTCTGATCTTCACAGGAGGCAGATAGTTTAGCATTCTTTAATTGAATAAAATATAGCCTTGTATTTAAAGATACGTGAATTGAGACTGGGGATTTACACTTGGTCTGTAGCTTCCAGCTAGAAGAGAACAGAACCGGGAAAAGAGAAAGTTGCATTCTATTGAGTCTGTATGGCTAATGGGGTTTGGAACCAAACAGATCAGGATTGTCTATTTTTCTTAATTATATACAATGAAAACCTCACCGTTTGGTGTCTAAATCTATGGGTGCTGACAGTTGCACCAGTGACAAAATCAGGAATATTTTCATCTGCCCCTTTGTAGTCCCTCACCTTTGGGAACCACTGATCTCTCCTCTGTGTCTATAGTTATGCCTTTTCCGGAAGATCATATACATAGGATCATACAGTGCATAGCCTTTTGAATCTGGCTTCTCTGTGGGCCATGTGGTCTCTGTCACCACTGCTCTGTTCTCCCTTTGTAGTACGAGAGCAGCCCTAGACAATCTGTGGATGAATGATGTGGCTGTGTTCCAAAAAGACGTTATTCCTGGGCACTAAAATTTTCATTTCATATAATTTTCACGTCATAACATAATATTCTTCTTTTGATTATTTGCAACTAAATATAAAACTCATTCTTAGCTCGCAGGCTGAACAAAATCGGATGGAGGCTGGATTTGGCCCTCAGGCCGTAGTGTGCCAACTCCTGAAACTATTAGCCCAAAACACGCAGTAAGTCCTGAAAAATGTAAGCTGCTGTTTATTATTAATGACTATATAAGTTTTACGAATTTCTATTGCTAATTAGAAATTGATAAAGAGTGTATTACTCCAGGAGAGAGCTGTGTATCTGAACTTCATCAAATTACTAGCTACTCCCTCCCCCAGTCTCCATGGAATTACTTTTGCTGATAGATTCAGCAAAGGTGACCATTTGTCCCGATTTGCCTGGGTTGTTTTCAGTTTACATGTGTTTTCCCTGCTTCGTGCCTAGTTAATGCCTATTTCCATGCTCGCAATTGTCTTTGTGTAGATGTTAAGTTATATGGTCAACCCAGAGTAAGCTAATCAGCCAACATGGAAGATGCTGTGAGGAGCAGCCCTAAAATACTCACCATTGGGTGCGCTGGACAGATGCAGGGGAGGATGCTGCTCTTTATACCAACAGGATCCTCTTTATGGGAACCTGTAGGACTCCTTTTATCTGATCTTGGTATTAGGTTGGTTGTGTTTTACCTGTGGCATTGAAAAAAAAAAAAAAGACTCAGAATGAAATTTGTGACCTGTATATAAGTAGATGGGACTTTATTGACAGTTCCTGACTCTATATATTTTATATCCCTGCTTTTAATTTAATTTCCTAGATCCTTCTAATTTTTTTGTTGTCATGCATTAATTTATCTATTCTGAGCCATGTGAATTTTTTTCTTAAGCAAGGCAAGGCATTAAAAATTTAATGAATTTTGCCTTCTATCAGACTATCTTTATAAAAGTTAAATGTGAAAGATTTCTTATTTTGAAGAGTGAGTGTGCATATGGCACACACATAAAGAATCGAAGTGAACATTTTTTTATTGCCCTGATTATTTTAAAAGGGTGGTAGGAATGGTTCCATAACATCTCCTTCTCCTTCCCGCTATACTGTAAATAGTATTTTGAATTTCAATAGTGGGGTTTTGGTGGAGAGAGTTTGGGGGGGGTGCTGTTTATCCTGATTGAAGTAAATGATATTATTATTATTCTGTTATTCTTGTTTTAGTGATGAGAACAGTGAGTCTCAGAGAGTTGAGGTAATTTGCCCTAGGCACGTGGTTGATGACAGGGTGTAAACATAAACCTTGGCCACGTGACTGTAAATCAAAGGCTGTTAACAGCTATGCCTGTGTGTCTTCTGAAATTTTGTCTTGATGCAAAGTTATTTTCTGAAAACTGTTAGCCATTTGGAGTACACTAAACTTTTGCAAACAAAACGCTTTTTAATTTTTCACACTCATGCTAAATGATGACTTTTTTATCAATTATATAATCTTGTTTATCCCAGGATTCTATAAAATATCAAGTTTTAATAGTAAAATGAAACAGACTATTAACTACTGGAATATTAATTTTATCATAGAACTTATAAAATAGTGTCTTAAATATTAAAATAAACTCTGCTATTAACAGATTAGCATATTTGTGGAAGGAGGTTTATAACCCTTGTGTTTATTGGCCTTTAGAATTATTTTATTTGCTTTATTTTCATAGTATGTGGAGTGTATATAAAAAAACTTCTTGGTAATTAGATTTTATTTTTCCTTTGAGTGTATTCTTACTAATTTGCTATTTCAACATAAAAGGAACATTTCAAACTCTCAGCTAGATAAAAAGAACACCACATGTTCATCTGCCAAAAAAGTTCGAACCTAAGTCATAACTAGGAAAATTGATAAAGTTTCGTGTTTTTTTAGTTGAAAATGGGAATTAGCTACAATGAAACATCGTACCAGTTGTTGGCTTCGTATTTAAGGAAATGCTCAACAACCCACTGGTTTAGACAATTTACTTTCCACCTCTGAAACCTGTATGAACATCAGGTGCTTTCACCAACTCCTACCACCTAATGGTAAATGAGCGGATTATCTCCTGTGTTTTCATCTGTTCCTACATGCTGACATTGTTACTATTTCAGTACTATGCTTCACTGCTCTAAAAGAAACATGTCATTTTTCATATCTATCCCCCCCATTCTGAGCCCATTAATGCAACATGATCCTAACATGTTGCCAAGAATATGCATAAGTGGAGCTAGCTTTAGGATTCTCCAGATTTCAAATTTTATGCTACCACAATATCTTTGATGTCAGATACTTGTGAGCCAGAAGATCATACAGGTTTTGTTACAGTTGAAAAGTACTTAAAGTTGAATAGTCTTAAATTACTTTTTAAATATCTTTTTCAGTAGATAGATCTGTATTTAAAAAATAGTATATGCATATGTACAACATTGAAAGATATGCAATGAACAAGATGTCTCCTCCCGAACCCCATATCCTTGGTTACCAGGCAACAACTCCTATATGCCTGTTCAAGCATATATAGGTATAGATCCTTTAAAGTAGTGAGTCCAAACAGGCTGTCCAGCACCTTACAATTCTCATTCAACCTATACTGGAGATTGTTCCATGTCAGAACATATGGCTCTGATTTTTCCCCCCCACAGCTGTGTAATAGCCCATGGCGTAGACCAATAGGTTCAAAGTGTGGTTACCCAGACCAGCAACATCAGCTTCACCTGGGAACTTCTTACAAATGCAAATTCTCGGGCCCTACTTCAGAGCCCCTGCATCAGACACTCTTGGATGGAACCCAGGAACCAGTGTTTTAAGACCTAAGGTGATTCTGATGCCCACTAAAGCTTGAGAACCAGGGCTTCAGATGAACCACTTTCTTTATAATGGTTTCTATTAAGAATCATTTAGGTTTTTTCTAGACTTTTGTAACTAGTACTGTAATGAAGATCTTTGTATATGGACCTTTTATGAAGATAGAAATTTATCAAACTACTTTCTGAAGTTGTACCAATTTACATTCTCACCAATAACGTATGAGGTTTTTTTTAGTATTTCTGAGGCAGTCTTTCTTGAGATTTTCTTCTATATTCTTTTTTTTTTTTTGTAGCCTTTTAAAATTAGTGTTGGTAATAAGTGGACTGAGAAGAGGACTAGACTGAGCATCTGTCAGGGAGAAAAAGCCTTCAAAGGAGACTGAGAAAAAGTGATCCTAGAGATAGGTAGGAGATAACAGGAGGAGAAAATTAAAAAGAGGCCTGTGAAAGCTTGTATTTTGCAGGATGGCTGCAAGAGCTGCCATCCTTCCATATGAGGGTGACACTCCTATAGAGAGGGTGGGGTCTATACTCCCTTCTGGAATCTGGGCGGGCCTTTAACTAGGCTAGAAGTGATGCTGTGTGATTTCCAAGGTTAGGTCATAAAAGGCGATTCTCCTGGGACTCATTTGATAATCCCTTTTGGAACCCAGCAACTGTGCTGAGAGAAAGCCCAAGCAGCCCATTGAAAGAAAAAAGGCCCTTGGCTTTCAGCTCTGGCTGAACTCCATTGATAGCAGCTTGTTGTCTTGGAAGTAGATCTTCAAACCTCAAGTTGAGCTGCCCCAGCTGATCCAACATGAAGCAGAGACTAGATTCCCCCGCTGAGCGGCAGATTTGTGAAGAAAATAATGATTATTGTTATTTTAATGGCAGATTTCTGAAGAAAATAATGATTATTGTTATTTTAAGCAACTAATTTATTGACGTGGCTGGTATGCAACAAGAGATAACTGGAACAGGAGCTGATCAGCTTCTTATCTACACCATGACCTAATAGGCTTCTCCTGCTCTTACAGTGGTTGGACGTAGAGTGATAGGCTCACATTTAAGTACTTTGTATTCTGAGTTCTCCAGTCCAACCACCTTGGAACTGAACTTTTGGAACAAGCAAGTCCTTAAATTGAGGATAATTTGTAGACTGCACAGATGTGTAATTAGTCTGAAATGTTGAGTCTCTGGTGTGCTCAGGAGTTTGGTAGTTGGTATGTGTCTATGTTCTTAAAACTGAAAGATTCAGACTTTTTAAAATTGTATATCAAAAAAACTGTACATGTTTAAAATGTATTTCAAATAGTTACAAGACAGAATATAAAAACTTCTCTACCAAAGTAATAAATGCTTATAGCTACCATTTACTGAAAGCCTACAATGTTTTAGAAACTTAAGTCATTTAATTTCCATAAGCATGCAAGCAAAGCACTGTTTTCATTTTTTAGATAAGGGGTGAGGGGGACAGGCTCAATGTGGTTCATTCTCTTGCTATTAAATGGTTGTATGAGTACATATGATCGTATGTCAAAATAAGATATATATGTTAAATGCTCTTTTTGAGAAAGGTATGATTAAATCCTCTTATGTGTCCAGAATTTTCAAACACTTCTCTTGCTTAATGATGATGTTCTAAGAATGTTCTTCTGAATGTTAGGATTCTGGGTACATGTTTTTGGCTTACTGTGTAATGGAATCTTTAGCTATTCTCCTGAATGTTTGGAAGAAGACCCATTAATGCCAAATGGTAAATGTCAGAATCGAAATGACTTCAGTCAACCCAGGCTTACATTTTGATGAAGGATAAAGTATGTCAGAGGGTTTTTCTGCCTATCAGGTAGACTGCCCTTTATGCAAGATTTTAAAATGTGTGGCCCTCAGATCACTAGCCAGACATGTTTTTATGTTTATATTAATATTGTATATATTTTCTATTTAATAAAGCCAAAGTTCTCCCCCACAGAATCAGAACCTTTAGCGGCAGGGCCTGGGGATTTTCACTTTGAACTTGCTTTCCTGATGGTTGTTATAAACCAAAATGGATTTTATTCTTCCCTCTATTAAAAATGATGGCTGCTTTCCTTTTTAATTGAGCAAAGATGACTAAAGTGATTAGTGTTCTAAAAGAGTATATAAATAATTCAGATTTAAACTCTTTACTGCAATGGTGTGATTTACTTAAGACTCAGAACCTCATCTAAAAATGATTAATTTAATTTTCAGTCCTTTCTCTTACTTTGTCTTTCTTGTGGCAGGATGTGGGTTGGCAATCAAATGGCCCCAGAGCAGGCACATTAAGAAGCCACAAAGAATCTATGTTAGTTTTTGTTATGTAATACATAGATATTTCTTTATGATTTATACTCAGTGGCTTCTGAAAAGACTCGAGTTGGCTTACAGAAGGAAATTAATATAAAATAGGACAAGCACGAATGAAAATAGGAGACCATTTAAAAGACTTAGAGACACCTGGGAGATGATAATTCTAACAGCTGGGAAGTATCCTGATAGCTCCAACCAAAATGAAATGGATTGGTCTGTAAATTTTTCATTTTTGATATAGAAAACATACGATAGTCAAAAGAGTCTAACTTTTTCATAGAACTAAGCAAGGATGAATGTGGGATATATACTGATAGATATTGTATAACAGAGAAAACAAGGAATGTTTTGCAAAAGACATAGAAAGAGAGTTGTGAAAGGCACCGTTTTGGAAGACTCTGAGGGTCTTTCATTAAATATAGCCATGAAAGACATTTCTGGTTGGACTGGTACCTTATCATAATAGCTAATATTTACCGTTTATCCTGTCCCTATCCATGATACCTCATTCACTATTCACAACAACCCCAGAAACGTATGTAATATTGTTCTCCCTGCTGTAGAGCTGGAAAATATTCGGCTTGTATAGGGAGGCCAAGTAATGAGTTGCTCAGGTTACCAAGTGGCCTTGATTTCAGAGACTGTGATTACACTACGCTTTGCATGCTTGTCAGATTCATCCAAGTGGTTTGGTTCCTGATGCCATAAAATAATTAACACACGTTGGAAAATAAGAATTAGTATTTACATTATCACGATCTCTTTCATTTTCTAGGCCAAAACAAATGTCTTTTTTTTAGTCAAATGTCTTTTTTTCTAGTGCCCTGAGATGAAACTAGTATCTAGTGGTTTTGTTGTTGTTCTGTGTTGTTGGTTCAAAGAAGCCTGTCCACTTATGTGTCTTATTTTGCAATGTACACGGCATAAACTATGTGTCTAGAATGAATATAAACAACAGGGAAGAAAGATGAAATTGCCTTCTTATTCTCACCTAGACACAGGGCTTACCCACTTCAGTGTGGATGTGAATTATGGAATTCCTGAAGGTAGAATGAATAGGTTCTCTGTTCACAGAAGATCCATGAATCACGTTGAGTATGTGTGTAAGTAATTGGTTAAAAACCCTAGAGTTCTTCCCCATGTGGCATAGAAGACAAAGCTTTAACCTAGAAAATCTTAAAGCAGATGTTCCCAGCTGAGTGCCTCATCCATAAAATGACATCAAGCAGTGGGCTACATGGATCATCCAATTTTAAGCTGCGCTGCATCCTGATGGGTCTGCCAGAATGAGTTATTCCCCAAGTAGCTGAAAATAAAATGACCTATTGAGATTGCTTTTATCTCTTCATTATAAAATGATTCATATTTTTCAAATAAAGTAGCTTAATTTGGGGTCCAGAAGATTCCTTCTCCTACTGTTAGTAACTTGGGGCAATGGAACTCCTTATGAACTCTTCACCTAAGGGATTATAACATCTGCAAACTCGGTCATTCATCCCGACAGAAAATTGATGATAAATCTTGAACTTGAAAATATGACAGGTGGTGAGAGTGTTATTGTGACATTACTGGAAACAAAAATGCCAGATCCTTCAACTAAATTCAATTCAATGTGTTTTGGGGAGCATCTTGGTATGTCTTCTTTTCTGTGTAATTGTTGGTCCCCTTTATTCAATTAATTGACCAGAATGGTTTTTCAGAACAATGAAAAATACATGTTGTGCTAGACAAGTTACAAGATGGCGCCGTGAGTAGTCCTCTTTGTCTCTCGCCCTTCGAGTCTACAATTATTTGGACACTTATCGCTTGACAAAGGATATCCAGACAGCATCTCAGGACGTCTGAGACACCCACGCGACTATACATCGGAAGGCGGACGGACTTTCCTCCGGGAGGATGTGGAAATAGGTGAAAACTCTCCGACCCCGACGGGCAGCCTAGTACCCGCAAGCGGCTTTCTTCCAACGGACGCCCCCAGAGGATCCACACACATCTAGGGCAGGAGCGAGAACACAACAGAGGAGCGACGGTGGAAACAGGTGACCAGAACCCTACTTAAACCCCCCGCAATTACTCCTAAACGCAGAGGGAAACTTTGGAGTTGCACACCTGAGCCCGCGGGGAGAGTCTCTCCCCGCCATTGGCGGGGAGACCCGGCCTGGTGCTCGGGGCGCCAGGAGGGTCCCAGAGAGACGCCCGCCCCGGGGGACTAGGGATTGCCGGAGATCTCGGAGAGGACCGGGGCGGGGGAACTTTCAAAGGCGGGTCCGGCGACCCGGTGGGGAAGCGCCGGAGCTCCGCCCGGGCAGCAGACAAAACTCTCTGTCTGCCGGTAGCAGAGGGGCCACGCTGAGCACTCAGGGCTCCCGGCAGAGGCCCGGAGAGAAGCCCAGAGGGCGGGGCGTCCCCCAGCTGCCGTTGCCCGCCCCGGGGGACTAGGGATTGCCGGAGATCTCGGAGAGGACCGGGGCGGGGGAACTTTCAAAGGCCGGATCGGCGACCCGGAGGGGAAGCGCCGGAGCTCCGCCAGGCAGCAGACAAAACTCTCTGTCTGCCGGTAGCAGAGGGGCCACGCTGAGCACTCAGGGCTCCCGGCAGAGGCCCGGAGAGAAGCCCAGAGGGCGGGGCGACCCCCAGCTGCCGTTGCCCGCCC
Source organism: Equus przewalskii (assembly GCF_037783145.1). Taxonomy (NCBI): domain Eukaryota; kingdom Metazoa; phylum Chordata; class Mammalia; order Perissodactyla; family Equidae; genus Equus; species Equus przewalskii. Next base: position 17,598,580 of record NC_091845.1, read on the forward strand.
CGTGGGACTAGGGATTGCCGGAGATCTCGGAGAGGACCGGGGCGGGGGAACTTTCAAAGGCCGGATCGGCGACCCGGAGGGGAAGTGCCGGAGCTCCCCCAGGCAGCAGACAAAACTCTCTGTCTCCCGGTAGCAGAGGGGCCACGCTGAGCACTCAGGGCTCCCGGCAGAGGCCCGGAGAGAAGCCCAGAGGGCGGGGCGACCCCCAGCTGCCGTTGCCCGCCCCGTGGGACTAGGGATTGTCGGAGATCTTGGAGAGGACCGGGGCGGGGGAACTTTCAAAGGCGGGTCCGGCGACCCGGAGGGGAAGCGCCGGAGCTCCGCCAGGCAGCAGACAAAACTCTCTGTCTGCCGGTAGCAGAGGGGCCACGCTGAGCATTCAGAGCTCCCGGCAGAGGCCCGGAGAGAAGCCCAGAGGGCGGGGCGACCCCCAGCTGCCGTTGCCCACCCGGTGAGGCTAGGGATTGCCGGAGATCTCAGAGAGGACTGGGGCTGGAGAGAGTTCCAGAGACCCAGCTTAGTAGCCTAGGGGGAAACCCTACAGGCTCACAGAAGCCTTAGGGAAAGCCTCTGCACAGCATCAGTAGAAGGCACCCAGCCGCCAGCCACAAGGCTGGAAGACCCCAGGGCAAAAGCAGCATAGCTAGGTGTACTAACCACAGACTGTAGAAGATGCCAATAGCTCTCCTGCGACCCATAGAGGACAAGTGAGATTTGGTGGGTGCCGACAGCAACCGAGCGACAAATAAAAGTGATCCCACCCCTGGCCACTGGAAAAGCCCATAACACCGTTGCAGACCCCAAGGAGAGAGCGCATCTAGGTGGGCAACAACAGTAGGCACCTGCAGCCTGAAGCCCCCCGTGACGGCCCCCACGGCAGAGGAGGGAATCCAAAGGGCCACTGTGGCTACGAAGAGGGGCCCAGGCCCAGTTAGCAACTATGGACAGGGTTCCTGGTTGGTGAAGTATAAACAGCTGCTCCCCCCACCGCAGCAGCTGAAACAAGTGAAAGGAGCAACTAAACTCTATCTCCATGCGGAGGCACAAATCAACATCATCAAGCAATATGAAAAAATACATTAAATCTCCAGAACAGAAAGAAAGTAACAAATACACAGAAATCAATCCCAAAGAAAATGAGATATATAACCTAAATGATGATGACTTCAAAACAGCCATCATTAAAATACTCACTGAGTTAAGAGAGAATTCTGACCGACAACTCAACGAGTTCAGGAGCTATGTCACAAAAGAGTTTGATACGATAAAGAAGAACCAAACAGAAATACTGGAAATGAAGAACACAATAGAGGAGATTAAGAAAAATCTAGATGCTCTGAACAGTAGGGCCGATAATATGGAGGAAAGAATTAGCAATTTGGAAGATGGCAATATAGAATTGTTGCAGGCAGAGGAGGAGAGAGAAGCAAGACTTAAAAGAAATGAAGAAACTCTCCGAGAATTATCAGACACAATTAGGAGATGCAACGTAAGGATTATAGGTATACCAGAGGGAGAAGAGAAGGAGAAAGGGGCAGAAAACCTATTCAAAGAAATAATGGCTGAGAACTTCCCAAATCTGGTGAGGGAGATGGATCTTCAGGTGACAGAAGCCAATAGATCTCCAAACTTTATCAATGCAAGAAGACCAACTCCACGGCATATAGTAGTGAAGCTAGCAAAAGTCAACGACAAGGAGAAAATATTAAGGACAGCCAGGCAAAAGAAACTAACCTACAAAGGAACCCCCATCAGGCTATCAGCAGATTTCTCAGCAGAAACTTTACAGGCTAGAAGAGAGTGGAATGATATATTCAAAAATCTGAAGGACAAAAACCTACAGCCGAGAATTCTCTACCCAGCGAAAATATCCTTCAAATATGATGGAGAAATAAAAACTTTCCCAGATAAACAAAAATTAAGGGAGTTCATTGCCACAAAACCTCCTCTTCAGGAAATCCTCAGGAAAACCCTCATTCCTGAAAAATCCAAAAAAGGAAAGGGGCTACAAAACCAAGAGCAGAGGAGATAAGTAGAAGGACAACAACAGAGAGTAGCAGCTCTACATCAGAACAGATTAAACCATGGGACGAGAAACAAAGGAAACTGAAGAAAACCGGAAAACAAGACACAAAATGGTAGTGGTAGGCCCCCACGTTTCAATAATCACTCTAAATGTAAACGGATTGAACTCCCCAATCAAAAGACACAGAGTGGCAGGATGGATCAAAGAACAAGATCCAACAATATGCTGCCTCCAGGAAACACACCTCAGCCCCAAAGACAAACACAGACTCAGAGTGAAGGGATGGAGAACAATACTCCAAGCTAATAATGAACAAAAGAAAGCAGGTGTCGCTATACTAATATCAGACAAGGTAGATTTCAAAGCAAAACAGATAAAGAAAGACAAAGAGGGACAGTATATAATGATAAAAGGGACTCTCCACCAAGAAGACATAACACTTATAAATATATACGCACCCAACACAGGAGCACCAAAATTTGTAAAGCAACTCTTAATAGAACTAAAAGAAGACATCAACAACAATACAATAATAGTAGGGGACCTCAACACACCATTAACACCAATGGACAGAACATCCAGACAGAAAATCAACAAGGAAATAATAGAATTAAATGAAAAATTAGACCAGATGGACTTAATAGATATATATAGAACACTTCATCCAAAAACAGCAGGTTACACATTATTCTCAAGTGCACATGGAACATTCTCAAGGATTGACCATATTTTGGGAACCAAAGCAAACATCAATAAATACAAGAGAGTTGAAATAATATCAAGCATCTTTTCTGATCATAACGCTATTAAACTAGAAATCAACTACAAGAAAAAAGCAGAGAAAGGTGCAAAAATGTGGAGACTAAACAACACGCTTCTCAACAAACAATGGATCATTGAAGAAATTAAAGAAGAAATCAAATATTATCTGGAGACAAATGAAAATGAGAACACGACATACCAAATCATTTGGGATGCAGCAAAAGCAGTCCTAAGAGGGAAATTCATCGCAATACAGGCTCACCTCACTAAACAAGAAAAAGCTCACATAAGCAACCTCAAACGACACCTAACAGAACTAGAAAAAGAAGAACAAACAAGGCCCAGAGTCAGTAGAAGGAGGGAAATAATAAAAATAAGAGCAGAAATAAACGATATTGAAACAAAAAAGACAATAGAAAGGATCAATGAAACAAAGAGTTGGTTCTTCGAAAGAATTAACAAAATTGACAAACCCCTAGCCAGACTCACCAAGAAAAGAAGAGAGAAATCGCAAATTAATAAAATCAGGAATGACAGAGGAGAAATCACAACAGATACCAATGAAATACAAGAGATCATAAGAGAATACTATGAAAAACTATATGCCAACAAATTGAACAACCTGGAAGAAATGGACAAATTCCTAGACTCCTACAATCTCCCCAAACTGAATCAGGAAGAAATGGAGAATCTGAATAGACCAATCACAAGTAAGGAAATAGAAACGGTAATCAAAAACCTCCCCAAAAACAAGAGTCCAGGACCAGACGGCTTCTCTGGAGAATTCTACCAAACATTCAAAGAAGACTTAATACCTATTCTCCTCAAACTGTTCCAGAAAATTGAGAAAGATGGAGAACTCCCTAACACATTCTATGAAGCCAACATCACTCTGATCCCCAAACCTGACAAGGACAACACAAAGAAGGAGAACTACAGGCCGATATCACTGATGAACATAGATGCAAAAATCCTCAACAAAATTTTGGCAAACCGATTACAGCAATACATCAAAAAGATTATACACCATGATCAAGTGGGATTTATACCAGGGACACAGGGATGGTTCAACATCCGCAAGTCAATCAACGTGATACACTACATTAACAAAACGAAAACCAAAAACCACATGATCATCTCAATAGATGCAGAGAAAGCATTCGACAAGATCCAACACCCATTTATGATAAAAACCCTCAGTAAAATGGGTATAGAAGGAAAGTACCTCAACATAATAAAGGCCATATATGATAGACCCACAGCCAACATCATACTCAATGGACAAAAGCTGAAAGCCATCCCTCTGAGGACAGGAACAAGACAAGGGTGCCCACTTTCACCACTCCTATTCAACATAGTTCTGGAGGTGCTGGCCAGAGCAATTCGGCAGGAAAAAGAAATAAAAGGAATCCAAATAGGTAACGAAGAAGTAAAACTCTCGTTGTTTGCAGACGACATGATCTTATACATAGAAAACCCCAAAGAATCCACAGAAAAACTATTAGAAATAATCAACAACTACAGCAAAGTAGCAGGGTATAAAATTAACGTGCATAAATCAGTAGCATTTCTATACACTAACAATAAACTAACAGAAAAAGAACTCAAGAACTCTATCCCATTCACAATCGCAACGAAAAGAATAAAATACCTTGGGATAAACTTAACCAAGGAAGTGAAGGATCTATACAATGAAAACTACAAGACTTTCTTGAAAGAAATAGGCGATGACATAAAGAGATGGAAAGACATCCCTTGCACATGGATTGGAAGAATAAACATAGTTAAAATGTCCATACTACCTAAAGCAATATACAGATTCAATGCTATCCCAATCAGAATCCCAAGAACATTTTTCACAGAAATTGAACAAACAATCCTAAAATTCATATGGGGCAACAAAAGACCGCGAATTGCTAAAGCAATCCTGAGCAAGAAAAACAAAGCCGGCGGAATCACAATCCCCGATTTCAAAGCATACTACAAAGCTACAGTGATCAAAACAGCATGGTACTGGTACAAAAACAGGTCCACAGATCAATGGAACAGAATTGAAAGCCCAGAGATAAAACCACACATCTATGGACAGCTAATCTTCGACAAAGGAGCAGAGGGCCTACAATGGAGAAAAGAAAGTCTCTTCAACAAATGGTGCTGGGAAAACTGGACAGCCACATGCAAAAGATTGAAAATTGACCATTCTTTTTCACCACACACCAAAATAAACTCAAAATGGATCAAAGACCTAAAGATTAGGCCTGAGACAATAAGTCTTTTGGAAGAGAATATAGGCAGTACACTCTTTGACATCAGTTTCAAAAGAATCTTTTCGGACACTGCAACTCCTCAGTTGAGGGAAACAATAGAAAGAATAAACAAATGGGACTTCATCAGACTAAAGAGCTTCTTCAAGGCAAGGGAAAACAGGATTGAAACAAAAAAACAGCTCACTAATTGGGAAAAAATATTTACAAGCCACTTATCCGACAAAGGGTTAATCTCCATAATATACAAAGAACTCACACTGCTTAACAACAAAAAAACAAACAACCCGATCAAAAAATGGGCAGAGGACATGAACAGACATTTCTCAAAAGAAGATATGAATATGGCCAATAGACACATGAAAAGATGTTCATCATCGCTAATCATCAGGGAAATGCAAATCAAAACTACACTAAGATATCACCTTACCCCCGTTAGATTGGCAAAAACATCCAAAACCAAGAACGACAAATGTTGGAGAGGTTGTGGAGAAAGAGGAACCCTCATACACTGTTGGTGGGAATGCAAACTGGTACAGCCACTATGGAAAACAGTATGGAGATTTCTCAAAAAGTTAAAAATAGAAATACCCTATGACCCAGCCATCCCATTACTGGGTATCTATCCTAAGAACCTGATATCAGATATCTCAAGAGTCCGTTGCACCCCTATGTTCATTGCAGCATTATTTACAATAGCCAAGACGTGGAACCAGCCTACATGCCCAGAAACTAATGATTGGATAAAGAAGATGTGGTATATATACACAATGGAATACTACTCAGCCATAAAAAAAGACGAAATTGGCCCATTCACAACAATGTGGATGGACCTCGAGGGTATTATGTTAAGCGAAATAAGTCAGTCAGAGAAAGACGAACTCTACATGACTCCACTCATAGGTGGAAATTAGTATATTGAGAAGGAGATCTGATTGGTGGTTACCAGGGAAAAGGGGGGGTGGGGGGAGGGTACGGAGGGGGAAGTGGTGTACCCACAACATGACTAACAAAAATGTACAACTGAAATCTCACAAGGTTGTAATCTATCATAACATTAATAAAAAAAAAAAAAAAAAAAAAATACATGTTGTGCTAGTTGTTTTCCATCTCCCCTTCCAGATCCACCTTCCACCCTGTTGTATGCCCTGGGAGAGCCATATGGACTACATCACAGGGTTCCCTTGCCGTCTGGCTTTTGGGTGGTTCTGGCTAGTGGGAGGCAGTGGTAGGAAGGTGGAGAGTGGGAAGAGGAAAGGTCAGGGTATCTATTAACCCAGCTCTCTCCCTGTTAGATCGCCTCTGTCTGTTGTCTAGAAGTCCTAGTACTGGAGGCCACGGCTCCTGACAGTGCCCCTATCCATACAGCTGCTCTCTCTGGGTTCTGGAAACCTTCCTTCCTCTCACCCTTCAGGCCTAAGTGTTGGTGAATATACATCTGTGAAATAATTGTAAATGGAATAAATAAAGGAAAAAATGCCTTTGGAACTTTCAATCTACTTGTATTATGTTCACATATAATCAGAACTAGTATGGAATATTTGTGTGGAAGATACTAGAGTGAAATTTCTTGGCTTCCCCTGGCATGCAAATCTGTCTGTCTAAAAGTCAAAACCATACCATCTGACCCTAATTGCTGGAAATGTATGTGTGAGTATTTTGGCTTCCAGAAGCAAAATACTGTAAGGCAGCACTGTCCAATCAAAATATAATGCAAGTCGCATACGTAATTTAAAATTTTCCAATAGTCACATTTTAAAAAGCAAAAAGAAATTGGTGAAATTAATGTTTTGTTTTTTTTTACGAAGATTAGCCCTGAGCTAACATCTGCTCCCAATCCTCCTGTTTGCTGAGGAAGATTGGCCCTGAGCTAACGTCCATGCCCATCTTCCTCTACTTTATATGTGGGACACCTGCCACAGCATGGTTTGCCAAGCAGTGCCATGTCCGCACCCGGGATCTGAACCTGCAAACCCCGGGCCACCAAAGTGGAATGTGCGCACTTAACCACTGCGCCACCAGGCCGGCCCCGAAATTAATTTTAACAATATATTTTATTTAACAAAATATATCCTAAATTTTATTTCAACATGTATTCAATATAAAAAATTATTAATGAGATATTTTACACTAAGTCTTTGAAATCCAGTTACAGCACATTTCTGTCCAGACCAGTCATGTTTCAGGGGCTCAATAACCACGTGTGGCTAGTGGCTACTATATTGGACAGTGCAGCTCTAAGGCTTATGATATCAACATTTAGTGTAGAGTCTCTCTCTTAATGTGTATATATATGTATATTTGTATTTATTTATATATACATATATTTATAGACATACACACATATGTACAGCAACTCTTACAGGATCCCCTTACAGTAGTAAGATATTCCCCTGCCAATTTATATAAACCCTCAAAAGGCTTGTCTATTTGCAAATCTGAGTAAATTTCTTTTCTGCAGCAGGTAATGCTTGCAAATACTTAGAGCTGTGCCTGGTGCATGGTACAATTTCACATATGTTATTTTTGTGGTTTATTGTTGTTAAAAACTTCCTAAGATAATCCAGATAAGTATTACTCTTATTCTACAGATGAGGGAAGTGAGTCACAAAGAGAATAGCGGCTAGCCCAGAGTTGCAGGGCTATTAAGCAACAGATCATGGACTCATACCCACTTCTTCTGACTCTAAAACCACTGCCCTAGAAGTCAGAGGTATGAGTCCCACAGATGCAACTAGAGGCAGGTAGATGTGACCAACAGGGGTTGACAGTGGGAGAGTGAGAGAAATTCAGATCTGGCATTTACTTGCCTTTACCCTGGGCAACAATATTCTGAGTTAGTGAGATACAGTGTAAAGACCGGGACTGTGAAGACTGACTGGGCATTTAAGCCAAACTTCTTTGTATGATTGTGACAATTGAGCACTACACGAATCCTGAGGGCACTATTCACATCATAGTCCATGTGAAAGATGCCTGCTTGAGTTATGCAGTGCACAACCTGTGCAACCATAGGTGGCAACCCTGACTTCAGGTTCATTTGTACCCAGAACTAGTAATTATAGGCAAATTACTAAACTTTCCCGTCTTCCTGTGTTTTTCTCAAACACAAATGAAGAGTATTTGCTGATGCTGTTGCAGAGGCCCTGTCTTGGCCTATGATTCTTATTGATAGAGCACATCTTTCTCTACTAGCATTACTGCAGCATTCTTCATTTTTGTTATCCTTGCTTTGGCAATACACGTTAAGTAGCTGAATAAAATGTGTTGCTTTCCAAATTCATGCTTTAGTCACGCTACTTTTGCTTACTGTCATAGTTAAATACATGTCTTATTAAAGCATTTCTCTTTAATTTCATTGATTCTAGTAGAAAGCATTCATAAAACAAGAGTAGTTTTTAATGTTTCCATATGTTATTGTCAGAAGACTGTGACATTCTAGAAAGTGTTGCATTGCAAACATCAGTTAACCTCCTAACTAAAATATATCATTAGTGCATTAGATATTATGAATACCGTTAGTGGCATCAAGCCTACTGAAAGGCACTATTCATCATGGAGTAATAATTCAATAGCCATGTAGACACTGTGTACTTTATTGAAGCTAGTCTGTTTGCTGTCTTCAGGAAACCTAGCGGTATTTAGTTCCTTCTAGTGTATGGTTTTTTCTCATCTCTCTATATTAGCAGGTGTGAGCTTAGCATGAGAAAGAGATTTTGGTGGTGTGTAAAAATACTCAGAATCAGGGTCTGGCCCGGTGGTGTAGTGGTTAACTTGGCACGCTCCGCTTTGGTGGCCTGGGGTTCACCGGTTCAGATCCAAGGCCCGGACCTAGGCACCACTCCTCAAGCCATGCTGTGGCAGGCATCCCACATATAAAGTAGAGGAAGATGGGCATGGATGTTAGCTCAGGACCAGTCTTCCTCAGCAAAAAGAGGAAGATTGGCAGCCGATGTTAGCTTAGGGCTAATCTTCCTCACAAAAACAAAAGAAAACTCAGAATTATTTATGTTTAACATTACCTAATATTAACCATTTGTGGATTTTAATTAAGATTAACTTTATGGTTGATAATGTCCCTTAATTGAGCAGTAAAGGAACAGGTCATATTCAGCTAGTTTCTGGCAGGTTTATAATTGAGGAACCACATTTTTGCTAAAAGTGCCCCAATTAAAATGGTTTTCTTAGAAGTATATCAAAATTTTGTTAAAGTGATAATTTAAAAAAATTTGTTTTTAAGTGAAGCGATGCTACATTTAGTTTAAAATGCCAGTTGGTTGGGAGTAGAGGACACCAAGAAAAAGAAGATTTGCTGTAAACCAGAAAGTTGGCTCTGTTGGACAGAAGAGTCTAAGGAATATGTCACAATCTTGAAGCTTGTGGTGAAACATGGTCCATTGTCTGGTAGGTGAAAGCTTCTGAGATGAGACCTGGAAGCCTGGCTTTCGGTAGGGTATCTGCTGCTCAGCATCCTGAAACATGCACAGGTAGTGGGAGAAGTGCTCAAGTCTCTATTCTTGAATGCCCCTTCTGCCCTAGATGTAACATTTTTACTTGCTTTAATGTTTATTCATGATATTGTTCACCACCTGTTATGGGTTGAATTGTGTCTCCCCAAAAAAGATATGTTAAGGTCCTGACCCTTTAACTCGGAATGTGCCCTTATTTGGAAATAGGGCCATTGGAGATGTAAGTTGTTAAGATGAGGTTACGCTAGAGTAGCGTGAGTCCCTAATGCAATGTGACTGGCATCCTTATAAGAAGATGTCCATGTAAAGACAGAGACACACAGGGAGAATGCATGTTACTACGAAGGCAGAGATTGGCATGAAGCATCTACAAGCCAAGGAACGCCAAAGATGGCCAGCAGCCACTCGAGCTAAGAAGAGGCAAGGAAGGATTTCCTTGCAGGTCTCAGAGGGAGCATGGCCCTCTGGACGCCTTGGTTTCAGACTCCCAGCCTCCAGAACTGAGACACAATAAATTTCTGTTGTTTTAAGCCACCCAGTTTCTAGTTCTTTGTTACAGCAGCCCTAGGAAACTTGTACAGCACCTACTAAGTGCCAAGTCTTGACCAAGAGATGCCTGCCCTCATGAAGCTCAGGTAGTACATGAAACCACTATGCTATGGGAAGGAACCTACGAACAAAGCCCTCCTGTGGAGAGCAGTACCTAAGCTGGGACTGGATGGGTTAAAGGTAGTTAGCCAAGTGGAAGGAGTAGAAGAAGGAAGGCCTGAGACACGGGACGAAGTTGTGCTGGATGCAGTTGAGAGAAAGGAATTCCATCTGACTGAAATGGAGAGTGGCCACAGCAATGGAGGGATGGTACAGAAGAGATGGAAAGGCTTCAGATCCCGCTGGACCACATAAGCCATGCAGAAGAATTTAGATTTTCCTCTAGCACTTTTCTTCCTTACTGATATTTCCACACAATCCTGATCACCTAATTTCATCTCTCAGAGGTATTCCTAAAATACCTCTCTTCCGCTCTATCCTATTCCCACAATCTTAATTTGGACCCATTTCCCATTAATCTGTCTTACTGTAAAAGCCTCCTATGTGATTATGTAATAATTAAACCAAAAATGAAATTGAGTAGAACAGGCACGTAGAGACCCCATGGTTTAAAAAGTCAAGCTTACAGAATATATACTTGTGGGGAAATACTTTGTATGAGAATGGTAGCCTAGTTTATTGTGTTGGCTAAATGCAAAAGAGAATTTAGTTACGGAGGAACATCATACATAGGATTGATGGCGTGTATTTCTTCTATCAGCTTCATGATTTCTGGCACTTTCAATAAACCGGTCCAGAGGACAATATAGAACCCATTTAATAAGTTGCCACATTTATTCTAGCAATAATATGTTTACATTTGTCCTATTTTCACTTTACTTTATCCTCTGTATCAGCACATTTACCCTAATTGCTTTCTAATTTGTATACATTTTTGTCCTTTAAAAATTTAAACTGAGAAACCTTTTTAAAGGGCTTTTTAAGTACGAAAGGGGGGGAGTCTACTAGACTAATGGATCCATGTGTCATCTAGTATCAAGCGTAATGCATTTCTGTAGCACAAAATTGCACTCTTGTTCTTTGCCTATTCTGGATTTCAGGATTAACTTATAAGGAAAATAAGTAGTAAGAGTTTGTTTTTGTTTGCCTACTAGAGAAACAGGCAAATGCGTATTCAGAGCTATACTGATAGTGATGTTTCCGTGGCAATAAGCAGGATATCATAATATTTATATCGCTCTATTATACTTTAGATTATTTTAGGGTATGGTGTTAAAATGACAAGGTAATATGCGTCTTTATTTTCTTAAATAACTTTATATTACGTTGATTTTTTTCTGAGTTAAATGTTTTTAAAGACCTCATAAAAATTAACAAGAAGTCATTATTACAAATGTAACATTCTATTATTCCCTGCTAGTTGTAAATTGCATACATTTGCTTGTTCATAAATGATTTGAAAGTGATGTACATAGCTCAGTAATTCTGACCCAGTGTTCAAGTTAGAGGGAAATACACACACTTCTTTCAATTTTACAATTACATTTTGTGGGAGATTTTCTTTCTAGCCATTTGCTTTGTAAACTTTAAATTAATAATTCCAGAGATCTGCAGCAAATGAACAGAAATCATCTATGCAAGGTAGTGATCTAAGATATTACCAATCTCCCACTAACGGATATAAATTAGTTGTTTGTGTGGGTTAATGTAGGTGTCTAAGAGAGTGAGATCTCTTGTTGAAATCATCTGATAACATCTATTTATATACCTAATACATAATATATGCAAAACACTGTGTGCCCAGAATATAAGAATGAAGCAGAAAAAAGTCTCTAGTCTTGTGAAGCTTACTTTTGAGCCAGGATGGGGTTAGGTAGGTACTAAATAAACGAACAGTAGATACACCCTACAATATTATATGGTGACTTTGAAGAAACATAAAGCTACATAAAATTATAGAGAATGATGACTAAGGGGAGCATTTACACCTACATATGGTGTTGTACTTTACATTTTGAAAGCTCTGTTTCATTGATTATTGCCTTTGATCATCATATTAAACTCCAAGGGATTCCTGGGCAGGTGTTATATACCTCCTTGTTGAGAAAGAAGAAACCAAGGCCCTGTGGTCAAGGAACCAGTTGGTGAGCTTCAGAAGGACAAACACATCCTCTTTGACTCAGACTTATAGCCATGTCATAAGATTTGTTGAATAATTGAATGAATGATTGAAAGAATGGACATACTTTAAATATGACTTTCAAATTGGACAAGTATTATTCACTGCAATTTTCTAAGGTAGAGCTTTGAAAGATTGAAAAGGAGTCAGAAGTTTAAACTTTAATTTGGATGTGATGTTCCTCCTTTTTCCCCAAATTAGAAATCAGAGGATATGCCATCAGCCTGGCTCTGACACTTAATTAGCAGTGTGACTTTGGGCAAAATCTAACCTCTCATGGCCTTGGTTTGCTCATGTCAAAATAGGGAATGATAATATATACTGCCCTTCTCACATATTTTTTTTTTGAGAGTCATGTGAGATAAAATCCTTGGGGCTCTCGAGATTTGTGCACATTTGAGTCGTTGCAGTCTTTTCAAAAGTAATCTCCATTAACTTGAATTAGGTAAGTATCTTTTTTCAGGCAATCTTTAAGTAATCTTGGATGTCTCTCTCCAATTTTGATGAAAATTTTCAATATGAAGCGATCATATAATTAAAGAAAAAATAAACCTCATTATCTTCTTTCTGTGTAACAAGGCTGCTTTTTGAATGCCAGACCATAGGAGTTCTCGTCACCTGTGAGCCATGCTGTTAGTCTGGAAATGTGCTGCTGTGTGAATCATTAAAAAATAAACTGTCTATTTGTGGGGTCGGCCTGGTAGCATAGAGATTAAGTTCTCGTGCTCTGCTTTCGCAGCCCAGAGTTCGCTGGTTCAGATCCTGGGCATGGACCTACACACCACTTATTAAGCCATGTTGTGGCAGGTCCCACATATAAAGTAGAGGAAGATGGGCACAGATGTGAGCTCAAAAAATAAAAATAAAAAAAAAACCATTTCTAAATAAGGGTAAAGATTCCATATATGGTATTTTTTCTTGTAGAGTTAGGAGAGTTACCGTATTATGCTAATTTATTTTTGTTTTTCCTCATTCCTGAAATGGATAGAAGTAAGCATATAAAGTAACACCATATATTCATTGCTAAAATCACATGTCTCTTAAAGGCAACCATTCCATGAAATTTATAAACAGTCTCAGGACTGATATACTCAGCCAACCACAGATAGCAAATATCAGGAGCTTTTAAAACTCATTTCATGTGTTGAATTCAGCAAATGTTACTTAGTGACTACTCTACTATGGCAGGGGGAAAACAATAGAAATTATGTCATTCCTGGGGAGAAAGACACGCATATAAAAAAAGAAGAAGCTAAATGGAGATTAACTGGAGTAGCTGCTGAAGGCTTCAAAGGAGAAGGAAACATTTCAGCTGGGCTTGAATGGCATGGGTCTGGATGGAAGAGGGTAGAAGGACACAGGGAGCTTGTCCTTGCCTGGAGAGGAAGCAGCAGGCTAGTACTTAATTGAGCACCTCATGCCTTCCGAGAATTTTGGATCTCTTCTCTCACCAGTTACTCTCAGCAGTTTTCTAACACAGGCCATATTATCTGCATTTTCCAGATATTCCGCATTTTTCAGAAGAATCTGCATATCAAAGAGTCTGAGAAATTTGTACCAAATCACAAAGCCAGTATTAGCACCAAATACTCCAGCTGAAGTCTGACTTTGAATTCTTTGCTGAAGAAGACACCGAGACATTTTAGTGTAGACTGTTGAAAAGATTTAAAAAATGTTTGGGAACAGAGTTAAGATAATTACATTGAAGTGGTATGATTTTTTTCCATACTCAGAATGTTGTCATTTTATCGTGGCAAGTAGACGTTTTTATGTGAAAGGACCAAGAACATGGTTGTATAACTGATTGTTAGAACTCCTCTGTGGCACACCCAACACAGTGGTCAGTTTTTGAAATATAACATACTTTTTTTTTTTTTGCTTAACCCTTTTTTATTTTATTTTATTTTATTTTATTTTATGTTTTTTTAAGGATGGCACCTGGGCTAACAACTGTTGCCAATCTTTTTTTTTTTTTTTTCTGCTTTATCTCCCCAAACCCCCCAGTACACAGTTGTATATCTTAGTTGCAGGTCCTTCTAGTTGTGGGATGTGGGACGCCGCCTCAACGTGGCCTGACGAGCAGTGCCATGTCCGCACCCAGGATCCAAACCGAACTTAACCATTCAGCCACGGAGCTGGCCCCGAAATATAACATTCTTTAATAAACTTGAAGATCCATTTTTCTTTATTTGGTAATGTTTTGTATTAGAACACTGGCTTTTTCTCTGTCCCTATTAAAATCAAATTGACTTTTAAATTATGGTTTTCACAGATTTTCTGAATTATCTCAAACCTCTGGTATACCTGAAGATCTTTGTTTCAAAGAAAAAGAAAATGATTCATAGTATTGCCACATAAATTAAAAAACCAATGTAGTTTTGATGACAAAGTTAGGTTTTTTTTTTTTTTTTTAAAGATTTTATTTTTTCCTCTTTCTCCCCAAAGCCCCCCAGTACATAGTTGTATATTCTCCGTTGTGGATCCCTCTAGTTGTGGCATGTGGGACGCTGCCTCAGCGTGGTCTGATGAGCAGTGCCATGTCCGCGCCCAGGATTCGAACCAACGAAACACTGGGCCGCCTGCAGCGGAGCGCACGAACTTAACCACTCGGCCACGGGGCCAGCCCCAAAGTTAGGTTTTTTTTTAAGGTACATAAAGTGTAAGAAGAAAAGACTTTTCAGAAAGTAAAGATTTACTCCTCATTTTACGTTAACTGTTTTGAACTTTAGTGTTACAGGTGAAATTAACATCCATAATCAAATGGGGAGATTTGTTTTTTTTGTTTGTTTCTTTCTTTTGCCAAGATTTAATAAACTAAGAGAACAAAACTGTCAATAGCAGAAACAATGAAGTGTTCTTAATTTTCCCTGTTTGTTTTAATTGTTCAATATTTACTTTTTTCTTAAAAAAGAAAGGGCTCTCTCGTTTGATATAATTGGGACCAGTAGTTGGACTGTTAAATCAAAAAATTTTTTAAAAACATGTAAACATTAAACAAAGGTATATATATCATAAAAATTTTGTTTTGCTTCAAATATGTAACTGTTTAATTTTGGGGGTTTTGTTTCTGTTTGTTTTTTAATTAGTGCCAAGGACTCTTCTTTGATTAAAGGTTGGAGCTAGCAGTTCATTATATTATTTGTATAAACCACACCCATTATGAATCTTCTGATATTTCCAGTTGTTTTTCTTTGAATTTGAGTAATAATTTAAAAAATATTTCTGAAGCAACTTGGATGCAGATATAGTCTAAAGACTTGTATTTTGTATTTGCAAGCTTTTATGGTTATCTTACCCTGTGTATTCCACATATTTTGGCATCAATTTTTGGGAAAGGGTGAATTTCCTTTATTGAGTTTTTCAGAAGTCTTTAAATTTATTTTTATATAAACATCTCTCTTTCTTTTAATACACATTATTCATCAACTTTTTTGGTATTTCTCTACTAACTTAATCTCAGCAAAACAATATGACCAATGTGATCAGTTTTGTTAACAAATACAACTAATTCAACTGATGAAGCAGAAGGATGTACTGGAAAGTAGTTACTAGGCACAAACATTGCATGTGCTCTGGAGGCTGACAGTATCTTTTATAGAAGAAATGGATCACACTGCTGAAGTTGAAACCATTTGTAATGAGTAGGTGCAAAAAGAGGAGATGGAGGGGGACCCCACCCTCAGCGTTAGTCTTGTGGGACAATGAATCTAAAACACAATTACCCTAATAGTTCAGAAATTAGCAGAGAATGCTTCCATCACAGAGGATGAACATTTTTAACTAGACCTTGAGATATTTAAACTTAATATAACTTGAAAAGAGAAGGGTGGGGCATAGTAAAGTTTTAGAAACAGAATTACTCAAAGTGACAGACCATGCTCTCTTGCCCCAATACCTGGAACATGGGTACATACTTCACATATGTATACATATACATGTACAAGTACGTACATATCTGTTGATGAATGAATGAATGTTAGGGCAAGGAATGTAGACTTTATCATGTAGGAAGTGAGAAATGCATGTAGATTTTTGAGCAGGTATTGAAAACTGTAGATGTGTTTTATGAAGAAAACTGAATTCAACTCGTTGGGTACAGGGTAAATGGATTGGATGGGAGGGAAGAGATCACAGGTGGAGAGACCAGCACAAATCTTGGATGGAATTACTGAGAGTATAAAGATAAAAAGAACTGGACTTAAAATCAATGGAACTGGCTTTACCACTTACTGCATTAACTTTGTCAGAGTCCGTAATTGCTTTGAACTACAGTGTTTTTTGGAAAATGGAAAAATAATACTTTTATAATAGAGCTTTGTGAAAATTAAAGGAGAAAATTTCTTTTAAAGAGACTAGCAAATCTGTTCATCCATTAATTTCTTCTTGTATCAGTTTATTCAGTGTTGATAAAGTATATTCTTATGACATAGAAGATGCTGAGGCATAAAAGACAGACAGGCATACTGGGGCCATATGCTGAATACATGCCAGCTGAATTTGCACCATAAAATAGTTCCAGTAAAATTATAATGATGGTAGTAAGAAATTAAAGAGAAATGGGGAGAGGCTGCACTTTGCAGAACAATTAATATGATAAAATTGAATACGTTGAGAAAATGTAAGAAAGAGAAGTGACAAATTGGACATGAGGTCTTAGCAAATAACAGAAAGACGGGAATTGGAAGAGAAACTGGTTTTTTTAGGGGGTACTATGAGCGTAGGAAAATGAAGTGTCAAATATGAGATGCCAAGTGGACCTCCAAAATATGTCTGGAAAGCATGCAGAAAATGCATGTCTTAAATCAAACTTTTGATGGACACACCATTGATATAGACATAGTGGTACACTTCAGACTTGGCAAGGTTTCTGAAAGAATGTAAAGAAAAATGGTAGCTGCCATTTAGTGAACACGTAAACTAGACACTCTTTTAAGTAATCGGTGTGAGTTATCTTATTTCTTCCTCACAAAAATAGAAGAGATAATTGCTATTAGTATCCTCAGTTTATAAATGATGAAACTGTGTATTATTAACAAGTGAAGTAATCTGCCCCAGATCAAACAGTTAGTGTCAGAAAAGGGACTTGTGCCTGGGTTTGTCTGACTCCAGAGGACAAGGACTTGGTGCAAGTTAAAAAGTAGAGGAAACAGAAAGATGGTCATTGGACAGAGAGAGAGTGTTGTTTAAGAAAAGTCGGGCATGAGAGTCACTGGAAGATGTGTTTTGCTTTTTAGATGAGGTGATCTGTGCATGTTTCTAACCATAAAGGAGAGATGAGAGAGACTGAAATAAAGATAGTGGTAAAACCAGAGACTCAAAAGGAATAATGAAACTTTGCACTTTTATAATGGTTTTCATTTTTCAAAGGGCTTGCAGATCTGCGATGCTAGAGATCTTCTCTCAAACAACCCTGAGAGGTTCAAAGGGCAGGTGTCCCCACTTTACAAATGAAAATCTTGGAGGCACAGTGCAATCAAGTGCCACTCCCCCAATCATGGGGATCTGGATTATGATAAAACAAAGACAACACTCCTAATGTTCCCATTCGTGTGTTCTTTTTCTAAATCTTGCTGGTAGAAAGTTAGAAAATCTGCAAAGCAGACACAAAGGATTTAACTTTGGTGGGGAGACCCCCCATGGAGATGTCAAGGAAAATGATATGATGGATACAAAGAGAATTTAACTCATTTCTAACATCTATTGATGACCCACACAATGCCAGGAAATATGCTATAGTCTAGAGATGTAAAGATGAAAATGTTGTAGCTCTAATCTTGGTGGAGCTCCCAGAATAGGAGAATAAATGGAAAATATAAAAGTATAGAAAATACAGAGGTAAAAGGATGGAGGTAATTTTAAGAGTTTCAGGAAAGGGATGTGGCTGAAGCTTGTTTTGAAGATGGATAAAAGTGTGCTATGTCAGTGAATGTATGAAAACACCATTTTCATGCTTAGACCAGCATTTTGTGCTTGGGGAAATCCAAATAGTTTGTTATTGCTTCAGTGTATGTGGCTGAGAGTTGGGGGTGCCTGAACAGTAGGGTGATGGAAGACAGAGAGGAAGCTGAGCTGTGGAATTCCTATGTGGAAGGGTCTTGTAGAGTATGCTTAGGTGCTTAGAGTTCACCCTTTATGCTAACATTTGCCAAGTGTGTTTTCTTAGAAAAAGCAAAAAACAGTTCCTGAAGATGTTAAGATCTTCTTAAGTGCTTCCCTGCTTCCTAAGTAGGCTTAGAAAATAGTAAATACTTAAGTCTGCTGGGAAACTGAAAGGACAGACCTGTTTTAAACCCCTAAAATGGGCTGAACTTTAAGTAAGAAATCTGTTTGCATTGGACATTTTTAGTACCTGGTATTACATCCCGTCTGCCCACCTCTGATTCATTTGCAACAGGAGTTAAGACAGTTCGGTGAAAGTTCACAGTGAAAGCTCTGACTGGTATGGGGAAATTATTGCCTCCAGGGAAAACCCTCCACTCTTGGGGTTGGGAACCTGTGTATAAATGCCCCAAACTCCATGTTTCAAAGTGATGGCTCTGGAAGGCATTCTTGTACACTTGTCAGAAATTCATGCAGAATCAAGCCCTCATTGACTACAGTAGTAGCGTCTATAATGCACCCAAATGGTGGCTTCTCTTCAATCCTTCTTTCACCCTCCCCACTCCCTCCTCCTCCCTCTAGAGATCATCTCCCATGTAAACTAGGCCACCCAAGTCCTTTCTGAGGCTCTGTTTTTGGGGAAACAAAAATAAGACTACAAACTTTGTTGAGCAAACCATTTTTTTGTTTTGATTTGGTTTTTGTGGATTTTTTTCCTGAGGAAGATTCACCCTGAGCTAACATCCATTGCCAATCTTCCTCTTTTTTCTTTTTTATGTGAGCTATCACCACAGCATGGCTGCTAACAGATGAGTCGGGTGGGTCCGCACCAAGGATCTGAACCCAGGCCACTGAAGCGGAACATGCTGAACTTAACCACTAGGCCAGTGGGGCTGGCCCAAGCCACTGTTTTTTTTTTTTCCTCCAGCAAAAATGGGTTTATTTGGAATCAGCAAAGAATTGCAATCCAGGGTCTAAAATTATGGCAAGCCATGTGCACTCCTGAGGAGCAAGAAGGGGATGAGAAACTCTTTCATAGAGGGAAAGAGGAAGTTGAGAGGGCAATTGTAAACAAAATGCCCATTAGAGGAGACTGGGAGTTCAAAGTGTAGTGGCTTTTCATTGGCTGAGTTGTGACAGTCTCTCATTGGCTGAGCTGCTGCTGAGCAAGAAGAGAACGTCTTTCTTCTCCGTCTTGGGCTCTGCAGTGGTCATAGGGCATGATAGCTCCGCCTTCTGTCCTCCCAACTCCATTTTTTTTTTTGGTGGGGGGTTTAATCATGGTTCACCTCTGAGCTAGATATCTTTATTTTTTTATTAAGATTATGATAGATTACAACCTTGTGAGATTTCACTTGTACATTATTGTTAGTCATGTTGTGGGTACACCCTTTCCCCCTTTGTGCCCTCCCCCCACCCCCCTTTTCCCTCCAAGCCACTGTTTTTACAAAAGGGAAGCATTTTTTATTTTCCTGAGATATACCTATCTCCTGCCATGGTAGAATTTTCCCTTAGGGACTTTGCAATGGATTAAATGTTTTGAGAATTTGACTGATGTGTTAAGTAAGGTAACAAAACAAGAGGAGACACTTTGAATTGGGGAGTTGGGATATAGAGCAGGAAATAATGATTAAGTTTTGGTCTTGCTGATAATGAAGATGATTAAGAGTCAGTTGGCTATGTCTCATATTCAAATTTGGGAGATCTTCCAGAAGCTTCTGCATGCATCAGGAAAAAGGAAGAAAAGTCATGGTCATCCACTGAGCCATGGTTTGTTATCTTTTCATAGTGGGGAGTGCTTTAATGAGATTTTTCAACTGATTGAAATTTTACCACTTGATCATGGAAGCTGGATCATTGCATGGAATTCCGCTTTCTTTATAACATCCTGGACAGTGGAGATGCAGCTGAAGACTTTAACCGAAGTGCAGTCTTGATTTTTGTTGCCTTTTCAGGTGTGTCCACTGAGTTTTTTCTTAGCTTTTGTATAGAATTGGACAACTTTCTTTTACTGAAAACTCTCTGATTCTTTCAAAGGCAGTCTTGTCATTTACACTGTTCTGATAATGATTTAATCTGGTAACTACAAATCACTAAGCATTTCAACATTAAACATTAAAGACATTTAAGACATTGTGCGTGGAAGACTATTACATTGCGTGTATCTGTGTTCCTTTTACAATTTATTTAACTATCACTACTGGGTAATATTTCGCATTTTAATTGAAAAGGTAGCACTTCACCTCATAGCATCAAATAGGATTGTATTACACAAGTAGTAAGCTCACATGCAATCTTCGCTGATGATACTTTTATCAGCTCCTCACGCTCTAATTGCAAGTGATCACAGGTTTTTTTTGAGGCAGAGCTCTAAATTTTCAAACTGTAGGACCATTTAATCAGCTGACCACAATTTCAGACTTATTGCCATTTCTACCTTCCATTTTAATCTTCTTAGGGGGAAAATGGTTTGTTTTACTTTGCAGTCTCTTATTGTCATCTTTTTTAATTTATGACATACTCAATAGCACATTTGTGTACCCAATTCAACATATGGCCATTTCCACAGCATTTCTCATAAAATGTTCTACACAAGATTCTTTGGTCAAACGTGTTCAGGACACTCTGTAATATCCATCCCACCTTCATAGACTTTATCAGTGCATATTTTCTATTAAGGTCTCTGACTTGTTCTGCATAAAGAAACTCATTTAACTTGGTGTAATACAGCGTTTCTCAAACTGACTTGGGAAATGATAGTCATTCTGTGGCTGATTTTGAGTCTTACAGAGGTAGACTTGTGTACTGTAGCCCTGCAGTTATACGGAGTGACATTCCCCATACTCTGCCTGATAGCCTACCTGGACTAATCCACATGGAGAAACCAACACCAGCAATATGTAGCAAGTGGAATCAGGTTCCTAGCTGAGCACGTGAGTGTCATAGAAAATCTGTTACCCCAGTCTCTTTTCTCCGTTTGCATTGCTGATTTCTTGTGGTCTTGTCTTCCTCTCCATGGGATGGGGAGAGCATCCTGAGAGTGAAGTGCTTGAGCAGCCAATAGAAAACCCAGCCCAATATAGAAACTTAACAGACAGATGTCAGGGTAGAGTGTTTCATACACCAGGAATGATCCATGTGAATGTTCACAAGGAAAGCAGTCAGAATAAAAAGTGTACTTCTCTCCTGGCTCTACACCCCTCCCTTTGATGGTGACTAGGGAGATACTGGCCCCAAGGGGTGACTGGGGTTTTGGGATATCTTAGAGCAGCACAGCTAACGGACAGAAGAGGAATCAAGGGGAACCACTTCCAGGCTGTACGTGGTGTGGAGGAAGACGAAAAAAAGTAAAAAAATATGGACAGCTGATTTTATCTTTGTTTTTTAATTCAGATTTGCCCAGTTTTATATATACTCATTTCTGTGTGTGTATTTAATCTTATACAATTTTGTCGCATGTAGTTTGTGTATTCACCACCACAGTCACAATCCCACACAGTGCCTTTTGTAACCACACCCATATCTCTGCTCCTACCTTCCCTAAACACTGGCAACTACTAATCTGTCCTCTATTTCTAAAGTTTTGTAATTTTAAAATATTACCTAAGTGGAATCATACAGCATATAACTTTCCAGGATTGCTCCAAGTTGTGGGGTATATCAATAGTTCTTTGCTTTTTATTGCTGCATAGTATTTCACGATATATATGTACCACTGTTTGTTTAACCATTCATCCGTTGAAGAAAACCTGGGTTGTTTCCAGTTCAGGGATAGTACAAATAAAGCTGTGTAAACTTTTGTGTACAGGTTTTTGTGTGAACGTACATTTTTATTTCTATGGGATAAATGCCAAAGTGTGCAGTTACTGAGGCATACGGTAGTTGTGTGTTTAGTTTTATAAGAAATTGCCACACTCTTTTCCAGAGTGGCTGTACCATTTTACATTCCCACCAGCAATGTATACGTGATCCTGTTTCTCCACGTCCTTTCCAAGGTTGGTGGTATCACTGTTTTTTATCTTAGCCATTCTGATAGGTTTACAATGATACGTCATTTTGGTTTTCATTTGTATTTCCTTGATGGCTAATGGTGTTGAAGATCTTTTCATGTCCCTGTTTACTATCTATGTATCCTCTTCAATGAAATGGCTGTTCCTGTTTTTTTCCCATTTTCTGATTGGATAGTTTTGTTTTTCACTATTGAGTTTAAGAGGAGTTATCCTCGAGACTATTCCTTTACAGGATAAGTGGTTTGCAAATATTTTTTCCCAGTCTGTAGCTTGTCTTTTCATCCTCCTCACATGGGCTTTCATGAGGCAAAAGTTTTTTTTTATGGTTTTTTTTTCAGAGGGTGGGGGAATGGCTTCTTTTTTTCCCTGAGGAAGGTTCGCCCTGAGCTCACATCCACTGCCAATCTTCCTCTTTTTGTATGTGAGCTGCCACCACAGCATGGCCACTGACAGATGAGTTGTATAGGTCTGCGCCCAGGAATGGAACCTGGGCTGCTGATGCAGAGTGCATACCAAGTTTTTAATTTTCACCAGCTAAAAGTTTTTAATTTGGTCAAGTCCAGTTTATTGTTGTCAAGTTCAAAAACTCTTTGGCTAACCTTAGATCCCAAAGATATTCTCCTATGTTTTTCTCTAAAAGTTCTATAAAATTTCTAGTTTAATGTTTTACCTTTAAATTCATGGCCCATTTTGAGTTAATTTTTATATGTGAATGAGGTTGAAGTCAAAGTTCATTTTTTTGCCTATGGTTGTCCAGTTGTTCCAACACCATTTGTTGAAAGGTTATCCTTCTTCCTCTGAATTGCTTTTGCACTTTTGTCAAAAATCAATTGAGCATATTTACTAAGTCTAGTTCTGGGTTATGTATTTTCTTTCATTGATCTGTCTATTCCTCTGCCAATATCACATTGTTTCATCATTGTAGCTATATAATAAGCCTTAATGTTAAATAGAGTGATTCTTCCCTCTTTATTCTTCTTAGTCAAGATTCTCTGAGCTATTCCAGGGCCTGTACTAGTACATTGAAATTTTAGAATAAGCTTGTTTGTGACTTCGAAAAATAAAAAGAGAACAATCAAAAACCTTGCTGAGATTTTGATAGGAGCTGCATTAAACCTATGTATCAATTTGGGGAGAATTGACACTATCAGTCTTGCAATCCATGAACATAGTATGTGTCTCCATTTATTTAGGTTTTGATTCTTTTTTTATCAGTGTCTTGTAATTTTCAGCTTTGCGTGTTTTATTATCTCTAGACCTAAGTATTTCCTTTTCTTTGAAATGACTGTGGTTTTGTGTTTTTAATTTTGGTTTCTGCATGTTCATTGTTAGTATTTAGAACTTGTTTCCTCTGACCTATTTAACTCACTTTGAACTGGGAGTTTTGTTTTGTTTTGTTTTGTTTTTTTGGTTTTGTAGATGCCTTCTGATTTTCTATTTAGACAGTCCTATCATCTGCAAAAGGGGTAGTTTTGTTTCTTCCTTTCCAAACTGAAAGTTTTTCATTTTTTCCTTTCATTATTGCAGCGGTTAGAATTTCTAGTATGATGTTGGCTGCCAGTGGTGAGAATGAACATCCTTGTCGTAGTCCCGATGTTAGGGGTAAAGCATTCAGTCTTTCACCATCAAATACAATGCCGGTTGTAGTTCTTTGTAGATGCTTTTTATCACGTTGGTTTATTTTTAAAGTCTGAGTAATTAGAGGCTCCAGAATAATGTCAGAGTTTTCAAGAATTGGATAGGAGACAAAGAGAAAAGTCTGAGAAATTTCTACCCAATAATTTCTGGAATTACTTTTTATTCATTTTGACTCCTAACTAGGGCTTGTTCTAATACAGTTCTTGCCAAGATTGCATCCCATGCAGCCTTGACTTGGATTTGGGTTACATATATAATCTGCCAAGATATTTTAGTAATCTGAAACTTTTTAGATATTTATACTGCTTTTCTCTCTCTAGTCCCAAGTATTAAAAAAAAGTGTGTGCTTTTTGTCAGGGGAATCTTGCTATACCTTGAATGTGATGCGTGCTTTACCTTTGTTACTCCCTCTGTCTACAAAGAATCCCCACACACATGTACGCTGCTCTCTATTTCCCTGGTCTTTCAAAGCATCTTTTACGTCTCTAGGTTAAGTTTCCTTCCTCTACACACTTTCCACCATTAGAGCAAGGCCATTTAAATTCCACTTTTGATCTCGAGTCTGACTCTAACCAGACAGGGCTCCCCTCAAAAGGAGGCCCCCCAAGTGATTAGTGGCTTCAGAACCTAGCACACAGTAGGCTGAAGTTCTGTAGGCTCTCAGTGAATACTTGTTTAGTAAGTGACTGCTCCCTTTTCCATCCTTGGTACTAAATGGATATTTAATAGATTCTTTATCTCGTAGACGCTTTCAATTTCCAGAAAGTTTGAGATGTATTGTAATATACTTAATCTGGATTGAACTTGAACTTTATACATCTTAATGGAAAAACCACAAAATTCTATTTGGCATGCATAAGCTTCATCTAGTGAGCCTGTTAAAAATGCAGATCTAATTCTAACTCAGTAGTTTTAAGTAATTCCCAGAGATCTGCATTTGGAATAAGAATCTTAGGTGATAATGATGCTTGTGGTCCTGGACTGCACTTTGAGTAACATAAGCTAAGCTCTCAGGAGATTCTGCTTTTTAGGGAAAAAAAGGTCCATTATAATTACAGTGCTCTGCCAACAGCAAAGCCCTGGAAAAACCTGTCAAGACCACTACAGTTATTTTCCTTTGCTATCCCTGATGCATATGCTCCCTGAACTGGCCACATCAAGTATCCCAACATAATGTTCCTTGCCCTGGTCTACTGTGGAGATGTATCAATGCAAGTGTCTGGAGCGATGGACAAATCTGTGCCAGGCAGGATTAGTGCTTAGGCAAAAGAGATTTTTGCCTTTCAGGGAGAGGAGACATTATTAGTTTCCATAGAACTATTTGATCCTTTTTTGCATATTCTAGGTAAAATTAGTGCTGAACGACTTCCATGCTGTGAAGTTATGTAACCGAAGAAAACAAGGAATTGGGTTGAAATCTGCAATGATGATACATATTGGGTTGTTAAAAAATAATCTTTTGAAGCTATTTTCCATGTATAGGGTACATTGTGATATGATATACTCCACCATGTAGTCACTGGGAAATGTTTGGATGATACGGTTTTGCAATTCCAACTCTGTTACACTTCCAGAGCCTTAATGTTTTGATAATGTTGCATTTTAGTTACACATTTAAGATGATATAATGCTATGTTATCATATCATTTTTGTAGAGGAACCTCTGGCTAAAATAAGACCATAAACATAGTTTTTTTTTCTTTTATAGACACATATTTGTGAGTTCTGCTGAATTGCTTTACTCCGCGCTTATAACCTAGCAATTTATTACTGTTTTCAAGTAACAATAAAATGAAGCACATAGACTTTCTTATTTCCCTCCAATGTGCTGATTCATGGTGCTTAGGATATTCATAAGTGTCTACAGTTTGTAGTTTTATCAATTTGAAGATAATTATTTTGATTTTTGCGTTTTTCAAGATAGAGTTGAAATTTTCCATGTTGTTTTCTAAATTACCTACCCTGCCTCGTTTTGTATAGTCACCACATAGGCAATTTACATCAATCCTTAATAGCTGTGAAATGAGTATATTCCTTTACAAATTGACAGTGCAATTGTTCTGATACAGAAAGCAACACCATTGAGTATATTATTGTGGAATTCACAAGTTGTTGTTGTTTTTTTTAATCAGAGTTTAGAGAAACAGTAGATTTTTCG
This sequence comes from Equus przewalskii, assembly GCF_037783145.1. Classification (NCBI taxonomy): domain Eukaryota; kingdom Metazoa; phylum Chordata; class Mammalia; order Perissodactyla; family Equidae; genus Equus; species Equus przewalskii. The sequence goes on from NC_091845.1 coordinate 17,624,734, forward strand.
TCCCTTTTCCCCCATAGGCTTAAGCTTTGTTCAAAATGAAGCCAACAGAAATTTCTCCATGCTGTAATTTAAACAAAAAAAAGAGAGTATGAATGGAATTTGCTATCCTGGATTGTTATTGGAAGGAATTAATTTTTTTTTTAAATAACCACTGGTGATCAATTAGTATTTGCCTTCATTGCTTTATTAAACACTTGAAAAGAATTCTTCGGGCAATAAAAACAATTTGTATTTTTTTCACAGCTACAAATAAAAAGGAATATGCCATTTAATTTACTGTTGTCCTTTGAATTCTACCTGCTTGGTCATTTCCAGTCATATTTATCTTCTACAGAACCCTTCAAGACATGGAACAAATAGGACTTGTAATCAGAAACTGAATATTTTCAACTCTTTTTGTAAATAACAATAATTATAGATAGAATAAAATTTATTTAGGGTACTTACAATAAAATATTGTAGGAGAGAAATTTGTGAATAGTTGGCTTCCATTATAAGATGAAGCTAAAAGTCTTCATGATTTGGTGAATCACGGTGGCAAATGTGGATATCAGTTATGTATATTTCTGGTTCAAGATATTTCATTTCCTCCTTTGAGTCATGTTGTCTGGTTATTTAATTCTAATACATGCTTTGCCTTTTTGGATAGCCCAGGCCATTTTTGACACTATTGCAGTAACACAGGGTTACTGGGTATATATTTTTATTGTATTGCCGAATTTCCAGAAGCCTTAATAAGGAAATCAGAATTCTGCTTTCCCTTCTCAAAGCAAATGTTCTCCTCCTGAGGTTCCTAAGAAGATATTTTTAAAATTACCCTGCAAAAGAAAGGAATGTCTCTGTGTCGACATTTTACACTTGTTGTCCTTTCTGAAGTTCTGTTTTGTTTTGTTTTCAAATCAGATCTTGAAAATTTTAAAACCAAAATGAGAAGTACAGTGTCAGTGCGTGAAGGCCAGGGAGTTGTCCTGCTCTGCGGCCCCCCGCCACACTCTGGAGGTATGACGTGCTCTGTTTTTTCTTTTTATACTTATTGAATAAGTTTCAGGGCAAGACCCACAGCGTATGTACCATTATTGCTTTTGTAAATTACCCTGAGAAACTTGATAACCCAAGCATTAGATTCTGTCAGCTGAGTTGGAAAAGAGAAACTCTACAACTGATAGTTCATCCAGAGAAGTTTATAAACATAATTTACTCATTCCAACAAGAAGGGTTCTGAAGGCAAATGAGATCAAGTTCATTTCAGTTACTTAATGGTGCCGAACAATGCTTTATCCTTACACCATTATCATTTGTTATTTAGTTTTAGACCATGACATACGTTGGAGTCTTTGTGGTTTCTTTTTCTCTCCCTGCCTCTCTCCTCCTCTCTCTCTCTCCCTGCCTCTTTCTCCCTCATACACGCACACTTACACATGCTTATTAATATATGCTGTTGGACCTCTTGATATATGTATAATATATACATGAAAATGATATGTGTGTATATTCACATCATTTTCATTGGGCTGTTGGAATTGCAAATTTTATGCTACATTGGTATAAATTGAAATATTGCTAAAAATTCAGAAGCTTAACAAAATAGCTATCCAGAGTGAAGAGGAACTTCAACACATATGAAAATAATTTCGTAAGCACTGCTCCCTAGTATGAGCCTGGAGTGCTGGTTTGATTTTCCTCTCATGCTCACTATTGCAAACTTGGTCACTTGTGGGAGCAAAGAGGGCATTATTAGTGTATAAATCACTGTTCTCAGAGAAACAAACACATTCCGCTGTTGAGAGGATGAGAATTACTGAGAGATAAACAGGTTAGAGAGGATCTTTCTGACCAGAGGCGAAACTGAGGTGTCTTCCCATCATAGTAAAGCTTATTCAAATGAAAACATGCTGGACTTTATTTGTTCTGTGACACACAAACTCAAGTCCTTTACCCTCAATGACTTGTCAATAAAACAAGCGTTTCCATCTTCAGTATCTGATTGCTGAAAATGTCTGAGGCATCTGGAGACTCCAGATTTGAGGCTTGATTGGCAAATATGATTGCCATCATGTTGGCTGGTATGGGTTTAAATTGGATTCACCATTCTACTCCAATGCTGTATATTTTGCTGGAATCTTTAAGTTCCAGAAGATCTTGAACTATGAAGGGAATCATAGAGTCTCTTGATTGGAAATAAAAGTAACTGAGCTCAAACAGGATTGAAGAAAATAGGAAAGTTTATGGGCTCACATAACTGGCATGATCAAGTGGCTTCTAGTACAGCTGTATGATTGACACAGAGACGTACCACCCAGAAGGACTCTCTGCCTTGCTATGGGTAGTGGGGGTCTGCAGATGGCCTGTAGCTCTCAGCTCCTTCTCCATCTGCCTTGGCGGTAAAGAGCCACTTGCTCACGGTCTCACTCTTCCAGGGGCTGCCCACATCTGGTGACTGAACAAGGTAGGATATAAAGGATCAGCCATTTCTGCCCAACACTGGATGGTTCTGATGGACAGTGCTCATTCCAGGGCTTCCTGCCAGGGGACCAAGGCTTTGTTGGACCATATCACAGTTCGCCTTCTTTCTCTTCCTAATCCTGCTTCTGCCTCCTTGCTTTCACAGGTTTTGATCATTGATGAAAATCTTTTATCCCAAACTCTATCTCAGCATCTGCTCCGTGAAAACCCAATCTGCTGGACCCAGGAGTACAACCAATTTTATAAACAATTGGTCTTTCTTTATGTTTCTTGACTCTGCTTCCCTTCCCATTGATTCCATTGTCACGTAGACTCATTGTGGTGGCAGAGGTGGATCCTGGCAACGCTAAGCTCTTATGGTCCTTAATGCTAAAGATCTTAATGGACCGGACAACCTGTTGCTCAGTGGCTCCTGATTTGACTTGGATCAAGCTTGCTGATGAGATTATCCCTGCAGCAGAGGGCCGCAGTCAGCTCCGTCCACTGACAAGCACAAGGACGAGAAAGATGTAGTTTCCAAAAGAAAAGGAGGGTTTTATTATGAGATAAAAGAAGGAGATATATTAGATAGAAATTAATAATGGCTAGAATGAACATCTAGTAAGGAGATGTCAAAATAAAGTTTATTTTATAAATCAACATAAAATAATAGCTGGATAGTCCTGTCTGTGATGAGTGTTAGAAATGTTGACCCAATTTAAGATTCTGACTGAGTGATCTTTTTTCAGTGTTTTTATGATTGGATATATTTGCTGATAACAAAGGAGCTACCTTTTAGTTGACTAGGCATGCACACGGTGGGAATGTCTTAATAAGCTTTTGGATGAAACATGTTCCAAAAGATGAATCTTTTCTAATGTCATGAAATTGAAGAACTGTTGGCCAGTCGCAGCTAACCTAAGTAATGACCTAATATCCTAAGTAAATGATCCTGATTTACTTCTGCCTTTGGTGACTTCATATAGTTCTCTTTCATTTTTAAAGCATATAAATTGGGGTGACTCTGGAAGTCAACTAGGATTGTAGGTGAACAAGGAAAGAAATGGCCCCAGATATGGCACATTAGCCCTTAAGAACCTGGAGCATCTGTGGGAGAGCAAATAACTGAACAAGAGCATACCTTCCTCTGTGCTAGATTGTGGAGGAAAATGCTCAGGACCAGAGCATCAGACTTAGCTGCTGAAAACATGATTCACATTGGTCCAAGTCTACCTAATGCTAAGATATTCACAGTTCACATCCACTGTCCTGATGCATTGATTTGTGAGCTCTGGAAGACAGAACCTACTTCAGTGTTTGCTCTGCACCCAAGTGCACAGCACAAGGTTGGTTTCTAACAGGCAGTCACTAAGTATTGGTTGAACAAATGAACACATTCATGAAATGAATAAAGGAATCCTTTTTTAGATTTGGCCAGTTATAAATGCTTTTTGAGAATTCAATGGAAACTTTGTTTCTAGAGGTGTAAGCATTTAACAACCAATATGCCAAGCAGACAGTGCAGGCTCTGACAGATCAAAGTGAACTCTGACCACAGCAGCTGGTATCAGCTCTGCTTCATTCCTTCTTGACTTAGGGACTTTTAATTCAGTGGATGATGTGAGGCTGGTCACAGAGCAGCTGAAGCTGTGGCTCCTGGGTTTATCAGTACATGTGATGTGTGGCGCTCACAGCCCACGCTGTGATCCGTTTGGTCCTCTTCCCACAAAATCCCACAGTCCCTGCAGGACATGCACTTGCCCTTCTCTGTATTCACCACTGTATATGACTTTTATTCACTTCACTTTTCTTCATTTCCACCTGGTCCCTTCTCAGTAGTCAGAAGTGTTTAATTCTGTCGTTATTTTCTGATTACTGAAGACACTATCATATTTTATTCATCCATCATGTTCCCTATCAGGGTAACAGCCTAATGGAGTAGACACAAAAGGCAAAATAATCAAATGATAATAATAATAGAAACCTCTATTTATTGAGTGCTGCTTCAGTGATAAGCAGTGTGCTGGCTCTTTGTGGGAATCATCTGCTAGGAGATTCTTTTGATTAAAAGTGTAGAGAGGAACTGAATGAGTGACAGTCTAAGGTAGAGTCTGGAAGCTCGGTCCCAGAGATTCCAAGAGGCTGAGCTCTCAGCTGGCTAATACCTGAGTGCCTTGAGCCCAAACTTCTTGTTTATAAATGGCGGATGAGGCAAGACACAAAGTTACAGTATGTCTTGCACCGTTTAATCATTGACAGATGTGATGAGCCCCCATACAGCTGTTTCTTTCCCAGACTGCTTTCTGCCTTCTCCTTGCAGCGGTATCATTCAGAAATCTACAGAGTCCTTCACTAGACAGGCATTCCTCATTTGGTAATTGGGAGGTTGTGGAGTTGGGACTAATACCAAAGGTGTTGGGTTTGGGTTTGGGTTTTATTTTTTCCTGTAGCCAGCAACATGACCTGTAAGAACTATTGCACAGCTATTTATTAAGAGTTACACTTGCTGTTCTTACCTTTTTATTTATTTACTTATTTGTTTATTTTTATTGCTGTAACATTGGTTTATAACATTATATAAATTTCAGGTGTATATCACTTTTTTTTTAATTTCCTGGGTTCCAGTTCTTCAATTATTAGCCTCTAGTAAAACTGTATTAAAATCTCCTCTCTTGGTGAAGTAAATTTTAACTTTCTTTTGTCTATTTGGGATAAAAATCAGAAATGTTCTCCCCAAATAGACTAGGGAGATACACGTGGAAAGAGCCTAAGTAAGGGTCCTGAAGTATGGAAACTGCATATATTATTCATACTCCCTTAATTCATCTATGCAGATAATTTATAGGAATGTGGCAGCACCCTGGGGCTGCTTTGCTTAAGAGGAGTCACCATTTATCTGATGCCATAAGAAGGAAAAATTGTTTCATGGTCAGTGACAATTAGGAATATATGTAGGGACTAGGAGTCCTATAACTTCTAAGCAGCACAGATTGCTGTCATTCGAGAGGGGTTGTATCTCCCACTCATCTGTGACATTTTCTGCCACTTCCTGTTCGTCTTCTCTGCACAGCAATCCAGCACCTCTCCAAGGCAAGAGGAATTAGGATCCTCTTGAAAGTTAGTTGGAAAACTAACAACTGACAAGCCAAAAATAAAGTACTGGATATGGATTATCTGTAGCTTAATTATTCTTCTAGTTACCAATAGTGTGAAAAGCTGGGATTAGTGTAATTACCACAAAATTGCTGATGTCACTACAAGATCATTAAGAATTCAAATGGACAAGAAAAATTAATATAAATAAAGTTACAAGACTAGTCCATGAGCACTTCATGATCATTAGTAATTAGACAGGAATTCATAGGTGAATCAAGTTATTGCGTACACACATTAATAAAGAGTGGATTTTTGTCAAAAGGTGGCTGATCAGATTTATTCAGAGTAGAGAATAGGCTTCAGTCTGCCCCAGTGTTTCATCAGCAAATAGCTTTGGTCTCTAATCCGGCTTCCTTTGTCTGTGCTCAGTGCCTCTTCTTCTTGAAATGACAGCCCTGCACACTGTCATCCACTGACAACAACACAGCCTTTGGGATGGAAAAAGGAGAAAGTGAGATAGCAAACAGCAGGTAGTAGAGGCTGAAGTGACTTTATGCTAAAAACTGCTTTGTAAATCCTGGTGGGATAGAGGCGAGAACTCTTAGCAACATAACCAGACGGCATGGGATTTGTACCTTCTGTGTCAACATCTTTGTCTTATTTTCTTTCCCCGAGATGGACAGACCAAAAAACAACCGTTGTCTCAGGTAGCTTAGATGGGGGAACCTGAAGAAAAGATGCCAAGGAGAAATTTTCTGGAAAGACTTGCCTAGTTGCTAGACCCTTCATCAAGGCGATAAGACAATACTTAGTGTTTCAGGATGTCATATGACTCAAAGTAACTTAATCTGTAATCTTAACGCCATCTTGTCTTCGGTGCTCGTTTTTCCGTGAAATATACTTCTCTCCTGTTTGTGTTTGTAATTTAGTCAAACTTTAAACAGTAGCTTTTTACAAAACTTTGAAGTAAAGAATATGTAATATGTTTCTGGCTCCCATCACATTCGCGTCACTGGTCATGCTGTAAAATGTTTCTCTGAGAACCCAGTGGTTTCTCTTTCCCTAAAGCAGTGTATCTGAAAGTTGCTGCGTAGCTGGCATTTATTCAATCACAAATTGTGAAATCAAGATAAAGCAGATGATTGGTGGGTTAGTGAGGAATTAGCATCTGCACCATAGAATATCTCTCCTAATTTCTCGCTCCTAACCCTGATAGGAGGAGTAAATAAACATGTCATGGCAAAGAGTTAGAGAATCCATCCGTAGACTAAATGAATAGTATATCACAAGTGCGAAACAATTTTTTGAATACATGTCAATGCTGATGTGACTGTTGACATTTACAGGAATCCAAAATATCAACAAATTCGTAGTAGCATTCAGACAAGTATGTTCTGAATCAAATGACACATAAACCTCAGCTGCTGTTATAAGGATAACGGCAGTATATTTTGATCTCTAAAGAGAATATCTGTTGTAGTGAATAGTCTTAATTGCTGAACATCCATTTTGTAGTTGGAAATGGAGATGAAAAATCCTGAGTTTCTCCAAAGTGCTTGAATGTGGAAACTGTAAATTAGAAATATTCATTGAGTCTTCCTTCTTTCCTTTCTTTTTTCCTTCCATCCATCCATCCATCCACTTTATTCTTTCATTGACTTATTCATGCATCCATCAAATATAACTTGATGTGTAGAGGTTTTATGTCTTACAATGCCATTTTATCCTAATAAATAAGGCCTTTTACTTGAATAAGCTTAGTATTAAATAGCGAAAAAACTGAGAGCATTGCTGGTAAACTTAGTAGGAATGTATCCAAATGAATATTTGTTGAATTCCACCTCAAACCACTCACCAAATGAAAAGCACTAAGATCAGTATGCAGGAAATAGACAGATAAATAGAAATTCCCCTGTCCTCTGAGGTTTATGGTCCCACAGGAAGTGAGAAAGCTGGGTTTGCTGGTGACTGGTTAACCCTGTAATGACAATAATAGGGGCCTTTATTCAGCCAGACACTGTGTTTATTGCTGATAACAGGGCTTCAAGGAAGGGAGAGTCATTCCCATTCTACACTGACAATCTGAGGCTTAGAGAAGTTAGGTGATTTGTCCAAAGCCACACAGCAATAGACTTGGGCTTCAGACTTAGATTTATTGCTTCTGGAGGGAAAATGTCCTATGCTCACAAAAATTATTGGCTTCAACTTTTTGATTTATGCATTTTCTGCATTCTAGGATAATGATTGATTGATTGATAGATCAGTCACACCCTTTTGATTGATACACTGGTGTAATTAGAAGATATAATTAAAATGTTTAAGCAACCCCCCCCCACACACACACATGCACACACTTGGATGTACTCACGCGGCATCATGGGTACAAGCCAGCTTCTATGGGGTAGGTTGCTTGAGTTGTAGTTCTAACTCTGACATTACTACAAACTTTGGGCAAGTTGCCTAATCTCCAAATCTCTATTTTTTTTTTACCTGTAAAAGGGTATAATCACAGAACTTATCATTAGAGGGTGGTTGTGAGGATTTAAGAAGGTGATACCCGTGAATTGCTTGAAATATCTCATTTATTTATATAGGCAAAAAATATACTGTAGTCCTAATGTGTTTCCTATGTGAGAAAATACAAAAATTTAAAATATCTAAATAAAAGTAAATCTATAAAGAGGGTTTTATTAAATTTTCTTCCCATATCCGAGGGGATTGTCTTGCCTGGAATATTTGTACCCCACTTTGGGAAACATGGTTCTCGAAAATGTTTGGGTTTTCCTCCTGGTTGGATTATCTGTGGTTGAGGATGGAAGATTTGACTGTCTTTTGTTGAACAACACAATTACACTTAGACATGGAGGAATTGGGATGCCTTTGAGATACCTCTCCTGTACAAGCATTAAAGACTGCCTCTCCCCTCTGGGAATTCCTCCCAGAGCTTCCACAGGCTGGACCCACAGCTAGCATGTTCCAGTTGGCCTCAGCTGATTGGCCCAGAGGAAGACACCTGACATATAAGCTGGGCCAATCACATTCCCTCTTCTGGAAATCTGGGATTTGACCTGATGGGCTACAATTTCGAATTTGGGAGTTTGAGGCAGACCCTTTCTATCATGTACATTAGGCAGCCAAGAAAGCTGATGCACACTGGGCGAAGATGCAGCCCCACAGAGACTAAAAACAGAGACAAGGGACAGAGAGTAAAGACTAAGGACTACGTGGCTACAGGTCTCCAGCCCTCCTCCCCTTGGCAGCTACTGTCTTTCCTTGGGTGCCATGCAACAGCCCCACTATAGAGATATAGATTGCATCTCCTTTCTTACTTAAGCCAACTCTGGTGGGTTTCTATTCCTTACAACCAAAGGCTCATAGCTAATGCAAAGGACATTGTTGTTAGGGCCACACTAGTGTGTGTGTGGAAGGGGCAGGGGAGTAATGAAACTGATGCAAGGAAAATAGGAAATTGAACATAAAAAATAAACAGCAATTACATGTCTCAACAAGTGTCCTTGGGTTTTTCCAGCATCCTTTTATGATTGAAGTCAGCACTGAATCCATCACCAATAGCCCTGGAAGGGACAGGGTCAAGGAAGACAATTTGGAGAAACTACGTTCATTACTACTTGCATTTTCAGTTGTGAGTTTCCTCAAATTTCAGGGATGCCACTGACCATTCCTCATCTGTTTTATTACAGCAGCATGGCTTCATGCTTTCCCTCCCTTTCCATTCTCAGATACCCTAAATGGTCTGCCATGGTACGATGAGAAAGTCATTTTCTCCCACTCTAAAGATGGTCGGGTTCTCCTCGCTCTGGTTCTATCCACCTGCAGACAGAAGTCAGAAGGAGCCTTAAGCCCATCAAAAAAATTGCATGTGTAAACTGGAAGTTGAAATCCCCTGTTACAGAGAGAGCACTTCAACAAGAACTTACATAAAAGGTGCAGAGTTCTGACTGATATTTTCTGTTTTAAGTAGAAATTAGATTAATTTAGTGCAAATCAAGGATGGTAAATGCTTTGTTTCCCAACATCCCAAGCAGAAATTGAGGATGATCATTAGTTGGTGCTTTTTGTCAGAAAGAAAACACCACAGTAGCACTAGGTGAGACCTAAGAATTAATCTGTGCACAAGCAAAAGAGAGAGCTAAATGTTGGTTACTTTGCCATGAAAATGCATTTATATGTATTTAGTGTTTTAATTAGGATTACATGAGCTACTTTAATAAAGAAAGGTGAAAAGATATTAGCTCAAACTGAACTGTATTTCTTGCTCAAATAAAGTCCAAATCAGGTGTTTTTGATCATGTCTCTGGCTTCATCCATTTACGCCCCTTCATTTCGGTATCTAAAATCCGTGGTCACTGCTTCTCTCTCCATCAAATTGGCAGAGAGAAAAGGGCAAGAGAAGCCATGTGGGTGGTTTTTATGGACTAGGCCTGGACGACGCATGTCACCCAGGTGTACATTCTGTTGACTGATCCCCAGTCACATGGCCACACCAGGAGCAAAGGAGGTGAGAAAATGTAGTCCCCTCTGTGTTGAGGGAGAAGTGGGAATGGGTTGGGAGTATAGCTAGCCAGTCTCTGCCACATTTCCGTAGACCTGTGCTTTTGAAAATAAGCACATTAGGACCAAAGACACAGAGGAAACAGTCCTATGCTTTAAGGGCAGTGTTTTGCAAACTCTAGTGGCTGCACAGAAGCTCATTTGGAGGGCCTGTTTAAAATGTGGATTCCACAGTCCCACTCTCAGAGATTCTGACCCCATAGTGTGGGTCTTTCCTGGGCATCTGCACTCTTTATAAATGACCCAGGGGATTTTTTTTAATTCAGATAGTCCTTGAGCCACACTTTGAGACGTACCATCTTTAAGTCATACAAATTTAAGTATTTTAAAGAAATGTTTCAAGGAATAGAGAAGTGTCATTTATGATGGAGCAAGTGCAAGAGTTGGAGCATTTCAGTGGTTGAATTTTGTTGAATAGGGCATTCTGAACTCTAAAAAGGAAGCAGAATTCTTGGCTTAGAGCATTAATGTTCATTGATTTACAGGCTAGACAGTTGCTATCTCAGGTGCATTTTTTCTTCATTGACATTAGCTGCCTTAAAGAGTGGTTGCTGGTGTGCCTAGTTGTGTAACTGACTATTCCCTGGCTTTCTTCCACCTTCCCAGGTGTGGAGTAGCTGGTAGGTACCCAGCAGTCAACTGTGCTTGTTGCTGGTCACAGGAATTGGTTAAGACTGCATTGGTTAAGACTGCATCACTTTTGATCCTTATGAGCCCTGCTTGGCATCTCACCTCTGAGTAGTTTGATTTGTTTATTGTTATTGGTGTGTGTGTGTGTGTGTGTGAGTGAGAGTGAGTGTTTCATCTCATGGCTTTGTCTGTCTAGAGTAAAACCGACATTGATCTTGTAGGAAAGAAATTTCAAAATTGATCACTTTCCCTTTTAGGCCTAGCTCTTGTTTAAAACCTATTTTTCCCTATTAAATTTAGCAAATTGAACTTTGAAGTTATACCAGGATTTAAAACTAAGAAATTGTGAAATGAATCATGTGTGATGTTTTTAGTCAGATTACAAGAGTCGGTTTCTAAACTCCTTCGTAGAAACGCCACAGCGTTCACCTTCCCGTATTCTCCAAGGTCTGCAGGGGCTGCCAAGTGATTCAAATGGATGCGCAGGGCCAGGCTGTGAGGCTCAGACAATTTTTTTCCAGTAAGAAAGCTACATCTCTTAACAGCATCATTTATTTTATTTGCATTTTTTAAAATGTAGGAAGTACAGTTCTTATATGAGTTCATTAATTTTTTTGTCATATGTATTTTCCATATGCTGGTGACAGTTCTTATCATGGCTTTTTTCTTAATGTCCTCTTTGAGTTAAATTCATTAGACATAGACACAATTTGCCTGTTAAACACATAGAGATATATTTCACTGTTTATATGAAATTTGCTCTGTATCAGTCAGGTTCTGTTGCACTAACAAAGAACTCTAAAATCTCAGTGCCTTATAATAATGAATTTATTTCCTGTTTATTTAGGCTCTAGGCTGTGGGTTGGCTGCAGCTACATCCCATGTAACTTCTTTATTTGGGGAAAAATCAGCCCCAATCTGAGATACAGCATTTTAATGTCAGAAAGCGGAGAAAATTATCAGAACCATTTAGTCTGTATACAAGTGATATCCGCATCATTTCTGCTCTCGTTTTATTTTCTAAAGCAAGTCTATGGTCAGTGCTGATTGAAAGAGTGAGAAACTACCCTGTCACAGTGAGGAGCAGCAAATAATTCTTAATAATAATGTAATCGACCAAATGCTCTCTGATTTTTTACTTTAGCTATTTGGCCTTTGTAGTCTTTCTTTCAATATCCCTACATTTGATAGAGATCTAGATAGAATAACCAGTTTATGTTATTCTAACTCTACCAACAAGAAAACATAAGAACAACAATATATCATGGTGAAAAGTGGCGTCAACCTCAGTATGGGAGAGAGTGGTCAATTGAAGAGAACATTCTCCACCCAAAGGTTTCACATGCTGCTCAGCACCAACTGATTAATGTCATGGTGAAAGTAGATCTTTCTATTTTTCAATAAATCTAGAAACTGTATGTTGGCAAAATCTTCCAAAATGTTTTAAACAATGTGGGTCAAACAATACATGGTTTGAAGATGCCTTCAGCTTGTGGGCTACAGTTGGAAGTCTCTTCCTCAAGGACACTCGATTAATGCTAATTTTTAAGAAAGAATAAGCCTCATTCATTTGACAGTCTGAGGGAATACAGATCTGCGAGACAGTTAAGGGTATGGTTTATAGCCCTTAAAAATTCAGTTTTATTAGATTCAAGAGTACATAAAATAATTCCGAACAAGGCTAATTAAAACAGCTAATTATGGGCTCTTGGAGGCCTGCAGTATTTTAAAGTAGCATGTCAATCCTTTTGCAAATTGTTTTACATACTTTTTGCTGAAGTAATTATGTGTTCTCCCCTTCTAGTCTAGTTTACGTCATTACTTTTGTCAACTTAAAAAGCAAATTCGCCTGTTATTTTATCTTAAAACGAGTTATTCAGGAATAGCGAAGAGTTTGGGATGTGCATGCTGTGGTGAACCATAGGCAAATCCAGAAAACAAAGGAAGGGAGCTGCTTTTATAGAGAAAAAGGACGAGGAGGGAGGGGCTGTTCTTAAGGGAAAATCCACTGGGAGAAAGTAACAGTTCAGGGTGACAATGGCTTCTCATTGGCTGAGCTGCAGCATTTCGCATTGGCTGGGCTCTTGCCAGCTGGGGAGAGAAATTTTCCTTCAGTAGTAAAGTAGTTTTACTTCCTTTTGAAGGTGCAAGTGTTCCTCTCTTCCTGTTTGATGTAACCGATGATGTGTGAGTGGGTATGAGAGCTCCCCCTACAGGCTTTCCCAACTCCAATTTAGTTAAGGTTTCTTTTATTAATTTCCACCCTATTAGTGAATGTTTTATGCTCCCAAAGTGAGAATAAATTAGTCAAACTAAACACAACAGTGTTGTCAAAGTCATCTAACGTGTGAGATTTTATTATACATGAGTACAAATTCTGTATTTGTGTCTGTGTGTATGAGGAAGATTTGCCCTGAACTAACATCTGTGCCAATCTTCCTCTACTTTGTATGTGGGATGCCTCCACAGCATGGCTGATGAGTGGAGTAGGTCGGCACCCAGGATCTGAACCCGCAAACCCCAGGCTGCTGATGCACAACTTTAACCACTTGGCCACGGGGCTGGCCCCCCAAATTCTGTAATTTTTTAGTCTGAATTTGATTTTATCTGGAAAGAGGTGTATTGGGAAGATCAGTGATTGATGTCAGCTAAAGCCCCATTCCCGTGAAGCAGCATGTCATGTTCCCAAGAATAAATACAATGACTAAGCAGAAACATAACTAATTCTTCTATTTGTAGCTATCAGTAAATTGTTTTTTCTAATCTAAACTTTTATGTAAATCTAGAAATTTTAGAATTTTTTTCTCATTTTCCTAACAATGTTTTCAGTGACATTATTATATTTGGAAGTATTCTTCATTGTGCAACTCATTCCTGTTACTGCTTTTAATCTCCCTTTGATTTTTATACAACATGCCACATACTCTCTGTACTTCCTTTTATTGATCACCTTCCACAGATGGAGAATCTTACTATGCATTGCTTCCCTGACAAGGCCATCTGATTAATGGGTTGATATATTAAATACAATTGGTAAAGGTAAATTCTGTGTTCCCACCATAGACTCCTTTGTTTCCTTTGTGGTTTTATACTTTTATCAGCATATGTTATCTTCAGAGACTGTGAAACATTGAGCAGCATTTTCTCCAGTGTGCCTGTAGAACAGTAATAGGTATCATGCAAAAGCGTGACACAGTTTAATTTTAAAAAATAACTTTTTCAAAAGTGCTGGGAAAAGCAAAAGAAAGCATTTTTCTTTTATTTCTCAGAGCTTTTAAGAGGACAATATGAATTTTACATATCCTAGAGGAAGCCTCTAATGTACAGCTTTTTCCCAAAGTTTCTTGACAAGAGAACCCTTTGTTTATGCAGCATCTTGTAGGACCAGATGTTCTGAGGAGCACACTTCAGAAAGTGCTCACCTAGCCAGAGGATCGTGCACACCAGGAATTTTCGAATATCTTCTGCCAAGTGCTCTAAGGGTTTGGGAAAATACTTAAAGTTTGTGAAAGTATAGACCTCTAATTTCCCCAACTTCCTCTTGAAATAGAACAATTCTGTTTTTGCTGATTTTAAATGTTACAGTTCCATATGAATAGTCTATGAAGATAGGATTCTGTACTGACAATGATGAAGAAAGAGGAAGGAAGAGAGGGAGGAAGGGAAAGAGGAATAAAGGTAGTGTATATCTTATTTTATCAGTGAGCGAGTGGAGTCAGTTGCCTGAATTTGTTCAGATGCATGTTGGCTGTAGAATTCTTGATATGTAAGTGGCAGGTTTTCTTCATTCTATCATTATGAAATCTGGGGCGGAAACATAAGGAGTACTTTGACTACTTAATGTACTTCTGGCATTTCGTAAATTCAGTTAATTATGTGTGGATCACATTGCATCTGTTATAGTAATAATAACAGGCTGGTATTTTCTGGTGGGGAAGCTAGTCCATCAATCACCCATAATCATTGATCTTCAGATAAGGGGACCCATTCTGGCTGGCTTACAGTAACCGTATTGTGTTTTCAACATTACCACCAAAACATATTGTATTCCACAAATCTCTTAAGAAGGCCTATTCTCTTTCCACTTGAGATATGAAATGACATCTGAAGTGGTGATATATGTAGACTTAAGGCAATCTTTTTCAATCATTATAACCTTTAAACACCACTAACATCCCTCAGGATTCTTTGACCTTTTCTCTCTGTATTATGCCTTTTGACAGCTGAGAGAGAAGTGGTATACCTGACATCTGGTATAAACAGGAAATGTTAATTCTTGGCACATACGTAATATTGCCAACCTCTTACAGACACTCATGTGATCTGTTTTGTTTTTCCTGTGGCTAAAACATGAAGTTGGTATGAGTTTTCTTAATCCAGTGCTGGAAGTTAAAAGTGAAAGTTATTTTTTGGTTTTCCATAGCTCTGCTTCTGAGTCTTGGCTTCATTACCATAGATTAGGTGGGAGGCAGAGGTTAAACAGTCCTGCACCATGCAATGAGAGGATTTTGTTTTCTATGATGCTGGAGTACAGAATAAGGGGAGTTAAAGGACTCTTAGAGCAAGATACAGACACATAAGGAAAATTGTAACATCCAGAAGGAAAAATGAAGGCATTATTAATCTTTATATGTGAAGTAGCTTAGAAGCAAAATTTCCTATCTCCAGTGGGCATTGGGAGGTATCAAAGCATCCCCAATTTCTTTCTGATTCTTGGTGAAGTACACTGGAGGTATGAATTCCAAGCTATGAGGCATCAGTAAGAATTCTCAACTAAACTGAGAGAAATGCTGGTTTACTAAAACCAAGTCACTATGATCAAAGGAATTCTCCAAGAAGTAAAAGGAGTGGATGAAATCCAAAACTCAGTAGATTTCCAGATATCTCCGAATTGAGGGAACTTGAAAACAAGCCAAAAATTGACTTCCTTGTCAAAGGAAGCAAGCATTAAACAGATAGCCTGGAAATTTCAGTTGGAAGCGTTACGTAGAGAAAATTTATAACCAAAAACATGAGAATATTCTACCCAAAAATAGTATCTGTGTATATGTTTTGTTACATTTGTCAACTTCCAAGGTCTTATGCACGTGATTAGGGACAAATTTCTTGAATCAATTTTAATAGGAATTGGGAAAACTAACAATGGTTTTATTAAGACTGTGATAAGACATCCTGATAGGGGACGTAACATACTTATATATATCCAAAATGCTTGATCAATTTGTGTCATGGAAAATTGCTTCTTCTAAGCCATGTGTAGTGTTTTGGCAATTGGGATTGAAAAAATATAATACAGTTGGAATAGAAAAAATATAATAGAGTTGGTAAGTGTACAATCATACTCTATCTTAGACCTAGTAGAATACTGAGACTTAGGGAAACGACAACCTTGAGATGGTCTCTCTGGAACAATGAGGAGACTTCATTAGAAGACAAAAGCTGACATGAATTCTATGAAAATTCTTTTGGAATCAGAGGATCTAAGAGTCTCCATTGCAGGATAATTGCCCTAGGAAAGGGAAAGAAATCCTTTAACAAAGCTGCGTACGATATTCCCCATGGAAAATGGAGGTCATTTTCCAGAGAATTCCAAGTCAATTTACAAAGTTTCAGCACCATCGTGCCAAGAATTGGGGGATGGAGTTTGAGTGCATATGTTTGAGGATGATTCCAGCAATCTGGCCTGATTTGGAAATGCATCAAGAGAGATCCAAATGGCAAGTCAGTTTCAGGCCTCAGTCATGTCCCCTCAAAGGACAGGGACAACTTCCCAATCCAGGTGCAGTTGAAAGAATTAAAACATGCACTGCATCCTGAGCGTGCCCTATACTTGCCTTTCTTATTTCTGGGACACCTGTTAAAAACCAACCACTGTTACTGTACTAGGGAGATAATCCAGGGATAAGATTTATTCAAAGCAAACCTTTTATTAAAGGCCTATATTGTGTTCTAGAGAATTTTTGTTTCCCTTTCCTTAAACACTAGTTAGATCAGATTTTCAACAGCACATCAGAAATATTCCTAGTCTTAAATCCAGGGATTTATGTAACACAAAGTTGCAAGACCAGTGGGAAATTAATTTCCTCTGAAGCACGTAAGTTTGAAGTTTTCTGCCTCCCACAGTGGAGCAGAATTTGTTCAAGCATTGTTGATGACCTCTTAGGCCGTTCCCACCCCAAGTTATAAGCTGACTGCAGGAGGCCAATGATTGCCTGGGCCATTCTGGCTAAGTTGAAAAATATCAGGTCAAAGAAAAGTTAACTAGCGACTCATCATGTTGTTCACAACCACCAACCCACCACTGGAGAACCTGTTGTCTATATATGTGACCTCTATGATGTGTTTCCTATTCCAGGCAGAGAGAAAATACGATTCCTTTAAATGTCAACAATGTTATACCGTATCAAAATGAGATAGCTTTGAATGCATGCAATGTGATGTTATATTTTACTGTCAAGTATTTATTTACCATTATTTTCCAAACTTGCTATTTAACAAGCTTCTGTAGGGAAAAAAATTCAGGGTCTTCTGCTAAGAACATTTGGTATGGCTGTATTTATCCACACCTTCGTATTTTCTCAGTTACGATTCTCCTGCTACCCACAGGGTATATCTATTCTTCTGTTCATTGTTTTTCAGAAGATCCATGTTGCTTTATCTTGGGCATTACATAGAAAAATATAACATTACATAGAAAGATATGTTAGTACTTATAGAAGAGTTCAATGTTTGATTGCAAGGGAGACTGAGGGACCCTGTCAATTCTGCCACATCATTCTGTAACTCCTCAGGTCTGAGAACATGCTGCTTAGCACCAAAACTTTTATTTTCATTTTATTTCTTTGTATAATTTTCAAGACACCATGTAACAAACAAAATGGAGTTGTCGTTTTAGCCCTGAAAAGAATTAATAAGTACTTGTTCACTGCCGAAGTTCTCCTATGTATCTTTTCATTATTGCTTTCTTCCTCTGGCAGAAACAAAATAATTACTAGCAATGAGAAATAATGTAGCTGTTATATTTTAGCTGTTTATTTCCTTTGAGCATGCACACGTGTGCACACGTTGTTTCTTTTCCTTTTGGCAAATTATAGATTTGCTAAGGAAGAAAACTGTCTGGATGAAGGAAAATTGCACACATGGAGAAAGGAGGTATTTACTGGCATAGAGTTTCTGCTGCATGCAAAGTAAAAAATATATAAAAAGTAAAATTTCAAAGTGAACCCTTCTCTTCAAGACACTTTAAGAAAAATAGTTCATGGTGTTTTTTTTTCAGGTGATAAAAGCAATGATGCTTATTATAAAACATTTAGAAAATTTAGCAGGTTTAAATCACAAAGGTGCAATCACCCATATTCGCACAATGCCAAAATAGCCATCATTTTGGTCTATTTACCCTCTTATTTTTTTCTTACACATATTTTTCTCCATAATTGAGAACTAATATATGGACAAATTTGTATTTTTTTCTCTTAATATTATAGCTTCAGCATTTTCCTATGTTAGTATAAACACCTTAGAAATAATCTTCTTTTGTAAAAAGTAACTATAAAAAGAACACCTTTAAATCATTCCTTGTCTTTTAGGATGATTAACATTTTGTTTGTCATTTATGGCACACTTTTTTCTAATTTGTCATCTTTGGTCATTGTATTTAGTGGACTTTAGTTTTGTTTACTATTTTGCCTTATTAAATTATTAAAATTTTATATAGTTAAGCCTCTTCTTTGTATATGGTCTTGTGCCTTTGGTGTCATTCTTGATAAAGTCCCCATATTATAAGTATGTTCATCCATATTTTTCTTTTAATAATTTATGACATTTTAAAATTTTAATTTTAATCCATCTTGAGTTTGTTTGGTGTAATATGTGAGAACGGGATTTGACAACATTTTTGTCAAATGGATAGCTAGCTATCCCAACGCTCTTCAATGCATAATCTACTTTTCTCCCTGCTTCTTTGAAATGCCACCTCAATCATAAAAAAAATCATATAGATAGATTGATATATGTGTATATATATATATTTACAGTCATGCACCACATATGATGTTTTGGTTAATGATGGACTGCATATGCGACAGTGATCCCATAAGAATAGTACCATGTAGCCTAGTTGTGTAGTAGGCAATACCATCGAGGCTTTGTGGAAGTACACTCTATGATGTTTGCACAGTGATGAAATCACCTAGCAATACTTTTCTGAGTAAGTATGCCCATCATTAAGTGACACATGACTGTAGATGTGCATGGATCAGTTTTTGAACTCTTTATTCTGTGTTATTGTTCTATTCTTACAACGTAACCATAATATTTTAAATGCTATACCTATTTTAATTCCATAATATTTAATAATTTGTGGGGTAAATCCCCATGTTATATGACTTACTTTGCCAAAAGAGAAAAAAACGTTGCCTTTCAAATACATTCATTCTTCTAAATGAACATCAGAATCACAACACTAAAAAAAATTTTTTAACATTTAAATGGAATTATCTGGTATTTGTATATTATTTTGGGAAAATTGATATCTTTACAATATTGAGATTTCACATTCATGAATATAGTATGTAGCTGCAGCACTAAAATAACAATTTTTTTCAGTAAATCTGTTTCTTTTTGCAAAAATAAACCACGTATCTTTTAAAAATGTGTCTATCTAGCCATTTATGCACTGTTTTTCTCAAGATTGTGACTAGTATATAAGAAGACTGCCTAGTTTTCCATATTTATTTGCAGATTTTCTGGACACTGTATTAATGTCAGTGGATTCTTGAATGATGCTCATGTGTTCCCAGAAGATACACTAAGAGCCGTTTTTGAAATATACTGAGGAGCATTCCATTGCTCTTATTTGGCTAAAGATACTGCTTTCTCTTGTTCTGATAGATACCCTTTATCATGTTAAGGAAGTAGCCCTTCATTCCTCACTGTGCTGTTGGTCACTTAGATTGTTTGGACTTTTGCTGTTATAATGCTATGATGAGTGTCTTTGAGTGTAAAGTTCAGTCTGTACTTTGGGTTATTCTGAGAGATTTTGTGTGTGTGTGTGATTTCTCCTTCAAGAGCGCAAGTAGTGAGGACTGGTAATACAATTTCTGTATTTGGAATATGAACCATTCTTGTCTAATCCAGCTTTTTTTCACTTTTTTTCTCTACTCTAAAAATGTCCCTACAGACCAAAGGAAAACCAAAAAACAATAGCTGGGGAGCAAACTACGTTGTTTTATATTCACTTTGGTATTTTGCAGTAGTGTGCTAGGCATGAAACACACAGTAGAAAAAGCTAGTTTAATTTCTTTATTTACAGATGAGGAAACTGAGACCTCTATAGGTTGACTGATTTGATCGAAATCCCCTGGCATGTGGCAGCGCCATGCTGGAACTCAGGTTCCCTGATAACTAATCCTTCTTTCCACTATGGCATGCTATCTCCCGGGTTAATTTAACAATCTGTTGAGTTCTACAAGGAAAATTCTCTTTTAAGTTTTGCTTAAAAGGAAACAGACTTCTGGTTAGGTTGGGAGGAAAGGGAGTTGTGGTCAAAAAGAGAAATGTGTGGAAATGATTTATCATGTTGATGGTCCCACAATTAGATAAACCAGAGTAATGGACATTCAGAAGACTTAATAGCCATCTTCCTTTTCTTTTATTTGTCCAATGTGTACAACATCCCGAGCATATTGGAAGCGCTTAATAAACAGTTGTTAAATTAACAAATATTTGTGAGTTCATTTTCACTCAAATTAAAGTAAGACAAAATTCCTAATCCTTTGGTATCTTCTCTAAAATAGAATGGACTCCTCATAGAGATAAATTTAGCCTAGCAGTTTAGATAATTGTTTATTTTTCATATATTCATTTTGTGCTTATTGTTTTCAAAGTACTGTACTAGGGGAGGGGGGGTCTATCAAAAAAATAGGTCAGGAGCTGGCACTGTGACCGAATGGTTAAAGTTCCGTGTGCTCCACTTCAGCTGCCCAGGTTCGAAGGTTCCTATCCCAAGTGCGGACCTATTCCACTCATCAGCCATGCTGTGGAGGCATCCCACATACAAAATAGAGGAAGACTGGCACAGATGTTAGCTCAGGGTTAATCCTCCTCAAGTGAAAAAGAAGAGGAAGATTGGCAAGGGATGTAAGCTCGGGGCAAATCTTCCTCACCAAAAAAAAACCCTCAGAAAGAGTTTGTGATGTAAGAGGAAGGAATAGACGTGGGTCTAAATAATAAAAGACAGAGAATGGTGAGTCCCATAAGAGCCAAATGGATGAAGGTATTATAAGCTTGAAAGAGGGAAGTCATCAAGGAGAAGGTGGCTTATGAAAGATTGTTTTACATGATAAGAAGGAGTTTCCTGGTAAAGGAAGCGCCAAGGAGGCAGGGCACAAAGTATCCATAAACCTAGAGAGAGGAGAGGAAAGAGAACCAGGAGAATTAACTCCACTCCCTGTATCAGTGAGTTTAATGACTAGCAAGAAGAATGAGGGGGTCAGAATATTTCTAAAAGTCCAGGAAGTTCATTTTGGTTTCATTATCACCTTGAACAGGCTCCTATTTTCTATAGTATTTTTATGAGTATATACTTTTGAAAATAAAAAACTAAAATTTTAAAAGATTGGGGATGTTGCAGAAGCCGTGATTGGATTACACCTTCAGCCTCTTTCTGACTGTTCCACCTTCCTTCCGACTGAAGAACTAGAGTTTCTGAACTGACAAGTTTGCATCGTAAAGTTTGTGGATAGAGTCCAAATTCTGGTTTCAATCCTGACTGAGCCACCAAGCACCTTGTGACCTTGCACAAGGGTTCATAATTGTCCTCCTAACTTCACAAGGTGTTAGGAGGAGTTCCTGAGAGAACGCATATGAAGCACTTTGACACATAGTAAATAGCCAGTAAATATCACATATGAGCCGTATTCTTCTCTTTCCCTTACACCTTACGCTCTATGAGAAATTCTACTCAACAAAATCTTGCGCATTTTTTTGCAGTTCACTAAGTCCACTTGGAACTGCCAGCCTCTGTCACTGGATGAGTCTTCTGTATTTCCGGTTTCCACTCTAGTCTACCCCTATAATCGTTGTCCACACAATAGCCACTTATGGCTTTGAAATGTAAAGTCAATCATATTACTCCTTTGCTTAAAGCACTTCAGCAGCTGCTTATCACAGGTAAAGTCAAGTCCAAGGTCCTTACCCTGCCCACAAGGCCCGAAACACCTGGTCTCAGTCCTCTTCAGGACATCCTCTCATTCACTTTTCCAATCTTTCATTCTACCCAGACTCACTGTCCTCTTGCTCCTTCCAGAACTCCCAGGACTTGGAGCCTTTGCCCTGGCTGTTGCATCTGCCTCAAACGTTCAGTCCCCAAATCTCTGCATGGCTGACTTCTTGCCATTGAGGGCTCAGCTGAGATGGCCTTTTTCCTGACCATTGCATCAAGCAACCTCCTCTCCTAGTCACTCTGTATCCCATTATCCGGGTTTATTTTCTTTACAGCATTTATCATTTTCTTAACACAGAATCTACCTCTGCATGAGTTAGGACTTTGCTAAATTTTTCAGCTTTGTATCCTTACAGCCAAGAATAATGCTTAGTGTATAGCACACACTCAATAAACAGGTGTCAGTACCTGCTGGAATGCTAAAAATGTTGTTTACTGCCTGCTTTATTCAAGGTAATATGCTGTTGGAAGTTTCTGTCATAACGATTTATCAGGTATAGTTTGTGATACAGAAGTGAAAATGGCATGGCTCTAAATAAGACAAAGTAGAAAATGGTGACCACTGAAGATTTGAAGTTTTATGAGCTCAGATGAAGTTTCATTTGGTGAGCTGTTATTAGGGGGAAAAAAAAAGACCCATCATTAAGTATGCCAGCTAGATTATTAGAAATCCCGTCTGTTCATGGCATAATTCCTTACCTATACCTTAAGCAGTGCTTCTGTATTTTGTTACTGGGAAGAAGAGAAAAAAAACACAGACCTTAGGGGTTCTGGGACACAGCCATGTGAGAGCAACCGTCAGCCCAAGAATCCCTTGAAGTCTCGTATCTTACTTTGAAAATTCATGCAGTTTTTGCATTCTACTCCATAATACATCCATATGGTAAAATTGATGCCCTAGGAAGATGCGCAGTGTGAACCCCAGGGGCTCACATATCCCCAGCAACCAGGCTTCTGCTCCTGGGGAGCATACCCTCCAGTCTAAGGAACATAAAAGACCTGTATCTTTTGCCAAGTTTATTCTTAGAAGATGGGCTTTATTCATAAACGCTTCCCAACCAAAGCCTGTTGCTTAAAAGTAGATATAACGTGCTTGCTGATATAAAAGCTTACTTATTGGAAAAAAATGAGAGTGGTTAGAAGAATGGGCTATTCTGGAAAAATGACTCACTGAGTAGCAGAGAACTAGGGTGTGTGGAGGTGAGAGAATGAGGGAAATGAGAGGACTTGGGAGCAGTTGTTAAAGTGTTTTCAACTCTTTATCACCATGACTCCCTTTAGCATCTCTTAGCATCAGTTCATTACACCACGTTACTGTTATGTTGCCTAATGCTTATGCCGTTAAGAGTTAAATTATCTTCCCCGGACTCAATTTACTAAGAGAAAGAAGTGTATCATTCTTACAAATACTGTTTTTTAGTGTTTACTTAGGTCCCTTAAATCAGCTTGTTTCAGATAACTGTGTGAAGAGAGGAGAGAGAATGAATGAGAATATGAGTAGAGTGTTCACATTCAACTAGAGGCATTAAAAACCTGTGGTTTAGAGCTAAGTTGGTGAAAAATGTTTCTGTAAGTTCTATCTTCCTATTCTCTTTTTTATCTTGAGTATGTGTTTTTATGAAAACTAATTTGCTTACAATAAGGACAGTTTGAATCTCTTTTATAGTATAAACAGTTAAAACGTTGTGGCTAAAGAAAAACTCATCTTGTATAGTGATTGAGCTTCAAGAGTAAATTAAATCTGATCTTATTAAGTAGTGGAACCAGAATACATTAAGCCTTCTTTTCAATATTTTCATTAATAACTGAGTTGGTCTTATAGTAGCCAGCCGTATATAACCTGTCAGTTAAGAAGCATTTTTCTATTACAGGGTCACAAGGTTATCTCTCTTGAGTTTTTCTTCCCTTCTCTTCTTATGTTAATGTGTCTTTAATAGAAGTAGTGAAAATCATGAATGTCTTCTCATTTGGAAATCCAAGATATAGGAATCCTTTGCTTTGATCTCATAACTGATATTAAACACTGATCCACAAATTTATGCAAACATAAATACTATATTAAAGTTTCCTTTGGTGTGCAAATCAGTCCTTAAAATATCATCGTTATTGCTGGATTCTTACAAATGGTTCCCAAGAGCTGAAATGTTCACGTATACATGTGAAGCCCATGGTAATCACCAACGCTGATTTATAAAGCTGAGTACCCTGAGCTTTTACTTTACCCTTTGTAAAGTTCACCTTGTATAGCACGTGTGAGAATCTTAATCCTTAAATAGTCCTCTAATTCCTTAAGAGTAAACACCTAGAAAGGGGCACATTGTGTTGCCATGGTTGCAGAGAATTGACAATTACACTTTTAAACCTAAAATGGCTCAATGATTTTCACAATGGCCTGCAATTGCAAGTCCCACTAAAACTTTCCAAAATAAGTCTTTCTCAAATAGGAATTTTCCACCCTGGAGCTCTACAAAGAATGATTATTTTGCATGCTAAAGAAAATGTGTTAATTACTAGGAAGTAGATTCTAATTGAAAGAGTAATGGAAGATACAAGACTTCTGTCATGACCCCGACTGGGATGGTGCTCTTGTTTGAAAAAGCAATTTAACAGCAGCTCTGAACTTCAGTGTTCCCATCTGTTAAATGGAGATTATTGAGGACACCTCCTGTTTGAAGATAAACAGGAAAGTTAAAAGAAAAAGTAATGGAATCTTTGAAGGAGGGAAAAAAAAAGAGCCTTATGTTAATTTGGAGAATCTTTTCTTTGTAGAAAATTTACTGACAAATTTTAATTAGCTGGATCATTTAGAAACTTATTTTCATGTATTTTAAGAGCCAGTTATAAATCTCCATCCAAAACAATCTAACTTTTTTATTTATATGATACAGCCAGTCATAGGCAGACTAATTCTGAGTTTCTGAGATTCCTCCAATGTAACTAGTTCATTTAATTCAGCAAGCATCTATTTTACACCCACTCTGCTGGACTCAAAGGATACAAAAATAAATAAGACGTCATTGTTGCCTTCACCGGGCTCATCGTCTAATGGGGGAGAGGCATATAATAAAGACACGTATAAGCCATATGATAAGGAATAAATGGAGGCTTATTCAAATCGCCCTGGGGGTAAACAGGTGGGAACTACAGGTTAAGGAAAGTACTGAAGTTTCACCCTTAGCTAACAATCTGTAGTACCTTTCTTACTGTATGACTTCATCTCTGAAACTCACTATACCAAAAGTAAATTATTTAAGATCAGAGTTTGAGACCCATATTAAAACACTTGAGCTAAATCAGTTTTTAAAATGTAGACAAAAGCAGCAAGGAAAAACAAGCAATGTTTTTTGAACACCTGCATGCTAAATCCTTTTCTGTTCGTTTTCACATTTTACTCCTGACAAAAACCCTGTGAAGTAAGAAGTATTATGCCACTTTGCAGATAAAGAAAACCCAGGCTCAGAGCAGTGAAATAACTTGCCAAGGGTAGACCAGGTAATTGCCAGCATGGGCATGGCCTGGATTGATTTTTTTGTTGTTTTTCTTTTCATCAAGCACTTATATAACCCTTACTAAATGCCAGGCACTTTTCATAAATGTTTTACAAATATATATTTATTGGGAGTCAGACTCAAGACTGTCCTACTCTAATTTCAGGGTCTTTCCAATTAATATGTGTGTGTGTGTGTGTAAGCATATAGCAGGCAATGGTGAATGCTTAGCATGCTGATGATTATAGACTAGCTGAATTGAGCCAATCTTGATTTTGTTCTCCAAAGCGTATGTGTAGCACTCAGTTGCCCATGGAGTACTTGGTTCAGTTGCATGCATTCATACATTTCCTGACCTCTTCCAGCATCCCATACTCGGGACACAGAGATGAGGATGATGTTCCTGCTCTGAGATGCTTAGAGTCTAGTAGAAGAAACAGAAAAAGACATAAACAGTTTGCAGGGAAACAGAATCAACATCATAGGTGTGTGCAAGCAAGTATCTAATCTAAACTTCTCAGCCTACTCAGTTAATTACAGTAGTTTTGATCTTGTATCAATTTATATTATTTGCATTTTATCTTCTTTGGTAACATATATTTCATTTTCATTCCACATTAAACATTTTCATATATTTGTTTGAAATAATGAGAGTTCTATATTTATTGACTCTTTTTGTTATGAGTTCAAAGCACTTCCATGCATATCAAATTACTTATCACAGCATCACAGCAGAGTAACAAGGAGTGATGAAATTCATATTTTCTTTTAAAATTAGAAGCCACTGATAAAGAACAGAAAGAAACCAGAGATTTTCTTGTGTGTGATGGTCGTTTTATCTTTATCACAGCACTTAGAAACTAGCTTTGTTAGTTTCACACCATCTTTTCAATTCAAAAGACTTAAAAAGAGAGATTAGCTTTCCTTTTAACATTTGAAAAATTTCATTTATCTCTAGATAAACATAAACACGCTTTCCTCAGTGTTTACTGCTCTTTGCTTCTTATCATGGGAAATTTACCATCATCTTCATAATGACTTTTTACTGTTGGCCAGAAGACAAATTTAGGTTGGGTGTCATATGTCCCAATAAAATGTCACTTGATGTCACTCAAATGACAGATCCTTTGCCATTTTACTCTATACTGGATTTGAAAATGAATCTTCTATTTCTCTTCTCTAAGAGCCTTATAATACATTGCTTCAAAATCACATTTTTCTGTTGCTGTATGCTTAATTAACATCTGGAAGGTTTACGTATTTGATTGAGACTCTATATATTGTTCCAACTAATCAGATGCAGGCTTTTTTTTCTATTTTTCTATTTTACAGCTATTAACTGACTACCCTTTGAGTTTTTGACTCAGTAAGTGAGAAGAACAGTTTGTCCTTAAATTTAAATCTCAAAATCGCTTACCTTGTATAGACTCATTTCTACATTAATTTGAGATGAACATCTTCACAGACTAGTCTAATGAAATAAATGTATTATTCTTCTTCTTTTTGGCTTTTCCCATGAGGAGTAAGCAATTTTCTGAGTTCTCTCAGTGGTGTGTGTTATTCTGCTATACAAATTCTCCTCTACCTAATATGTAATCCTTTGCCTTTTTGTTATTGAGATTTTTGTAGAATGTGCTTTTATGATGTTTTAAGTGCTTGAATCACAGTTGTTGATCTGCTTTTATTACTATTAAACTCTCAGAGGTACATCAGCTACAATGGTTCTTGTCACTCTCCATTCATTGATGGCTGGTAAAAGGTCAGGTACAACAGTAAAAATTCTGTGAATGGAACAGGAAAGCTCTGCACTGTCTGGCAGATTCGAATCACGGGACTGCTTCTGGTCCTTCCTCACTCTCTGACCTCATCCATACTCCTTCTCTCCATTCCCACTGGGTTCCAGCCACACTGGTGCCAGTCTTGCCTGTTCCTTCTACAAGGCAGCCTCAGTCCTGCCTGAGGGCCATTGTCTTGGGTGTTCCCTCTGCCTTGTACTCCCTGACCTCTTCAAGGTCTGCTTCTCCCTGTTAATCACGTCTCACCTTAACTATTACCTCCTTAAGAATACTCTCCTCGGAAATCATGAAGAAAGGGCCAGCCACACACTTTGAAAAATGTGCCAAGGGAAGAAACAGTGAATTTAAGAGAAGGAAATTCAGATGTTTTAGAATTGTATGAAAAGATTATCAAAACGATGAGAAGTCAGAGCATGTGAATTTAAACAGTGATCAGCTGTGCAGTGCTGGTGGGAGTACAGAGTAATGCATGGTCTGGAAAGCAGTCTCGCCTTGGTCAGGCAAATTATTCTTCTCATAGACTTCAGACACTGACTTTCTGCTGCTACTCATGTTAAAAAAAAATTCTCATATAGCTTAATCAGGATTCATGTTTAAGGATGCTCCTTTCAGTATTATTCAGACTGCTGGAGTGTTGGAAGCAACCTTGGGAGTCCATGACTGGGATAGAGGATAACTGAAAATGTGGTTAATGTACATCATGGAGTATGTACAGAGGTTAGAAACCACAGGTGAAAGGGATGTTATGGATAGATCTTAAAATAGTACCTGGTGAATAAAATCAAGAGAAAGAGATGTAACAATATAATTCATGAAAAACCAAAATATGTGAACCAGATCTCTGGGAATGTTCTGAATTTTGATCTAGGTGATAGTCACAAAGGTATATACATGGGTAAAAACTTACCCGGGGTCCGCCTGGTTGCGCAGTGGTTAAGTGTGCACGTTCCACTTCTGCGGCCCAGGGTTCGCTGGCCAGGATCCCGGGTGCGGACATGGCATCACTTGGCAAAAGCCATGCTGTGGCAGGGATCCCACATATAAAGTAGAGGAGGATGGGCTCAGATGTTAGCTCAGGGCCAGTCTTCCTCAGCAAAAAGATGAGGATTGGCAGTAGTAAGCTCAGGGCTAATCTTCCTCAAAAAAAAATAAATAAAAACTTACCAAGCTGTACACTTAAAATGGTGCACTCTATGCATGAATGTTAAACTTCAATTCAAAAATTAGAAAAATAAGCCCTGTTCCTGCCTGCCCTGCCCAAAGTAGTTTTCCCACGTCCATTTTTGTCGCATCCACTTTCTAACGTTCTCTTCGTGGCTACTATCATCCTTTGGTATTTTTCTGATAGAGATTTATGTATCTGTTTATTCAAGCACTGTCTCCCACTACTGGAACGTAAGCTCCTTGAGAACAGAGAACCCCTCTAGCTTGTTCATTCCTAAATACTCACACATGTATTGGCACTGAATTCTCTCGGTCTTGTTCAGCTATGCAGTTATCTTCTCTACCTAATATCTAATCTTGTGGCTTTTGTTATTGAGGTTTTTGTAGAATGCACTTTTATGATGTTCAGAGGGTTTAGTGATTGCTGAATAGGTGTTTGTTGGGTGAATGGAAGGAAGGAAGGAAGAAGGAGGGAAGGGGGAGGAGAAAGAGAGAGGAGTGGGGGAGGAAGTATAAGTAGAGCCAAGGGCATTCTCCCCTTGCCTTTAATTTACGCCATTAATAACCCTCCTTTGCCTAAGCACAGCCCCTCCCTGTTGGAGGAATGCTCTTTAATTAATGCTCTGAATTAAATACTCAGCATTCCTAGCCCCTGGTGTAGACTTTCCTTTTCTCTTTCCTTTTTTTCTCCCTCTTTTCCCTCTTCCTTCTTGTTTTCATTCCTTCTACCTTCTTCGTCATTCCAGGGCCTATGTCTACCTCTTACATGAGTAAAGGCACATAACAATTCTCATCAAAGTTAAAAGGCAATGGGGCTGGCCCGTGACCAAGTGGTTAAGTGTGTCACGCGCTCCACTTTGGCGGCCCGGGGTTTTGCCAGTTTGGATCCTGGGTGCGGACATGGCACTGCTCACCAGGCCACGTTGAGGCAGCGTGCCACATAGCACAACCAGAGCACCCACAACTAAAATATACAACTATGTACTGGGGGCTTTGGGGAGAAGAAGGAAAAAAAAAAAGAAGATTGGCAACAGATGTCAGCTCAGGTGCCAATCTTTAAAAAACAAAAAATTAAAAGGCCATGTTTTACTTAAGAATCTAAGTATGAGAGTGCAAAATAATAATAATAAAATATGATAAAAGCTAACATTTATTGAGCATTTAATATGTGCCACTGAGATGTCTGAAGTTATTTAATCTTCACAAGAACCACATAGAGGTCAAAGATATTATTTTCTCCATTTTGCAGATGGGGACATTGAAGCTCAGAGTTATTAAGTAACTTCCTTAAGGCCACAAAGTTGGTTGGCGGTAAAGTCAGATCAGAATTCATGCCCTTAAGCGCTACTTAATACTATCTCCCAACTCAGGAACCAAATATTTCCTGTTTACAGAATGTCCACACTCTTAGCAATTTTATGTCTTTATGATAGTATAGTACTTCATGTCTTCTTTAATCTGAAAGCATATCATCTTAAGGAGGAAGCATGTAGTTGGGCAAGTCATCGATTATTCAGGTGGAGCCTGTTTCCATTAAGCAAGGCTGCTAACTTTAGCGTAAATCTCAAGATGATCATAATGTTTTATTGGGCTGCCAAATTCAAAGTTATTAAAACACCTTCATTCATATTACAGGCTGTTACGTGTTTAATTCCTCTGGTAAGACACATCTCCAGTAATTCATGACCACAAATGGGTTCTTATTATACCCTGATAAATAACAGTAGTGGCGGAGAAACTAATAAATGTAAAGGAAAATACTTGCAGAGTGTGTGATGTAACTGATTGCCCAGTTACATTCACCCATTTGTCTGAACAATGCTAGATCTGACTTTTATTGTTATTCCACTAGCACCTTCATAATGGTGTAATCTGTGCTGGGAAAGCATCTGCTAGGTGTTAAGTAGGCATTTGAAGAACATGTGGGTGGGTGGATACTGTTAACTAGGAGAGGTGTCGGGCTGACCCGGTTTGCCTGGCAAGCTGTGGCTGGTTTGCCCATGACAATGACAGTGTGCAATTCTCTGAGGAAGGGCACTTTTCCTTTTGTGACTTCTGTGTTGCTTTCTGGTGCCTAACTTTCAGACTGTGTTGTGGAGCTTCCAAATGGGTTGAGTCAGTTTCTTAAATGTTTTTCCCCTAATGTAGCTTGAAGCTTCCTAGGGTCTCATGGAAGGAAGAACATAGAGCACTGGAATCAGAGCCAATTATTCATCACGAAATGGCCTTTGCAAAAAGAGCACACTCTCAGCAGAAAGATAAAGCATAGAAAGGCAAACTCATAGGGCTGTTTAACATTTTTCTTCTGTTTAGTCAAACCCTTTAACAAAACTGGCACTCTGAGCCTCAGTTCCACCCAGGTCAAATCCCACGGGATTTGAGAATTCAGCTCTGGTAGAGCTTGAAGTCGGCTGTTGAAGTAATGCTCCTTAATGAGATGGCGTGGCTAATAAATGACATGTTTGTTCTCCTTAGATCATAGAGTGCTTTTTGAAGATCGTTGTGTATGATTCCTGTACCATCTAACTGCAGCGAGAGACGAAGGAGACATGGACTGGGGCGCCCGTTTAAAGGCAGAGATCTGAAGGAAGGCGCAAGTGTAGCGTTGACTCCTACAAGTTTTTATCAGGCTTCTTCCCAAGAATCTTAATTATGTCTTTCAGGAGCTCATTATTTATTTCGGAGAGAATAATAAGGCTCCCTTCCAAGTCGTTAGGCTTGGGATCTAAATTTTAGGCCCTCACTTTCTCTCTTTTATCTTGGCATATGGAAGAGAGCTTGGATTAAAGAGGAAGAAAGGATAATGATGGCATGTCTGAGTTAGTGGGTGCAGAACTGCTTAGAAATTCAGAGCAAGGACTTAAAATCAGGGTGGGTTCACACTTTGCTTCCCTCCCTTAATATAGGAGAGATCTCATTTAACCTTGATGGGCCTCAGTAACCCCATCAGTAAAAGGGGAATCATACCTCCGCCCTCATGGGATGGTGTGAAGACTAAAGGAGATGTCATTGTGCAGTAACTAAATATGTGGCACGAAATCAGTTCTCATTAAGTATTAGCTGTTGCTCTTACAATTATAACTGGTATTATTATTTTTGTTTTTATTATTAGAAGGTACTCTTCTCATCTATGTGACACTTTGCGAAGCATAGAATAAGACACAAAAATAATGTTATGGTTCTCTTGTGAATTATTTTTATTTTTCATGTTTGTTTGTATAAAGTGGATTTTAAATAGAATTTATCATAGTCAGACATATTCTTCCCATGAGAAAGGGAGGGTACCTGTGTTCTCTCCTGTAACTGGAACTCTCTTACTTATTAAGCAGTGTGTTAAGGTAACTTCCCAAATTAATCCAACTCATTAATTCAGTGACAATATCAGGATGATTTGATTTAATCTGGTCTTTCTGCAAATATAAAAGCCAAAGTAATTCCATAACATTTATCTATAAATATCTGGTCTATTATACAATATTTGAGCGATAAGGGTCAGTAATGTTAATAATTACAATTATATTTTAAATGCCTTAATTTCTCCTGTCAGTAACTTGCATACAGTCAGTTGAAGCTGCATATTGACACTGTGAATCCCAACTGAAAAATTAATCAATTGTGTAGGACAAATGCCAGGAGTTCTCATATTGATCTCTAATATGGAAAAGTGTGGGAATTAGCTTCGATAATCACATTAAAACTTAGTAACTAACATAAGAGATGAAAAAAGAAAGTCTGGTGGACTAGCTGTCCTTTGTGCTTAAGTAAGTATAAGAAAAGGCTGAATCCTTATAAAATCTGATTTCCCTGATTTTATCTACAACTTCCTGCCAAGTGGACTACAAGAGTACTTTCTTTGTTGCGGTTGCAAAGGCCAGTCAATTTTCTCTTGCCTGTGTGCCTGGAGGCAATTTTGTGAGATATCCTGTGAAGAAAAATGGGTAAAATATCCAAAGACTATTGTATTCAAAGACTATTTTAACTGCCCCTCAGAATATAACTTATCAAGAAATACTTGTTAAAATAAATATAATTATTAGGGTGAATTTTACAACTTTTTTTGTAGGAAAGTTTTTAATAAAAATAAATATATTATTGGATTTTAAAAGCTGTTTTTTATCTATCTTTGTTTCTTTTCTTTTTTAAACAGTTTAAAAACCTCCAAGTATTCATATGTTATACTTTTTCTTGTACTGAGATCGAGTCATATTTAAAATAGTTGAAATTCTAAAATCAGTGATTTGAGAGCCACACAATTTGAGTATATCTGATCATAAGAATTGTGTAATTTATATTTCCCAGAGGCTTTATATACTCAATAAACTTCTAACATATTGGGTTCTTATAAATATTTACAGTGTAGGCTTTTATTTAAATTCGTGTCCCTTTTTAATTTGTCAATATTAGCTTATTTGTTTTTTACTGTCTGCTGGGTGCCCATCTTTTGAGAAACACTCGACTAATTTTAATTCAGTGAAATGGATTTTTATCAGAAACCATCCTGGCCCTGGGATGGGCTAGTGTCTGGTTGTTCAGAGCCTGCAGTAGACTATCCTCACTCACCTGTCAGCCAGGAGAGCTACTATGGACCGACCATTCACCTTTAAACATTCTCCCTTTAAGTTTAGGATGGGAATTCATCAACTAAACAAAGTGAGAGGACATTTTTAATTAGCAGGGTCCCATTTTATATGTGTGATGTTAGAATGTTAAATATTAACTGTTTCTTTTCCTACCTGTGTCATTATGTCATCATTAAGTTTCAAAAGTTAAGTGGAATGGGAACCTTTTCTCATTTTCATTTAATATCTGCATAACACCCAAAACAGTGGTTGGAGATGAGCAGCTCTTCTGATTTGGAAGGCAAAGCCAGCTCTTAGTATCCTCATAGGGATGTCATGAGGTATTTCCATGACTTAAGATTAGAGACAGTCAGCTGACATTTAGAAATGAGTGTTCCCATTTGGAAATATTTCCAAAAGCAAGTTGTAAATAGATCTCCAAATCATTGCTAGCTTTCAGCACTATGCCGAGCAGCGTACGCACTCCCCAGATCATTCAGCCCCACCTACACTGTGGACCCCTGCTTTTGCTGCAGACTTAGCTCGTCTGACTAATCTAGCAAAAAGGATACAGACTGGCCCAGTGGACAGCAGTTAAGTTCCCACAGTCTGCTTCGGTGGCCTGGGATTCTCGGGTTCGGATCCTGGGCAGGGATCTACACACTGCTCATCAAACCATGCTGTGGCAGCATCCCATATACAAAATAGAGGTGGATTGGCATGGATGTTAGTTCAGGGACAATGTTCCTCAAGCAAAAAGAAAAAGATTGGCAACAGATTTTAGCTCAGGGCCAGTCTTCCTCGCCAAAAAAAAAAAAAGTTACATTTTGTCATGCCTGAATTTTGACTATTTCTCAGAATCAAAGTTCAGTCCTAGTAACTTTCTATTTAAGTGAGACCAGATGATTTTTTTTTCAGAAAATTTACATTGGCTTACATTTTCTCTTAAGAGTAAAATTTTAATCCTGATTGTACTTTAATTATTTTATTCTGCACTGTTCAGTTCTGTCTGTTGTTTTAATGGAAGTTTTTTCTTGCCATATTCCCCTTCTGTTTTTTATTTGTAATAGTAATTATATAGCCAGTAGGGTATATCTCAGAGTCTCCTAAAAGTGCACCAAAACTATGTTAAAAAGCAACTCCCACCTCTCAACGAAGTTGGTTATAAGGGTCAAATGTCTCTATGCACATCATCCTTTTAGAGCTTCTTACTCTCAACACAGCATAGAAGACTTGTTTGGCACCTGTTTGCCTTGCCCTCCTGGCATCTTAAGCTCCTCCAGTTGGTTTTGTCTGTGATCTGCCAGTGAAAATTCTGTCTTAACTACTTGAATCAAGGTGGGCTGGTTCACTGCAGCATCTGTGTTATGCATCCTACCTCTCTGCGTCCTCCAATAAAACCTGCATTTTGCACATGTAACTTCTTTATAGGATCCCCATGGAGGATAAAAAAACAAGACCAAAACAACAGCAGAAACAACAGCAACAACCGGACGTTTACTGAACACTCACGATTTGTCATGCATGCCTGTAAATACTTCACATGTATTTTCTTATTTAATCCACACACCAAACCTATTGGCTAGGTACTGTTATTATTTTGTTTTTCAAACAAGATAACTGAGGCAAAGAGAGGAGAGTAACTTGCCCAAGTTACATAGCTATAGGTAACAGAACCAGGGAGGGATCCTAGTCATGGTTTTTTGTTATTGTTGGTTGTTTTTTAGTTTTTTGCCAATAACTCTTGTTTTTTACAACTCCCCTAGACTGTCTTTTGTTAAGTGAAACCTGTAAAGGAGATTCAGTATTTTAAGGAAGAGAAAGGATCTTAAACACCAGTGGT
The DNA here is from genome assembly GCF_037783145.1 of Equus przewalskii. NCBI lineage: Eukaryota > Metazoa > Chordata > Mammalia > Perissodactyla > Equidae > Equus > Equus przewalskii. The sequence goes on from NC_091845.1 coordinate 17,659,545, forward strand.
CCCCAACTCTTTTGAATTCGTAAGTTCATTTTAACTGTCAAAATTTTACCATCACTCATATAATTGAGAAGCTCCATAGAGAAGACAGCCCTGTGTAGAGGTTTAAGTCTGTTCCACATTGTCTGGATTCAAATCCCTCTAACTTTACTTATTTCTTAGAACTTAATTGTCTTAGATGCCTTATCTGTGTAAAACAGGAGAATAATAGTACTTTCCTCATAAACTTTTTGAGGATTAAATAAGTTAGTATGTATAAGTTGCTAAGATCAGTATCTGGCTCACAATAAGTACCCAACTTAGCCTCTTTTATTGCTTTATATTTTTAGATACATGTATACACGATACCAAAAATTCACAATGAATTCAGTAACACTTTTTAATGAATACGTATTTTTGTTAATCCCAGTATAGCTCACACGTTTTAAATAGCAGGACCTGTATATATATCTATATATATATAGATATATAGTAATATATAATTTGTTCAGTTTCTCCATCAAGTACAGCATGAGTATGGATTCTCTAATCTTATGGGAATTCCACAATCCCACAAGAATTCATAAACCCCAGGTTGGCAACCAGGGCGATCTTATGCAACCCTCCCATTTTTCATATAAGAGGAGAAGTTGAGACCAGAGAGTTTAAGTGAATCTCCCAATGCACATACCTAGACTGGGACAAAGTCAAGTCTAAACCTCAATTCCCATGACTCCAACACAGAAATCCTTCTTTGTTCCAAAGACGCCCCAAAAAGCTTATTTCAGGTTGTTTTTATAATCAGAGAGAGAGCTTGATCAAACACTGTTGTGTCCTGAAACAGTACTTTATTCTTTCTGAATTTCTGTTGTCCACGTTATCTGCTGTTTCTCCTTGCTAAGCAATAGCGAAGCTTCCCTTCGTATCTTCATATGTCAGAAGCCGAAAGGAAGTTTGGAGAGGCGACAGAACAGGTTCCATGTTCTGTCTACCTGCCACCATTACAAGTTGTCTGGCTTTCTAGGGGTGATGATCAAATCCTTATTGCTAAGACTGATCTCATTACCTTCTTACATTTCCTCTGGTGAACAAATGGGGCAAAAACAGATTCTCTAACTAGAATTTGAAAATCTTTCTCTAAAGAGAAATGATAAAATTTCTTATTTTTCTTAGAGCCCAAATATAAGTATCTTTGAGCTACAGAAATGAAATATAGCTATGCAGTTGCTTGATCTACAAACAATGTGGTACACTAAATACTCTGATTTAACACATTCAGATCGGAAGCTGGAAAAGTCCTTCACTGCGTACCAGCTGAAGGTCAACTAATTGAATTCATAAAATAAAGGGATGAAAGAAATAAACATGCTCAGAAATTTCCCAGAAGCTATGTTGTTGAAATAAAATGTGGTATAAAACAAATATGAGCAGTTTCAGTAATTCCCAGAGCCTTATACAACATATGGTCTCAAAAAGGCAGAAAAAGGATCTAGAAGCAGATATTAGCGTCCCACAGGGTAACTAAAATAGATACACTGCTTTCACTTATCACAGAATATTAACTGCTGAAATGCAGTTGACAGAAAAGAAGATCTTTATATCACCTCAGTTAGTATGATGGAAAACGACTCAAGCGGGGTAAATCAGCAGGATGACTTGTTTAATATGAATTTATGTGGAAAATAAAAGGACGGTATTGTTAGGGAGAATAAATGGGAGATGTAGTGGTGAGTTAGAAGTCGAAGGAATAAAGTTCAGTATCCCTCCAGTTGAAAGAGGATCAATGAACATTTATGCCAAATAGATTAAAATTCCTAGGTAAGTTTATTCTTGACTTTGATCAAGGCAGAATCTAATGCTCTTATACTACAGATCTGCATATTTGCTTCTTGGAAAGAAAAGCTTCATGTTGCCTGAAGAATACTCACATGATTGCTGTTTTTTCTTTTCACAAGGAAACCTGTCTCTTTTATTAGCAGTACCTTTGTGCAGAAATGTTTGAAAGAGGGAGCAGGTGATTGCTTTGCATTTCTTTGTACTGTTTCAGGTAAATATATTTGAAGCCAAAAAACACAAAAAATGAAAGAGCCAGTGCTATTGTATTATATTATATTATATTATATTATATTATAACTTCTATTGTAAGCTGTTTCTTATTTGACGAATGTAAAAGGAAAGAAATTAATTGAAGTAGTAAATATAGACTTTACTACATTTTAAGGACAACTTAGAATCATCAGACTTGTATTATATTAAATGTTTGAGTTGAGTTAAAAGGCCTATGCCCTTTTACCAATTGAGGATTATGGCATGAGCTTAGAAATCTTTCTGCACGATCAGTGCTCAGTTACAGATTTGAAGTTTAATTGGGGTGAGTTATTTTTTCTTTAACTCCATCTGCCTCATTGGACTCCTTTTCTACAATTTTGAAAATCACAGTGAAGGCAATATTCATTCAACGTTTTTATGTCAGAGCCAGATTCAGATTAGAACAGTGGTCTCCTTAAGAATGAATAGAAGGGTCATTAATCCGTTAGCCAGATACACAACTGTGACAGCTGCATAGTACTGAAATAAAATATTGCAGATTTCGTGGTGAAAATGCTGCCTTAGATATACTGCACATCAGGATGCTTTTCATTCGTTCTTACATATCTACCTTTATTGACCAAGACAAGACACATCTATTAGTTAAGTATGGTATGTTGGTAAAAAGATAGCTGGGATGTTGAAAAATAAGGGGGTAAGGAGAACCCGCTTACGTAGCAAGAACAAAGCTACTTCTACAAAGTTCTACAAAGCTATTAGAAACTGATATTAGATCCAAAGTTCTTTATAAAATTTAGAGACTCTCACTTGATATAAACAGCCATTGTTTTGAGCGGCTCATAAGGACAGAATATGCATAGAATAAGAGCAATATATTATTTTCTTGCTAACTTTTACCTCTTACTGTTTGTTATCCCTGGGTAGTAGAAGTTGTGAAAGAGTCACTGAATTGGGGACATTCAGATACTTCTTAAGTCTGAATCTTTCAGTGACCAGAAGTTATTCCTTGCACTGACTAGGATATTCTGTAAAGAGAGAGCAATTAAGAGAGAGGGATCAAGTATAAAGTAACAGCATTATGGAGGATATGATAAATAAGCCAATTAAATGTTTACAATCAAAGATCAGAAACGTAGGGGCTGGCCCCGTGGCCGAGTGGTTAAGTTCGCGCGCTCCGCTGCAGGCGGCCCAGTATTTCGTTGGTTCAAATCCTGGGCGCAGACATGGCACTGCTCATCAAACCACGCTGAGGCAGCGTCCCACATGCCACAACTAGAAGGACCCACACCGAAGAATATACAACTATGTACCGGGGGGCTTTGGGGAGAAAAAGGAAAAAAATTAAATCTTAAAAAAAAAAAGAGAGAGAGAGATCAGAAATGTAGACGATTTCTACAAACAACAAACATCAAATGAACAAAATTTTAACTGAAACCTGCATTTGAGTAGTAACCTTGTATTTCTTTGTGTATATTTCTCTCTGACATCAGCAGGATTTTTTTTTAGCTAGATTATTAAAATTACAGAAAAGACTATAGAAATTATTTTTCAGGGTTTAAAAGACATTTCTACAGAGTAATAGAGTAGTCGCTGCTTCCCTGGACATGTCTGCATAGCCAAGTAGACAAGGACTAGAAAGATAATGGAGACAGAGAAGAAATGTATGTGGAAACATGTATATTTGTTATTTAGTGTAACAAGCAAGGAAACGTGAGGTAGTGCAAATGCTCTTTTTCTGACTCTGTCCTATCACTTTTCTCAAAGCCTGCAAACTCTTATCTATATTTGATGTGAACCTGAGGCTGCTGTGAAATCGCCAGAGCATATCCTTCAGTACCTAAAGAAATTGGCATTTATAGAGCCATACAGATTCGAAGGATAGGAATTGCTTTTGATGATTGATTTCTTAAGGCACCGCTTTTTGTTATCATGTTTATTTCAGATATTCAGGCATAATTGCATATCCTGGCATAATGAGATATTTAAATAGCCATATTTAAAAAATCAAGTGGCTTTGTACTATTTTAATGGTATAATTTATATTAAAGCCACCACTTTTTTTTTTAATCTATCATCCAAAAATGTTAGACAGATCAGAAAGGGTAAAGACCATTTTAGAATAAGTTTTATGAGGTATTTAACTCTATTTTGGTGGATGGTTTGATGTACTGCTAATGGTAAGTAGTTGTACTTTTCGTGTGTGTGTGTGTGAGAGACGGAGAAAAGCATTAATTTCTCCAGCTTCCTGGGAACTCATTAATTGTCCCTAGTAAGAAGGTCCTTGTGATTTGGCAGGGTGACTTCATCTTCTGCTAATAACCTCATTTCTATTTACCAGTGAAAATGGACGTTTTATTTTGCTTTAAAAAAAAATCACCCATGTGGCAAGAAGAGAAATATCAAATCCCCTTGACATTCCTTAAGAAAGGAGTTTTAATTTTTATAAAAGAAAATGAGACCTAATGAGGAATGGACGGAATTATTGTGATGCTGCTCCTTTATTCACTAGCCCTTAATTATTCTATTTATTTTATCGCACATTTTCCCCATCTATAGAGTTCTTTTGTATCACTTTCAACCCTATGAAGCCCCTCACTGGAATTAGCTTCTGAGAGTTGATGTGGGAATTACAACCCAAAAGCACCACCTTTGGATTCATTAAAGGATGGGCTTCCTGTAGTTAGCTTGTACTAAAGAAAATTTCCATTTTGCAAGGGCAGTGTAAATTTTGCATATCATTTGAATAGCAAGGCAGGTCAATCAAATTATAATTGGCTCCAATTAGCACTCCCATGAGCTGTAAGATTCTTTACTTTCTCCTGGACTGCACTTAAAAAGAAAATGTTATTTACTGTCACTGAAGTCATAAAAATGTCCATTCAGTTTAAGTGATGAGGAAAGTGCAAACCTGGCAAGAGGGATTTGCCATCTATTTAAGAGCTGCACACCAAAATGCACGTTGTACCAAGCGTGGCAGTGTGCAAAATGTGCTCTTACAAAGCACTTTCTTTTAGCTGCACAAGCAGGTCTTGGCAGTGAAATTTCTAGTCACTGCAGTGTTTGGGTTTTGAGCTAATCTTAAAATTGCTTTCAATGTCTCTGATATCTTTGAAAAGTATGTTTTTATAGTAAAAATAAGGAAGCAGAGAAGAAGAGCATTATATTCTCTTCCTGAGTCTCATCACTATCCAGCAAGTCCACACACAAGCTGGGGGTTGCAGTAACTACAAGTTGGGTCTGTGGCATGCGGGAATTGTCATGTCTTTGTAAAGCATCGCAGTAACTCTGTCCAGTCCTTGTTAGGTCTCATTTTCCTTTATGAAAATTTAAACTACTCTCGTTAGCAGTCTCATGCTTCTTTAGTACCCTTGCCAAAGGAATTATGTCAGTACGTGCCTTGCCTTGTTTTTGCTAGTCCTCCCCCTCAGTTACCCCAAATCATTGCTGGACACTGGGTTTTGAGTGTCATTGAATTTGGCTGCCACTTGCACTTCCTCGTCTTGAGATCCCCTTGGAGCAAGGGGATGATGGTGGGGCTCAGTCCCACCAAAACAACTTCAACTAAGGATGGGAGAGAGGAGGTTCGTTGGAAAAAAAATGTTTTTAATGAGGAAAAGGAAGAGTGCATGTACACAAGCCAAAACATAAACTAGCCTTTAGAGGGTTCTCCACGTTTCTGCCCCCACAAATATGGAGGAATGAGCTTTGCTTCAGCACCACATCACTTTTAGGAGCCATGGCACCAGGAAAGAGATAAGGGCACTTGAGAGGAAAGGAGCTTCCCTGGCAGAAGCATTAAAAATGAAGGCAAGGAATGGCAGGTCCTTGTTGAGTCAGAATATGATGGAAGATGCAGGTACCCACTGAAAATACTCCGGTTCCTAAAAGAAAATGGTAGAACCAAAAATGGTGGTCACAGGGCATATCGGAAAACTGTATTATCTCTTGGAAGCTTTTATTAGACAATGGAAATGGCTCATATGTGCTCCCTAAAGGCAGCGACTAAAGCAAGAGAGAGAAACAAGGAAATGTAGAGTGCAGAAGGCTTGGGGACTAGCCTCAGCTTTGTGACACTTCATGTGGGGTTAAGACAACATGACAGCCCTGTAAAGAAGAGATGAGTAGGAGTAGAAGTAAAGTAAGACAGGCAAGGGATGAGGCTGGCCCGGTGGCACAGCAGTTAAGTGCGCATGTTACACTTTGGCGGCCCGGGGGTTTGCTGGTTCAGATACTGGGTGCGGACATGGCACCGCTTGGTGGGTCATGCTGTGGTAGGCATCCCACATATAAAGTAAAGGAAGATGGGCATGGTTGTTAGCTCAGGGCCAGTCTTCCTCAGCAAAAAAGAGGGAGATTGGCAGCAGTTAGCTTAGGGCTAATCTTCCTCAAAAGAAAAAAAAAAGGCAAGGGACTGCCAACCTCATTACTTGATCTACAGATAATACTGACTTAGAACAAGGCTCAGCAAACTTTTTCTTAAAAGATCAGATAAATGTTTTAGGCTTTCCTGGCCATTTAGTCTTTCTTGCAGCTACTCAGCTCTGCTCGGGTAGCGTGAAAGCAGCCACAGATAATAGCAATTGAATGAGTGTGAGTATGTTCCCAAATATTTAGTTTATAAAGCAGGCAGCAGGCTGGGCTTGACCCTCTGGTATACTTGGCTGACCTCTGGCCTAGAATCAGTCCTCAAGTATGAAAAGAGGAAGGAAATGTCATTTCCAGTTTTTTTTCCTCCCTGGTAATTGTTCTCCTTGTCTCAGGACCCTCAAATGTCAGATTTGTTAGTACTCTAAATCAAAATGGATTACGTAGACATTTATAGGCTAAACAAGGAAACCTAGTATATATACAGTCATGTGGTACTTAACGACTGGGAGAAGTTCTGAGAAATGCATCATTAGGCAATTTCATCGTTGTGCCAACATTGAAGAGTGTACTCATGCAAATCTAGATGGTCGAGCCTGCTGCACACCTAGGCTGTATGGTACTAATCTTCTGGGACCGCCCATCATTGACCAAAACATCCTTATGCAGCACATAACTGTCGTAATGCTGCCCCAAAGCAGCAACTTACAAACAGCTTTTAAAAGACAACACACTGAAATGTTAGAAGTGTCCATAGATGCCTTCTACTTTGCAGTACAGACTTCTCAATCCTAACCATTGATCATTGGTTCTTTGAAACCTTAAATTCTTTTCAACTTTCTACAATGTTTTAGATTTTTAAATATGTCCTGTGTCCCAGACCCTCTACCAATGTGGTATCATCTGTAGTCTCCATAGCAAAAATCTCTTCCCAATTGTGTGAATCAGTCATAAAAATCTGCAGTAACATCAAGCAAGCTCTCACACCCTTGTAAATATACCTTATTTTAAAGTAGGTCAAACTTCCCAGTTGGCAGCACAGAAAATGGCCAAAGTTACTTTTACAATTTGCCCAACTGCAATTTTGTTTGACAGAATTTCTTCTAGAAAATGCCTATATGGAGGATTAAATCTCCCTCATAATAGAATTTTATAATGGAACTGGAAATAAACCCTTAAATGTCAGTAGTGTGTGTATTAATGTATCTCCAGGTAAACACCAGAGTGACATATTTCATGTTAAATTGACTGACCTTATGCTTAAGTGACCCGGGCAGGAATGTGGATGGAAGAGTGATGTCATTCTACACATAAGTACTTTTTAGAAAGCAGAATTTCAGTACTTCATTTTCTTAATTTATGGCTTTGATTGGTAAAACCTCTTTACTCTCTAATAAAAAATATTTCACATCTCTAATATTCACATAGCATTGTTCGTAGAAAGCCCTGTGGCCAAGTAGTTTTGGTATAATGTGTTTGTGATTTACACAAGAGGTTGTGAAAGATTTCGTAAAGTCTAGCTTGTTTGAGTATATAAAATTATCATTTTTATTATAGCTTTGTATTTATCATCATACATAAAATGATGTTGAAAAAAATCTCCAAAGAATGCTGATTTGATATATATTTTACATTGCAGAATACAATTAACATTTATTGCAAATGCAGATTTTTATGATAAGTAAATTCTGATAGTATTACAGCAGGTATTTTGTGCTTTATTCAGAATGCAGTAAATCACATAATTCTCTAATGTTTTCAATCAGAATGATGCGTAATATTTTAACACAGTCATTCAGGCAATAAATGAAATAGTACAGATCTTCTCTCTGAGACATAAAAATTATGACTCATTCCATTTCAATGAGAAGGTCTGTAAAGAAAAGTAGGTAGGTGCTACAAATTTCTGTGTACCTCTCATGACAGTGTACAGCATGTTAAATACAAGTTCTTTCCATAAGTCTTTAAGAGACTGAATGTTTGTACAAAACAATCAATCGCTAATTCATCTGCTTTCCAGTTGTACTTTGCTGTCTCTTTTGGAATACCCCCGCCCCTGTTCTATTGATCTCATAATCCTATTATATAAAATCCGATTCTTTCTTAAGCTTTCTCCACTTTCTTGTCTCTGGTCATTTCTTTCTCTGTGGAAATCTTATCTACAGCGCTTAGCTCTGCACCTGGCGTAGTCAACACCTGATTGTTAGCTGTTACCATCATTTATATTAGTTTCTTATTGCTGCTGTGACAAATTACCACAAACTAAGTGGCTTAAAACAGCACAAATTTATTATCTCACAGTTCTGTAGGTCAGAAGTCCAACACAGGTCTCACTGGGCTAAAATCAAGGTGCCAGTTGTGGGCAGGGCTGCGTTCCTTCTGAAGGCTCTGGGACAGAATCCATTCTTTTGCTTTTATGGCTTCTAGATGCTTCCCTCATACCTTGGCTGTTGGCCTCTAGCCAGCAATCACATCACTCAGATCTCTGCTTTCATAGTTACATCTTCTGTGACCCTCCTGTCTCCCCTTTTTGCTTGTAAGGACCCTTGTGATGACATTTTACCCTCCCATGGCAAGATCCTTAATTTAATCACACCTGCAAAGTCCCTTTGCCATGTATATTATTTCCCTATTGCTGCTGTAAAAAATTACCATAAATTTAGTGGCTTTAAACACACAAATTTATTCTTTTGTAGTTCTGGAGGTCCAAAGTCCAAAATCAATTTCACTTGGCTAAAAATCAAGATGGTGGCAGGCCTGCGTTCATTCTGGAAGCTCAAAGGGGGAGAATCTGTTTCCTTGCCTTTTCCAGATTCTAGAAGCCACCCGCATCCCTCCACTCATGGCTTCTTCCTCCATCTTCAAACCAAGAGCATAGCATCTTGGCATATCTTTTTCTGACTATGGCCTCTGCTTCTGTCATCACATTTTCTTTCTTCTGACTCTGACCCTCCTACTTCCCTCTTATAAGGACCCTTGTGATTACATTAGGCCCACCCAGATAATCCAGGATCATCTTCTCAACTCAACATCATTAATTTAATCACATCTGGAAAGTCCGTCTGGTCATGACAGGTAAGTATTCACAGATTTCAAGGATTAGGGTATAGACTTCATTTGGGGGCCATTATTCTGCCTATCATGCTATTATTAAGCCCAAACTCTCTCTTAAGCTTATATTTAAATTTCTTTTTTTTCATTTATTTGTTTATTTTCAGATGTACATCATAATATATTTCAAATTTTGTGTAGATTACATCATGTTCACCACCAGAAAACTAATTAAAATTCTCTATTTATAGATTACCTGCCTAAGTCACAAAATCTATTTCAGTACAACCTGTTCCATGCCCAGAGTGGTTCTTCTTCCTGCTTTTCCTGTTTCTTCTGGGTTTCCCAGCTCAAAACCTTAGAGTTCATTTTTTTGTGTTGTTAGTCAAAGATCTTCATTCTGATTTTCTGAGGATGCATTTAGGAGAAGCAGTGGAGGAAGACCATTGTATGATTCTAGTTACATCGTATTTGGATAGTTATGTAACCAAACTCAATGGGTTCATCTCTCGGTGATTGGGGAACCAGAAAGCACAACCAGGGCAGAAGTAGGTAAAGAAAAGGTTTATTGCTTCACATGCAATGGAGAACACTGGGGATAGCTCCCAATGCAGTGTCTCCGAGAGCTTGGTGCCAGTGGAAACTGTAGACAAGAGAGCAGAAGATAACAGGTTTGTTTTTAACAACTGTTTCATTTTGGGTGCATGCATAGCAGGCAAACATGCTATTACGTACATTGCATCATCTGAAAATGGCTGCTTGCACCCTCCCAGAGGAGGAGAATTTAAGATACTAATGACTTTAAGGTAACTTTAAGGTGCTTGGAGCTGGAAGGTTTTTCAGGGTTCTTGCTGCAAACATGTAAGTTTCTCTGCAAGATAGCAACATCGGCAAAATGGAGACATCAATTTCTGCAAAATAGAAGGCATAATTTCTTGTCTGGAACACCTTTGACAGACCATGTTAGTTGTTGATCAGATCCTCAGTAACCTTTCATTTACTTGGTTCCCTGGTCACAGGCCATATTATTATGCTTTTAATTTAAAATATTACTATACACTGTACTGTGAAGATGTGAAGAGAAAGAGAGCGTTTATGGAAACTCTATAAACTGTCTTTCTATACTAAGATATAATATACAGGATGTGTATTTTCTGTGTAATTTTGTGAGGAACACATATGCAATTTTGCCTTGGGTGACTGTTTAAGAAGGTTAGCGCTTTGTAATTCAAGGGGTATCAGTATACTAGTCTAAGATAGACTTCTAAATCTGCCTGATTACACTAATTCTTAAAAGAAGAATACGCAGTCCTGACCCATAAAACAGCAGCTTCCCTCCGTTTGGTTTTGAAATTATGTATGGTGGTTTAGGAGTTCTGCTCAGTAACTTAGCCCAAGGAAATGAGGTTTCCATAAATGGTGAAATTTTTTCTTCTTTGGTTGGTTGGGGTCTCAGGATAGGCTTATGCTGTTTTGCTCTGGGACACTAACTTGTCTGGGCTTGTCTGCAAGGCAGGTACTAAGAATCAATCAGGAATCAGTTTGCATATTTGAAGATCCTAGGGGTGAGGGGAGGGGATTATCTTGATGGAAGTTGAGGAGAAGGATAGTTATCTGAAAGGAAGTCAGTGAAAAAGGACATTTCCTCCAGGTCCGAGGGAAGGGGAAGTTTTAAATACAGAGGAGAATCTGTTCCTCAGTTTCAGCAACCCTATGTCAATTCAGGTCCTCGGAGAACCAGACCTCAAGATGGGATTAGAGGATCAGAATAAAAATAAAAAAATTACCGGATGAAGTGCCTGTGGGGGAGCAGAAATAGGTAGACGGAGCCTCAGACTGAGATTCAGGTCTGACATCTGTGAACAACCAGAGGGGAGGAAAACTTAGACAAGAAGAATGCCAGACTGCAGCACAGTTCTGAGAATATTGTGATGTTATGATGGGGAGTCTCTAAGCCGAAGTTGCCCATGAGAGGACTCCTGCAGGAATGGCCAACATTAATACCCCCGTGGGGTTTAGTTAGCTAGGAGCAGCCCGGGAAAGTGCGGCCACAGGGCTAGCAGGTGGAGGCCATCAGTTAACCTCATTCTATGCAGTAGGTTCTCTTGAAGCGAGACCTAAGTGGGACACTTCCATGTCTACCACAGTCCACTTTTTTATTTATACATATTCACTTCATGTTCATGCTTGGGAACAGCCTTAAAATGATTTTAATTTTGACTTCCTTCCCTCACTTCTAACAGTCAGTCGTTACTGGGTAACATAGGCAAAGCCACCACAATATCTCTATAACAATGTAATAATAGTATAATACTTAAGTATTAACAATATCAATTTAGGATTAAGAGAAATACTACAAATGGAGTCTTATAACATTTTTGTGTTGAACATTTTCAATCAAAATTTCATGTGTAATATTTATCCCAAGCTGTTACATTTGTTATTGTTCGCACATTCTCCTTGCTGTGTAATGTTTTCTTACATGAATTTATTAGATTTTAGGTTTTCTGACTCTGAATCTGAGTTCTTTCCATCAGCCATTCTCATTTTAGTGTGAAGTGGTTTGGTAAGATAGACTTCTTATTCTTAATGCCTCACTAAGATCTATTATATTGGATAGCAGTGGAAGTTTTACTCTGGTTGGATAAAAGGAGGAGGGACACTCTTATTAATCTCATGAATAGAACACTTTGGAAAGCAGGGTAAGATTGCTCTTCCCCCTTTAAAGCAAGGTGAGGTTGTGGGGGTTGGGGAACGTTGGGGGTGGGACTATTTGCTTAGAGCAGCAGGAAGACACCAAAGGACTATTGCTATAACGGCTGTCAGTTTTAACAACTGCAGAACAAATGCAGCATACCTTACCAGCATTCTTTTCCTCTGCGGGTTATTTAGTACAATTGTAAGAGAAAAACACCATTGGGGTAAGCATGAGGCCAACTGTGGAGTAGGTGTTTGAGACACCTTTTTTTCAAACAATCTGACAAACAACTTTAGATTTCACAACCTATCACATGACTAATTGGAATTTCATGAAATGCTCTACTGATAAGATAACATGATGTAAAGGTGAGTTCAAGGTTAAAAATCAGTGTTTCTGAACATCTGTACAATGTGCTGTGAATCAAGCATTCACATTTACGTTGAAGGTAGAAGGGAGTCTGTCATCAGGTTTCATTTCTTCCAGGGACTTACCAGCCTCTCTTCTCTACTTGCTTTTCTCACATGCCCTTCACTCCACCTGGAGTGTTTTTATCCCTGCCCTTCACAATGTTCTCCTGTCCTTTAACACCCGTTCTGCCATCATGAAAGAATGTCACCTCTCCTTCCTCTGAAACCCATAGCCACTCTCACCCAGCCCTTACACAGTCTCATTGTTGTTGGCGTACTCACTCACTGTCCCCCTCTACCAAAGGGAAAGACCCTTCACCAGTGGAATTGTGCCTTAAATATATTTTTGAACTTATTATTCATTAAATTTATTTTGATTACATATGTTTTCCAAATATTCTTTTGGAAAAGCATTACAGTAATGAACCAATACAGTAAGGTTAATAAAATTGTAAAAGAAAATAGGGCAATGGAAAGAAGGAATCAAATAAGCCAACCACAGTAACTGTGCTTAAATATCAACTTGGCTCTAACAAATATGGGCATCTAGAACAAAGCAGCATAACAGTATTTATTCTTCATTATCACAGAGGAGAAGAACAATAGTCTCTTTGGAGAAAGTTGGTTTACCTTGACCCTCAAGTTTAAGAAAACTCTCGTATTAGACTTTACATAGGAGATAATTAGTAAGCATAATTTTACCCTTAATTAATGAATGCTTATTGAGGTCTACTAAATATTTTTGAATATTTTGAATATTTTTGAATTTTGCTAATTGGAGAGTAGGGACAGGCAGGACAAAAATTGACATCACTTGTTTACCACGTGGTGGAGGATGATTAAGTAAGAAGATCATTACATACAGAATGATAAGCGCTTTAATTGAAATAACTTTAAAGTTGCTCTATATAAAAGCACCTACCCAGAGGACTAGGAGTAAGGAAGACTTCTCAGAGATGGTGATTCCTGATGTTGGAACCAAGCTTTGAAAACCACCTGGAAATATTGCAGCAGAGTAGCGTTTGGTGTTGAAAGGGGAGAAAGCAAAAGAGTAGACAGAGAAAAAGGATATTGCAGCCTCCTAGAGCAGCATGTACAAAGACCTAGGGGCAAGAGAGAGTATGGGGCTTCTTAGGTGCTGAGGCTTTGAGCAGGGCCTTCTCCATGCAGGGTCTCATATTCAAGTTAAGCAATTTCACATTATTCCCGAGAATACCAAAGAATTTCAACAAGTGTTACATCAGGAATTGACATGATGAGACTGGTAATTTTGAAAGATCATAGAACAGGTAGTATGGAGATAGAAATTAAAGGGAGCAAGACGGAAGCCAGAGAGACTTGTTAGGAGGTATCTGGAGTATCGATGATGATGACAGTACTAATAATGCTCCCACAAAAATGCCAATCAGCAGTATCCTCCGTAATAACACAGAATGAATGCAGAATCATTTCACATAACTGTTTCTCTTCATGACCTGCAGCCGAAACACTCAGCAGTACCTTGTATTAAAGGTAGTTTCATATATTTTTAATATATGATGGAAAACTTTCCTTAATAATGGAACTTCTCTCCAAAATTTTTATTAGAACTGTCATATGCTTGGATCTTCAATGAATATCCATCGTTTGTTGAAGAAGATAGTCGGAGATTTGTCTCTCAAGAGACAGGCCACCTCTACATAGCCAAGGTGGAGCCATCCGATGTGGGAAATTACACATGTGTGGTGACAAGTACGGTGACGAATGCCAGAGTGCTGGGATCTCCAACTCCTTTGGTGCTACGTTCTGATGGTATGAAATGTTTCAAGGTGCAATTCTAAGTGAAATATTGTGAATACAAGCAAAAACAAAAGGGAAAAGTATATCTTGAAGAATTATTTCATTTTTTTCAGAATGAAAAATACTTAGGAGTACAATGACTAAAATGATTCCGTAAATCATAGGACACCATATGTAGTGTTTACCCAAGACCATCTTCACAATTTGCAAGGACCAGGGAAAAATGAAAATGAGGAGCCCTTTGTTCAAAAACTATTAAGAATTTCAAGATGGTGACAACAGACCATTAAAACAAGCACGAGGCCCTTCTGAGCCTGGGGCCCAGGGAGCATTCCTATGAAGTTCTCTGTCCTGACTTTTGCCAGCTTGAGATTCTTAAAGCTCTGGATATTTTTGTTATAGGCAAAAAAGTATTTCTAAAAAATAATTAAATTAAGAAAAGTGTCCATTAGATCCCCACAACTTATTCATCTTATAATTGAAAGTTTGTACCTTTTGACCAGCATCTCTGCATTTTCCCCACTCCCAGCAGTATGGTGGTTATAGTTAATAATACTGTAGCTTATACTTGAAACTTGCTAAGAGAGTGGATCTTAAGTGTTCTCACCATAAAACTTTAAAAATTTTAAAAAATATAAGTGATTATCTATGTGAGATGCTAGATGTGTTAACTTGTTTGAGGTAATTTTTTTGCAGTGTATTTGTATATTAAATCATTGCGTTATACACCATAAGAAATCACATTGTACAACCTAAATATACAGGTTTTTATTTGTCAATCATATCTCAATAAAGCTGAGAAAAAAAGAAAAAAATCTGTTTCATCAACCCCTTCATGGTAGTTTCAGGGGAGCCCATGAGCTGCAGAGGAAACAGACTTGTAAACCTGAGTAATTGTCCCACTTACACAAAACCATGTCAGATACAGGGCAATGCCATGACCACAAGTTATCTAAGCGCTTCTTTCCATCAGTTATAACTGAGTTTGACCTTTCCCATTTATTAAGTTACTGTTTCTTTTCTCCAAGGAGCCATTTAATACATTTAAGATTGGTGTCGATGCTACCAGGGTACCATTAAGTAGATTCCCTCCCATAATTTTTGCTCTTTAGGATATTTCAAGCAGTCATAATATATTGCATATTTCAGTTGACTAGAAATGTCCAAATTGAATACAGAATAAAAAAGCCTCCCATTTTATATAATGTAAAAGGCATAGCAGTTTTCTTGGAACTGCTCTGTAAGCAGTCATTTACAAGTCAGGGAATCCAAAGCTCCTGAATGTTTGTTAGTGTTGCATGCTTGGCTCAAGTTAGCACTGCTTCTAAAAGTGCTTCATAGACGGCTAGTGAGTAAATCATTAGGAGAAACCCATTCAAAATGAAGCAAAAGAAAATTTTTATTTAAGAAAAATGGGACAATTCCAAAGGAAACGTTGAAACTATTAACTTTGTGGATTTACAGGTGTGATGGGTGAATATGAACCGAAAATAGAAGTTCAGTTTCCAGAAACTCTTCCAGCAGCTAAAGGTTCAACTGTGAAACTGGAATGTTTTGCCCTTGGAAAGTAAGTTTTATAACATTGACTCCGATGTGCTGAAATATTAGGTTGCTGTAAGAGAGCAAGATAGTTTTTGACAGACTCTTCTTTTCCTTATTTTCTAAAATTTTCTGTCATTTAGAAGCAAGGGAAAAATAAAATACAGGGAAAATGCACATATATAATTTAGTTTGAAGCTTTAAAGGCAATTTGCAGAAAATGACTGTGCCTGCCTAATTTCATAAACTAAATTGGTACTATTTTTCTTTTGCTTGTTCATTTGTTGTATTATAATAGTGGGTATGTGTTAGACTCTTTTCTCTAAATCATGAATTAACTCAAGAAAATGCACAGTTTATTTTATTACAATATGACTTGGGTAAATCTTTGCATCATGTTTATGTAATTGACAGTTGGAGGTGTTGTTCTGCATTTGAAAACCTGTGCCTTTTTGCTCTGTCCTAATGAAAGCTTTATTTTGTCAATGGCTTCCAGACATCAGTATAAAATAGCTAATAACCTGACAATTTTCTTCCTAGTCCCATACCTCAGATTAATTGGAGAAGAAGTGACGGACTGCCTTTTTCCAGTAAAATTAAGTCGAGGAAATTCAATGGTGTGCTTGAAATCCCCAACTTCCAGCAGGAAGATGCAGGTTCCTATGAATGCCTTGCTGAGAATTCACGAGGAAAAAATGTCGCCAGAGGGCGTCTCACTTACTATGGTGAGCATCCACTTGAGGCAAATTGGATTTTTAGCTTTTGTTCTCTGTATAAAATGTTGTTGTTGGGGAGGTGGAAGGTTATGGCAGAATTCCAATGTCAGCTTGTTCTGTTCTAAATGTTGTTAAATGAGGATAAATATTTATCATAGGAGGAATTAAAAAGAAAGAGAATTCTGCAATGAAGTTGGAGGCATATTTTAAAATGATCCATATGATAATGAAGTATTTAACTTTTTTTCTAAGAAGTACCTTTTACACATTTAACCATATCGAAGAGAGATCTCTTTTCAGTCCCCTCTCCTTTAGAAAATGTGTTTTTAGGGGGCCAGCCCGGTGCCATAGCAGTTAAGTTCACACACTCTGCTTCAGCGGCCCAGTGTTCCCCGGATTGGATCCTGGGCACAGACCTACGCACGGCTCATCAAGCCATGTTGTGGCAGCTGTCCCACATATAAAGTAGAGGAAGATGGGCATGGATGTTAGCTCAGGGCTAATCTTCCTCAAAAACAGAAAAGAAAGAAAACGTGGTTTATATCTTTCTTTGTTCTCTTCACTAAGCAGAAAGACATTGTCTACTGACAAGACTTGCAATTATTGCATTAGGCAAACCACGTAAAGTCAGCTTCTGTCGAGTTTTTCAGTGTTATTCTATACCTTCTAATAATGTAATTGTACCATGTTGGCTGCTTTTAATTTGTAATCACATTATTTGGTGTATTGTTCAATTTGGGTAAGGAAAGGATAATAATGTTACCTTTATTTAGAGTCTATTTGTTGGAAAATTAAATTGTCTTTTTTTTTAAAATTTGTTTTCAAATCCCTTTTATTAAAAAATACTAGGTTTTTTGATGAGAGCATAATTTAGAAAGTATAAATATATGATTTTACAAAACTTAAAATACATGAAGATGTAAGCTCAATGAATATATATTTGCAGGTTAATCTTTGGAAACATTGTAAGACTACTGGGAATTGACCATTTTTGTGAAAGGCAAATTGCATTATATTCTATTTGTTTTAGAAACTGGAAATTGAATCAGTTTGCAATACAAACTTATATATCATACATAAATGTTGCAGGGAGGGAAACGTTTGCAAAGACTAATATTAAAGTTGTGGGGCTTATTATGACTCCCCTCAAAAAAATTTGAAGTCTGCAGGTGCTTTACCTGTGATTAGACTGACCCTTGTTATTGTACAATTTTAGGATGTCAGGGACAAAATGCAGGCATGGATTAATAGCATGAGTCATTCTCTGTTGCAACTCTCCCATCTCGTTGCTTGATTTGGTTAGAATACACAGCACCAAGTTGGAGTTACCCAAGTGTCAAGGTCTACTTCTTGGTTGGATGATACAGAGATGGGTTGGGAACACTTAACCAATGTGTCTGTACAGCTCTAAGGCCACCCTAAAGCAAGTCACATTTTCTCACATCCCCAGCTTAGTTCCTCCTTTCTAAGCAGCCATTGCCTGACCTAGTATAAGAAGTGACCATTAAAAGAAAACAGATATTCCAACTGTCTGATGTTTCAGTAAGAATGTTTTTAGCTGTATGGAACAGCAGCCCTGCATAAATGATAAATAATGGCATGACAAGAAATCCAAAGCTAAGCTGGCGTTCAAGTGCCTTATAATCAGATTTTTTTTTTCGGCCCTTATCTATCTTTTCCCTTTCTCTGCATGTTAGTTTCCATTGTGGTCACAGAATGGCTGCCAGAGTGACCAGCACATTAATTCTTGTTCATCCTTCCGTTCTCCAAAACATCTTGCATTTCCCTTCTCAAATCTCATTGGCTGCATGTTTATTCCTAAACTAATCACTAGCAAGAAAAATTGGTTTAGACAACTTAAGGGCCTCTGCTTGGAACAGGGAGTAAGGTCAGGTTTCCCTGGGTTTTGTGGACAGTATGAGGGGATGGAAGAGAGGATAGCTCAGTGAAAATCTGGGGTTATTTTAGGAGTAAAGAAGAGAGGAAATGGATGCACAGTAGACAACCAACATCATCCACTTACTTAGTAAAGGAGATAGACTGTTGCTTTAGTCCATTATGTAGGTAATATGATATGTACCTAAGAAATAAATTAGAAATTAATGAGATAAAGAATTTCATGAAAGTTACTCTATAATTCTGGCTTGAGCCTAGTATATTCAATAAATGCCATGCAGTTCTTTGATTATCTGCTTTAATATTTCATGTAAAAAAATGAGCTGATAGAATATTTGGATCTCATGTGATGAATAAGGGGGGAAATCACAATTAACATGGCAGCTGGAATCTCAGGATTGGCTTAATCCAGCAAATTATCCTCCCACTTGGAGAAGAAAAATAGTAGTATGAGAAGGCAGTGGAAATTTTTGCTGGAAACTTGAGTTTCAGTCACAGGCTCATGTGTGAGTCTGTTTGCAGTCTCATTCCATCTAGGCTGGTAATTCCTGAAAGAAGAAAATGTGTTTTAATATAGAGTAGGGAGAAGTGATTTTGGACTGAACTACCCTTCAAACTGGGCAAACATTTTATGTAAAAATAATAATAATAAGGTAAAACTTAGACCAGTACGTTTTCTCTGAAATCTAAACAACTGTACTTTCATTTCAATTTCATTTATTAAAAAAACAATTTTATGAGATAGAAATGGAGAGACAGATCTTCCCAGGGTTGCGATTAAATAGAAATGGATAAACTGTTTCTCCATATGGAGGATGAAAATGTGAGTCCCACAGTACACATCGCATGCATAATGCAATGTGAAACCAGTAAGACATCTCACCTCCCAGTTTTGGATCTAAAACGCAAGCTAAGACTTGGCTGAATATACTGTGTGTATGGAGTCACTTTCATTGTAAGTGGTATGTTGCTTTTATCTGTAAAGAGTATTTCCAAATATCTTCTAAAACGTAAGTGGAAGTGGTAAATCCACTTGATGCAACTGATTTACATACATAATTTAAAGTTGCATGAATTACTTCTTTTTCATAAAAAATCGTATGATTCATATTGAACTAATGTATCCATCTTTCCCTGCTTTCATTTTAATTCACACACAGAAGCTCATAAGATGCTCACTGGTTTGTATTTAATTGAGTTATTTCTAACTTGAAGGAAATATTTTTTTCCTCAGATCTAGAAGTTTCTCTTCTATGGATGTTAATTTTTGTGTATAATTAAGACTAGTATCTGCTGTCCACATATTAAGTTGTCATCAATTGTGATCTCATGATCAAAAATACACTTGTAAAAAAAATTCTATTTTGTGCACCTGCATTATTATCAACTAATAGACATCTGAAAACTAAAATACAGATCCAAGAATTTTGAAAACAGCGAAAGCATAATGAGTTTGGCTTAGGAAATGACAGATTGCAAAATCTATCCTCAAATCTAGAAATGTTTCATATATCTACTTTAAGAACTTAGGGAGTTAAATATAACTGTAGGTGCCGTGCTCACATTAATCCATTGCTTACAGTCTTAAATCCATTTATATTTACATGGATAAAGTATTTAAGTTTTATCTACTGGGTGGTTTGAATTTTGTTTTTTTCACTGCAGCGAAGCCTCATTGGGTTCAGCTCATAAAAGATGTGGAAATCGCTGTGGAGGATAATCTTTATTGGGAATGCCGGGCGAGTGGTAAGCCCAAACCCTCCTACCGATGGTTGAAAAATGGAGAAGCCCTTGTGCTCGAGGTAAGGTCATGTGCCTGGCGACTCCTCCCTCTCCCAGCTGTGTGTTCAGTAAATGCTTTCTCCAGGACCTAGTGCCAAAGTAAACTGTTGAGTTTGCACACGTTCCTTTGCATCTAAGGAGTAGTACAGGATGGAAAAAATATACATAAAATCAAGTACCCAATCCACCGGGGCAGGAGTATTTTCAATGTTGAATTTCACTGGGAAAAGGTGATTTTGTGAATTTCATCTATAAAATGATATACTATTTTTTTGATTTTGAAATTAGAGAAGGCCTTACTTAATCAAATATAGAATGTAATTTCCTTTTTCCTGTTTGACAACTTGGCATGGCCTCTGGAGAATAAATGTGTCTATTGCTTGGTTGCCTTGTAACATGAGTACTTATTTTCTCAATCAGTTTTCTTCTGAACCCATGTAATTTTTGCTCTTTTTAAAAATTGTGTACAAGGTCAATTATGTTCCTTCAAATTTCTATACATAACCTTTCATACTACCTAAAAACCTTTAATAAATGTGTGTTTCCCAGAACCCTTTTTAATGCACAGAATTTATAATGTCTTTAATTTTCATGATTTAAAAAAATGGTGAAAACTTTTCCAGTTGGTGGGGTGGAAAGCATGGTGCATTTTTAGAAGTCTGCAACTTTAAAGAAAGGGGAAAATAAAGTGGCTGCAATATTTTACCTCTTGCTTTGTTGTTTATTTTACTGATATACTTTCGGACTGAAGGATGTTTATTAGCACTTACTACGTGTGGTGGTTCTGTTAAATCAGTCTCACATTTTCAAATAAGGAAAAGTTTAAATTTCAGATCAGATTGCGTCATCCTCTGAGGAAAATGAGCTAGACTTGTGTATGATTGAAATAGTAGTCTGTGGTTTTCATTTTTCTTCCAAGAGGGTATATACGTTTATATGTAAGATAAACTTTTGTTATCACCTAGGAGAGAATACAGATAGAAAACGGTGCCCTTACAATATCAAACCTAAATGTGACTGATTCTGGCATGTTCCAATGCATAGCAGAAAACAAACATGGTCTCGTCTATTCCAGTGCTGAACTCAAGGTTGTTGGTAAGGCTAATTTTTTCTTGTCATATTATTTTTTCCTTAAATCCTGCATTTTTGGCAGCAGCAGAAATATTTACTTTTCATAGTAGATTCCTATATTTAATACCATGCTACAGTGTTACAGCAGAATCATTCAGGGTTTCTAATCAAAGCATACATTTTAGTGATTTCGAAGGAAAAGCAGCACTCATGGCCAGAGTTGGACCAAAGGCTGAAGTAAAGCAATAGTAGGGAGATGATGCTCACCTAAGACATCCTTATCCACCTCCAATATTACGAACTAAGCAATGGTTTTTAAGAGAACACATAACTTTGGTGTTCTCTGTGGCTGGCCCGTAAAAGTAAATACCAAATTCAAATCAGTCATTTATGGATCTGAAAGTAGTTGCCTTTGTCTTTAGTAACCCTGATAGAAGCATCAGTCATTAGGCATACTGAAGCTTTAATTAACCAAGACGCAACTACTTGAAATTCTAAATTACTTTCTTCTTGTATTTTAGGTAAGAAGAAGAAAGAGTCTGTTGTATCATCTTTAGGGCAATTGTCCAGAAAAACAGTTTAAATTGCAATTGACTGAAAATCCAACCACAGCTGAGAACATAGCACAGTATGGCAGAAATAAGAAAGAAGGAAGGAAGGGAGGGATCATGTAATTAAAATATAGATTTGAATTTCAGCATAACTTGATCCAGGGCTCGAACATCATCACTGTTATCAGATTTTGTATGATGATCCCCGACATGTTCAGTTTCTATTACCACTGTCAATCCAGTGGAAGAAAGATGGCTTTCTTAACTGCTCAAATGGAAGTCACAGTCCTGCATGTCATTGGCCCCATGTAGCCTGATTTGGGTCACATACCCATGGCTGGCCCAATCCATATGGCCAAAAGGTTGGAAGGTTCTGATTGATCTAACTCAGTGATCCTCAGCTGGGAACAGTTTTGCCCCAGGGCATCTTAGGAAATATCTGGAGACATTTTTGGTTGTCACAATTTTTGGGGAGGGAGTGCTGCTGGCATCTTGTGGGCAGAGGCCAGAGAAGCTGCTAAATATCCTACAATGCACAAGACAGACTCTCACAACAAAAAATTATCCAGCCCCAAATGTCGTGTCATGTTGAGAAACCCTAGTTTAAAAAAAGCAGATCTCTCATCCCTAGTGCCTGGAGGTTAGAAACACATCTGCATCAGGAAGACTGAGGCCTGGGAAGGGCCGATCATCAACTGAAAATCTGGCTCCTCTTATCCATGGCAGAGAAGTAGGGTTTTATGACAAAAAGGGAGTGGAATTGGCATACAAGTCTTCAGCTGAAGCACTGCTATCCTTTTGCTTTAAATTAACCTTATGAGCCATAATTGGTTCATCTTTAAAACGGATGGGTCCCTAACAACATGCTGCAAGGCATTTTTGTATGTGAAAAAATATGAGATATGTTTTTAAAAAAAGATTTTATTCAAATATGAAGTTTTTAGGGGGTTGTTTTAGTAAAAATTATTTTCTTACAATCTTAATTTTCAAGGCCAAAAACCTCTGGACAACGTGTCTTCTTTATCCACAACCCTATATAATATAATTCACTGTATCATCTCCACTTCTAAAAAAAATTACATTCACTGGAATTTGCCATAAGACACAGCATTAGATACTTGGGAAATACTTTAGTCCTTAACTTTTTTCCACATTTGCAGTAAAAGGAAGAATGTTTTCTGATTAAATATGATTTCATTCAAATGGTATATTATTACATATCTTGAATGTTCAACTGTTGTTCCACCATCAGCATCTCTTGCATTGTTAGCAAACATAATCTTTTCTACATATTATATTTAATGTAATATTGTAACTTAATATAGTAATGCATATTATATTTCTCCAACTTGGAAGTTTAACCATATGAAAATTTTATAAAAGATCTTGATAATTTTTATGCAGGAGAATAATAATTCAATACTAAGTCTTCATTCTAAGAATGTTTACTGAACACTAACTGAGTGCCAGGGATGGTGCCAAGGTCTATGTCCTAGAAGTCACAAGAGAAACCAACCCTTTGTTGTCTTCATGGAACTAACTTTCAAGAGCATTCTATGAAAAATGTGTTTAATTTTAATAAACTCATGATTGAGCTATTTTAAAACTTCAGAGTAAACTTAAAATTCTCATATAAAGAAATTACCTCAAGAATTAGAACTTGCCAGAAACACAATAGTAAGAATTAATTTTTGAGGTTTGAAATTCTACATGTCACGCCCAGTGAATCAGGTAAATCAAGTCTTGAGATCTTGTGTTCAAGAAACTTTAAAAATGGTTATAAAGTCAACCTTTGAAATGTATGAGAATTAAAAAACAGTAAATCAAACCTCAAATTCTCATTCTCTTTCTTCCTCTTTCCTTTTCAGCTGCTGCTCCAGATTTTTCAAAGACTCCAATGAAAAAGTTGATTCAGGTGCAGGTGGGCAGCGTGGTCAGCTTGGATTGTAAACCCAGAGCCTCCCCCAGGGCACTCTCCTCCTGGAAGAAAGGAGATGCCATCGTACAGGAGAATGAAAGGTATTCTGTGGTCCAAAAGGTGCCGATTTCTTCTCACTTTCCTTAGTGATGCCAAAGTAGGTTTTCCATATGAAATGAAATGCTGTAGCATTTCAATAAAACGTGAAATGTTTAAGAACCGTGATGGTAGTATTTTTGTTCTGTAATACTGTCACAATGATAGTGATAAGTTTTTGAAATCTAAAAATAGAGAGATTTCTCACCTCTTCCCACAAAGAGTACTTTATTTTAGAAAGGAATGTCTTCCTCAATTGCCTGGTGACACTCAAACTGGAATGATAAAGGAATGTCAGCCCTGGACCCAGGCCCTCACTCAGCATCCCGGTGGCCCCACATCCCAGGACAAAAAGTAATGACAGCATATGTCAAATAAATACCAATATTGCTATATTGAAATAACTTAGCATTACTGATATTAGTTTAAGCAAAGCCTTTCTTGGTTTCCTGGTTATTATAATAACATTTAAAATGAAGAGACAGAACAGGGCCAAGTTAAAAGCACAGATTCCGGAGCCAGACTGCCTGAGTCCAAATCTTCATTCTGTCTTTTACTAGCTTAATGAAGTGACTGACTCTCTCTGTGTCTCATGTCCTCGTTTGTTAGTGAGGATGGTGATATTATTACATACTTCACGTTATGAGGGTTAGTATGTGGATGAAACACATAAATATCCATAAAGCACTTAGGTAAATACCTAGCAGAGAGTAAATATAAGTATTGACTATTATTATTTATTGAGCATTTCCTGCATGCCAGGTACTATGCTCAGAGATTGTGATAAGCAGAATAATGGCCCCAAAGAAGTCCATGTCCTTATCCTGGAATCCTATGATTACGTTACATTATATGACAAAAGATAATTGAAGTTGAGGATGGAATTAAGATTGCTAACTAGTTGACTTTAAAATAAGATGATTGTCTTAGATTATCTGGATGGGCTCAAGTAATCATCTGAGCATTTAAAAGGGGAAGAGGAAAGCAAAAGGATTTGAAAGAGATGTATGATAATCAGAGAAGAGGCGGGAGAGATTCCGAGCAGGAGAGGGACCCTCATTGGGATCGCTGACTTTGAAGATGGTGGAAGGTGGCCAATGAGCAAAGGAATTTCAGACTACTATGTAAGATAGGAATAGCCCTCAGCTGATAGTCAGCAAGGAAATCTGTCCCCTAACCACAATGAACTGAATTTTACCCACAACCTGAAGGAGCAAGAATGATTCTAGAGCCTTCCAAAGGAACACAGCCCTACAACACTTTGATTTTAGCCCAGGGAGACCCATACTGGACTTCTGACCTCAAGGAGTATGACAATAAATGTGTCTTGTTTTAGGCCACTCAGTTTATAGTAACTTATTATAGAAGAAAGAAGAAAATAATACAAAGCTCTACACGCATTATCTCCTTTAAATATCTCTGCAACTCTATGGTGTGTAGATCATATTATTATCTCCATTTTACTAGTAAGAAACCTACGGCTTAGAGGTATTATATAGTTTTCCTAAAGTCACATAGCCAAGATTTGAATCCATGTCTGTTTGACTCTAGGGCATAACCACTGAGCTTTTTCAATGCCACATTTTGTGAAGGGAGAATCTTAGAGGTGATCTCAGCCTTTGAAGGCGTGGAGTCCAAATTATTCTTTTTGGAGATGGGGTGGTGGGGACAATAAAACCTTAGGCCAAGAAATGTGGATTTACTTTTCAAAAATTACAAGATGTGTTGCGGATAACCAGGTTGAACTGCTTTTAGATGAAAAGGTATTTTTATGAGTGGGTTGTGATGACACAATCTGCAATTGCTCCAAGTATTTAATGGGAGACACCTCCATTAAAAGGCAACCACAGCAGGATGACAGGGCAAAGTTGTGAGCAGAGTGGTTAAACACAATCCAGCCAAATGCTAGGCTGCACAGAATAGATTTCTGGAACAGGAAGTAATTTAGTGATTTGGAGTTTAAATCTGTAAGCCGTTATAAACAAGTATATGCTTGTATATAACAAGTGCTTGTATATAACAAGTATATGCTTGTATATAGTAAACCCACTTGTCCTCACAGTAGTGCCTATTGTAAGCAGAGGTCTTTAATCTTAATTTTTAAAAGGAATAAAAAGATTAAGGGATTTAGCTAAAGGCACATGACTAGAAGTTTACTCCCACATTATAGAGTGATGGGATAATGAGAGAAAAAAGGATATAAATTTCAGAATCTCACCTGGGATTTCTGGTTGGTCACTTCTACCTTGGTGTCATTGTCAATTATGTAACACCTCTGAAGCTTAATTTCCTCATCCATGAAATAGACTAATGCTTCCCTTACATAGTTGCTATAAAATAAGCATTTAGCATAATGTCTGCTATTTGTAGATATACTGATTAGTAAGAATGAGGTTATATTACAAATAAAGTGTTGAAAGTAAAGTGGCTGAAAGAAATAGAAGCTTTTTGTTTGTTGGTTGAGTGGCTCCTTGGCGGGTTGGTATCTCTGAAGGCAGGCAGTCAAGCTACCTGGAGTCCACAGTCATCAGGGACGCAGGCCCCTTTTATCTTGCTGCTCTACCGTCTTCATGTCATGAGCCAAAATGGCTGCTAGGGCTTCAGCCTCCCCATGACATCCTTCCCAATGTCATCCCACTGTCAGCTCCCAATGACAGGAAGGAGGAAGGTAGAAATCAGGGTACATTTCCTTCCTTTTAAGAAACTTTCTAGGGGCTGGCCTCATGGCCAAGTGGTTAAGTTTGTGCGCTCTGCTTCTGCAGCCCAGGGTTCGAATCCTGGGCGCGGACATGGCGTTGGTCATCAGGCCACGCTGAGGCGGCATCCCACATACCACAACTAGAAGGACCCACGACTGAAAATACACAACTATGTACCTGGGGGCTTTGGGAGAAAAAGGAAAAATAAAGTCTTTAAAAAAAATAAATAAACTTTCTAAAAGTCCCAAACAGTAATTTCCTTTATATCTTACTGATCAGAAATTAGTTCCCTAGCTAGACTTAGCTGCAATGGAGGCTAGGAAATATGGATTTTTTTTTTTTTCCTGGGTGGGAATGTGCCCAATGAGAAATTGGGATTATGTTTTAAGAAGAAAGGGGAAAATGGTTGTTACTCCAGCAATGTCTCACTTTCGTAAGTGTTACTTCTCTGTCCCTTTCAAGCCTACTGACCCTCTGCTTCGTATCAGTGTTTCTAACATCTCCCTATGAATAAGGAAACTTTTCGGGTATAAAAATAAAGTTAAAAAGAGAAACATGTTTAAGGAGAGGGTCTGTAGTGCCATAATCCTTCCCAGGTATCTCAGTCAGTTCTAGTTTCTGTAACAAAATACCATAAATTGGATGGCTGAACAAACAGAAATTTATTTCTCAGAGTTCTGTGGGGTGGAAGTCCAAGATCAGGGTATCAGCAAGGTTGAGTTTTGGTGAGGGCCTTCTTGTCAGTTGCAGGCAGCCACCTTCTTGTATCCTCCCATGGCAGAAAGAGAGCAAGAGAGCTCTCCGGGTCTCTTTTAAGGACTCTGATCCCATTCAGGAATGCTCCACCCTCATGACCTAATCACCTGGTAAAGGCCCACCTTCAAATACCATCACATCAGGGATTAGGATTTCACATGTGCCCTGGGGGGGCTCAACCCTTCAGTACCCAGCACCACCTCTGGCCGTTCTGGTTTTGCTTTCATCTGTTTGGACAGCAGAAAGCACTGATGAGCCAGGGCCTTGTTGCTTAGGGAAAAGGCTGCTAGAAGCAATTATTGAACAAGTTGCAGATTTGAATTTTCTCCAAGTTCATGTGAAATCACAGTGGACCTGAGCCATCCATTGGCAACAAAAGCCCCATGTCTCTCCCTCTTGACAACGTGGTCTGCAGGAATCAGCCAAATCGGGGAAGCACTTTAAATGATTCATTTATTGTGGTTGGTCAGTCATGGGCTGTTCCAACTTAAGACATGCAGATTGAAATCTCAGTTTGGGGAGAAGTGCATTCATTGGTGCATTTGAAAATAGAAGGTAAAAATTTTTGATGGGGTATTTATGGCAAGATTTTAAGTCCATTCGTTTTTTAGTTAGTTATTTTTTAGTAGGTGAACTTGGGTTTGTCAGTGAATATGAAACTTAGGATAAATAGGAAAGCTCTCTCCAGCCTAGCGGAGAGGCTTTTGGTGCCAAATATACTTTAGATTAAGCATATATATACATGTATGTGTAGGTATATATATATCACTATATATTTGTATATATATATATGTGTATGTATATGTATATATGTATGTATATGTAAATATATATGTGTGTGTGTATGTGTATATCATTCAAAGCCTAAATCAGAAAAACAAATCCAAGGATTAAATATGTGTCTTTAAAAATTGTTTAAACTGATAACTATGTCCCCTATGTAAATCACACAGTACATTTGAATAATTATAATCTACCTGGTTTGTAAGTTTTTATATCAGTACAATAGCAGCTTTGTAATCATGCACCACCCATAGTAATGTGGATCTAAGTCAGTGCGAGACCTAAATTACAGAATAGTTTTGGAGAAATCAGTGTGTTGCTTTCAAGTAGAGAGAGCATTTCAAGCTAAAGTAATAAAGGGATTCCATCCCAATAGAGACCCAACAGAGGTCTGAGAAAAGCTGTTCCAACAGATAATAAGGGGTTATAACGCAAGTAGTGATTCTTGAGCTCTTAAAATTAAGTGCGCATTCATTTGTTTGAAAATATTTTGAAAACCTACTATGTGCTAGGCACTAGGTATTTAATTTTTATCAGAGAAGTCCTTCCCATCATTTGTAGCTTTTCAGGGCATGCGGACAGGTAACACAGGGCAGTTAAAATAAAACTGAACTGGCAAAGTACAGGATATTCAGTGACTACCTGAGAAGGCCCCATCTCCAAGGCAGGGAGCAGAGCCGGCTTTCTGGAGAATGTAATGTCTGCACCAAGACTTGAAAGATGACTAGGGTTCACCGGAGAAGACTGCTCAAGGCAGGAGGAACAGCCTGTGCAAAAGCACAGAGACAAGGACAGCATAGGTATTTAAGTAACTAAATGTTCAGTGCACCTCAAGTGTAAAGTGCCTTAGGAGAGGGAGATACAGAGAGGGTCAGGCTGTAGAGGTAAGCAGGGATAATATGGTGAATGCCATGGTAGGCTCAATTAAAGAGTTTGGGCTTTATTCCACAAGCACTGAGAAGCAACAGAATAAAGTCAAGGTAGCAGAGTAAGAAGAAATCAACTTTTAAAAACAATCACAGTGGTGGGAGTGGAGAGCGTGGATTGGAGTGGTGGGAAAACTTGAAGCAAGAACCCCAGTTAGCAGCAATTCACCCATCTAAACAAGAGAGGATTGCTGCCTGAACTCAAGAAATGGCAGTGAGCATGGAGAGAAGTGTGGAGGGGGTTGAAAAGATGGTATGTCAGCACCACCTAGGAGTTGATCAGATTAAAGATTTGGGGAGAAGATACCAGTCAAGGATGAATCCTAAATTTCCAGCTTAGGCATCAGGGAGACTGGTAGACCCATTCAGTGAGATGGGAAACATTATGGAAGGAGCAAGAGTGAGGGCAAATATGATAAGTTCAATTTGAGATTGGTTGAGTTTGAAGTGCTAGTTGAAAAACCAACTGGGTATATCTATGGGCATGTAGGGGTTGACTATATGAATCTGGAACTCAGGAGAAAGGCCTGAGCTACAAATAGAAATTTAGATGTCACAAGCATGTAGATTGTAACTGAAACCATGGCAGTGGATAAAATTGTCTGGGAACATGTGTATTAAATGGCAGAGGGTCTACATCTGACCACTGAAGCTGATAGAAACAAATTATGAGTAGAGGATGCCTGTTTTTACAATTCCATTTAAATAACTAACAATCACAATTTGTAAGTAATTGATATGTTAAGTAAAGGTCAACTTAAGTCACCTGGTACGCAAATATACTAAACTTTGAAATTACTAGCATCAGTAGTGGGTAAAGGTAGTTTTATTTTTTTGCTTTTCTTGTTCTGTGTTTATATCGCAGTATTGAGAAAAGTTATTGTGCTTTTTCCCCCTGCAAGAATCAGGTTTTCCAAACAAACAAATGCTCTACCCTTTTGAGCGTCCAGTTTCACCAGGTGTCAATGTTTTAGTGCTGTTGAATTCATTCATTCATTCACTTAAGCCCACATGTTTTCAAAAGACTTGAATTGAGAGGTTTTGTCTCCTTTAAGCAAAGTAAAATTGAAAAAGACCCTAGAGAATGCGAACAGGCATGGTATGCAAGAAGAAATAGCCAGTTGGCATATTTTAAAGAATGTTTAGCTTTTCTGTATCACTTAGTAGTGCTTAAAACGCATTAGCCAATTATTTTAAAAAATGGGGCTTTCACTTGAATGCTATTGCTTATAATAGTAAATATTTTATTGCAATAACCTCAGTTCAGAAGAGAGTCAAAGGATGGCCCATTACTTCTAATTAAACACATTAAAATTGTTTCAGATGTTCTATGCAGCATTTAATACTATAGAAATTTAAATGCTTTTTAAAGAAATAGTAAAGATTTTCTCCAAATATTAATAGCCATAATCCAGACAATGTTTTTAAAATATATTAACCAATTCTTAATGTATTTTTTGCATATAGTTAGAAACTGGCTTTTAAAATGCAGTAAGCATTATATGCTGTATGATTCCATTTATATGACATTCCAGAAAAAGGCACAGCTTTAGGGACGGCAAAACAGAAAAGTCATCACTGCTTGCTGGAGGCTGGCAGTGGGTGGAGAGATTGACTATTTAGGGCCTGGGGGAGTTTTTGGGGAGAGGGAATTGTTCTAGATCTTGATTGTGACAGTGGTTACATAACTACATCATTTGTTAAAATTCACAAATCTGCGCATCTTTCAAAAAGGATGCATTTATACTGTATATAAATTATACCTTAATTTTTTAAACAAAATTTTACATGCAATTTTACATTCATCTCATCCTGATTTCATGAATAGCTTCATATAGGAGTTTAAAACCTCAAGAAATGCTCCCAACAGGTCTCTTTTACCTTTGGTGTGACATAGAGTAATTCAATGACAATACTTAGGAGCAGAATCTAAACGTTTGGCAGGAACCACAATAATTCTGCCAGAGCAAGAACAACGTGGCATTTCCACCATTGCTACGACTCATAGCCAGAGTTGTGCTTTATAAAGAGGTGTCTGGGAACTCCGTTACTATCCAGCAAATCTGTTAGGTAGTACTTCGCCTTGGCTCAAGCTCTTAGATGAAGAACAAGGATTCCTCTGCCAAGTAGTTTCTGTCGCCCTCCCTTTCCCATTCCCTCACATTTCTTGGCTCCTCTTTCCCTTATCACAGTAGAGTCTATTTTTCTTCATACTGTTCAAAGTGCTGC
This sequence comes from Equus przewalskii, assembly GCF_037783145.1. Lineage (NCBI taxonomy): Eukaryota > Metazoa > Chordata > Mammalia > Perissodactyla > Equidae > Equus > Equus przewalskii. Next base: position 17,690,835 of record NC_091845.1, read on the forward strand.
TCCCTTCTCTGTCTGCCTCCCATTGCCCCCTTTCACCCAAAGAGCTGGACTCCATTACCGTCTCCTTCATCCTCAGTCTGCCCACCTAAACAGCTGTCCCCTCACAATGATCAGATAGATGTGGAAGCTCAATGAGTTTCAATTAATCTACCCTGAGGCATGCAGCTGAGATTTCAGCTAATGCTTTACTCCTGTACACTTTACTCCAATTAATCTCTAACCGTTGAACTTTCAAGAACAAGGGAGAATTTTGTTTAATATATGTCATGGTGCCACTTTCAGGACCTGGATATTAGTTGAACAGAGTCTGATGCCCCTGCTTCCTGTATGCAAGGAAGGTGCTCATGCTGTCCGCTAGTTTGTCATATCTTTATTTTGCACTGAGGACTGTGCTAGCACTGGGAGTACACAGACGAATAAGAAATAGAGCCCTCAAGGAGCTTGCACACAGTCTCTTTAGATTGTGGAAAACGTAGCTATCAGCTACACTGAGAGACTATATGATTAAGGTGACCATATAATTCTATAAACTGGGATATTTTGAAAGAGAAAAAGGGCATTGTTAGTAATTACCTCCAAGACAACATGCATAACCTGGACTGGCCTGAGGAAACTGGGCATTGCCCCCCTCTCTGTAATGGGGGAGTATATAAGCCAGCAAGATGCACAGAGAAGAGAGGCTGCCTCAGCCCTGGGGAGTGGGAGAGCAGCTCCATAAGGACAGGTGTCTCAAAGGAAGTGACACTGGAGGTGTTTTGAAGGCTCTGTAAAATCGAGCAAAGCAAAAGAGGGGGGAAAATGCCATCAGAACAAAATGACTGCATGACAAGGTAGAATTGGATATTCATTACAATTGTGCCCATGGTGAAGTTCACATATGATCTGGAAAATCAGAAAGCCTGGCCTGAGTTCTTTCCCAGATAGACAACCATTTCTCTCCCTCAAAGGAGGTGAACATTGGAGGAAGAGCATTTTTCTTAAAGAGGGGCTTGAGATACCTGGGTAAATATGCGAGAGTTTCAGAGAATAGAGAACACCTCCTTCCACATCTGGGTTCCCCAACCCGAACCTCCATTTCTTTCATAATTCCAACTGGAAAGAGAAGAGGAAGGATACATTTGCCCCATACCCTATGAGAAGATTAAGCTAGTATTTAAGAGAAGCGTGAAGATAAGCAAGAGAAGAGTGAACACAATCCACGACTTTGGGTTGGAATGGGGCTCGTGAGAAAGCATCACAATCAGTTCCTCTCCTCCATACCCCACCCCCCAACCATCAACGCCGACCTACAGATCTTCCCCAATTAACCACAGACAGCTTAAGTTTCTGCATGTGTATTTGTATCATTATTTACATGAATTATTTATGCCTAATTGGTATGCAGTATACTAATTACTAGGCACATTATTCGCTGTGTAGATGAAGTTAAATGTAAGTTTTATTTGCTTCTTGATTTAATTGTAGCACGTGGAAAGAGCAAAGCATTGAAGTCAAAAAGACATGGGTCAAATCGTGGCTCTGACCACCTAGCGGGTGTTAGACAAGTTACTTAACCCCTGAGTCTTGGTTTCCTTATTTGTGAAATGGCATCAGAATTCTTACCTTGCAAGCTTAGTCAGTCGATTAGGTGGTATTTGCTTGGCACACACTCTTAGCAAGAGGTTGGCTAGATAAACTGGTCTTCCCTGATAGGTAGAGAAAGGACAAGGTTTCCTTGGGACAAATTACTTCCAACTCTCTCCCTACCCCATTTCTCTCACACTCTGGGGCACTTCTTTCTTTATCTCAGTGGACTCTAGTTGCAAAGATAAAAATAGAATAATGTGTGCAAAGCATTACTATAGTGGCTTCTATATAGCTTCTCAGAAATAGGCACCCGCTACCGTTGATATTGGTGGAGTTTTTGGGGGTTTTTTTGAAGAAGCTCAGCCCTGAGCTAACATCTGCCAATCCTCCTTGTTTTGCTGAGGAAGACTGGTCCTGAGCTAACATCCGTGCCCATCTTCCTCTGCTTTATCTGCGGGACGCCTACCACAGCATGGCTTGATGAGCGGTGCCATCTCCGCACCTGGGATCCGAACCAGTGAACCCCGGGCCGCTGAAACGGAACGTGTGAACTTAACTGCTGCGCCACCGGGCCAGCCCCCCGTTGATATTGTTTTTAATATTAGCTTTTTTCCATCCTGTTCCTCAGATACTTAAGGGTAACAAGACTGGAGTAAAAAGAAAGGTGAGAAAAGACCTTTCTTTTTTATGACAATCAATTGAGTTTTATGTTATTTAAAACTTCTTAAATGAATAAATTTCACCCAAATATTATTAAAGAAATTGCTACTTTCCAATGGTTTCTAAATTCGTATCAACTAAATTTCGCAGATGACCATGCAGTTCTTAAATCCACATTTCAAATTTGATTTTTATGGATTTTAAAAGTTAAGGCCACTTTAAAAAATATTTTGTCCGTGTTATGATTTTGGTAAGGAAAAGCTGGTTAATGAAGCTGAAGGTATGGGGCATTGGAATCCACTTCAAACCAGTTCTCGTTAGAATTGGGTAAATTAATTCATATCCATGCTCAGCATAAACACTTTATTTACTGATGTGTCTAACTGTACCATCTTCGTCTGGTCATATAGCATTTCTCACTCAAGCCTGAAAGTCCCACATGCCTTTGCCTACCGCCCCACTCAGTGTTCTGTATCCCTTGCTCTTCCTGAAAATTCAAAGAAAAAATATTACTGCTATTCTGAACAACTGTGCCATCACTACCTACTACCTACTACTTTTTCTGCTAAGATGTTTAAGATAGAAAAAAACAAGAGCTTTCTCTCAAAATATGAATATTGACTGTTTTTAACACTATCAAGATAGAGTCCAAGAGTGTATACTGTTGCCTTTTGAATAATTTTTAAAAGAAAGGAGAAAGAAATGGAATTCTCATGGCATTCTGCATTTTTGCTCTTGTGATTTCCTCTTGCTGGAATCTTTTTTTCTTAACCTAGAAAACCCCTACTTATCACTGAAGGTCCAAGTATTGTTACTCACCCTGGAAAGACTTCTCCAAGCCCAACAGGCAAGACTAATTTGCGGGTTTTTTTGCTCTCATGGTTTCTCTATGTCCAATGGTATCACATAGCGCAGGGTATTGACTGTGCAGAAGACCGTTTCACTCAGTTCTCACAGAGCCTTTTCCTTATCTGTCTCTGCTGCCTTGATCTCTGCTCCATACATTTTTGTTCATTTCAACATCCGTTTATGCATCAGCTATTTATTCAGTACCTACTGTTCCCATTAACTATTGCTGCATAACAAATCACCCTAAAACTTAATAGTGTTAGACAACAATCATTCTCTTATTTCCCACAGTTTCCGTGGGTCAGATATTGGGGAAAGGCTTGACTAGGCAGTGTTTCTTCGGGGTGTCTCACGTGGCTGCAGTCAGATCGTGGCTGGACTAGAGCCGCTGGGAGCCGGCTGTATAGTACTTTCTCTTTGGCAGTCCAAGGCCTTTCCGTGTGGTCTCTGCACATCTCCAGTCAGCTAGTTTGGGTTTCCTCAAAACATGGTGGCCTCAGCAGAGTCGAAATGCTTATGTGACAGTTAGAAGCTTCAAGAGGGAACATTCGAGCTAGCAGGGTGGAAGCTGAAATCACCTAGCCTGGAAGATACAAAACCTCACTTTCCTTGCCTTCCATTGGTTACCGGGAAATCACTAAGCTAACCAGATTCAAAGGGAGGGCAGTTTGACTCTACCTCTTAATGGGAGAGTGGCAAGATTCTAGGAAAGCACGTGGGATGGGAAATCTTGTTGTGGCCACCTTTGGGAAATGCAGTCTGGCACGTCTACCGTGTGCCATGCATTGGGCTGGCCTCTGAGGAAACCATGGTGACCCAGACAGATACAGTCCCTTCTTTGTGGAACTTGCAGAAAGGAGAACAGAACACAAATAAACTGAAAACATAATTTCTCTTGCCATAAAGGAAAAAGTAAAGATACTTATATAGGGTATTTTAAGAAAGGCTTCATTAAGGAAGTAAGTTTTGGAAAGAGAACTAAATGGTAAGAAGCAATGGGTCTTCCCAAGAATTAGAAGAAGTGCCTTCCAGGAATAGGCCCCAATAGGAACACAGGCCCGGAGATGGGAAGGAGATTGACTTACTTGAGAATCAAGAGGAAAGCCGGTGTGACTGAAGTGTTATGCGTGGAGGGGGAGAATAATAAAATATGAGGTCCCAGAGATGGACAGACTCCAGAAATGGGGTCCTTGAAGACTGTGATAAAAATGTTACTTGGGCTGCCCCCGTGGTGCAGTGGTTAAGTTTGTATGTTTCACTTCGGTGGCCTGGGGTTCACCAGTTCAGATCCCGGGTGTGGACTATGCACCGCTTGGCAAGCCATGCTGTGGCAGGCATCCCACATATAAAGTAGAGGCAAATGGGCACCGATGTTAGCTCAGGGCCAGTCTTCCTCAGCAAAAAGAGGAGGATTGGTGGCAGATGTTAGCTCAGGGCTAATCTCCCTCCAAAAGAAAAAAAGTTGGATTTTATTTTCAATGGAATGAGAAGCCATTAGAGATTTTAACCTAGGGGTGTGACATGATCCGGTTAAGAGATAGCTCTGGCTGTAGTGTGGAGAGTGGGTCGAAGAGAGAAAGGAGAGAGGCAATGAATCGGGTTAGGAGAGACAACTTGGAGTTGGCAGGGTAAGATTTAGTGGAGGCTTGATTTAAAGTAACGGTGGAGGGAAAGGAGAAAGGGTTACTGTACTTTTAGAGGTTGAGCTGGATGAATTTGTACTTCAGATGTAAAATTTCATACCAAATGATCACATTTTATGGTTAGTTGTGCCTGAACTATGTGTATCCCCATTGGCTGTTAGACTGTAAGTCTCTAAAGGATGGGGCTGGTTCTTATTCTTTCCTTTTTTTTTCAAGGAAGATTAGCCCTGAGCTAACATCTGCCACCAATCCTCCTCTTTTTGCTGAGGAAGACTGGCCCTGAGCTAACATCCATGCCCATCTTCCTCTACTTTCTATGTGGGACACCTGCCACGGCATGGCTTGATAAGCAGTGTGTAGGTCCACACCTGGGATCTGAACCAGCGAACCCCAGGCCACCAAAGCAGAATGTGCGAACTTACCCGCAGTGCCACCTGGCCAGCCCCCTCATTCATATTTTTATTTTCCAAAGCCCTTGGTGCTTTCTGAGTACTCAACAAATATTTGTTGAAGTGAATTTCATTCTTTTTTGGATTTCTCATGTCTTAAAAGTAGCTATAATTTTCTTATTTTATTTATTGTAATTACTTCTTAAAAATGTGCAAAACTGATTTTTTTATAGATTTCTATTTGAGGCTTCCCATTAAAAATATGAAAAGTGCTATATTTCAGTATATTCTTCCTCCTCCCTGAGGCCTTTAACCACAATAAGGGTGGAGGGATGGGTGGATGGTTGAATGGATGATTAGGTGTGGTGCCATTGCATTTCCATGAAAAAGGAAGAAATACGCCGATCAGTCCTGATGGTTGCTGCCTCCCACATTCTGATGCCAGAAAAGAGTTATTCATAATTTATGATCTGTTATATAAGTTCTAATGAGTAGGTACACTAAGTTAAATTTCTTACTGCCTAACAAACTAAAAAAAAATCATTTTGTACCGTCACCTGTTTTCCACTTCCTGATCTTATTTGTAATATTTTGTAATTCTATCTTAATGCAGATTTTATTGCTAGAGCAGTTTCTCTGGAAAGATAAGAGTGTTTGACCCTTTGTGAGTCTATAATCCTGAAAAAAATCTATAATGGAGGTTGAACATAAAAATCTACCTTATTTTGGAAAAATAAATCTTTTCTAACCTTTTACATTAAAATGCTAAAGAAAGAGGCACCTTTAACTTGTTAAAGATTTTATTAAGCACTTAATTTTCCACAGTATTTATTAATTAACTTAATTGGGAAAATCAGAGTATTTTAAAGCTTGATGTAAGTTCATGTGTTTTTCTAGTTTAGGTACTTAGAAAACTTTACACCTCACTGTATTATTTCTTATTTCTTTATTACTCTAGCCTCATGTTAATAACTTTATGTCTTCTAGTTTATTTCATTTGCTTACATCATGTCTCATTCCGAAAAGAACTTGAGACAGTTTGTCTCAAAATACACACAACGTGAACATTGAGGAGAAAAAAATATGCCAGGGTTCCAGTTGCCTAAAATGTAACTTATATTAGGTCAGCATATATTCTTCCCAGTGAATCCTTATTGCTTATTACAGAGCTTGGTCGATAGTACATGTTCAATAAATACTTGTAGAATGGATGAATGAGGTTAGTTTTACAAAACATGCCAACAGATCCATTTGCTTAGTTGAGATCCAGTTTTGGCTCAGAGCTTTCTGCTAACAAATGAGCAGAGAAAAATACTGCTAATTGCACAATACACAGTGTCCATAAGATGAAATGAAACCGTTTGAAAAGGAGATAGACAATTCTTTGTAGGCAAAAACATGCAAATGTGTATGTCCAAATCCAATGGATTGTCAAGGAGAGAACACCGAGTAATGTAGTATTAAGAGTCAGCATCCTTAAAATAAAATATGATGAGTTTTAAAGGGTTTTTTTCTTTCTCACAATCCAGGGGTAACTTTGAGTATCAAGACTCAAAGAATAGATAGACCACATTTCTTTTAGCCAATCATCCATGAATATGACTTCTCACATGTAATAAGCATGTAGTAAGTTTTTAATAAGCTTGAACAAAAAATTATTTAAAGGTTTTGTTCAGTATCAGGTATCTGGGGTACAGAGAAGGTGCCGTTGTGAAAATGAAGAGTCAAATGCTGAAAGAATCAATTGAACTGGTATTAAAGTTTGTATCATCTTGTTAAAGATGTGGTGGCTCACCAGAACCTGTGTCTGAACAGACAATGATCACCACTCTGCATGGAGGAAGGACAAGAAAATTCAGGTTATTAGGGCTGAAATTTTTCTCCAAAAACAATTTGAGACCCACTCCAGTGTGTGGAGGAATGTGTGACCCAATACCTTACATTCTTGAGCTATACAACATTGCCACTTTATTTTTGTGTGAGATAATTTTTAAGGAACCAACCACCAAATGCAGATGGTCGTCATAAAAGACTAGCTCAATAAGGTGTATCTAGAAAGGCTAAGACTGAAGCCTCCAAGACAAAGAGGTTCCAGACATACTCCTGTCGTTGGATGAGTTGAATTGCTAACAGGAGTTGCTAACCTGATGTCCACAGAACCTTAGACAATTCATCTTGAATTGTTATCAAATCTGTTCTTGTTGTTATTGTTGTGTATGTACATGCATTTGTTCTGTAGAGAGGATCCTCAGACTTTTCAAATAAGCAAAGAACTTTGTGTCCCAGAAAGGTTAGGAATACTGCATAATATTGTAAATGAGCCACTTAAATATTGATGGCTATCTATAAAAGAGATGACCTGGGAATTGGAATCTACCAATTCCAAAGCCATTCTCTCTTGTAAGAACTCAACATGAGGACTGATGTATTTTGGGCCAGTCTTGATACATGATAAAACATTATACTCTTGAGATGTGATAAAACCTTATACTCTCTATATCGAATATTGTCTCTGAACTCTTCATACTGGTTGTGACAACAAATATTTGTTGAAAAACTACTATGTGCATGGCACCAACTTTTGATAACTTGTATCCTTTAGGGATTTAGGAACTCTAGAAGTTTCTATTAGCTGAGAAGTAATTCAAGGATATTACACAGAATTATTAGGTAAGTTGCAGAAACTGACTTAGAAATGGACAGGAAAGTGGATGGCTCCCGGAATCCTGGCAGCAGGGGTTGCACCATCTTATCACAGCAAGTGCTGGAATGAATGAACTAACCATTATTTTTCTCTTTGTGTCACAAATCAAAGTTTGAGGAGGGAGTGTCCAAAGGACATAGCTTAGAATACTGTTTCTCAAGGTGTGGTGCCCACATTAGCATCACCAGAATCCTGAGAACTTGTTAGAAATGCAAATCTTTGGGCCCCAGCCCAGACCTAATCTAGTGGTGAGCTCAGCACTGGGCATATTAAGGAGTCCTCCAGGTGATTGGTGCACAGTAAAGTTTGAGAAACACTACCAGTGTGTCACATATCTACCCCTCAGCTAGGATCACACAGGGGACCCTGATTTACAGCTCTACCAAGACTGCATACAATAGGGGAAGAGAATTCCCCAAAGGAAGTTCAGTGTTGTTTACCAAAGAAAGGAGAATTGATCCTGAGCAGCCAAAAGATATCCTTCTACATATCCTGTAGCACCTTCTACATCCCTTGTTGGTGAAATTTCTCTTGTGCATGCAACGTAAGTATCTTGTACTTTAGCATTGCTGTTGGAAGTGAGGTCCATTCCAGGGCTGCCAGTCTCTAAGATGAAGGCCACCCATTGGAGTAACACTTGGGCCTCTCTTCACCCCTTCCACGGAGAAAGTACGTGACTCCTGATTTTGAGTAGGAGACCTTGACGTCGTAGCTCAGCCCTCTGCCTTCTTTCTCTTTGGTGTCTGCCTGCCTATAGAGAATGAATATATTCTGCTGTTCTCTGTACCATGCAGTAACGGAGTTGGCCCGTACAGGGAGATCCTGTGGTGGTCCACCTGTGCTAGGGAGCTTAGGTCTGTCTAACTCTGGGATGAAGTGTCAGAAAACCATTGTTGCTCACCTCAGCAGTTTTGCAACAGCTTTATCTCTAAGGTAAGTAATAAAGCTGACATTCTGATTTTCACTGATTTGGCTCATGAATCTCTCTCTCAGGTAGCAAAGAATAGTGTCAAGTATGGGGCCCCTTGGAACCTTAATAAGTATTCCATTCGAAGTTTGCTTTGACTTCTTGAGCCAAATTGTTTGTCGTGTTTGTTTGTTTTACTATCTCAGACATCTGAGTGTTTATTGTTTTTGCAGATACTCTATTCTATAAGGATTTAAATGTTTCAAATGGATTACTGCCTGGGCCTCATGATTACTTAGATGAATAGTTTTATATAATCATTCAAACTAGAAATTTCCTTTTGGGGCCTTTTGTTCTATAGATTTGGGTCCATTTTAGACGGAAAACCTACTGAGTCAGTGTCGTAACGATCAATTTAGCTCCAAATATATTTGTTATGATAGATAAGCATTGGGGAAGCTTTTGTAAAAGTAATGAAAATGTTCCTTTATTGTTGATTCTCTTCTTATGAATATGAAAAAATGTTACTTGAGATGAAAAAAGTGCGTTTCTCATGGCTGTAGAGTGGAGCCGTGCTCTGTTTCTCTAGGAGCTCCGGTGCCTGTTCCATGTAATGTGTACGGCCAATGAAATAACAAAGCTGCATGTTATTAGCCTTGTGTTTACTCAAAGATAGGATAATTAACTGCTGAATTTTCTTGGCTCTGCCTCTCTTCCTTGGAGATTTTCTAACCGATAAAGCACTAAACTAATGCTGTTGGATTTATAAGATGAAAGCCCAAAATGGTATAGCTAAAAGAATGAGAATTCTAATGTTATTTTCCTAAATTCTGTTTGTAGGTTATCAGTGAACTCAACAGGGAGAAGTTATTTCACCAAGTGTATGGGGATGAGAGGAGTTGTAAATGAAAACATACACTATATGCTCTTTTTCTCTGACATTTATTTTCTCATGCATTTTCATCAATTTATATTTGCTTTCCTTAACTGTCATAATTTATCCTGTAATATATGCATTGTGAGTACTTTTCTCTTAAGGCTAATTGTAAGCATCCATCTCTTAGAGTATATACTCAGAAAGTGAAATCCAAAATAGCCTTGTTATTTTCTATACAGCAGTTTAATCATTACCATCTCATGTGATCTCATCTCCACTGAGATGTGCTTCCTGAGAAAATGTAGAGTTGCAGCGTGTTTGTTAAAATTCAAGTTGCATAAATTACCGTAATATTCAGAACATAGGCAGGGGAAAAACAGTATTTTCAGAAATCCTGCCTGGCATGCATAATACTCCTCAGTTTGCCCATTCTAAAAACATACTGTATTATTATAGATGCTTAAATGTCAGCATAAAGTACAGGTCAGTGTTGCCTAGACAACAGTCTACTTTCGGAACAAACAGGGTTTGTTAACAGTCATAAATTCAGTGCCATCACTGAATTACAGCATGGACCATTAGAGCAGCTTAGAGCAATTAAGTTTACTTATCCCAAACTAACCATAGACTGCACAAAGTTAAGTGAAATAATTAACCTCTTTTACTACAAAAGGAAAGACCAATAAAAGGCTACATATAAAGGTATATTATAAAACTGATCAAGGAGTTAAAATGCCACAGTGATTGAAATTGCGCTTTTCTCAAAGCAAAGGGGAATACCATATTTCTGAATGTTAATCTCATAAGTCTTCATTTAACTTTTGTGCCAAGACTAGAGTCACTCATTATTATCTACCCTTTCAGCTCTACCCATTTGCAGCAAAACGTGTTCCCAGAAAGCTCAGAAAGCAATTTCATTTGTAGCAAAGTGGTATAAAATTTTCACTTCGGATCTCTGTAGGGAAGCTTGGGTTATTGAAGGTTTTCAGTTGAGAAACAATTACTCCATCCATTTACTGAATATTGTTTATTTTTGTGTTGTGTGAAATGCCCTGAGGGCCTCTTAAAACTTACTGGAAGAACCAATTTAGGAATAAAATATCCAATTAGCTCAAAATTTTACGATGTACAGAGTTTGCATTCTTTGAGCGTCAATTTGTTTGTTTTGGAGTCTTTGTGTGATTCCTGAGGTGTTAGCTTTGCCTTTGAAACTGCTCCTCCTCTCAACGTAGTCCTAAGGATAGCTTTGCTCATTTAGAGTTCTTAAACCTTACGCACTAAAGGATGTCTGGTTCTTCCAACACTCCTAACAGTTCTGTGTTTGTACCGAAAAGTTGGCCGTGGCACTAATTCATAGCATTGGCAGAGATCTGAAATTGCCTGTCTCTGTTCTGTGATACCCAAATCAGAAGCTCTAGTAAGCTTACGCTGAATATTTGTTCAGTCCACAGGAGACGTTTTACTTTGTTTTAGTGCTTACTAACCTCAGAAGCGGTAGACTGCCCAGCTTCCAGGAGCTTCCAGTTCTTCCAGGAGCTTCCAGCTCTTCTAGGAGCTTCCACTTCTTCCAGGAGATTCCAGTTCTCCCTCTACCTCAGGACAGATGAGCTGGCCTCACTATTTAAATGTCTTCAAAATTTTCTGATAGCGTCTTACAGCTTGCTTTCTTCACATATTAAAATCTCCAGCAAATCTTCACTTTCTTATTAATGATATTGGTAGGTAAAATTTATTGAGCCATGCTGTGGGTCAAGTACCAGTCTTTCTGGGAGTCATGGCTGAAAAATTTTAGAAAAAGAGCTTAGCAATCAAAATGGGTCGGGAGGATGCCCTCATTTGTACTCTGTCCTTCCTCCTCTGGGACTTTTCTCTACCAGTTCTCTCTCTCCCTTTCTTTTCCTCTTTCCCTCTCTCCTCCCCTCACCTTCAGTCTCTCCTTCTCTGTTGACTTCTTCCTTAGTGGTACAAGTATATGCTCAATCCTCTTATCCTAGGAAGATAATTCTTTCCATCCAGCCTTCTATTGCCTCGTCTTTCTTGGTTCCGTATATATAGGGTTCCATGTATTTATGCACATACATGTATATGGTTCCATATATATGTATATGTATAGACGTACATGTCTATAAATATATATATATGTGTGCGTATAATAGTCTGCACACTTTCTGCATTTATTCCCTTATAATTCATAAAGTCCTTAGCACCTTGCAGTCTGCCTTCACCAGTCCCAGTTCTTCTACAGTGACTCTCTAAAGGCATACGGTCATTTGTTCATTCAACAAGTATTGTTTTTGAGCATCAGTTCTGTGCCAGGAACTGTTAAAGGCACTAGGAACGTAGCAGTGAGTAATCCAGATACTATCCCTGCCTCCAGAGAGTTTACAGTTGGCAATAGGAGAATAATATTAGTCAAATAGGCACGCAAATAAATAATTGGCCAGTTCCCAAATGCTATTCAGAAAGCATAGAATATGTATGATCAATTATAGGAAGACTGAATCCAAACCCGTGGGATCAGGGAAGTGACTGAAATCTGAAGCTTGAATACACATTAACGAGACATCGGGAACAATTTTTATAAAGGCCCCAAGACAAGAAAAAGCACAAGAAAGTACAGGAATAGTTCTGTGATTGGAGAAAGGCAACTGAGGTAGAATTCAAGAGCCCTTATGAAGTCAGAGAGAGGCGGGATCTTGATGAGAGATTGTGGCTTGGGCTTAGGTTATAGCCTTTCTCCTACAGGCAACGTGATGCCGGAGGAGGAGTCTAAGCGAGGGCTGGGCAGGAGGGGCTATAGCAGGATTACATGATCAAATTTATATTTCCTTAAATTTACCTATGTTTCTCAAAACAGTCTCCATGTCCTAAGTTTTCATTGATTTGTACCTTTCTGCAGCGTTTCCTCTTCTCATTAATATTGAACACTATTTGAGAAAATCTTTGTCCTCTGATAAGCTAAGACATTAAGAGATTTTTCTTCGATCATCTCTCCGAGAAAAGTGTTGAGCTTATGTATCATGCCCAACAAAGTGGTCAGGGTTCCATGGGGTAATCAGACACAGTACCTTTTTTAACAGCTTCCTAGGAAAATTCTTGGAATTTTTAACCCTTCAACTTAGTTCCTTAAATTGAAATACAATGCTGTGTGTTCCCTGATTAGCTTTCTAGGCCATTCTCAAACCCTTTGGTTTTGAATATAACTTGACATATTTAAAAAAAAAAATCACATGAGCAACAAACATTCGTGGATAACTCTATGCAGGATCAAACAGGTCACTGTGTTGTGCTAGCTCTCGTTCTACCATGACTTTCTCAATCAAGAAATTGTAACTGGGAGCTGGCCCATGGTCTAGTGGTTAAAGTTCCACATGGTCTGCTTTGGCGACCAGGTTCACCGGTTTGGATCCCAGGCACAGACCTACACCTCTTGGCAGCCACACTGTGGCAGCAACCCACATACAAAGTAGAGGAAGATTGGCACAGAAATCAGCTCAGGGCTAATCTTCCTCAAGTGAAAAAAAAGAGGAAGATTGGCAGCAGATGTTAGCTCCAGGCAAATCTTCCTCATGAGAAAAAATATATATATATTAAAAAATATTAAAAAGTTTATAAAGTAAAAGGAAAAGACAAGGAAATGTAACCAGTATACAAATGAAAGTGAGTAACAGGCTATTAAAGGAATATGTACATAGACACACACATATACACAACATAAAACCCATATCTTGTATATTTTTGATACATAAACTTATACTAGTTACCACATTTTTGACACACACCTAAAAATCTTTCAACAAACAAGATAATATTTAGAGATTGAGTTGAGATTTCCCACTCTAGTGTAATGTCCTCAGCATCTTTCCTGTCTACTGTATGGCCCCAAAGTCGGAGGCATTTATTGTCCATGGTTTACATATATTGTGACACACTGACACTGGGGTTAGAAACCTCTTTAAGAAGTTTACCATCCTAGGGGCTGGCCCCGTGGCTGAGTGGTTAAATTCACACGCTCCACTTCGGCAGCCCAGGGTTTTGCCAGTTCGGATCCTGGGCACGGACATGGCACCGCTTATCAGGCCACATTGAAGGGACATCCCACATGCCACAACTAGAAGGACCCACAACTGAAAATATACAGCTGTGTACCGGGGAGCTTTTGGGAAAAATAGGAAAAATAAAATCTTTAAAAAAAAAAGAAGTTTACCATCCCTTTGGATAGATGCAACACTTTCATATCAAAGATATGAACCACAAAACATAAAAGCATTCTAAACATTAAATGCACACTATGGATAGTAAAGATTTTAGGAATTCAAAGAAAGGGAAAATAATTATGGGTAGACAGGATGGCAATAAAGATTCATGTATTGGACTAATGACAGGTTAACCCTTTCTCCTTCTTCTTTCTCAGTTTAAATGACACCTTTTCTAAGAGGCTTTTCTTAAGAACCTGTTATGGAAACACTCCCTGTATCAATTACTCTCTATTGTATCACTCTGTCAGTCTCCTTCTGGGGACTTCTCAAAAATCTGAACTTATCATATTTGCTTATTTAATTATTTTGTCTGTGCCTTTCACTAGACTGTTATTTCCATGACGGTGAGGATTTCTGTCTTGCCCACCCTGTAATCCCAGAGACTCTCACAGTGCCTAGCACACGTAGGGGACTCATTTATATTTCCTTAGTTACATGCAAAAGCTTTAAGTGCTTTAAGCTTATTCTCAGAAACTCTAATGTAATGTTCATTTGCATTACCCAGATTCTTTGCAATAGCTCACAGGTGTTCTTTTGCAAAATTTGGATTTATATTGGAGTAAATGTGACTCTCCCAAGTTCATAATGAAAGGCAAGCAAGTTTCTTATTTCTTATGTACTGTTTCAAATTTAAAGGAAATAGTGTCATGTCTACTTTTTATTTTCTCCGAACTGATAAGGCTAACCTCATGAGTAATCTACTACACCATATATATATATATATGTGTGTGTGAGGAAGATTGGCCCTGAGCTAACGTCTGTTACCAGTCTTCCTCTTTTTGCTTGAGGAAGATTGTCACTGAGCTAACATCTGTACCAATCTCCCTCTATTTTATGTGGGATACCGCCATAGCATGGCTTGAGGAGTGGTGCTAGGTCTGCGCCCAGGATCTGAACTGGCCAAACCCTGGGCCGCCGAAGCAGAGCACATGAACTCAACCCCTACGCCACCAGGCTGGCCCCCCACACCATATATTTTTTTTAAACATTTCACACTTGTTTGATGAAGACATCCCCAAAAGTAGGTGTACTGATAAGTAATACTGTGTAAAAATATCAAGAAAAGCTTGAATTGGTGGAGCATTTTTTCTCATTGTTTTGCTTGTATATGTGTGAATAAATTTTCTTTTAATTTTCCTTGTTCCCAGAAAGGCTAAGCACAGGTTTATCTTGCCTTAAAAATACTAGCTTAAGGCAATACTTATGTAAAAACATTGCTATTTATTTGAAAACAGTGACTATTATACATTTATTTGTCTAATTTGTATTTCCTTTAGAATCTCTTTTTTAAAAGGTGGAGGACTCAAAATAGCCAATGTAACAAAAGCTGATGTTGGAACTTACACCTGCATAGCAGAAAACCAGTTTGGGAAAGCAAATGGCACAACATACTTGGTTGTTACAGGTAGGTGCATTTCTTAAAGATTCCTTTACATAGGGATGCATTGTGTGTGGTATGTTATTTAGATCAAAGAAAAAAATGTTTTTCACAATCTGCAGAGCACTATGAATATAGAGCTTATGTTATTTTAACCAGTGAAAATCAAGATAATAATTCTTAATATTTATTTACACATTACACTGTGCATCAGGGAACACGTTAACTACTGCACTTGCATGATGGGCAATAGAATTACAAATAGTGTGTGCCAATGATCTTTTATTTTATATTCTTGGGTTATGTCAGATATTTTGGCTATACTTTTTCTTTTTCAATATATTTGATATTTTCTGGAGATGTTTAAGTCCACGGAATAATCCTTGACATCAATAAGAGTCGCTTCAAGTTGTGGATATAGTTCTTTTATTCATTCAAGAAACAAATTGAGTACCTACCATGTGTCAGGTGCTTGGGTTATATCAATAAACAAACTGACAAAGATGCTGCCCTCATGAAGCTTACCTTCTACCAAAGGTAAAAAGAAAATAAGCACTAGGAATAAAAAGCAAGGAAATTATTAGAGGAAAAAAAATTGAGAAAATACAGAGGCATGTATGGGAGAGGTAAGCTGGAGAATGAAAGAGAGGGGTCAGAGAAGGTCTCACTGAGAAGGAGAGATTTTGGCAAAGATTTCCTGGATAAGGCAGTTAACCAATAGATTCCTTGGGACAGTCATGTGAGGGCTTTGTAGACCTTGTTAGGATTTTAGCTGTTAGTTAGAGTGAAAAGTGGAAGTTGGTGCAAAGTTGACATGATGAAATGACGTGATGTGAAATATATTTTTGAAGGGTTACTCTTGCTTCTCTGTTGAGAACAGACTGTGGAGAAATCAAGGCTGGAAGCAGGAGAGGGCTCAGGAGACCATTGCTGCAATCTAGGCAGGAGCCGATAATGACCCAAATGTGGGTAGCAGCAGAGGAGTTGATGGGAAGGGATCTGCTTCTGCATATAGCCTGCATGTAGAGTCAGTAGGAGTTGCTGACAAATTGAATGTGAGGTCCAACAGAAAGAAAGGAGACAAGGATGACTACAGGGTCTTTGGAGCAGCAGAAAGAATGACTGTCAAAACAACTGAGATGGGAAAGGCTGAGATTACACAGGTTTGAGGAGGAGGAAGAGCAGGAGTTCAATTTGGCTATGTTGAGTATGAGATGTTTATTAGGCTCTCTGTCTGTAAAGCAGATCACAGTATTCTGCAGTAACAAATAAATCCAAGATGTCAGTGGATTAAAATAGCAACAGTTTACTTTTTGCTCATGCTGCAAGTCCATGGTGGGTCAGCTAAGCAGTCTTCATCCAAGAAAAAAGGGTCCCCATCTGGCACATTGCCCATCATGGTGGAAGAGGAAAGAAGACATGGAAAATTGTCCATTAGTTCTTCCAGGCTTCTGTCTGTCAGTGCCATACATTTAGCTATGCATGAATTCAAAGGCATTAAGAATTTAATTCTGCTCTGTGCCCTGAAAGAAGTAAGGGTGAACAATAATGTCTATTACAACATCTAAGTAGGTATGCCAGTAGGTAGTTGGATGTATAAACCTGGAGTTAGGAAGAGAGATCTGAGATCTAGGATGGAGATATACATTTTGGAGTTGGTAACCTGTAGATATATACTTGTAAAGAAGAGACTAGGTAAAATTCTCAAGAAATTGAGTAAAGACAGAGAATAGGAAAACCAAGGACTGAGGTTGAGGCAGGCTAATCTGAAGAGATTTAGGAAAAGAGAGACCATGAAAGGCTCAGAAAAGGAGTGATCTGCATGGTAGGAGAAAACTAGGAGTTCAGTGTCCAGAAAGCAAGCAAAGGAAGTGTACCAAGGAGAAGACAATGATCAAGTGCAGCAGATGCTGCTAACAGGTCAAGTAAGAGTGGATACAAAAATGTACCATTGGATTTCACAGTGATTACTGAGGACCTTGATGAAAGCAGATGGGTTCCTGACTACAATGGGTTAAAGAGAGAATTTGGCAGAGGAATTATAGACAACATATATAAATGACTCTTTTAAAGACTTTTGCTGCAACATGGAGCAAAGAAATGGGGAGTAGCAGTGGGAAAATGGGGTCAAGAGAAGTTTAATTCACAACAGATAGAAGGACTATGGTGATGACAGGGAGAAAGAAATGTACATGTGGAGGGGCTGGCCCCATGGCCGAGTGGTTAAGTTCGCGCGCTCCGCTGCAGGCGGCCCGGTGTTTCGTTGGTTCAAATCCTGGGCGTGGACATGTCACTGCTCATCAAACCACGCTGAGGCAGCATCCCACATGCCACAACTAGAAGGACCCACAATGAAGAATATACAACTATGTACTGGGGGGCTTTGGGGAGAAAAAGGAAACAAATAAAATCTTTAGAAAAAAAAAGCAATGTACATGTGGACATTTACGTTGGGGAAAAAACAGACATTAATTAACATTTTAACTGAGTATCCCTCTCATTGTACGTATTCTAAACATTTGTGTTTCAAATGTTTTTGTCTAGCTAAATTTTGGTAGTAATGTACTTTCCAGTCATTCAAAGTTAGTGAAAATACAGTGGTTTCTATTTCTACTCCTATATTTCATGAAGCAATAAAACTAAGTGGAAATTGATTTTGTAGTAGTAGTATAACTCTTATTTACAGGCGACTTCAATTTTTTAAACGTATATATCCTATAAATTCAGATATCTTGATTCTTTTAACAAGAATTTATAGATCTAATGAAATACCTGATAGGTCTGCATCAAAATGTCTGCTTTAATCTTAAAGACTTTTAATTATTTAAATATAGGTGTATACATATATACATGCACACGCACACAAACATACACATTATAAGTTAGATTAACAATCTGGCTGTGAAAATTGCTTTCAACAAAGTAAATATGCTAAAGTTTTATTTAAAACTTTATTATTTCTCAAATAGAACCAACGAGAATCACTTTGGCACCTTCCAACATGGATGTCTCGGTTGGAGAAAGTGTCATTTTGCCCTGCCAGGTGCAACATGACCCCCTGTTAGACATCATGTTTACGTGGTATTTCAATGGGGCCCTCACAGATTTTAAGAAAGATGGATCTCACTTTGAGAAAGTCGGTGGGGTAAGTTGTGACATTTTCCTCGTGCTTTTTGTATTATGTGAGGCTCTGACACACTGTCCCTAAAGATTAACATCTGGCACATAGGTGATGCTTGACAAATCTTTCTTATATGAATGAATCTGGGTTCTCTATTCTATTGTGATCCGATTTTATTTTTGTAATTACCAGAAAGTGAGCACATTTAATTTAACCTATAACTTTTCATTTTAATTAAAATTGATATTTGTTGTATTAATTTTAAATGTTATTTGTGATAATTTTGTCATTCATATCCCATAGAAGGGAAAATTTTCCTTGGAGAAAAGACAAGGGAAAAGAGAAAAGGGTTAGGTTACCTTCATAAAGCCCCTTACTCCTTCTGGAAAAGGCTTCTTCTCTAACCCAGCTCTGGTCCCAACTTTAATTCTTAGATAAAGAATTTGATTTGAAACATTAGTTACCTTTGCTGCTTAATGTAGATAATTGTGTTTGTGATTTATTTGCTGGACTCTAAATTGTTGATAATATTTATCCAATATAATGCCCTTCGTCTTAGCTAATGCTAAAGAAATGTATGTTGAAAGACTAAAAACACAAAGTAGTTTGATTTTAATATGCGTTGGACATCCTCAAAGAAACATTCACTAAGACTGAGTTAGATTGCGGCTTTCTGTAAGAGGGGCTTGGAGTTAAGAATGTGTGAGGTATAATGTAACTGCTTTACTGATAGGTTCTACAGAAGGTATAAAGTCATCTCTCTAAGAGTCACATATGTAAAACATGAAATTCATAAGTTAATCCTATCACTTCCCAATTCTCTTCTTCTAACATGCAAGTTCATGGCCTATCAATTTTTTTATTGACTTGTGCCATTAGTAACTTAATATTCTCCCATCGGTATAAAATAGTAAGCCATACAAGACGACATTACCCTAAGCACAGGCAATTAAGTAAATTGCTTTTCTGTTGCATGAGAAGGGAATCGTATAACAACTCTTCTCCTCTGATTGTGTATTCATGGCAGCATTCCCATTAATACCTATAAAGTCTACTTGTATTTTATCCCAGTATGTTCATAGGTGTAGCAACTGTGTTCAAAAGCAGAAAAATGTGAGGAAGGAGGCTGGAAAATGGGAAAGTTGCCTAGAAAGGTGGATAGTAAGAGCCATGTTTTTAAAAGAGGAGGGTTAGTTTAGAAAATGGAAAATCCCAGTCATAGCTTTCAACTGATTCAGCTGATTGTCATTGGGACAATACTGGGTATTGAATACTCATTTGTTATTTAAAAAACACGCACACACCTTTTGGGAAAAATCTGTATGCTTAAAAAGTGCCAACAACTTAAATCAGATCTATTGTGTACACTTGAACATCATGCCAGAGGAGTGTGGTGACACTGGTCACAGGTTTCTGCACAGAGTTATATATTCAGAAAAGCATATTAAACCAAGCGTCTAAAGCAAATTGGCATATCACAAAGGAAAAGTGTGAGTCCCAAGACAAGCTTCAGTCTGTGCCCATAGGACAAATCAAAGTCACATAAATAAATCAGCAGTAAAAGAATTCCACTTAAGTCCACTGTTTGCCAAGCAAATCTCAGTTTTAGGTATGGTGTGGTGTGATTAGAAAAGAGGGGATTTGTGCTCAGATACATATGATTTCTAGATTCTGTTGCTTACTATATGATGCCCGTGATTGAGCCACTTAACTTTCTGTTTTTTATTTTCTGGTCTATTTGCACATCAGTTTTTAGTATTTGCCATGTTCCTTCCCGCTGCGAGATTTTGCACACACTGGTCTCTCTTCCTGGAACACTATTCTCTCTGCTTTTTCCTGTGGGTAGATATCTTTGTATATAGTTGTGGGTATGTACATATAGTTGTAACAATGTATGTACTCGCATGTATACACTTTTTATTTCACATATGTGTAGTTATAAGAAGAGACATAGGCCAGCAATATGTATACGGTAGCACTCTTTTTTTTTTTTAAAGATTGTCACCTGAGCTAACATCTGTTGCCAATCTTCTTTTCTTTCTTTTTCTTCTTCTCCCCAAAGCCCCGCAGTACATAGTTGTATATTCTAGTTGTAGGTCCTTCTGGTTGTGCTATGTGGGATGCTGCCTCAGCATGGCTTGATGAGTGGTACCATGTCCATGCCCAGGGTCCGAACTGGTGAAACCCCTGGGCCGCCGAAGCCAAGCCTTCGAACTTGACCACTCAGCTACAGAGCCAACCCGGTAGCATTCTGTCATACTCATATTTAACCAACAGAATTCCACTCCATGAACTCAGCTGAAAAAAGAGAGAGAGAGAGAAAAGGAAGACAGATTCCATCATTCACCCCAGTATAATATTTTTCTTTCTCTACTTTTAAATATACCTTAGATTCCACTGACAGGAATAAGGAGATAATAGTCCAAAGTCCAAGATAAACAAAAGAACATTATTGGCTGTTACCTAAGGATCTAGAGCTTGGCAATTTAAGTATGATTTGAAGAATATCCAAGGATAATTCTGACTTGCCTCATAAGCTAACTTTTGGACTTAGACCTAATATTATATGATAGGGGTTCACTGTAGATAGAAACTTTTGAACCTAAACACACCAAGAGTTCACTGTGTATTGTAAGGATGTTTAAATGAATATGCTTTGATAAACTTGACGTGGTGCAGGCACTTGAGAAATGAAGAATAGATGGAGCCACACCGTAAGCTTTACAAGCATTTTGTGGAATTGGATCTATGATGAATTAGAATGTGTGTGGATAAAAGTCACTGGAAGCAATAAGAAGGTTAGCAGTGACAACCAATCTGCCATTCATTTAACTGGCTGGCTTCAATATGATTTATCTCCCATGGGCCACAATCTCACTCTAGTTACAGCAGCTACTTGTGCGCCTGAGACTTGCTGTATTTCCCAGCTCTTGGAGGTAGAAAAGAATATCTTTGAAAGTAATCCTTTGTGTGTAATAATACAATATGGTCCCTTTGACTTGATTTGTTTCATAGAATTATTTAGGTATGATGACTAAAAGTCTGAAAATAACAGTTCTTTTACAATATAAAAGTATATAAAAGGTTATATGTGCAGTTTAAATACAAATCTGAGGCAAAGCACTTATTCCAAACACTACTTGTGGTGATATTCTGAGTTTTTAAACATCTCCCACTTGGAATGTCTTATAAATTTTATATCTTGTCCAAATTCAAAACATCAGCTGTCGTGGAAGAATCAAGAGAATATACCCAGTAATGAGCTCATAAATTGTGGGTTAGACCAGAGGAATTACTATTATTCATCTTGAACACACTTCCCTGAAGCCCATTCCTCCCACAGTGCCATTTGGGGGTGAAAAAACAGATTCTCCTATGCCTGTTGGAAAAAGGGAAATGCACAAAACAGTTGAAGTTGAGTTTAATTCCCTAACTCCTCATTTGCTCACCCAGGCATGTAGAGACTCAGTTCCTACTTAAAGTGTTATTGGTATCTCAGGGCTGCTTATCAAGTACAATGTTTGTTAAGATGAGTGGTCCAAATCCACCTCTGGTAGAAACCCCGTAAGATTTAAATTTCTAAGAAGACTAGCAGAAGTCAAACCAAGTAACATATAATTTGAACTAAAAGCCATAAAAACAGCAGTTACAACAAAAAACAAGGCTATAAATAAAAGGATGTGAATGAAAAGATATGCAAATATTTACCAGTCAAATGTAACAAACAAAGAAAGTGACAAGTGTTCATTTAAAAAAAAAAAAAATAATAATAGTAACAATTCAAGGCAGACCTTAAGAATAAAAAGGATAAATTTATTTTGGAAAAATTTTGCTCTGCTATGAAGGTATAATAATCATAAATCATAATACTCCAAATAACGTACCATTAAAATATATCAAGTCAAAAGCAAAGAGAATGAGAAACAAAATTGTCATGTAGTCTTTGAGAGCTTCTCTTTCAACCACTGATGGATCAATTTACCAAAAATTAGAAAAAGACAGTTTTGATACTATAGTCATGTGTCACTTAACGACAAGGATACATTCTGAGAAATGTGTTGTGAGGCAATTTTGTAATTGTGCAAATATAGAGTGTACTTACACAAACCTAGATGGTATGACCTGCTATACACCTAGCCTATGTGATACTATTCTTATGGGGCTACAGTTTTATATGAAGTCCATAGTTGACCAAACATCCTTATGCAGCACATGACTGTATATTGTAATAGAAGTACCAGATATATATAAAAAATTTACCCTACAAATAGAAAATACACATTCTTTTTCATTCTTTTCACACCCGTGTAAAATTTAGGAAAGAAAAATAACAAAACTATTACACTGATGTGTTAATAACATTTTAGTCAACAATGGACTGCATATATGGCAGTGGTCCCATAAGGTTTGTACCATACAGCCTAGGCGTGTAGTAGGCTATGCCATCTAGGTTTGTGTCAGTACACTCTAGGATGTTTGCACAAGGATGAAATCACCCAACAACGCATTTCTCAGAACGCATCCCCGTGGTGAAATGACGTATGACTGTACATAGAAAGGAGATGGGAAGAACAAATGGAATGAATGGAATGTCAAAAAGCAACAGTTAAACTCTAGACAATATCAATGAATAATAAAGATAAAAAGACTAAGATCAGAAGTGAGAAAGAATATAACAGATAAGAAAGAAATATTAAAAAACAGAGCATTCCATGTTCGAGTCATATATAGTAAATGGAATCCAATTAAATGGAAAATTTGGGAGGAAATATAAATGATCAAAATTAACAAGAATTAGAAAACCTAACTAGATCCATAATTAAGAAAACATGTAAATCAATAACCTCCCCCCACCCCCCAAAAAAAGGATTCCAGGGTTGGTTATTTTACTGGTAAATTTTTTTCAAGTTTTCAAGAAACAGTGAAGTATTCTATTATACAAACTATTTGACAACATGAAAAGTTAAAAATCTTTTCAGTTTATTTTTTAAGGCTAGCGTATTCCTGAGAACAAAACCTGGCAAGATAGCAAATAATTAATAGATATAAATCAATTTCATGAATATGATAGGAAAACCTAAATGAAATTTTAGCAAGCCAGACTGAACATTGTATTTAAAAAAAGCCCTTCATAAACTATTAGGGGCTATTCTAGCAAATGTGCATGTATCATATAAATAGATCTAATAAAATAGACCACAGTGTGCACAATGGGTACTTAGAAGACATTCAATAAAATTAATGACCTATTATAGGAACAGTAAAATACTTTCTCCCCATCCCAAAAATGTCTTTAAAGGGAAATACCAGGAATAATTTTATTTAAATCAGCAACAAGGCAGGGATACACACAAATACCATTAGAGTGGGCCCTCCATATCTGTGTGATCCGCATCTGCAGAGTCAACAAACCATGGATCCAAAGGTCTGTGATGATTGCATCTGTACTGAACATGCACAGACTCTTTTTCTTGTCATCATTCCCTAAACATGACAGTATAACAACAATTTACATTGTATTAGATATTATAAGTAATCTGGAGATGATTTAAAGTATATGGGAGGATGTGTCTAGGTTATATGCAAATACTACACCATTTTATATAAGGGACTAGAGCATCCACGGATTTGGTATCCACAGGCGTTCCAGGAACCAGTCCCTCATGGATACCGAGGGACAACTATACTTTTGGACGTTTGGACACAACCAGAGACACTCACAACTACAATATACTACTATGTACTGGGGGGTTTTGGGGAGAAGAAAAAGACCATATTTGGAGATTTTTGAGCCAAAGCAATAAGATATGAACAGGAACAAATGGTCTAACTTTGGAAATCAGGAAATAAAATTACCATTATTTGAGGACAAAATGATATTCAAGGTACTCAAAACCTAGTAATATCAACTCTAAAATTGGATACAAAATAAATTTACAAAAAGTCATGGCTTTTTTATGTATCAGCAATAACCAATAAGAAAGCATAATGGGACAGAAAACTCCCTCAAAAGATAAAATACGTGTTAATAATTTGCAGAAGCATGCAAGGACTAAATAAAGAAAACTACGATACTTTCTTATGGTAGATGAATGGATGGGTGGGTGGATATATAGATACATAGAGAAAGGGAAAGAATCATAAAAAGTCAGGACTTCTAGATGAAATAAAACAGCCGTGCATTGTAAGGCTTGTAATTTTTCTTAAATTTTTCCATGGTTTAAAAATAACTAACAGTCAGATTCCAGTTTAAATAATTCTGAGAGTGTTTAGAGTAAGAAACCGGGTAAGGAAAAGAGTAGTTAATAGTATTTGGAAAGAAGAATAATGGCACCTTGTCAGTAATTCCCAGAGAGTTTTTTGAAGGTGTTTGCTGGTAGGGAATTGTTGGATCCAATTAGAATTATAAACATATGGTTTCATCATTACATAGTCTGAACTCAGAATTCTGGCTTTTGAAACCGATTTCATTCTCTTATGAACTGTCGATCTTTATCTTCCTTTGCCTCAGTTTGCTCATCTGAGATGATAATATGAGCTTATTTAGAGGTATGTATACAGTACTTAGAACAACACTTGTTAGATCTTGTTGTTGTTAGTATTATTACTCTTACTACTATCAGCACTGGAGGTAGCATTGTTTGTAGATGGTTTTCCAGGAAAGCTGCAGCAATTTATGTTCCCATGAGCGGAACATGCGGGTGCCTATTGCCCCAAATCCTTCCCCACACACATGTTTTTTTCCCTTGATTTTTAAAACATTTTCTGCCAAACAGGTGGTTGAGAAGTGATACCTCATTATCACCAACTTCTCATTTCTAAGATTAATAATGAGATTGAGAATCTCTCCGTTTGCTTATTAGTAATTTGGGTACCAAAGAAAGATTTAGAATTAGAACTGACTCTTCCAAATCAGGGAAATTGCAGGCTTAATACTGACTCTTGTGCAATACAAGATTACTTCTGTAGAAGAGAGAGAAAAAAATTACCTTTTTATTTCCAGCTAGAAAAATTCTCAAAAGCCCAGCTACCTGGATCACTATGTGGAAGAATGTTCAAAAACTTTTTTTTTTTTTAATCTGGCAATAGAGAATGACTTTCAGAAGTTACAAAAACAAAATACAAACTGTTTCAAGACAATGATCAGCTAGATAAGACCTATTTTATTTTTGCCAGAGACAAAGTAATGAAACTGACATTTGCATGTATCAGATTTTCATATCATCTATTTCATGTGTCCATTAGACTGTGTTCTCCTGAGATCACAGCAGAAAATCCTTCACTTAGATGCAAATTCACAATATGTACTGGCCATTTCCTGTCTCACAATATAAGCTCCCTCTTCCATAAATTGCAAATTCATTTCTTTTGCTCATTTCTCCTCTTGGAATCAGAACTTTTGTTTTACAGATTTGCAGTAGGTCCTTATGTGTTCAAGCTACTAATTATAACTTAGTTTAATTTGCTGGAGATTTCTTTCAGTATGTCACTTTTCTTTTAACTTTGTTTATTATTATGTCATTCATAAAATAAAAGATTTCATTTTCGTGCAGTCAAAAAAAATCTATATTCTTCTTTTCCTAAGAATTTCCATAACTTTCCTTGGGTTGAATAGGATATATAAGCTGTGGGAATTTGAAGAGGGATACTGGGAAGATTTTAGAACTAGCATTCAGAGAGGGTTACAGAAGAAAATTTGAGGATATTAGAGAGGCTAGTGCCACTGGGAGAGAACCTGTGGGGGAGATGCAGATATTTAAAGAAAACTTCAGGGAGATTTTGCTGTGAATTTCATCTTGATTCCCCACAACTTTCACTAAAATTGCATCTTGCCAATTCTTAGGAGTTGACTTTTTTCCTGGCGGGAGAGGCATCAGTTGTTTGTTGATGATCTTAGGACATACTGGGATTCCACTATTGGAACGCTTCTACTACTAGCCAATTGAAAACCATAAACTACCACCAAAGAAATACTAATGTGTTTGTTTGTGTACCTGTCAATATGATCGTGTATACACCAGCATGTAAAAATCCAAGCACAGTTATCTACAATACTTTTAAAAATCTCTAGGAGTTCTAAGAGAGTCAGTAATACTTCATTTGATATTGCTTATAATTCCTTCAGAACCATCAACTTGTAAATATCCGTAACAGATAACTTACCTGCATCTGTGATTTGAAGATTTAAAAAAAATCTCATCTCTAGAAGCTGAAGCTAATGTTTATTGGGGGAAAGAGCTAGCAGTTTATAATTTTGGTTTGGTTTGCAAAAGGGGATGGGGCTAAAGTTCATGAATACATCTTGAAAGGGGACTTGTCACAAAAAGGGATAACTCTCATAAATCCAATAAATGAACAAATAAATAAAACTGAGAAGAAAAATGATGCCCGCTGATCATAGCATTATCTTTAACTCTTGCTGGCTTAGGTTATTTTTAACAGCTGTATTAAGAAATAATTCACGTATCATACAATTCCAGCATTTAAGTCTGCAATTGAATGGCTGTTAGTGTATTCACAGAGTTGTGCATCCATCCCCAAAATCAATTTTAGAATATTTTAATTACTTTAAAAAGAGACCTCACGCACCTTAACTGTAACCAACCCCCCCACACCTCCCCACTACCAGCACTAGGCAACCACTAATCAACTTTCTGTCTATATATTTACCCTTCTAGACGTTTCATATAACTGCATCATACAATAGGTAGTCCTTTATGACTGGCCTATTTTTTAAATTAATAACCGTTATTTTTTTAGAGCAGTTTTAGGTTCACAGCAAAATTGAGTGCAAAGTACAGAGTTCCCAATAGCCTCTGTCCTCACACAGACACAGTCTACCCCACTATCAACATCCCGTATCATGGTGATATATTTGTTACAATCCGTGAACCTACATTAACACATCATTATGACCCAAAGCCCATAATTTACGTTAAAGTTCACTCTTGGTATTGTACTTTCTTTGGGTTCGGACAAATGTATAATGACATGTATCTACCATTATAGTATCATATAGAATAGTTTCACTGCCATAAAAATTCTCTGTGCTCCACCTATTCATTGCTCCCTCCTCCAAACCCTTGGCAACCAATGATTTTTACTGTCTCCGTAGTTTTATATTTTTCCAGAATGTTCCATAGTTGGAATTATATAGTAGGTAGCCTTTTCAGATTGGCTTCTTCCGCCTAGTAATATACATTTGCATTTCTTTAATGTCTTTTAATGGCTTGACAGCTTATTTCTTTTTGGCATTCAATAATATTCCATTGACTGGGTGGAATACAGTTTATCCCCTCACCTACTGAAGGACAGCCTCGTTACTTCCAAGTTTTGGCAATTAAGAATAAAGCTGCTCTAAACATCTGTGTGCAGGTTTTTGAGTGGACATAAGTTTTCAGTTCCTTTGGGTAAATATCAAGGAGCAAGATTGCTGGATCATATGGTAAGAGTATGTTTAGTTTTGTAAGAAACCACCAAACTGTCTTCCAAAGTGGCTGTACCATTTTGTAATCCCGCAAGCAATGAATGAGAATTCCTGATGATCCACATCCTTATACTTGGTGTTGTCAGTATTCTGGATTTTGGCCTTTCTAATAGGTATGGTAATATCTCATTATTATTTTAATTTGCAATTCCCTAATGGGATATGATATTGAATATATATTCATATGCTTACTTTTCATCTGTGTATTTTTTTGATGAGGTGTCTGTTCAGGTATTTTGCTCATTTTTAAATCAGGTTATTTTCTTACTGTTGAGTTTTAAGAATTCTTTGTATGTTTTGGATGATTGTCTTTTATCAGATGTGTCTATAAGATTTTCTCCTATCCTGTGATTTGAGTTCTTATTTTCTTGACATTATTTTTCATGGAGCTAGATGTTTTTAATTTTTTTTTCAAAGATTGGCACCTGGGCTAACAACTGTTGCCAATCTTTTTTTTTTCTGCTTTATCTCCCCAAACCCCCCCTGTACACAGTTGTATATCTTAGTTGCACGTCCTTCTAGTTGTGGGATGTGGGACACTGCCTCAATGTGGCCTGATGAGCAGTGTCATTTTCGCGCCCAGGATCCAAATCCTGGGCCACCACAGCGGAGCACGCTAACTTAACCACTCGGCCATGGAGCTGGCCCCAATGTTTTTAATTTTGAGTTGGCTAGTCTAGGTCTTTTTTCTCTCCATGTAAACTTTAGATTCAGTTTAATATCCACAAACTAATTGGCTGGGATTTTAATTGGGATTGCATTGACTCTATACAGCAAGTTGGGAAAAGCTGACATCTTGACAATGTTGAATCCTCCTATCCATGAACATGGAATGTCTGTCCATTTTTTTAATTCTTCTTTGATATCTTTCATCAGAGTTTTAGAGTTTTCCTCATATAGTTCTTGTATGTGTTTTGTTAGATTTATACCTAAGTATTTCCATTTTTTGGATGCTAATGTAAATAGTAATGTGTTCTTAATTTCAAATTTCACTTGTTCATTGCTGGTATATAGGAGAGTAGTTGACTTTTGTACACTAATTTTTATCCTGCTACCTTACTATAGTTGCTTATTAGTTCCAGGGATTTGGGTTTTTAGTTTATTCTTTCAGATTTTCTACATAGATCATCATATTATCAGAGAAAAAAAGACAATTTTATTGCTTTCTTCCCAATCTGTATACCCTTTATTTTCTTGTCTTGTCTTATTGCGTTACTAGAATTTCCAGTACAATGTTGAAAAGCAGTGGTGAGAATGGACATTCTTGCCTTGTTCCTGATCTTAGCAACAAAGCTTCAAGTTTCTTATCATGAAGAATGATGTCAGCTGTAGGTATTTTGTAGATGTTTTTAATCAAATTGTGGAAGTTCTTCTCTATTCCTAGTTTGTTGAGAGTTTTTATCATGAATAGGTTGGGGGTTTTTTGTCAAATGCTTTTCTGCATCTACTAATATGATAATGTGATTTTTCTTTTTTAGCTTGTTGACATAATGGATTACATTAAATTATTTTCAAATATTGAACCATCCCTGCATAACTGGGATAAATCCCACATGTTTGTGTTGTATAATTTTTTATATATTATTGAATTCGATTTGCTAATACTTTGTTGTGGATTTTTGCATGTATGTTCATGAGAGATACTGGTCTGTAGGGTTTTTATTCTTATAATGTCTTTGTCTGGTTTCAATTGTTAGGATAACGCTGGCCTCAAAGAATGAGTTAGGGCATATTCCCTTAACTTCTATTCTCTGTGAGAGAGTGCAGAGAATTGTTATAATTTCTTCCTTAAATGGTTTGTGGAATTCACCAGTGAACCTATCTGGGCCTGTTGCTTTCTGTTTGGCAGAGTTATTAATTATTGATTTAATATCTTTGATAGTATAGGTCTATTCAGCTTGTCTTTTTTCTTCTTGTATGTGTTTTTGACTTTCAGGGATTTTGTCCACTTCATGTAGGTTATCAAATTTGTGGGCATAGAATTGTTCATAGTATTCCTTTATTATCCTTCTAACGTCTGTGAAATCTGTAGTGATTTCTTTTTTTCATTTCTGATATTAGTAATTGGTGTTTTCTTTCTCCTTTTTTCCTTGATTAGCCTGACTACAGGCTGATCAATTTTATTGATCTTTTCAAAGAACTAGACTCTGGTGTCATTGATTTTCTCTATTGATTCTCTGTTTTCAATTTCATTCATTTCTACTCTTATTATTATTATTTCTTTTTATCTGCTTACTTTTGACTTAATTTGCTCTTTTTTTTCTAGTTTCCTAAGGTACAAGCTTAGATTATTGATTTTATATTATTAATTATTAATCAACTAGATATACATTACTGTTTTTGGATGAAGTAATGTATATCCAGTTGATGAATAATGCTGTTCAATTCAACTATGTCTTTACTGTATTTTTACCTGTTGGATCTGTCCATTTTGATAGACGGGTGTTAAATTCTCCAACTAAAATAATGGATTCATTTATTTCTCTTTGCAGTTCTATTAGATTTTCCTTCGTGTATTTTGATGCTTTGTTGTTAGGCATATATACATTAAGGATTGTTATGTCTTCTTGGAGTATTGCCCCTTTGTTGTTATGTAATTCCCCTCTTTATCCTTGATAACTTTCCTTAAAGTCACTCTGTTTGAAATTAATATACCTACTCCCACTTTCTTTTGATTAATGTTAGCATGGTATATTTTTCTCTATCCATTTACTTTTAATCTATATGTGTCTATATATTTAAGCAGATTTCTTATAGACAAGGTATAGTTGGTTCTTGGTTTTTGATCCACTCTGACAATCTTTGTCTTTTAATTGGTGTAATTAGGCCATTGACATTAAGGTGGTTACTGCTATAGTTGGATTAATATCTCCCATATTTTTTGTTTTCTATTTGTTGCCCTTGTTCGTTGTTCCTATTTTTGTCTTCCACATTTTTTCAGTCTTCTGTGCTTTTATTTGAGCATTTCATATGATTCCATATTCTTTCCTGTCTTAGCATATCAATTATACTTTATTTTTTACTACTTTTTGTTTAGTAGCTACTCTAGAGTTTGCAATATACTTTCACGACTAATCAAGTTTCACTTTCAAGTAACCCTATACTGTTTTACTGGTAGAGAAAATACCTTAT
This sequence comes from Equus przewalskii, assembly GCF_037783145.1. NCBI lineage: Eukaryota > Metazoa > Chordata > Mammalia > Perissodactyla > Equidae > Equus > Equus przewalskii. Next base: position 17,721,807 of record NC_091845.1, read on the forward strand.
AATAAAAAAAATTCCTAATTTCTTCCTCCTGTCACTTGTATCATTGCTATCTTTCATTTTACTTATACACATCCATATATAAGCATATATATATATAGTGTATATATATATTATGTATAATATATGCATAACCAAATTCATTGTTGATATTATTATTTTGGAAAAACTATCTATTGGATCAATTAAGAATAAGATAAATAAAAGGTTTCATTTTGCTTTCACTTATTTATTTTCTGATGCTATTCCTTTCTTTATAGAAATCTAAGGTTTTATTTCCCTCTCTCTGGAGAACTGCTTTTAACATGTCTTGCAAAGCAGGTATACTGGCAACAAATTTCCTTAGTATTTTTTTTGTCCGAGAAAGTATATTTCTCCTTCACTTTTGAAGGATAATTTCTCAGTTGCAGAATTCTAGTTTGGTGGATTTCTTTTCTCAACACTTTAATTATTTAATGCCACTTTTTTCTTTCTTGCATGGTTTCTAAGGAGGTTAGGATGTAAGTCTTATCTTTCTTCCTTTGTAGGTAAAGTGTTGTTTTCCTCTGGCTTCTTTCAAGATTTTATCTTTGTTTTTTGAGGTTTGAATATGATATGCCTAGGTGTAATTTCTATGGTGTTTATCCTGCTTGGTTTTCTGTGAGTTTATTGGATCTGTGGTTTGGTATCTGATGTTAATTTGATGTGATTCTCAATTATTATTGCTTCAAATATTACTTCTATTCCCAATTACATGTATGTTATACCTTTTGCAATTGTCCCATAGTTCTTGAACATTTGGCTCTTTTTTTCTTCAGTCTTTTTCAGTTTTAGAAGATTTGATTGTTACATCTTCAAGCTCAGAGATTGTTTTCACAGCCAAGTCTAGTCTATTAACGAGCCCGTCAAAGCCATTATTTATATCTGTTACAGTGTTTTTGAATTCTAGTATTTCTTTTCCATTGTTTCTTAGAATTTCCATCTCTCAGCTTACATTATCCATCCATTTTTACATATAGTCTACTTTTTCCATTAAATCCCTTAGCATCTTAATCATAGTTCTTTTAAATTCCTGATCTGAGAATTCCAGCGTTCCTGCCATATCTGATGCCTGTTCTGATGCTTGTTCAGTCTCTTCAAACTGTATTTTTTGGCTTTTAATGTGCCTTGTTATTTTTCACTGAAAGGCAGGTGTGGTGTGCTGGGTGAAAGAAACGGCAGTAGATAGGCCTTTACTAAGGCAGTGGTAGGGTGTGTGGAGAGGGGACGCATTCTGTAGTCCTATGATTAGATCTCGTTCTTTCGGTGAGCCTGTGCCCCTGGACTATGGACTTCACCAATGCTTCTTAGTCTTTCCTCACCCATTTGGTGAGACAAGATGGCTGGAGGGACTGGAGTTGTGTATTTCTCTTCCCCATTGTGGAAGGCTAGAGCGAGCTGGATTTGGATATTTCCTTTCCCCCAGGATGAGGTATTAGGTGCTGATAAAACCCCAGCCAACTGGACCCTGGTAAAATAGCTTCTCCGGAAGACAAACTTTGTGAAGAAGAACAGAATCCTCTGGCTTATTTCAAAATGGTTCCTTTTCCTTTACCCTGCCAGAAACACCAGGCATTTTTCTTCTGTGTTCTCTGTGAGGACCTGGAGGCAAAACTCATAAAAGAGTGGGGAGCCACCTAAAATTCCCTGTAGTTTAACTCTCAGACTTATCCACACGGAGCCTCCAGCAATTCATCAATCACAGTTCAGGTTTCTCTACCCCAATACTGGCTCCTGTGGAAGTGTTTGCTCGTGGGTTTCTGCTCTGGTAAGTTGTGATTCTCTTTATTCACCTGTTGGTTTCTCCAGTTTTCAAGGCAGTGGTTTTCTCTGTGACTCCACTTCTCTGCCAAATCTAAGAAGAGCTGTTGATTTTTCACTTTGTTCGCTTTTTCCTTGCTGTTAGGATGGAGTGGTGATGCTAGGCTGCTTATGTGCTAACCGAAAACCGGAAGTCAGGGTGACTGGCCCATTTTTTAATTAGGTTACTTGCCTTTTTATTACTGAGTGGTAATTGTTCATGCTGGCTTAGATTTTATGCTCCAATTTCAGAAAGAAAATCATTCTACTTTGCAAGACATAATATTTAATTATACCATTTAACTGATTTGAACATGAATAAGAAGATGAAGAACAAATGGCTAATTTGGGACAATTTAAATGTTTTTTGACTCAAAACTCAGAAATTTTAGGTGGAGTATTTTTATTAAAGTAAACACTGATTTTTTAAATTGTTTTTATTACATTGGCTTTAAAATTTTAGATCATACTCTCTACTAGAAAATGTCTAAGGATGGTCATATTTGATATCAAAGCTAGTCTTTCTTTATCTTCTTCAGTAAGACTTTGAGATGAAAAATCTACACTTCTGAAGTATCACGAAAACTGTTGGAATTCATCATTCTGTTGTTGATAGTGTGACCTCTTTTGGAGCAACTCTCCAGGCAGAGGGTATAATTTTATTCTCTCTAACCGCTTAGGAGTCCTATCTCTGGCTCACACATGGCTACTGACTTGAAAGGACAAGTATCTACACCAGGGTTTGTTGTGTTTTTTTTAAACCTAGTTTGGGTTCTTGGCACAGTCACTCAAAACAGCCATGCAGGATGAATTTTGGTGAGTAAATACCCCAAACTTAGTATTTGCCCTCCCTCGGATCTCCTGATGGGAAAAACCCAAGGAAAAGGCAGAGGGTAAGGGAACCATTTTATATAGAAGCCAAATAGGTCAGCAAAAAAAAAAGAGGCAAATAGGTCAGCCAAAAAAAGAGGCAGTGCTGCAGATACAGAAGGAATCTGGAGGGGTGTGACAGATTGTGTTTTCCAAAGATGGCTATAACATCTCTTGTCCAACGTGCTCTTCTTTCAGTATGACTTCGACACTCTTCCCCAGTAAGTGGTGAAATCTATGCCTCTCACCTTGAAACCGAGTAGACCTTTGTGACTGTCTTGACTAATAAAGAACAGCAGGAGTGAGGCTATGTGATTGCTGGGGCTAGACCAGAAAAATGCATGCATTTTCCATGGGCACAATTTCTCTTGGAATTCAGCTGCTGTAATATGAGGAAATCCAAGCACACTGTGGAGAGGTCTACCTCAAGAGGTACTAAAGTCCCGAGCCCACAGGTATGGCTGAACTCCTAGCCAACAGCCAACACCAACTTGCCAGTCATGTAAATAGGCTTGCCAGTCCCCAATCAAGCCATGCCAGCTGATGAGGTTTACAATGGAGATAAGCTGTCCTCACTGATCTCTGCTCACATTACACATTCCTGAGCAGAATAGATGATCACTGTTTTCTTTTTAAGCACTAAGTTTTGGGTAATTTATTGTGTAACAATAGTAATTGGAACTAGAAGTAAATATGACATTTGATGCAACTTGATCAAGGCTCCATGAAACAACTGCTTTTTATTCTTTTGTATTAATGGATTCCTTTTCTTATATACTAGTATTATCATTCTACAAGGGGCAAATCTACTCTCACTGTATTTTAAACCTCTGATAGGAGGGTAAAAACAAAAACAAAAAAACAAGATTTAATCCATGCGTTAGAGTGTTGTTCAGGGTAGGCTCTCATGACTTGAAATAACTTTGATTGTACGTGAGAATTTTCACATCAATCCAGAGTACTCCTAGAGTCATTCAGGTTGACTAACAGCAAGTGTCTGTATGAATCTATAGAAATCTATCAGCATGTTGAATTATTTCAGTAACTATTGTTTTAAAAATTACAATGAGCTTATCAAGGCAGTCTAATGTTGAGGAAATGAGCCTTGTGCTTGACACACTGTACCTGTTTCACAAATACTAGTTTTCTCATTCATCTTCTAAGATGAAAATTTGTATAGGGGTGCTGTTCTCAGCTTAGGAGCCAGCAGTGAATAGCCTGACTTAATGATTACTTCATGTGTTTATTAATTGCAGAATTTTAGAGTTAGGAAAGACCTGAATGATTATCTTGAGCCTTTTTATTCCCAAGAAGAGTGAAGATGAAGAATGTAAAATCTCATCAGGTTTGATGATTTTTGACCCTAACTGCTGGTTAGAATCAGCTAGAGGGTCTCCTCTTTCTAATCCATTCTGATTTAATTATTCTGGGATGTGGCCGGGGCATCTCTGGTATTTTTTTTAAAGACTCTGAGGTGAATTTCTTGTACAGCCAGCATTGAGAACTACAGTTGTGGGCTGCATAACAACGTTTCGTCAATAACAGATTGCATACACGACGGTAATCCCATGAAATTAGTACCATATGGGTGTGTGGTAGGCTACACCATCTAGGTTTGTGTGAGTACACTCTATGAAGTTTGCACAATGAGGAAATCACCTAAAGACACATTTCTCAAAACCTAGCCCCGTTGTTAAAATGCCTAATAGGCAATATTAAATAAGATAGAATGAGAGGGCTGGTCTATTTTCAATTTCATTCCAATCATTTAGGTTAAATCAAGGAGAATGGTTCAGTATGGAGTGAAGTTTGTCACTAATGGTTCTCTAATACTTGCCAATCTCCCTTTTTAATTAAGAGAGCAAAGTTCTCAGTCTCAGAGACTTTGAAAGTGTCCAGCTAGCGTCCATGTACATTATTTTGGACAGTGTCCATTTGCAGTATTTTCTACTCACTGTATGCATTTTGGCAGTGAACTATTATTTTAGTCAGCAGTGTTCCATTTAAGATAAAAATATACGTTTTTCGTATCGATTTCCATATAAGTTTAAGTTTAAGAAAATTATTCAGTTTAAGAAAAAGCTAAGTAAATAATACGGCATTTGGTACTAGATATGGCAAGAAAAAAGTTGTGGAGGTGTAACTCTAATGACTGAAGTTTAGAAAATACTGAGTTAAAAATCAGAGTGGAAACAAACACCAGGCATCCTGCAATCACCAGTGCCCAGTTAGTTATCCTGTCAACATGCCACACCACCCGGAAATAAATTTCCTAACTTGTTAATGTGAACTTGATGTTGAAATAGAAAAGCTGATACTTTTACAGCAACTTGGGCATTTGACACAAGATAAGATATGAATGAAGTACCTTTGGCTGAGTTTTTGTTATCTGTTATGTGTCACTCTTTCAAAACAGTTATGATGGGACAAGCTGGGACTCTAAATCCTGTAATGGGATGATTATTCCAGTTTATTGGTACCAAAGAAAGTCGAGCAAATTTTAATATTAACTGATTGCATGTGACCTGCTTTAAATATCACCTGTTCAGACAATCTCAGATGAAATTGTTAATTAGTCAGAAAAATTAAAACTGTTCAGAGTGTCAGCCTGTTTCGTGTTTCAATGGCTGCTAATTATTTCCGTTCCTTGGGTGGGCAGTACACATTTGTAATGAACGGCACCTTGTTGCAGCCATTTGGGTTTGGTGGGGGGCAAGGTTTAATTTGGCTGGTTAGAAATGCGGAGGCGAGTCCTATGTACCACCAGTTCCTTCACGGACCTTCACAGAGGAAAACAGCACCCAGGTTCCAGAAGGAACCAGCAGGTTCTAGTATTTTCAAGGCACCTGGATATGATTTGCATGCAGTGTCAGGGTTTGGAAGGCAATCCAGTGATGGGAAGAATGATGAATGTTGGAATCCATACAATAACAGGCTGTGTAAAGTGATAGAAAGGAGGAGGACCGCCTATTCAACCTTGCCTTCCAAACAGCAGTCAAATGTTTTGGGTTTTGTTCCCCTTAAACTAGAAAATTATGCTTCTTGGCAGTCCAACAGCAGCATTTACATGCAGATTGCTTACTAGGGAATTAGTTTTTGCTGATAATTTGGTATACTGAAAGTTTATGCTACACTTGCACTGTTCAAGAAGTTGCCCGAGCTCCGAGGTTTATTTTATACCCTGGTTTTTAGCATATGGGAGATATCACAATATACTTTCAGCCCACCTGTAATTAGTAATGATCTGTCTGCTTATTCATTTTCACCTGGCATGAGTTATCACATCATGTAGTGTTTTTCTTTCAGTGCAAAGAGGTTTTTAAATTACATCAAAAATTCCATTAGCGTCATCACCTAAGAAAAACTTAATAAGCTCCTCTTCTATTTCATTTTATGCACACTGGATTTTCCCTTAGCATTTATTTCAAAGATGATTTGGCTTACAAATCCATTGACTGTTTATACCTGTAACATGTTCTGGAAATATGAGTTTCTTTTTTAGGCTAAATCTACATGGTTAGAGGAACAAATAATTGGATAATCAAGTAATTCTAGCAAAGCTTAAAAATTTATTTTAATATAAAAATATTAAAAGTTTATTGTCATTAAGGTGCAAATATGAATCTGAAATCAGCTACAGTGAACTTTTAGGTTTAGGTTTTAGGTTTCTGTGGACAGATTAACAATTTGTGGATTAACTATACCCCTGACATCGCCAACTCCCCCCACCCGCAAATAGACTGTGTTCTCACCTGCCTTAGGCCTCTGCGTGTGTTTAAGTGCCCTAGAGGAGACCATAGTTTGTATTCATATTGCAAGTCTCAGCTCAACTATCAATTCACTGAAACTCCAGAAAATCACAGATTCCTCTATGTACTTTGCATTACATTGTAGTTTTACTTTGATTTGTTATTGTCATTTGATTCGTAACTGTCAACTATAAGCTTCATGAACATAAGGAGTGGTATGTTTTTCACTATCGTATCCTCAGTGACTAAGGTACAGCAATTACTTAATAAATAGTTTTGAATGAATAATCTTATTTTAAAAAGATAGGGCATTTGAGAAAGAACTAAAATTCGTGTGACTTAGGGAAGTGTCTCCCACTTCTTCAACTCCAGGTAAGCCATTGGAATAAGCGTCTCCCACTGCCCAAAGCTTCATTTCCAAGTAAATCTGTGGTCAGCAGCGTAGAAAAGCGACTTGCCTTCTAGAAAGACTGAGAATTACAGTACTGTGCCTATTTTAGGGGAAAGGTTTAAAGGAAGTAGGGATGTGGAGGGGAAAAAAAACTTTGACTCTACATCTTCCCAATTTTGGTCCATTCTAATTGAGGGAAGGGGAAAAGGTAGAGTTTAGGAAAACAATACAAAGACTAATTTAACAGAAAATGAACTACAAGCTATTTTTTATTCAAAGAATTCTTAGTGTTCCTAAGAATGTATTCAAAGATTATTGGTGTTCCTAAATTTTTTATTTGAATCACTTTTATACTCTAAAGAATGACAAACGTGTTTATAAATATATGTAAATATTAGATGCCATTTTATTTATAAATATGTTGAAAAATAATCTGTTGAGTACTATTTTACCACCTTTTGACTTTTTTTCAGATTTATTGAGATATAGTTGACTAATCTTACGTGATTTTTTCTGGACATTCTTCTCCTATCCCCTTTATCACAGTTAATCAGTAATTAACTGTATTCTAACTATTAACAGTAAAAAATTGATGGGGACAAGAACTAGTTTGATATAAATGAAACTTCCTTTGGAATTTCCTTTTCCTTATTGATCTTTTTTTTTAATTTCTGGGAGTACTCAACTGCGTGTTGATAAGAAATTATAGGATGTTCTATGATGCTGTTTAATGTGGAGCATTTAGAGGGATAGTTGTATGTAATAAAAACTGCAATTTGAGAGCCATTATATTCTATCCAAAAATGCACAAATCATAAATGTATAGCCCAGTGCATTTTCACAAAATGAACACACTCAAGTAATGAGCACTGAAATCAGTAAACAACATAACCCACAACCCAGAAGTCCCCAGGGTGCCTCATTATAGTACTAACTACTCCAAAGATAACACTATCTAGATTTGTGATACAAGAGATTAGTATCCTGTACTTTTTTTATCTGTTTTATTTATATCTTTTATGTTGAGTCTCAGCCGTGTTCATCTGTGTAGTTATAATTCAATCTATTTCATAGCCTAATAGTATTTCTTTAAATGGGCATTCTACTACTTATTTATCTACTTTATTATAATAGACTTTATGTCATTACCATTTTTTTGCCATTATGGATAGCGCTTCTACAAACATTCTTGTGAATGTCTTTAGTAAACATACACACACGTCTCTGTAGGGTATATACTTAGGAATGGAATTGCTGGGTTGTAGATTGTGCATGTGTCCTGCCTTAGTAGATACTTCTAAACAGTTTTCCAGAGTAGTTGCACCAGTCTACACTCCCATTAGTGATAGTAGTTCCAGTTGCTCCACATCCTCAGTAGGATTTGAAATCACCTCTTTTATAATGAAGCTGTCTACACATAGTATGTGCCATGGGATTTGATTTAACCTTAATTAAGTAAACTTTCTAAAGTTGAAAAACAAAACTTGTTTCACTTGAATATATATTACCTTGGCTTGGGTTTATATCCTAAAGATCGGAGACCATGCTTTAGATACTTCCCTACCCTTGAGTGAATCTAATACAGCAAACTCACAATGAACTTTTGTTAAGATGAATCTTGATTCTATATATTGCATCATTAAAAGACAATAAATAGTCCAAGAGAGAGAAAGCCCTAGAAGAGAAACAATAGAAATGTGTATTATTGAAAGAGACAAAAGTTACGGAGAGGATCCCTCTTAGTTTTTATTAAATTTTATTTTCCATTTATGTGTTCATCTACTCGACTTCATGTTGGTCCTGAAACAACCAGCTGATTCCTACTATCTACATGCCTGAGTTTATTGCTTCCTTTTTCCAATCTACAGTGTATAAAGATAATTAAAAATTATATTTTACCTGATGGTGACCCTAACTCCATTTCTTCAGGAAGATGGTTTGGTTTTTACATGAGCAAGCTAAGTTATTTCTCTCTTAACAGATCAGTACCAAAAGTGAACAGATATGACAAGCCCAACATCAATTTCTTCCTCACTCCTTCAAGAATCAAAACCAGCCAGTGTGGCTAGAAGTTATGTTCATGGGTCTAAGGACATAAATTAAGTGCTGTTCCAATTCTCTTTTCCAACTGCTTTCAATAATAAGCAAATAAACATAGAGAAGAAGAAGAAGTCATGCCAATGCCTTGGTGGAATTTAACAGTAACAGTTCTTACTTCACTGAAAATAAGGGATTTCTATAGAAATGATAATCAACCTCCTGTGAGTACATGAACCTCATAAAACCTGAAGAGTTTCTAAAGGTCAGCAAGCATTGAAGGTTTTGTCCTGGGGATAAATTTCTAAATAACCCTGAGGAGAAAGAGAGAGAGGGAAAGAAAGAAAAAAGTTCAACTTGATGAAAGTAAAATGTGCAAACTTAACAGTTTCTGGATTATCATTTAATTACAGCCATCAATCACCTCACATCTGCCTTCTCCTAATACTTAAGAAATTCAAGATGAAGCCATGCAATCCAACCAACAGAGAAAATAGCCCATTAGGAATCCTACAGATGGCAAACAATATTTAAGAAATTACCCTGTAAGAGATCTTAGGAAATTACCTAAAAGCAGGATAGTAGAATCCATCTTTCAACAAATACTAGGAAACCCCAAGAGTAAAACTATCCTTTTAATTAATAAGATAAACACTTATTGCCTCTTCTTCTATATCATTTTAGACATTTTTCAGTAAGTAATAATTTTCAAAGAGCTTTGCTTTCCAAATCATTTTATTTCAATCTGTATTTTTACTCATGTGTGAAACTGGCCTGCAGTTAGTCATTTTATAAACGTGATTTTACATTCTTTTAAAATGAGACCCATTTGAAGTTGAGCTTTTAGAAATACATTTGCTCCATTAATTGGTGCTGGGGGATGTCAGCAAATGTCTTTAGGGACAACTGTTATTTTATTTTTAGGGTTTAAAATGTTTTAATTTCTTCTGATTGAGGGGTTCGTATTGACTGTCCTTAAATTCAGTAGTGAAGAAATTAAAAGGCTTTAGGCTTTTTAAGCTCCAGTGTGTTCAGAAAAGTGTTTCAACCATGGTAATCCCCTTGTCGTGCTGCATTTATCTCCCACCGGATACCCAAATGCTTCCCTCTTCTTCTCAGGCAGATAATTGCAAAGAGGTTGGAACCAGAGAAATGAGTTGAGCTGGTGCTGAGCAGTGGATATAAAAAGAGGTGTCATTCTAGTGGAAATAAATAGACTCTGAGACTGTAATCTCTGCTCTTATTTATTTTTGAAACCATAAATGCCCAGGGGAAAGCTTATTGTTTATTTAGCTACAGAAATCTATGTCTGCAGTCATGTATGGTTTTTAACTTGTTTTTATTTCCATAGGTTCCACTGTAGCAATCTTCGGTCTTGTACCACGTTGGTCTTCTCTCTAAATACGGGTTTCATCCCAAAGGTGTTGTTGGCCACAGCCTTCAAGATTCTTTGTGTTTTCAAAATAACAATATGCTCATTACCTGTTTTTTCCAACAGAGTTCATCTGGTGATTTAATGATCAGAAACATTCAGTTAAAACACAGTGGAAAATATGTGTGCATGGTACAAACAGGAGTGGATAGTGTTTCATCTGCTGCTGACCTCATAGTAAGAGGTAAACATTAATGCCTCAGTGTGATTTATAATTCCACATCTTAACTGAGCAATCCTTACAGGAGGAAAAATTATGATGAGATAGTATATGAGCCTGTGAGTTATAATATTGATTTGATCCCCCCTCAATAGACCAGAGGATGTGACAATAAGGATGGGTGCTAATTCAAAGAAGTAAAAATCTCGTCTCCTCTTCAAATAGCTCTTACTGTAATAAGCATTCCACAGCTTCTGCCAAGCTGATGTGTTTTTGAGCATGTCATTAATTCAGTGATAGTGTTTAATAGGAAAGAGAATAGTGATTGTGTGTGTGTCTGTGTGTGACTACTTCTAAAAGAATCAGGATCATCCACAATGCCTGAGAAAATATGCCAATCTGAGCTACTGTCCAAGGTACTGATTTGCTTCTGGGCTGAAAAATGACCAGAGTGCATGTTAGAATAATACAGCTCTAGATAACAAACTGGGAACTACAGAGCTGTACCAAGAGATTAAAGGAAAAGGCATCAAAAAAGTAAAGGATGCTGAATCTGGAAAGGTGCAGGAATCCTGCTGAACAAAGGCATCAAAAAGCGGTGTCATTTGCAATCGTGGACTATTATGATTTTGGAGTTACTGATACTTGTCCAGATTTAAGTTTTAACAACAGAAATGTGGAGGGGAAAAAGTGGCAGTTTTATTGCAGGGTAAATGGGCTTTTTCCCTAAGTGCTTTTGAAATTGGGATCATTTGGAAGTATTAAAGTGGTCACGTGACATGTTCTTCACTTTGGTAGAAGAGGATGACATTTATGGAATTGCTGCCCACTGTTTGCATTATTGCCTACCTTAGGTTCACCTGGACCACCAGAAAATGTGAAGGTAGATGAAATTACAGATACGACAGCCCAACTCTCTTGGAAAGAAGGTACAGACAACCATAGCCCAGTTATATCCTATTCTGTCCAGGCGAGGACACCTTTCTCCGTGGGTTGGCAAACTGCCACAACAGGTAACGGAAGAGAGACAAATACCGTTGGTACATATAAATGGATTTCAAGTCAATGCTAAGACGTGCAGACTCTTACCTCTCTGAAATATTCCTTTGTAGTGCCTGAGGTCATTGATGGGAAAACACACACAGCTACTGTAGTCGAGTTAAATCCGTGGGTGGAATATGAATTTCGGGTTGTAGCCAGTAACAAAATCGGAGGTGGAGAACCCAGTTTACCCTCAGAAAAAGTAAGAACTGAAGAGGCAGGTTAGTGTTTTTGTTTTCTGAGTAATGGGTTAATAGGTTTGCCCTGGGTGTGTATTTCCATTTCCCTTGGCTTGGTCTCCAGGCCAGCAGGGGATCAGCCTCAATAATCCATTGTTGCAATTATCTGACCTATCTAATGGCAGGACTGGCCATATGGTATTTGTCAAAAGACACACGTTTAAGTGGCTCTGATGTAGTGTGACTTTTCTAAGAGTTCAGTCCATCGTCAGCATTCATTAGTGCATGTAGAGTGAATATGTTTTTGTCACTTAAGGTTATAATTACTATCTGACATAGACACCCTGTTAACAGGGGAAGTGCTGTTTTCATTTATAACAAGCATTGACAAATTGGTAGGATAATGACATTTGGGAGTTCTGCTGCTAGGAAATCTCGTCTGCCATCAAGCTCAGTGAGTGAGCTTAAGCGATTGAAAAATAGGTATATTTTGGCTCCGCAAGTATTAAATTAAGAGAGAATCATTGTTAAATTTTCCATGTGGGGCAACAGTTAATGTTAACCATAAGACTATTTTCATAATTCTAAAAATATCCTAACATTAAAACTGAAAATTAGAAAGTGTACATACTATTACATTATTCAGGCATCTGAGAGAATCTAAAGACTTTTCAGAATCTATAACGTTAATTAATATTACTAAAATGATGTTTGAAATATAGCTAGCGTATCATTTTAGGAGCTAGGCTGAGATAAGAGTCATGGAATATGTTTCAATAATTTTAATGATGCTATTTTACTCAACAATGCATATAATATTTATCCCAGGTATTATGAGAAATCAAGGAACTGTGTCTATCTTGGTGCTCTGTTCATTTATTCACACAACATATATTTTTGGAGTATCTACTGTGTGCTAAGCACTTTCTAGATATGGTGGATACAGACAAAGAGCTGCCTTCAGGGAACTTATATTTTAGTTGTGTCATGCGACTTACTAAGCGTAAAGTTCTCAGCGTAAGTGAGCAATCTGATGCCTGTGTGAGGATTAGAAAGAATATCTCATAACAGGATTAGAGAATTTGAGTCTGGGTCATTTTTACGTAAAACCAGTGTCGTTCTGAGAATTGTATCTCCACTTGGAATAGTCACAAGTTAAATGCTCGTGCTGGGTTGATTTCCCGTCATCCCTGGTGAATCACTTTTCCTCGTTTTATTAATCTTTGTACTGAGTCATTTTTTTCTTACTGTTTGAGAGATTTTGAATCTTTGATAATTTCTTGCAAATATAAATTATTTGATGATTTCCCCAATATATGCACACACAAACACACACATATACATATAATGTGCCAATGCTCAAATTATTTCAAATATTAAAAATAAGCAACATTGAGTCTTCTTTCAGATTAATATGCCAAATGCAGATAGGGTTTCATTTCTATCTCTCTGACCTACACAGTTCCAGAAGTGCCTCCTTCAGAAGTCAGTGGAGGAGGTGGAAGCCGGTCTGAACTGGTGATAACCTGGGATGTAAGTGTCTGGGCAGCAGCTTTCCCCTCAGGGTGATGCTATTCCCACATCTTTATGGTCTCCTGGGTGGGGCTGGTGGTGGTAGTAGTACTAAGAGCTAATATTTTTGAATGCTCACTCTGTGCCAATCACTGTTCCTAGCATTTTTGCATATTTTTTTCGTTTACTCCTTGCAACATTTTATAGAAAAACACTAAGGCATAGGGGTATTAAACAATTAGCCCAAGGTCATCTGGCTGGTAAGCATAGGAGTGAGAGTCAAGTCCTGGCTGTTTACAGTCAAGCTGCCCTCAGGGCTTTACCTGCAGCTGCATACCCACTGATGACATCACTTATTCCAGCAAGTACTTGCTTCCTGGCCATTCTTTCAGCTCTTGTTTTATGTCATAATTAGGAAAAATTTTAATTAACACATTTAAAGTCAGAAGGCGCTAGAATTATCTATTATTTGAAGATGTTGATGAAAAAATAAAAAGTCAAGAGATCTGATGGGGTGTCAATAGGAATTTTTGACATGATCCAAATACAGCTTTGAGTTTAATGTTGTTTTTACTTCCTTTTTGTTTCTTTTAGTTTTATTCCTTTGCACTTAATTATCATATCAATGTGTAATTTCTTTCCATAAAGTCAACATTAGGGATTAGGTGATTTTTATTTGACTTAAGAGATGAGGTATATTCAACTTGAAAGTATATCGTATTATTCAAAACTCAGATTGGGGCTACGAGATGCTGAAAAGTCGGAATAATTTCGGAAAATTCCAGTTCATTGTGTGGATGGCTATGAAAGAGTGGCATGTGTCTATTTAAAAGTAGCTGACTGTCCCACTGACCTTTTTCTCCTTTTTTTAGCCGACTGCTTAATATGATGTAGATTATTATTTGATGGCTTTTATAAAAGATTAAGGATTTTAGCTCCATTTATTTTTGCCTTACTTTTATGTGTAAAGGTGATTTACTAAGTCTTTCCTTTGTAGCCAGTCCCTGAAGAACTGCAGAATGGTGAAGGTTTTGGGTATGTTGTCGCTTTCCGCCCTCTTGGAGTTACCAACTGGATCCAGACAGTGGTCACATCTCCTGATACCCCAAGATATGTCTTTAGAAATGAAAGCATCATGCCATTTTCACTGTATGAAGTTAAAGTTGGTGTTTATAATAACAAAGGTGAAGGACCATTTAGCCCAGTGACAACAGTGTTCTCTGCAGAAGAAGGTATGGAAAACATTATGATTATGTATCAGTTCCAATTAATAAACCAATGTGTTGCGAAGACTGATTTGGAAGGTCTTTGTGACTTCAGATATATTTCTTCTAAAGAACAATGATTGAAGTTGTAGTTGGATTCCCAGTCCTGGTAATAAAGATCAACCATGCCTACTTGAAGTATGAGACTCAAGGATAGTTAGAGGGTGTAGCAAGTGGTTAAAAATCTTTTTATGAGGAACACATCCTAAGTTATAGCTTGTGAAGCCAGGAATAGCATAGCCTTCTATAGCTATCTTCTTCTTGGGGTAAGAATAAGATCTTCTCCTGGAGGTGCCCTAGTCTCAAGTTTTAGAATGGTCTTATGGCCTGAGAAAAGGATATTAGCAAGGTGGAGAAGGAGAACCAGAAGTATGACATTCCAGAGGTGTGGCATGTGCAGATTTGAAGGATATGTTCCACCAGTTGTAGATTCGGACATACTCCACTCTGGATTCATTCCATTGCTCTGCCTTTCTTTTTTCCCTGCCCTAGATATCGCACCTCTTTAGAAAACAATAATAATAATAATGTTAGGAGCATCATATGAAATTGCCGTTTTATAGGTTGAAAGCAGGTAATTATTGGCTTCTTATATAGTTCCTCCTAATAAGAATGACAGGAGCCAACACGTGCTAAATGCTTGTTAGCTGCCAGACATTACCTAATTTGAATTTTCTAAGGAGGAATGACATGTAGGTAATATTATTATTCCCCATTTACACATGAGAGAATGGAAGTTTGATGAAAGAAATTAATAAACTTGCCAAAATCCATACACCCATGCTGAGCTAGTATTTTAACCCAGGGCCTTTGCCCTTAACCATTCTGAGTTCGTGAAATGTGGCTTCACACCGTCTCCTCTACCCCCAGACCTTGCAGTAAATTGCAGAAGGTGGCCCACAGTTGTCATTCCTAAAAATAATAAATAGACTCCATCTTTCTTGGTACCCTCATCTCCTATTCTTGTCCTCTATTTTTTCACTGAGTTCTGAGAAAAAACCAAACAGGTATTATAAAAGACTTTGCAAAAGAAAGAGCTTTTAATATTCCTAGCCAGACTCCATTTCCAAGATACCAAGGCTTTTCAGTACAAGGGCAAGTCAGTGGTCTGGGGAATGATGGCAATTAACTAGGGAGTTTTTGGGCACTGTCTACCGCTCTGCATCTTGGACCGGGAGAGCTGGCCTTTGGGAGGGAGGGACAGCCACAGCCTTTTACCCTCCTTATCTCCTACACTTTCCTTCTCTTGTTTCCATTTCTGTCACCGCTAATGAGTTAATTAAAGATCCTTCTGTTCCAAACATCAGAATGGATTCACCTCGTCTATGAAGAAGGCAAAGGATTTATTGGAAATATTCTAGGACCTCCCTTTGAATCCAAGGGAGGGTTAAACAGCAAACCTCATGAAGAGCCTCAATCAGAGAAGCTCTGGGGCCTTAGAAACTGGTCTACCTCTCTAGGGCACCAGGGCTGGGTAGACTGGCCTCAAGTACTCCTCGTCTTTCCAAACCAAGTTTCAGATTTTCAGGAGAGAAAATCTAAGAGGTCTATCCTTGGACTGAGACTCTATCTCAGTATCAGTGAGCCATGGCCATGAGCAGGGTCACTGAACACAGACATGGATACTGGGGGAGGGGGTGTCCCAGCTCAGCACTACGCCCTGAGAAGGGAGAGTCACTGTGAGTCCCATAAAGCCCCAAGAGCTGTCTGTTACAAAGGGACCTTTTCACTGTGTAATAAGCTTTGTGCATGTCTGTCTGCTCCTTTAAAAGAGTAGACCCCTGAAAGTTGCTCTGTCTCATTTAAGTGTGCTCCTCTTAATGGGCCTGAGCTGGAAAAGGCACTCATAAATGCTTATTGAATAAATGAACTCTGTAGAACTTGACTTTGTTTGGCAAGAAAAATGAATAAATAGCATTTGTGAGCATAGGAGTTCCCAAACAGGAGCTGTGGGATGAAGAGGAGAGAAATAATGAAAAGGCAGAGAGAACAAAGGGAAAGAAAGGAATAAAAGTAAAATGCCAAGAAGAAGTGCAAGGGAATAAAGGACAGTTTGCTGTGGCTGTTTAGCAAGGAAAAGCGTGTGGATGCCATCTATTCCTAAGAAATGGAAACTGACCAAAACATGCTTCATGTTTTCAAGTATTTTTATAGAATATTTTATAATATTTTCAAATACATTAAAGTGCTTTTTTAAAATAAGAACTTCAATAGGTTTTTTAATTAACTACCAAAATGATAATTGTATTTCACTTTCTGTTTCCAAACAGAGCCTACAGTAGCTCCATCTCAGGTTTCTGCAAATAGCCTGTCTTCCTCAGAAATTGAAGTGTCATGGAACGCCGTTCCTTGGAAATTGAGCAATGGACATTTACTCGGCTATGAGGTAATTTCTTGTAAAATTAATTAGTTATTAAATAGCTCATGTATGTATGTTTCCATGGTACTTGGTCTCCTTTCCTTTAAATTCATTTTAACAGTGACATCTTAGCTCAAGTGTGACTTTTGTTGAAATTTCACCAGCTCCTTGTCCCATGTGATTATCAATGGATATTGAATTTAATGCCACAAGTTGAATGAAAATAACTTTAGTTGGTGTAGAAAAGAAAAAATAATAATCTGAAAGGAAATCATGTGTCTTGTGGGCCAAATCTTTTAGATGGATTGACTAAAAAATAAGAGTGAGATTGAACTGCAGTATTTAAGTTACTAGGATATTTATGCCAATAGGAAATTGCTTTCCTCCAACCCCTTTTGGTACTTTCTTGGTGGCCTTGTTACGTTATGTAATTCCCTTCTAGGTTCTAGAGAAGACAACTTTCTGTAATATAATTCTTGCCTTCAAAGAACTCTCTGGTAAAATCAGGTGAAAGATCTGAAACAGAGGATAACATCAGACTAAATGTAATGAAGGTCAGAACAGGTCAAACAGAAAATGTTTGAATGGTTAAGAAGGATGAGCGTTCTTGAGAGGTTTCATAAGGGTAGTAAGGCTTAACAAGACTTTAAAGGAAAAGTAAGTAAAAGTGGCAAACACTCCAGAGTGAGCATGGCACCTTGGAGGAGCAGAAGGAGTAGAGGCCCACCTGCAGAAGAAGGTTCCTTAGGAGGGGTGACTGCAGAAAGGTCCAGAAGGGCCAGGTCTCAGACCGCTTTGAATGTTAAAAAAGACCCATTCCGACTGGGCCCCATATTTAGTAGGGAGCAGTTAGTGAGGACTGGGAGCAGTTAAGCTTAGAACTGCAAGATAAAAAGTAAGTCGTAAGAAGATTCTCTGACAATGATTTTGTAGTAGTCATAGTTGTGATTTCATCCCCAACCACAGCTATCTTTTTCGGCACCTTTTTCTCTCGTGCTTATTACTTCTGATTCAGCGGTAGACTTATACGGACATGTTTGCAAAACAGGGCCATGGACCCCTCTACTTCCCAGCATAATCTCAGGTGCAGCAGCGTGGCCACTTGATCAAAGGCATCTGACCCATGGACAGTTAAGCTGAGCTAGTCAGGTTCTTTGATATACTGAAGTAAACCATAAAGAGATTATAATTCGTGAGTATAATGCAGTGATATGTCACATTTAGGACTCAGTTCAGACTTCTCAAGCTAAGGCCTTGGGCAAGCAGGACAAAGCTGGTCTGCAGAGATGAGATGGAGCAGACATATTCCCATGCAACCCTAAAGAATGGAGGCGACAACGACCCATGGAGCCTTAAAGAGAACAAAATAGAATAGTTCTTTGACAGCTGTCCAGTTTTCTAGTGGCCTTGCTGTATTCTTTCTCAGATTGTCACCTTGCCCTCCTTTTCAGTAAACTCTCTTTATATTTGAACTTGAGAGAGTTTCTGTTCCTTGTAACCAAACAAGCATTTTCGTGAATAAATATTAATGATAAAGTAGAGAAAGGATAAACTAGAGTGGTGATGCATGTGCCATGGACCACCTGCATCAGAATTACCAGAACCCTCCCTGGACCCTCTGAACCCAAATATCTAGGAGTGGGTCTTATTAATGTACATTTTCAGTAAATACCCGTATAGAAACATCTTCCTGCACACTTAAATATAGGAAACACTGGTTTTGACACACAGAGACTTGATCAGAGCTAGAGCTGTCAAGATTTAAGGAAAGAAAGTAGGATTGAAGAAGTAAAACACCACAGAAATGCAGCAGAGCAACTTATCAGCATCTCAAAAGAACCCAAGATTTGGATGGAAAATTCTCTTAATTCCATGGCAGTAAATGTAAGCAATGAAAGACAGACAGTGGGCAACCAATAGTAGCTCCCCAGTGGTTAGAGAAATGGCATTGACTAGAAGGGTAAGTGGGACGGGGAGCAGAGATTAAAGAAGCATAGCTCTGAGGTCAAATCTGTGCCAGATCTCAAGTCTGCCACTCACTGTGTGTCCTGGAAAAGTTACATAAACTTTATGAGCCCCCTTTCCTCCCCTGCAGAATGGGGACAGTAATAGGCCTAACGTCATTAGGATTTTGAGAGGATTGAATGAGATTAGATACTTAATGTGCTTCTCACAGTTTCTGGCTCCTAATAAGCAATCACTAAGTGCGAGCCTTTATAGTTTCCTGCCCAGTAAATATTCTCAAGCAATTCCCCAGCTCTAAGCCCCTTTGCCTCAAGAGAGTTTGTGACAGGTATCAAGAGGAGTTATCTGCAAGATCCTTTCCTTCCCAGCTTTGTTTCCAAAGCCCAAGCCATTAAGGAGATGGTTCCATGTATTCTGGAGGGTGAACGGAGAAAAAACGTCACTGAGAAAAAAATACAGGAGAAAAGATGGCCTTGGAGGAAATAAAGGTCTGAGGCTTACAAAAGCTCTTGGGGCCCATAGCTTTCTAGCTGGCAGTGCCCAGGTTGGTGGCAAGACCACAGAAGAGAACAGGTGTGTTTCCCACACTCAGCGATGATTTCCCATTCCCCAAGCATAGCCCAGAAATGCTTGGACTAAAGAAATCAAATCAGTGTAATAATAGTAAGCCATCTTGGCAAGGCTTTGGGAAGGGAGCCCCAGGAGTGACTGAGGTTGAATTTTGCATTAGCTGAACAGGATATGGAATTCAATATTAAATCAAATTTACTTAAAGAAAATAAATGAACACATTTTGCATTCCTCAGACAGTAGACGGAGAGGCACATCCCCAGTAATAACTTTCCTCTTTACCAACCACATGACAGGATCATAATTCTTGACCTCTTGTAGCTTGTGAAATAGTTAAGAGAAATAAACAGGAGAATATATATAAATGGCTTTGTGGGCTTCCAAGCACCACAGGAATGTTAGCAGTCGCTGGCAAATGTTTGACAGCATGGGAGCACGTAGATGTTGATTTTGTAATATATAAATCTAAGCTGATAAGGAGTCATCCAGATAAGGCTGTTCCATCAGAAAGTGGAATTACGCCACTATTGGCCATGTCAGGAAAGAGAGGTTGATTGAATGAGAGAAAACCAAAGAATCCAAGTAGAGGCAGCAGAGTGCCTCGTTAAGTCCACACCATTTTAGAATTAGACAAACGTGCATTCAGATCCTCTAGGATAGAAGATAAGCTTCACAGGGGACAGGGAACCCTGCCCGTTTGTTCACTGATGTGTGCCAAGTGCCCAGAGTCCTATCTGGCACCCCAGAGGCCTGCAAAAATATGTGTTGATTGAATAAATGCAATTTTGGCTCCACTGTCTTACTGATGTGTGGCCTTGGGCAAGTTACTGAAGCTCTCCAAGGTTCAGTTACAATGAAGATAACAGTAAATAGCTCACAGCATCTTTAGAGAATTAAATGAGATAAAGCAGCCATTGTCAAAATGGTCCAAAGAGACTTTTAGGGCTTCCACTTTTCTGTGTTTTGAATATTGGGCATTGGGATAAGATTTCACTGGAAGGAAAAATTTTAAAACCAGTGGAGTAGTGTAGAAACACTTAGGACAATCCAAGTGTGTAACTCAATGGCTATTGTTTCTGTTGCTGCTGGTGTTGCCATTAGGGTGCGAGGCAAAAAGATGAGGGGACAATTAGCAAATGGGACTTTTGTTGAAATTGATTATAGGTTGGAATGCATTGCATCTTGCCTATCTGTGTAAAGAGTAGCAAACCTGGGGCCAGCCCGGTGGCACAGCAGTTAAATGCACACATTCCGCTTCTCAGCGGCCCGGGGTTTGCTGGTTTGGATTCCAGGTGCGGACATGGCACTGCTTGGCACGCCATGCTGTGGTAGCCATCCCACATATAACGTAGAGGAAGATGGGCACGGATGTTAGCTCAGGGCCAGGCTTCCTCAGCAAAAAGAGGAGGACTGGCAGTAGTTAGCTCAGGGCTAATCTTCCTCGGGAAAAAAAAAAAAAAAGAGTAGCAAACCTACCATCCAGATGGAACACGAATACAGTATTGAAAGGAAACAACTAGTGAAAATTTCTTTCCTGATTGCTTGGTAATATGAAGAGAAAGAAAACAAGCTAAGAGAAAGATGTCCTAATTGGGGAAATTTTAAGAAATAATTTATATAATCATACCAAGATGAAAATATGTATTTTCATAGTTTCAGTCATAATTTAAACACTAACCTGGAAAAATAAATGACTTAGCAGAGTATTCAATTACCAGTCATATGGCTAACTTTCTGGGTTGCAATTTTCCCAGTATGGCTTGAAAATTGTTAATAGCTCCTGCTTTCCTCTCATCTCAGTAAGGGTTGATCATGTGCCATGTGGCATGCTGAGCACCCATCATCATTAGCATCTAGACTAATTTTCTTTCTGATTTGACCAAGTAGCAGTTGAGGAGCTCATTTCCCTGGGCTCCAATTTATTTCATCTGCTAAGCCGGGCTCAGATCTTTTCTTGTACCCTTTGGATAGGAACAAGAGATGCAGACATGATAAGAGGTTGCAGAAGCCTTTAAGTTCATGGGCAGTGGGTGCCTGAGGAACAACGGCTCCCAAGTTCTAGCATGGTATATACAATCAATTTCTTTAAAGTAATTTTGTGTCTTAAAAGAATAAAACTTGGAGATTGACCTTGATAAGTGATTGAAACAAAAGTCTGTTCTTGTGAAATAATACAGAGTAGCATGTTTTTGAGGAATTTAGTAGATTTTTTTTACATTTTTGGCAGAAGAATGTAACTAAAAATGTGTGCAGAATACCCAACTAAAACTTCGCAGATATCTTCTTCTAGCCTCCTGTTCTAAACAGCTGTACAGAATGTGTTTAGTTTCTAACATTTTAATTAAAATGGAAAAAGATGTCAAATATTTGAGTACTTTTTTGAGAATCTGAAAATTCTTCCTGGAACAACAGACGTATACACTGAGTCTGATTCCCTACTGTCAGGCGAAGGATTAACTTCACTCTATAATGAGTCGCATGTACCGGGAAAATTGGGTAGAAACAAGTCAAACACATTTAAATAAATAGAGAGCAGGCAAAAATGAATTTGAGTGAATAAAATGCAGACTTTTGGAATTGGTGGAAGGTTTTGGTATGCTGGAGAGAGCAGTAACTGTGTATGTGAGGTTTCCCCAAATGGAGCTGAGTTCCTGATTAGGCAAACATAGTCCCTGCCAAACTGTGGCTCAGCACTGAGGGATCCGGGGGGTAAATACCTCAGCCTTTCTCCTTCCACCCTCCCATCTCCTGCCTCCTATTGACCAAATTCAGTGAGAAGCCAGAGGGCAAGGGAGCCTGCCATGTAGTTCATATGGGTCAGCACTCCCAAGACTGAAAGCTGAGTAAAGAAGAGTTAAAGATAGATCTGGATTTGTTTCAAAAACACCACTGAATGCAGTTTGGCCCGCCCCATCCTTATTGAAATGTGTTTGGTCTAGCAGCTAAGTTGAAATATTTGTCTCTCTAAAAATCTATACGTACAAACAGAATTATTTTAGTCTATTAAAATCGCATTTCTGGCTTAATACCTGTACTTTAATGGCTAAGAAAGGTGCCATTTTTCAATATATTAATTTTATAAGCTGCATTTCATTTTAAGTTTCAAGTTTAAATTAAGTGAAATCTCTGATGCAGTAATATTAAGGACTCCTCACAGCGGGGACATTACTTTTTGGAATAACCAAATTACTTGTAGAAATAGAGTTAGCATTTTAAATCCTGACATTACTCAAGTTGGTTTTTGTTTACTTACCCAGATAAAAATATTTCTGCTTGTGAAATGCTTTTATGGTTCTAAAGAAAAAATTATCTTATCTCATCAAGAAATTGGAGTTATGGTGTTTCATAGACACAGAATATCAGGACTTAAGTACCTATCTTGGTGAATAAAAGGGAAAAAAATTTCTTCCTCTCTATACACAGAACACTTCTGACACCAAATATGTAGGGTTTTTTCTCCACACCACCCAATTCTCCAACACCTGCTGGGTATCCTACACTTCAGTTCAATTCTGACACTGTCTATCTGGAGTTAGCTGAAGTTAAGGGCCCAGTCCCACGAGAAACACCCCCCTCCCCGATACACACACACACACACACACACACACACACACACACACACACGCACTTCAGATGCCAGTCACAAGTCCTGGCCTCCCATACTCCTGATCAACTGGTTATAAATCAGTGGTTCCCACCACCCCCTCCTCGGATTTAACAACTTGCTAGAATGGCTCACAGAACTCAGAAAAGCGCTTTGCTTACTATTATCCATTTATTATAAAGCATACAGTTCAAGAATAGTCCAATAGAAGAGATGCACATGGCCAGTATACAGGAGGAGGCCCAGAGATTCCTTGCCCTTTCCAGGCAGTTTACCCTACCGGCACCTCTCTGTGTTCACCAGCCCAGAAGCTCTCCTAATCCCTTCAGTTATGGTTTCTTATGGAGGCTTCATCGCATAGGCATGTCGATTAAACATTGGCCCTTAGTTAACCTAACTAACTCACCCTCCAGCCCTTGTCAGGAGGTGGTGCTGAACGTTCCAACCCTCTAATCATAGGGTTGCTTCCCCTAGCCATCAGCCCCCATCCTGAAGCTATCCGGGAGCCTGCAGCCACCAGAAATCGTATTAGCATACAAAAAGACACTTCTTACTTCAAGAGATTCCAAAGGTTTTAGGAGCGGTGTGCCTGGAAACAGGAGGCAGAGACCAAATACAGTAGTCCCCCCTTATTAAGTGTTTCGCTTTCCAAGATTTCAGTTACTGGAGGTCAACTGGGGTCTGAAAATATTACATGGAAAATCCCAGAAATAAAAAATTCATAAATGTTAAATTGCACACAGTTCTGTGTAGCATGATGAAATCTCATGCTGTCCTACTTAGTCCCACCCAGGACGTGAATCATCCCTTTGTCCAGTGTATCCATGCTGTATAAGCTGCACCCCCATCAGTCACTTAGTAGCTGTCTTAGTTATCAGATCAATGATTGCGGTATGGCAGTGCTTGTGTTCAAGTCACACTTTTACTTAATAATGGCCCCAAAGCCCAAGAGTAGTGATGCTGACAAATAGGACCTGCCCAGGAGAAGCCATAACATGCTTTCTTTAAGTGAAAACGTGAAAGTTCTCCGGTTAATAAGAAAAATAGCCGTATTCTCTGGTTGCTAAGATCTACCATAACTTTTATTACAATATGTTGTTATAATTGTTCTATTTTATTATTAGTTATCATTGTTAATTTCTTACCATGCTTGATTTATAAATTAAACTTTCTCATAGGTATGTATGTATGGGAAAAACCATAGCATATATAGGGTTTGGTATTGTCCATGGTTAAGTTCGCACACTCCACTTTGGCAGCCCAGGATTCACTGGTTTGGATCCCAGGTGGAAACCTACACACTGCTTATCAAGCCATGCTGTGGCAGGCATCCCACATATAAAGTAGAGGAAGATGGGCACAGATGTTAGCTCAAAACCAATCTTCCTCAACAAAAAAAGAGGAGGATTGGCAGCAGACATTAGCTTGGAGCTAATCTTCCTCTAAAAACAACAAAAAAATCAGTCTTAATCACCCTCTCCTTTAGAGTGGATTTGCCTTTTAATTTTACCCCACTAAACTCTGAGTAAATTTACAGCGTGAAAATTCCTATATTTCTTCACTTCTGGAAAATTCTCAGACATTTTCTCTTTTTTGGTTGCCTTTTCCTTACTCTCTCCTTCTGGAAATCTGGTTGGAACATCATTTTATCCTCAGTGTCTTTTTGTTTTCAGATTTTTTATTTTTTTCCTTTCTCCCCAAAGCCCCCCAGTACATAGTTGTATATTCTTCATTGTGGGTCCTTCTAGTTGTGGCATGTGGGACACTGCCTCAGCGTGGTTTGATGAGCAGTGCCATGTCTACGCCCAGGATTCCAACCAACGAAACACTGGGCCCCCTGCAACGGAGCGCGTGAACTTAACCACTCGGCCACGGGGCCAGCCCCTGTCCTCAGTGTCTTTTAACTTCACTTTCATAATTTTTACTTCTTTCTCCATGTTCTGGATTTATTAATTCTCTCTTCTACTTTCTAGTCTTCAGAAGGTAGAAGGCTAATTCTATGACTGATTTTAGTTTTTAATATTGTATTTTTCAGGTGTAGGACTTCACCTTGATACTTTTCAGATTTGCCCAATCTTTTTTTCTTTATCTCCTATTATTGCGTTATAAATTTAGCCCCTTCTTTGGTAAATTTGGACATTTTAAACATGCTTATTTTAAGGTCCCTTTAGATCAGTGTATTGTAGCTAGTCTCCCACTGGTCGAGTCTGCTGACTGACTTTCTTGTTGGCGGGGTTCTTCATGTGCTTTGTACTATTTGCCTCTCTGCTCATCTTTTGTAGATGCTCCCTTCATGTTCTGTCAGTGTTATACTCTTCTGCACAATTATACTTCCAGAGTTTGTTCCTTTAGCCTGGACACTTTTCCTTTCTTCATCCCTGTATTGTGGTTTTGCCTATAAAATCCAGATTAGCATGGAGTTATATTCTGTTCTCAGGTGTGGAACATTTACCTTTAAACCCAAGCCACAAGAGAGAGGAAAAATGGGATCTTTGTCTTTATTTCATTCTTAAGAGACTTTTCTCTCTTTTTAAAAAAAAAAAATTATCCTTATTTAAATATTTTTGAGCTAAATTTTATAGAACAAAATTGATTATCTACTTATAGAAAATTGGGAATATTAATGTCACTGCTTTGTTTATGCTTTAGTTATATACATATTTATTCAATTTTTACGTAAAGCTATTTAAGAAGATTATAGAATCAATTCTAATATGTTCAAATCTGGCATAAATTTTCTTTATGTTTAAGTATTTCTAATACCTGTCAGCAACTGAGATCTAAAAATAAATCTCTCATTCTGATACATGGAGATTGGTTAAAGTACTTTGGTAACATACTGCTATCAAGAACCTTCAAGTACTTTCTATAAATGGGTTTATAAAAGATATTTCTTATGCAAATTGAAAATTATTTTTATTTATTCTTTAAATCAGTCTCCTAAGCAACAATTTCTTAGGCAACTTATATTGAGGTAATTTGACATAGAAAAAGAATGGCCCATGGATTAAAACCTAAGAAGAGATGAGCCTGCATAACAGGATGCTCCTGCTTGAGTTCCTTTACTCCTCCCTGCCTCGGCTTTCCCATGTGTTAAGTGAGGATTATTATAGCTCATAATTATGTGATTTTCCTCCTAATCTATGCTATATCCAAGGCCACAAGTTTTCAGGCTGTCTATAACATTTTATTATAATTATTGATTATGTGTCATTCTTAGTTAATAGTGAAATAATGCTTTCAAGGGCAGGGAAAGTGTCTTATCATTTTGGAGTCATCTAAACTTAGCAATACCTACAGTGTTTACAGTTGCTGAATTTAGAATGTATACGAGCTTTTAGTATCCATTAACAATTTACGTGGCTATATAAAATACAATTTGGCATGTTTTCTTTAATTAATGAATAAAACCTGTGTGGTTTTCTTTTACGATGGTAAGTGGAGCCAGTCAGATATTTGGGTTTTTTTTTTTTTTTTTTTTTTTGCTAAAATATCACCATCAAGTTTTAGTGTTAATTCAATGCTTTAAAGCTGTAGAAGCTATGGGTTCAATTTAGTCCAGATCATTTGGGTTCATCATTGGGTTCCTCCTTTTGAGGTTCTTATGAAAACCGTTAACTCTTTTCCAAGAAAAATGCACATACTCACATATATGAGCACAGCATTTTACGTGAATTTAAGGGAGCCTATATATAAATATAAATATATGTACACACACACACATATATACATATATATATAAATACTCTCCCACATATACACACACACACATACATGCACATATACAGGGAAAATGTTGATCTGGTGTGATATAATATTAGTGTGCTAATTTGTGATCATTATTGAAAAACCTGAGTTTTATACTTTGCTACTAAGTTTTTAAAGAAAGAATATTACAGTTGCTCATTTTTTTAAGAAAACAGTAATTTCTAGTGTATTTGTCTTAGAGGACTGAGACTGGTTACCCTACGCAGCCCATAAGCACATTTTGTTTGGCCCACACTTTGTCTTTAAGAAATGGAGCCAACTCTAAATTTGGGGTATTTCACGTTAAAATCAGGGTTTCTGCTTTCTTTAAAAAAACCAACAGACCTATAAACACTGGGTCCACCTTCCCCAAGTCAATCACGGCAAGAATACAAAAGCAAAAGTCAGACAAAAAGGGCACATATTATAAGAAAAACAGGAGGGCACATATGTCTTTACAAAAGTAAAAAATACGTACTCTGCTTTACAAATTATTTATGTTAAGTGTCCAGCCCCTTCTTTAAGTGGTCAAATGGTAATATCCAGTCTCACCACGAGGAATAGTTGTACTTTTCATGAACCATTTGTTTGGTTGTTTTGTTGCTATTGTTGGTCTGGTTTCTGTTTTTACTTTATGAATAATCCAGACTTTGTAGCAAAGCTTAGCAGACCTTTATAACATACATTGGAGGTAGTCAGGGAACAAGTATTTTTTTGTGGTATTTTTTCTACCTTTGCTTCTTTTTTTATCAAATATTCTCATTAACTTTTTATATTTTTATATTATGCATACAGATATATCTTTGCAAGAAGTCTCAGATCAATTTGCACAATTGACAGTAGTAAAATACAAATGAAGCATTTTAATATATACTTCTATTAACTATGTTGCCTGCCCTCCTTTTCTCTGTGGCAGCTCTGCATGCACAGGTGGGCTTTACTGACACTTGGCCACCACTGTAGGCCAATCCAGTGGCCAGCTGGCTTTTCGATGGTCTTTTCCCTGACAGTTTACTTTCTTCACAGAAGGAATCTCCACCATCCAAGGAAGCTTACGCATGGCTGCTAGCATTCTGGAGTTGAGCACAGCCTGGTTGATTAGGGTCTGAGAAGGGGGAGCAGCGCACTCTATTAGATATGCAGATTTGTCCTTCATTTTCCCATGTATAAGACTATGGTCTAATAGTATTTAGCACTTACTCTTTGAATTTATCTGGTTTATTTGTGTACTTGTTTATTATCTGTCTCCTCCTACAGTCTCTTTTCTTTCACCTCTGTGGCACAGAGCCTAATGCAGCACCTTGCACCATCGTTGGGCCTTAATAAATATTTGTTGAATAAATGATGAAATAAATAAATTGCAGTGCCAATTTTAATGAAGATCACTTAATGTACAGTCACGCATCACTTAATGGGGATACATCCTGAGAAATGCGTTGTCAGTTGATTTCATTGTTGTGTGAACATCATAGCGTGCACTTACGCAAATCTAGATGGTGTAGCCTGTTACACACCTAGGCCATATGGTATAGCTTATTGCTCCTAGGCTACAAACCTGTATAGCACGTTGCTGGACTGAAAACTGTAGGCAATTGTAACACAATGGTAAGTATTTGTGTATTTAAACATATCTAAACATAGAAAAGGTACAGTAAAAATGTGGCATAAAAGATAAAGAATGGTACCCCTGTCTAGGGCACTTAGCGTGAATGAAGCTTGCAGGACTGGAAGTTGCTCTGGTGAGTCATTGAGTGAGTGGGGAGTGAATGTGAAGGCCTGGGACATTACAAACGTTGCACACTTAGGCTACACTAAATTTATAAAAAGTATTTTTCTTCAATAATAAATTACCCTTAGCTTACCGTAACATTTTTACATTTTAAATTTTTTTAATTTTTTGGCTGTTCTGTAATGACACTAACAATGTGTGTCAAAACATACATTGTACAACTGTACAAAAATATTTTCTTTCTTTATATCTGTATTCTGTAAGCTTTGCCTATTTTTAAAATCTTTTGTTTTTCTTTTTACTTTTTAAACTTTTTTGTTAAAATCTAAGACACAAACACACACATTAGTATAGGCCTACACAGGGCCAGGATCGTTAATATCACTGTTTCCACCTCCACATCTTGGCCCACTGGAAGGTCTTCATGGGCAATGACATGCATAGAGCTGTCATCTCCTATGATAACAATGCCTTCTTCTGGAATACTTCTAAAGGACCTGAAGGTATGTTTACACCAGCATCACGACAGACATGTGCGTAAGGCATTGTGCTACAATGTAACAACAACTACAACGTCACTAGGTGATAGGAATTTTTCATCTCTGTTTATAATCTTATAGGACTACCACAGTATATGTGGTCTGTTGTGTATGCAATTCCTGGTTGAACCAGAACATCGTTATGCAGTGAATGACTATCTGTAAAGGATGCTATTTTGTCATCCCTTTACATCTTTTATGTCTTCTGTCCCCCAGGTGCGGTATTGGAATAATGGAGGAGAAGAGGAATTGTCAAGCAAAGTGAAAGTGGCAGGAAATGAGACATCAGCCAGACTTCGTGGTTTGAAAAGCAACCTGGCATATTACACTGCAGTCCGGGCTTATAACAGTGCTGGTGCAGGCCCTTTTAGCGACACAGTTAATGCAACCACAAAGAAAACTCGTACGTATATTCTGATTTTTGAATAGTAAGGAAATAATTTATGTTTAAAATGGTAGCCTTCTTTATCATTTGAAATGGACAACCCAAGTCAGTAAGCCCACTGAAAGACATAAAGCCAACTCCAAACCCTTGTAAATTCATAGCCACACATATTGTCTTCATGATACCCCACGTGAAAATGAATGTGCACCTTTTGAAAACTCTTAGTGTGATGGGTTTAGTCAAGTCTATCCACTTTGCTTTTAAAATTTAATCAACTTAATTGGTTTATTTTCATGTATTTTTAGCTTCCCAAAGCTTGAGGATTTCCGATAAGCATGAATAAGTTAAAGTTCACGTCAAAGAATTGGGAGCGATTTTTTTTCTTCTTTTCTTTCCTACGTTATTCAAAAAATGGCAATGTACAATAAAAGGTTACCATTAGAGAATATTGGTCCATGTGAATATATATTGAGTCTTTAAAAAATCTGACCAGAGACGTCAGCGTTGCCTTCAAAGCTGAGTCTTTGTTAGTTACGTATTCACAGGTAAATTTATAAGCACCAGTTGTAAGGTATACACTAACTTGGCTTTAAATTAGCTTACAAGAAAATCAGTGGTTTGCAATTTTGTAGTCTCCCACATGTATTTCAGTTAAACTGATAGCACAAGTATATGTTTAGTCATTGTATTGCTACTTTCTCACAAGGCAACCATTTGAATTGCCATTGTCATTGTCCTCATCACAGCTAATAGCGATTGGAATGTTCTATGCAAATTTTAATGTCCCACATTTAAACCTCATAACTACCACATGAGGTAGGTACCATGACTATTTCCATTTTAAAGATGAGGAAAATGGAGCATGAAGGGATTTAGAAACTTGAACACAATGACACATTACGCTTATTTGCAGAAAACTATTTTTCTTCTTAATTTATTTTCAAAATGTATTACTTCAGTAAAAATGTTTAACTGGATTTATATGGGAATGAG
Source organism: Equus przewalskii (assembly GCF_037783145.1). Taxonomy (NCBI): domain Eukaryota; kingdom Metazoa; phylum Chordata; class Mammalia; order Perissodactyla; family Equidae; genus Equus; species Equus przewalskii. Next base: position 17,752,149 of record NC_091845.1, read on the forward strand.
TTATTTTGCTGGATTGCAAATTTCATTAGTGCATTTCTATTTCCATATGTAATTCCCAAATTTTTATGAGAAGATACATTTGTTGACTAAAATTGCTAACACCAGTAAAATAAAATTGAATATCATTGGCTAACGTTGTGCATCAGTTAACCTATATATAAAACATAGTTCTCCTACTTTGGATTTTAATTAGGCAGTATTAGTTTGATCCAGGAAGTTCACATATTTATCTTAGCATTATCTATAGAAAAAGGTGTTTGGCTACCAACTTACTAGTATAATGAGATTGCAGAGCAAAACTTTAGCAACAAACCATTTTAATCCCTTTAGTAGCATACAAGCGACCAACTAATATGATAATTAAATATTATCCTTTACTAATTATTAAGAGAAACCTGACCCAACGTGTTATTCATAACACACGTGTAGTTGAAGTTAGACCAAGGAGCATGTCAGTTTGGAAATACTTAACTGAAAATATTCTGTATTTAGAACTTCTCACTAAATATGTTTGGTATTCCCAATAACAATTCTGAATTAGTAGGATTTAAATATACATCATTATTTATATATTCAAAGCACAGTATCCATCAAAAATTCTGATTGCAAAAATATATGCAAATAAGTTTATCTGGCTGTTTCCTCTGGCTTAATAATTGATGTGATTACTCACTAGGAAATTATGATTGTAAAAGACAGGGTGACATCATCATGGAATCAGTGAAGAAGTTAGTGAACTGGTAAGGCAGAAGGAAGAAACTGATTATGAATCAATAGGAATACCATTATAATGTACAATAAGTGAAATACAATTTAAAAAGTAGCAAAATCCCTTTGTAATTTAAAGATAGCATATAAATACCCAATCTAAAGTAGAAATTTGCAACAATAATGATGATGATTATGATTTTAATGACTAACACTGAGCAATTTTCAGTCACTGTTCTAAGTACATTTCACATGTTGATTCTTTTTTTTTTTGGATTGGCACCTGAGCTAACAACTGTTGCCAATCTTCTTTTATTTCTTCTTCTCCCCAAAGCCCCTCAATACATAGTTGTACATTCTAGTTGTGAGTGCCTCTGGGACGCCACCTCAGCATGGCTTGATGAGCGGTGCCATGTCCACACCCAGGTTCCAAACTAGTGAAACCACAGGCGACTGAAGCCGAGCGCACAAACTTAACCACTCGGTCATGGGGCTGGCCCCCACGTGTTGATTCTTAATTCTCACACCGACACTATGACGTGGAAGCTATTAGTAGTCTCACTTTAGAGAGGAGGATGTTGAGGAACATAGAGGTCAAGTAACTTTCCTACGGTTACAGGGCAAGCAGCAGGATAGGTGTGCAAATCCAGACATAGTCTTAACCACTGTGCTCTCCTCTCTTTCCACCATATAATTAGCCAGTTCATGTCTTACTTAACAGCAGTATTTATTGGGATTTTACTCCATGCTTAGGAACTGGGTAAGGTGATCAATGACAGACAGGACTCCTGTGCTCATGAGGCTGTGGTCTGCTGGGAATTCCAACAACTGCATAAAGCCCCTCTGAGAGTGATACACTCCTATTGCTGCAGTTCACCTGGAGTCTGTGTGTTGATCTGTAGGTGTTATTGGGGAAATGTTTCCTACATTGGGTGAGAAATTCATACAGTTAACTAAAATCCCTAATCATCCTAAGATTGAATATAAAAAAATGCATTCATTTTTAAATTTTATGTTAATTTTTCAAATGTACCAAAATACAAGTAAAACAAAATCTTTTGAAGCTATTTCTAATATTGTTACTGGCCGCACTTACTACTCATCCTAACCTTTGACGTGGGTTTAGCTTCAGATCCTATTTAAGAATTTCGGTAAAGCTTTTGTGATTATCATTATGAAGAGAATTGTCGTCATGCCTTGGGCTTGAAGAAGTAAAATGGCGTCTTGGATTACTTGCTTGCTATCTGTCTTCCCCTCTAGAGGGTAAACTTTGTGGAAGAAAGAGTCCTTCTGTGTCTTCTTCACCCAGCCCAGTGCCCAGCACGGCACCAGAAGCCACTTATTAAATGTTGAGTGGAAGGCTAAATGGATGAATGAAATCTAAAGAAGCAGGCCAGCCTGAAGTGCTATTATTAATCAAATGTATTTCCTCTTGACTGAGCATTGTGAATTCACAGCACTTGCCATAGTCCTTTACCATCTTGCTTAAAATGTAAAAGTTTGATGTACTCAAAATCATGGAATTCTGTATGCAAGGCTTTATATCGATACAAATCTTGGGTGATATTTTTGATTAACGTAAAATAATACAAGGATTCTCAAGCTAGGCACTGTAGCTTCCATTAAACACTTAATTTTTGATATCTAAATACTTGTGTTTTTGGAAAGCATTTCTAAATTAAACACTAATTAGCCTCTTTAAGTAATTTAAGATGGATTTCTGTTACTTGCAACCCAAAGAGAGCTAACTCTTAAGAACATCTTCTATCTAAAGGCACTGATGAAAAATTGCATATGACATATGAATGATGAAATTTGTTAGCTTCTAAAAGAAAACGTATTGAGAGTTTTATATCTGGAGATTGCAAGAAAGAGATCTTGCAAGGGATCTTGTAGGGAAAATATTCTGCTTTAGAAAACTGGAAAGTCAAGTGGTAATTCTGGCTTTCAGTATGGATGGATTTAGCACTCAAACGACATGCTCAAGAATCATCTAATAATGTCTCAAACTGAATATTTCTAAAACTAAGTTCTTGATTGCCCCATCCACCCCATTTAAAACCTGTCCCTTCTATGTTATTTCCCATCTTAGTAAATTCAATCCCATTATTTCAGTTGCTCAGACCCAAAATCATGGAGTCGCCCTCAACTGCTCTCTTTCTCTCATACCTGACAATGGATCCAGAATCTGACTTCTGTACAAATCTACCGCTTCTCATTGTATTCACTGCAGTCACCCTGGTACAAGCTGGTGCATCTCTCACATGGATCAAGGCAATGGCTCCTTACTGGTTGGCCCATTTTTACCCTCTCCTCCCTTAGACCAGAGTGATGCTGATGATGTCACTTCCCTGCTCAGGACTTTCCAGTCAGTTCCCATCCCACTCCAGATAAATGCCAAATCCTTAAAATGCCCAACAAGGCCTTGTACAATCCATCCTCCAAATCCTGCTCCAACTCATTTCCTACTATTTTCTGCCTCACTCATTCCACTTTCACTTCAGGGCCTCTACATTTGTCGTTTCCTCTGCCCGGAAAGCTCTTCCTCCAGATATCCACCTGGCATGCTCCCCCATCCCTTAGATCTTTGCTAAAATGTAATCTGAGGGCCACCTGACCACCATTTTAAAAGTGCGGTCCCTCATCTCCTGCCACTATCTCCTTCCCTGCTTTGCTCTTAGAGTCACCACACGTGCTGTAACGTGCACTTATTTATTGGATTGTTGTCTTTCCAGCCTACCTTTACTAGAGTGCAAACTCCTTTAGGGCAGAGATTTTTCCTGTCATGATCATTACTCTATCCCTAGAGCTCTAGCTCCAGTGTCTAAGTAATCATGCTTGGTGCCCTATAAGTATTTGTTGAACAAACAAGACTCTCTCCATCTCTTAACTCTGTTCCATGGTGGCATCGGTCTCACCAGGTTCCCTCTTCAGGGTAGAAATATTGTCATTTGCACCTCAAGTCCTATTTCTGTCGATTAAACATGCTGGGGAAAGTGGGCAGCTCCTTCTTGATTATTCCACTCAGTGCTAAGTAGCATGCTTCTTGGCTCATCCGGAACCAATTTTTGTGGCCGTTGGTGGAAAACCTTGATTGGCCTGACCTGAATCACATGCCTGGACCCTCCCCTGGAGCAAGGGGATCCTATTTCTCATGCCTTCCCTGATGATTATACATGCGTGTCCACTTGAGAAAATAATAATATTAAACAGTACAATCAGTTTTGCACTTGAGTTTTGCTTTTCCAAATGGGATGCTTATCCATGTAAGTTAAGCTGAAATCAATTGCCTGATTTTAAGGAAACCGCTTAAGTGTGTCCTCAGAAAATGAAAAGGAAATGTGAATAAGACAAAGAATATGAGTCAGAACATTTTAGAGGTTTTTGATGAAATGAATATTCCTGCCTCAGACACGTAATTTGGAAGTTCTAGAGTTTTCATGTGTAAAATTTAATTATATAATCATCCGCTCTAAGTTATGACTCAGAATACATATCAGTGCAAGGTTTCAAAAATTCTAGATGTGATTTGCCATCTTAATTTTTTGCCGTTTCTCTGGGCCTCCTCTACTGATATGTACCTAATATGTTTTCTTAAAAATTAACTTACTATTTTTACTTAAATAAACTTAAAGAAAATAGAAACGAACCTTCTATCTGAGTATGGAAAATGGGTACCATTGCCATAAATACATGTTAACCAAGTAATAAGTTAAACAGTAGCAATGGCAATAATAATAAATATAATGAAAAAATAAGCCACCCTCTATTTTAAATACTAACAACATACTCTTGCCTGTTCAGACATCTGAACCTGCTCCCTCTTTGGTTGTGATTTTAGCCTTAAGGGGTATAAAGACCTCCTAGCCATCAAATCCAGCTCTCTCTTCAAACTAATGGAAAGACTAAAAGGGCATTTCTCTCTAGGTGACTGAATGTTGTTTGTTGACTCTTATCTGTATCATATCCCACACATGTATGTGATCTACTCATGTTTGTGTGTGATATACCACAAATCCCACATACAGCAGTGGAATACACTGCTTATTAATGTGCATTCCTCACATTCAGGAGTTTTTTTCCTGTTCTATGGGCTTCAACAAAGTGATTCCTGATTTGTAAGCTCTGAAGCCAGATAACAATACAATATTGAACTTGGCCAGAAATCAATCAGGAAGTTTCAGCTAATATAGAATCAAGTAATTCCTCTGGCGAAATGTATAAATCTTATGAACTTCACTTTGTAGAAGCTTCGGCACTTTTTTGAAAATCTGTCCCACTTGCCTATGAATTCTCTAGAAAATTGTAAATGTTCTGCTTATAATTTGCAAATTCTAATATTTTTATTATCCAAAGAAAGAGAGATTTTGGTCAAGGAAGTTCCCAGTCATTTAAAAGAAAAAAAGACCTTCTTTCCTGACATTATAGATCAGACCCAAGGAAAGTCTTTTCTAAGTTTAAGTGAGTTAAGAACCAGATGTTTTTGTCCTGTTTTTAAAAATTGAGTCAGCATACTATGACAAGACATTAGTGTATTTATAATGATTTCAATGATTCCAAGACAAATATATCTCATTATTTGGGAGAAAGTGGCCTTTGGTGACTTGATTTCTGCACAATGTCACATTTTTAAGCAGTTTAATGGCAACTGCTGATGTTCAACTCAGGTGAAGGCCATGTGCAAGCATACATTAAAGTTTCTGGGGACAAGAGCCGCTTATTGTGCAAGTCATCTCGTTACCGTCAGGTAGTCAAGAAAATGTTAAGGAATCTACTGAGTTTCACATAATTAGTCACAGCAAGCATATGTTCTTAAAATTCCATATTTTGAAAGTAAATGCCAGCTTCACTATTCCCACTGTGGAGATAGCACCATTGAAAATTCTAGACAGTAATTTCTTTAACAGCCTCTACTTTTTATTATATAAAGGAAAACATATTCATTGTTAAAATTTTGGAAACAAGAAAATATAGAGAAGAAAAGAAAATCACCCTTAATCCTGTCACTCAGAGATACCATCATTAATATTGTTGGTCTTTCTTTCCAGACTCATGTTCTGTGGAATGATCTCTTAGACTATGGAGGTTATGCCATATATTTAGTTACCTAATATCAAAACTATTTCCCCACGTCATTAATAATTTTTCATAAATATGTTAGTGTATGTATAATATTCCATTGTCATAATGTACCACGATTTATTTAGCCATTTTCCTCTTGGCAGAAATATCTTATATTCCCATCTTCATCCAGTCAACAACCTTGTAGTAATCACCTGTTTGCGAGCAAGTGCCTGCAAACACAGTAAAATTTCTAAAGCTGATATTGAAGAGTCTGATAATCATATACACAAAGGATATCATAACAGGTGCTTAAAGAATAATAATAAAAGCTTTTGCCATATAGACAGAATGTTTCTAGAGGATCTAAGTATAAATCACAGGTACCTGAGAAATCCCTAAAGATCCGTAAATTGCCCTTTCATCTGCCTTCGCTGCCTGCACCCTTCCTTCTTCATATTCCTTCCTTCAGTATATACAACCTCAAGCCTTTAGAGAAATGACAAGATAATTTACTCCATCAAGATGGATTACTTATCTAAATATGTCAATAAAATATCCTCAAAATATACAAAAACTACCCCAAACTACTCTTTATTTAAAAAGAGGAATGATAGGGGCCGGCCCGGTGGCGCAGCGGTGAAGTTCGCATGTGCCACTTCGGCCCTGGGTTGGCTGATTCAGATCCCGGGTGCGGACATGGCACCGCTTGGCAACTACGCTGTGGAAGGCGTCCCACATGTAAAGGACAGGAAGATGGGCATGGATGTTAGCCCAGGGCCAGTCTTCCTCAACAAAAAGAGGAATGATAAAAGTCAAATGCCTTCAGTGACCAAGCAGGTTTACATAAGCAGGGAGGGGGGGGGCGGGGGGGGGGGCGGGGATGGGTGCAGCAAACCCTTCTTAGCTCTCTCTGTCTGTCTGTTTAGCAGCAATGTTTCTGATCTTCTGGTTTGTACAAAAGACCAGAAATCAAGAACTTAAATGAAAGCACCCAAGTTTTAAATGTTGGCAACGAAGCAAAATTAAAATACAGTGTTTGGGTTTAGACAAAAAACGTATGCAAGCTGAATTTGGCTGATGCTTTCAGGTTGCAACCTCTGATTTGAAGCTTGACGGTAATAACAGTTTCACTGTCCTGTGTTTTTTAATCTAACAACAGCTCTGCCAGCTGTTCTCCTTCTTTTACAGTTGAGATATTATGGTTTCTGTTAGGTTAAGAGAGTGAATTCAGGACATGTGACTCGTAGATGGCCACATCGCTTCCAGGCCTTTGTCTTAAGTATATGAGGTAGATCTTATCTGTGGTGTTGCAAGATTACTCTCTGTTGGCACACACAGGGAGGTAGCCTTTTCTAGAGATTGTGGAGGGAGGGGGTTAAAACTTGAGGTTTGACCCTAGTACGGTGGAAAAGAAAGACATTTCTGGCTTAATACAGGTAACTAAATGTCAGGGAGGATGGAAACCAAACGTGGGGATGAAGATTCACTGAAAAGAAGATTGCAGCATACAATAACAGACTTGACTTTATTCGTAGCTTACCCAGTGTTGTGCAGTCACCAGTCCTTCACTGATCCTTGCATGATTTTAGCCACATATTCCGACACCTGTATTATTATTTTCCTAATAGACTTACTTTAATAAATATATTTCTTTTAAAGGCAACTTTATATCATTGCTATAGAGAATCACTAATACTCTCCATAACAAGATAGTAGCCATAATTTTTTTCTATGAAAATGAAATCAAAGCAATTATTTAAACAGGAAAAGTGTAAAAGTTAAAAAATACGGTGAAAAGCAAAGGTAAACAAACCTAATTGATTTGCCAGAAATGCATACCTGAAAATAGGTCTTGCAATGAGCTAATCAGAGTGTTTATGATTGTTATTAATAGAGTGATATTCTGTTCTTGATCACGTAGTTTAAGATGAGTAATATGTAGTACATATCTCCTTAGGTCAGAGTTAGTTTGATTTATGACTGTGTATTTTGGGGTGCTTACCAGACATCTGTGTGCAACTGAAAACATCCAAGTTATTCATGTTTGCATGATGGCCTTTGGTCTATGTCATTATTCAGACCCTAGTTTTAATGATTTATGTGTTTTGTGTAAAGTAGATTACCACAGATGTATCAATATTGGCCTCATCCAAAAGAAGTCTATCTATGAGTCAAGAATTGGATGTGATGGTTATTTTCCTAACATGAAAATATGTACATATTTACAATTAAAAATGTCATCCACCTAAAGTCATCTCTAGTGGTACAAGGATTGATCTTTGGGAACTACTAATATGGCCTATGGTTAGAAGTCAGAGAACACGTTTATCTTTGTGTTCCCTGTACTCAGGAGGATCCCTAACACGTAAGAAATTCTTATTAAATATGTAGTGACTGAAGGGAATTCCAGATAGAGGCATTGTTCCCCAACATCTATGTCATTTGCCAAGTCTGTCAAGCCAGAATTAGCCTTGCTGCTTATTATCACAACCCATATGATCTCAATCATCATGACCTGTTGATCCTTACACAAATTTCTAATTTGTTCCATCCCTCCAACTCCACTGCCATCACCTTCATATGGTTCTTTATAATCTTTAACACAAAGTGCTACAGTACACTACCTACAGATCACCCACCAAGATTCTCCTCCTTCTCCCTCTGCTCCCACAAAGGTCTATGAAAACATGGACCTGATGGCATCACTGATCTGATCCCATCACTTTCCTCCTTTTGCTTCTTCAATGCCTTCCCGAGCCTGCAGAAAAATTCCTTTTCAAGACCCTTTAGCATCTGGCTCCTACCTGCCTCTCCAACTGCATCTGCTCTGATCCCTTCCCCTCACTCCTACCTTATAACCCCTCAGAACTTCTGAGCTCCCCATTGCACCATGCTATTTGCTGCCTTTGTGCCTTGGCATGTTTTTACCCCTCTGCCTGGGATACCACCCCCTTTGCATGCCTCTACATGTGTGAAACTCATATTCATCTTTCAAAGTCCACTCTAGATGCTATCACCTCCTTATTCATTTTTCCTGTAACCCTTAACACACAGATATTTATTGAATAATGCATTTAAGTATTTAATATGCCAATTGTTTTGCTGTTTTTCTTATTCTTCCCTTGTGTTATGTTCCTTATCATCTTGACCTCAATGTGGTCAGCCATATTCCCTCTCAGCTCTCAAGGCTGATGGTCAGCGTCACATGTCCCAGTTTTGTCTTTTTGAAATTTACAGCATTTATTGGGATGTGTCTTGGAAAACTTTCAACCGTGGAGCTAGAAAGTTCATTCTGAATTCTGATATGCCACGTTTGAGAAATGTGACCAGCCACATGTTGCTCTACTGCCATGATGGTGAATCATTTCACTAATACTTGTTCTCAATCTCTATCCTATTCAGAATCTTCCTCTGTCATTGCATGAATCATTCCTTAAGGCCACTTAGAGGGTAAATCAAACTTGTTTTTGGTAACACTACAAAAGTGTTTCCTTAATCCTTGAGTTTGTGCTTCTTGCATTAAGACAGCTATCAGTTAGGTACAAAATCTAATTTGATGTCTACCTTTGGCAAGGCATTGGGCTGGTGAATAAAAACTAGTATATGGGCTTATCTGTGTCAGAGACCATACTGGATGTTGTCTCTGCTCACAAGGAACATATGGGTTAGCAGGAAATCTGGATATTAATAAAAATAACAGCACAATTAAATATAAAATGTACCTTTGATGAGATTATAAAGAAAGAGGAACTAGTATATGAAAGGAGGCCCTACTTTAGTCTGAGAAATCAGAAAAGCATTTCTAAGAAAGTGAAAGTTGAGTATATTTTTGAGACATACATGTTTAGTATTCATTTTATATCATTTACAAATCTATTGTCAATCTTTCAGGAGTTAAATAAGGTCACAGGTAGTTAGTAAAATGTAATATGGGAAGCATAGACTTTGGAATTAACCAGCGCTGGTTTGAATCCACATAATACCTCTTAGCAGTTGTGCCTCTTAGCAAGTTCTTTGCTTTTAATTTTTAATTGTGGTAAAAATATGTATAACACAAAATTTCCATCTTACGCGTTCTTAAACGTACAGTTTAATAGTGTTAAGATTGGTTATTGTGCACGTGATCTCCAGAACTCTCTTCATCTTACACAACTGAAATTCTTACCCATTAAACAATACCTCCCCATTTTCCTCTCCTCCAGCCTCTGGCAACTACCATTCTGTATTCTCTTTATGAATTTGAATACTCTAGCTACCTCATCTAAGTAGAACCTTATAGAACTTGTCTTTTTGTGACTAGCTTATTTCTCTTTGCATTATGTCCTCAAGCTTCATCCATGTTGTACTGTGTGTCAGAATTTCCTTTGTATTTAAGACTGACTTATAATCCGTTTTATGTATATAACACATTTTGATTATCCATTCATCTGTTGATGGACAATTTGAGTGCTTCCACCTTTTGACTGGTGTGAATAATGCTGCTATGAACATGAGTGTACAATCTTTTTTTTTCAACTTTCTCAGTCCAGATTACCCCTATATTGAAATGAACATTATTGTAATGCAACATAATGAAGATTAAGTAAATTATATTATATGAAAGCCTATTCTACCATGCCTAACATATGATAGATGTTTAAGTAGCATTATTACTAACAATAATAGGATTTTGAACATGGGAGGAAAGTTTATCTGGTCTAGAATTTCTCAGATGATGCTATTCTTACTGGTGGCGGTAAGAGAGATGACGTTAGGGTGGTTCACAAATATTTTTAAAAATTTAATAATGCTTCCTTTATTATACAGAGTACCCTAAGAATGTACCTAGCATATTAAGCTCATGATTGTGTGAATATTAGTGTTTGAGGCAAGGCTAAAATAGAGATGTTTATGCTTTTTAAAAACTGATGCAGTTTTTCTTAAAGAGCAAAAATGATGAAAATGGGACATGACTATATGTTGTTCAGGAAACACCAATGTGATTCAAAATAAGAGTAATCAGACCCAGGAAAAACCTTCCATGTTTCCTTTTCCTTTTTTTTTTCTATTTGTCCATTTGAAAAGTATTCAATTCAGGCTGAACACATTCAACTCCTCTATGTTGGGACTTCTATGAGATAAACCCTAATGTTATACTTGCAGTCTTTTCTTCTGCAAGACTAGTGTTGGAATATATGATTCAACCGAAATTACTCAAATTTTCTATAGTCTCCAAATGCCCATCTTTTGGCAGGACAAACCATGCTGAAGTATGTTATCTGAGCTGCGTCAAATCGAACCTGTCCTTTTATAGTGCTGTCAAGCTACAGGAAATCATAGACTTTGGGAAGATGTTCTAATAATTGTGCATACATAGCATTTAGATTGAGCTACCAGAACACGGTCGTTAGTATTTCAACACTAAGCAAGTTTTGTTATATGTTTTTTGTTATAAAAGCATTGCAACTTGAATGCTCTGAGCTGACCTAAACTCATTGTTAATTCCAGATCACAAAATTTTAAAGGCAATATAGGAGAGTGTTAAAGAACAGACAATAAACAAAAGAATCTGCAGGGAATACAATCTTGTTTAGTGTCATTAGTCACATAAATGTATCTTCCCATCTGTAAGTCCAGCCATCTTTCCCTCGTGGCATGAGTCAATGATGTTTAGAAATTTCTCAGCATAGCCAGTCTTTTATATCATTTTCCCATTACAAACTCAGTTAACCAAATCACATTCTGTGGCTACATCCACAAGTATAACATATTTCAACACTGGGCAATTCTGATGCTGTCGCCAAATGCATAATATTATGTTTGTTGTTTCGTATTTGACCGGAAACTGAGTGTTCAGTCTCCTGTCTGTTGCTATTGGCCAATGCTGCTCAACCCCCTGCCCCAGCATGAGTTCACTCTCTAGTGTTCACGAGAAGGAACAAATAAGTTTTTAAACCTCAGAGAGTTTCATTAATTATCTAATGGAATTCTCATTAATGTTTTAGTGGTTAGCCTTATTTTTCTCAAAAATTGATTTAAACTTGGAAAATGAAGACTAAAATACAGACTCTGCTGCAGTTTTTCATGTGTGTAGCTATTACTTCATGGGAATAACTCTAAGTAATCCTTATTTTTGATTGCCTCCCATTTTGCCCATCTCATCCTACAAGGCTGGCTTAAAAATCATCCACACTTCATTTCCTGCGACTTTAATCTGCTCAATTGGCAATTTCTCTCAGCCTCTGAGATGTGTCACACTGCCTGCCTTTCCTGAGCCATCAACTAGCAACCATCTAGTGGTGGAGAGAGGCTCTTCCTTGTCTCCGCTTTCAACATGTTTTCCAGGAGAGCATGGCAACAAGTGAGAAATGCCCTAAAGTATATGATGAATATGATAAAGTGAAGTATCTTACAATTTAATTAAAATGTCTTTTTCAAAGGAAATTAAGCTATTTTCTCCGATTCTTCTTATGCACTATGCATTACCAAAGAGATTCTGCTCTGCTTCTGCCAGCCTCCTATGACTGTCACTTATCTGTTCTACGTACAATAGCACTCCATGCTCAGATCTGTTTTAATTTCTCATTTTGCATTTCCAGCTCCCAGTCAGCCTCCAGGAAATGTTGTTTGGAATGCTACAGACACGAAAGTGTTACTTAATTGGGAACAAGTTAAAGCAATGGAGAATGAATCAGAAGTAACAGGATATAAAGTAAGTTGTATCACTTGCAATGCTTTCTTTTTCTACCTCTGGCAATACTTTCCAAGGGAGGCTAGGTTTAAATGATTTGGCTAAATGTGGATGATATGGTTTCTCTAATCGAATTTTGACATGCAGACATGAAGCTTTTTATAAAAATGGTATTTTTCTAAAATGTCTGCTGTCTTTAATATAAATTAAAGTGAAATAATTATGCTTATGTGGGAATTTTGGACAAAATATTTCTAAATTGTTTGCTATGTTAATTAGCTTGCTACTTCTGATCTCACTCGTATGCTGCTTTAAAAGCAAAAAGTATTGGCTATGATTGCTTGGTCTGGTATTCAAGATTAATACTGTAGGACCTTGCCCCATCTCTCTGGCCTTACAAATACCCATCCAGCTCAGCTCTTCCGTGGGTGAAGTTCACTCTTCTCCACCTCCTTGTTTTTGAGAACCTAATGATTCCACCATGTGCCTAGCCCTAGTTTAAGACCTGTGGATAGAGCTGTGAATGCAACTTATAGTCTAGTGAGCCTAGAAGGACAGAGTAAATAAGGTAACAGAGTACTGTAAGTTCTATGAAAAAAACAAAAGCAGGCAATATAAAAAGTAAACGGCTCTGTTCATGCATTTTAGGTTTTCTATAGGACTAGCAGTCAAAGTAATGTACAAGTGCTGAACACAAATAAAACTTCTGCTGAACTTTTGCTGCCCATTAAAGAGGACTACATTATTGAAGTTAAGGCCACAACAGATGGAGGGGATGGCACCAGTAGTGAACAGATCAGGATTCCAAGAATAACCAGTAAGTTGGTCGAAGTCCACACTTTTTTTATTTACCTCGTCAGTGTTATGAGCCCCCAAGAGGGAGTCAGTCCATGCCCCACTGTCCTTTCTTTTTTTCCACCGTGTTTTTCATCTGAATGCTGAGGTTTTGGGATATGAGAGATGAGGGCAGGGGGAATTCTGTGCAAAATAAGGAAAGTGGTGCAAAATAAGGAAAAAGAGAAGAGCAGAAAGACAGAAAAGATGTCGAGAAATATTTAGCAAAACTTTATTAATTTGACTTTTTTTCCCCTTCTTCTGAGATATGTCTAAATTTGCCTTTGGATTGCCTATAAAAACAGAATTCCTCATGCATTTCTCAAGGGCAATGTTGAACCCACAAACTTGTTTATAAGAGTTTTAATATTCCAGTTGTTTGCCTCCTAGAAATTATAAATGAATCTTATCAATTCTTTGAAGAGTAGAAAAAGTTAACATTGTTAAAGTCAGAAACCACTTGGCCAAACCGAAACAGATCTTTAAAAAAAAATTAGTTTCTGATTTCAAAGGAGGTTCACATTAACTTTTCCTTTTAAAATCCAAATGAAACCTACTTTATTATAGAAATTGCACTTTTAGAGTAAAGGGAAACAGACTTGTATATGTATTTTGTCACTGACAATGGTCGCAGAAATTTTGTCTCTTCTTTTAAATCTCGAGTCTGGAGTTTTCAGGCCTCAGTTGAAGTACTGTGGAAGCCGTCTTGTCTTCATTTTCTATTCTCGAATTCTCAGTGACATAAAGAACTTTGTTCCCTGTTTCCTTTCTTGGAGCTTGGCCTAGTCTATAGTATTGGGCATTCAAGATTAAAACTTTTATCTTTAATCTTGGAAAACAGAATGAGTGACATCATTAGCAAGTAAAGAGAAAGGGAGATGTGGAAACAGGAATTTTATGTTTTCATGAAATCACAAAGACTGCAATACTTGGACTAAAACAAATAACTAAACTATACTAAGAAAATAGGTAATATTTATCTCAGAACTGAGTTCTGCAACATAAAAATCTGTAAAACTGCAGACATTTTTAAAACTGTATGCACTTCAATAGAGCAAAACCAGGAATTAGTTTAAGCTAATTATTATTATTGTTATTTGGGTTTTAAAATAACTAAGACATGCTCTCTTTTTCCTAGACTAGCACAAGGTATAGAGTTAACATTACAGTATGGCCAAAGTGAAACTAAAAGGAGTAGGTTCTATGCTTTTGCAGGAACAGACACTATTTTAGCATTTTAGAGCTGCTGAGTCGAGTAGCCTTTTCATCTGACATCTGCTGTCTTGCTGAGCTTGCATAGACTGGGGCAGACAAGGCCATATCTAGGAAAAAGGAAGTTTTATTGATTGCTTTTTTTTAGATGATGTTTTATATTATGCATAACAATTTATCTAGAAATGCATAAAATAGAAACAGATTTTCCAAACCCTTATCCAATGAAGCTTTCTTTAATTAAACCATTGAATTATCTCAAAATTGTCTGTAATAAAGTATAATTGTTTCAAAATGATTAAGTAGTTTTTCCAATTCCAATTAAAGTTAAATAATACTAGATGAACAAAGCCTAGAATTGTTTAAGAAAACTTAACATACATCAGTGTTTTTATAGATACTCTTGGCAACTCCTGTATGCTACATTGATAAATAAAATGAGGGCTGATAATAACTTGTGGTCCTAGGTTGAGTTCATGCTATGATTTGGTTTTGGTAAGAGGCATTGCTTTTGCCCTGATTACTTATATGGGTACAATCCTTATTAATGAGCTCTTTATCACCTTTGACAGATATGGATGCAAGAGGTTCCACTTCAGCCATCTCGAATGTCCACTCTGTGTCAAGTTATATACCTATAGTACTGTTCTTTATTGTAAATGCCCTGTGGTGATATTAACTCTTTTTTATTATTTACTGGAAAGTTAATTGGTTACAAAAAAAGTGCTTTCATGAAATGCGGTGGTTATGCATGTTTTTTTTCAACTCTGTATTTTTAACTTTCTACATAGGTAAAGTATGAGTTAATAAAGAAAAACAGTAAGTCCTTCTAGAGGAATCTGAAATGCCTTAATATTTACTTGATAAACCAAAGGAATTTACATATTACATACTTCAGACTTTGATATAGATGTTCTTAAGCTATGATTTTAAGCACTGCCTATGGATAAATACTCACTGCTCCCTCTTGTACACATGCACACACACACACACACACACACACACCCCTTTGTTTTTTTTTAATGTAGAAAAACTCATTGAATCCAAATGCTGTTTTCCCACCATAACAGAATTGTTTGGAAGACTGAATCAGTATTATTTTGAAGTGTTTATTTGAGATGCTCAAGGGTGAAAGACAC
The DNA here is from genome assembly GCF_037783145.1 of Equus przewalskii. NCBI lineage: Eukaryota > Metazoa > Chordata > Mammalia > Perissodactyla > Equidae > Equus > Equus przewalskii. Next base: position 17,767,776 of record NC_091845.1, read on the forward strand.
ATTTTAAAAATTACCTTGTTTGAAAGAGGGTGCATGTGATTCAAAAAACATGTTGTTGGAAAATGCTGCACTAGAAGTTGGCAGAGTGCTGTTTGGTTCAGGTATACTACAAACGGTTGTGAGATTCTTTACAAATCACTTTGCTCTCTCTACTTCTCAGTTACTCACCTATAAAATGTGGAGATAATAATACCCATCTTATCTGCCTCTGCCCCATGAAGTACTTCTTAAAAGATAAAGAAGGAAATGTGAATGTGCTTTGTTATCCCTAACGTGCTGGACTGGTGCGAAATGTTCATATGAATTTATTTAACCATATCAAAGTCATGAGGCCAGCCAGATTTTTAAAGCTTGCATTCCATTCTAGGTAATGCTTTCTTTTTCATTCACTTATATTATGAAATTGAAATGACCCCATCTTATCCGTTCTCAAACATTAAAAAGAAAAAATTAAAAAGCAATTGTATCCTTCACACATATGAACAAGCTTTTAGGTTTTATTAAAACATGGTGGAGGATATAAGGAATGACCTGAATCTCAACCCAAATGTTAAACAAAATTCACATGATCCTACATTTCCAATTTCTGAGTCCATTAAGGGACTCTCTCTTTTTTGGAAGCGGGAGCTGGTTTCTTGATGAAATTCGACTGTCTGAGTAAGTCTGGCAGGCTTTTTAGTTCCTCAGATAAATTTGTAATAGAACCATGGCAGTGCTGCTGACTTTGATATGTATGACTCAATCTTTCAATACGTGGTTTTCAAAGGGTTGTTGAAGACGTCACTTCTTAGCAATATGTAAAGAATATATGAAAATCAGCAGATTGAGTGTTAGACATTGCAAAATCAATTTTTTACCTCTTTCCTACCAATTTCACATTTTTCAGGAACTTTTTTTCTTTGCAAAGATATCAGAATTTGAGACCAACAGTTCAGATAATCAAAAAAAGAATAAAAATTAGCAAAATTCTGCTGTCACCATAAATTACTTTACAATTAGAGATACATTTAAGATAAAGTCATTATAAACAAAGGAGAAAATTATTTGTAACTTTCTCTGCAACGTCTGTATATACTGTATATATCTAGAAGAAAACTGCATAATGAGTAGATTTCATATGAACATTGTTATTTCCACTCAAAAAGTGGGGAAACACTTTCTCCAATACCTGTATTTTATGCTACATGTAATGGAGTTGTACATTTTTATTATTTAGTAATTCCTATAATATGTTCCTATACTTATCATTTTCAAGATGATTATTGTTTCATGGCATTTCTAGCAATATATCTCCATGAGATGTATACTTTGTTTCATATTGAAAAGTATAAGATTTATCTTTAAATTCCTGTGTGTGTATCCTATGGTTATCTGTATGTATTATTTTCTATTATTCTAATAAAATTTATAACAATCGAATGTCCATGCATGATTAATTGTGGTATGATCGAAAAGAACATTTGAAGATGGGAAATAGGAGGGCACCATAATAGTTATGCTGATGCTGTCATTTCTTATATTTTTCAGCCAACTTTTAGTCTTTCTATCTTTTAATGGGATATTTTAAAAATTATTTTTATACCCCACTGACTGAGTAAAATTGGCAGTTTGAGACCATGCCCTCTATATTATAGGTATTTCAGTTATGGGAAGAGAGGGAAGAAAGGAAAAGCTGAAAATTCACTTTATAGAATTGTGGTATCTAGTTTCTTCTGACTTTATTTGGTTGATGGTGGCTACTCCCACATTTTTGGCAAGTATTTTCTTAAGATTAATAGCAATTTATCAAGTCCTCCCTAGACTTTGTCCTTGTTAGAGACTTGCTTTTAAACAATCCTTATGGTATAATATATTCTAAATATTTGAAAAAAATACTAGAAAAAGATTAGTTGTTAATTAGTAAATAGTTTTAAATATTATTTTTGAGGTAAGGAAAATTACAACTAAAATAATATCAATCATTTTCTTAGATGAAAATTCAAAGATATATTTAGAGGCAGGAGAATTAAGTGGGAAAAGTATGTGTGAGGGATGTGCCAGGGTGTGAGTGTGTGTGTGTTGGTGTGATTTTAAATGTAAGTACAGTTGTACTAGGTGTATCAGCATACCCTAATGAAGGGCAAAGACCTGGGGAATATGCAGAAACAGATTTTATGACCAAAATCAGTCCCAGTGCCCTCTCTCCTGAAGCCATGGCTGTTTGACCTGGCAGAATCAGAGGTCAGCTTTGAGTCTCACTGCCTTGATCTGAACCACGCCTTCACCAATTAGTAGCCATGTGATCTTGCTCAAGTTCCATAACTTCCCAAAGCCTCAGTATCTCTATCTGCAGAATGGGACCATGATAGTAGAGTCCTCATAGAGTTGTCAGATCTTCAGTGAATATGAAACTCCTCTGTGCTGAAATTTCCTCTTTTATGAATTGGGGTTATTGGCGCTACCCACGTAAAAGGCTGGGAGTTGGTAAATGAAGTGACGTGTGTGAGAGCTTAGAGTCTGCTCTTATCATTAATAATTCTTCCCACCAGTAGGGAAATGTATGACTCTGGAAGACAAAAGACAACATTTGAAGGTGGCCTTGTTTTAATGTGTTTAAAGCTCTCCTTCGATCTCATTCTACTGAAAAGAAAGGTATGTGATTCCCGGAGTTCCTAGAAGAGAGGGGAAACCGATCAGATTATTTTTGCTTAGGAATATAACATTGATAATGTTAAATAACCTATTTTCACTCTCTGTGTGCCAGTCTGAGTTAAGCACTTTACCTTTGCTAAGTTAATCTTCACAGCAGTCTTGTTAGTTGGTTACTATTATCAAGCCCATTTTACAGATACAGAAACCAAGGCTCAGAAAGATGAAGTAAATTGTACAAGGTCATCCCAGCAAGGGCATTGTAAAATAGGATTCTAACCCAGGAAATCTGGCTGCCACCCCTGAACTCTAAAGCATGCTCAGTTTCTTAATCCCTCTCAAAATCAGATCCATCACAAGCCAGCCCTGATGGCCTAGTGGTTAAAGTTCAGCGCTCTCACTGCTTTGGCGGCCCGAGTTTGCTTCCTGGTCATGGAACCACACCACTTGTCAGTCAGTAGCCATGCTGTGACAGCAGCTCACATAGGAGAACTCAAAGGACTTACAACCAGGATATATAACCATGCACTGGGGTTTTGGGGAAGAAAGAAAAAAGAAAGAGGAAGATTGGCAACAGATGTTAGCTCAGGGCCAATCTTTCCCTGCAAAAAAAAAAAAATCAGATTTAGAGATTCTGAGTAAGCTTCTCTAGGGCCCATTTGTAGTGTACTTTGTTCTGCCTCTGTTATTGATCACAATTCAAATTGGGGAACTGAAAACTTGGGAAGCCTTGCTTTCACTCTTGTAAATTTGATACTGTCTAATTCTTACATGGAGAGCTATCCAAGATAAAGCTGACCCAACCTCAGAATTCTTTAAGTAAAAATTATAAAAATAGGTGTCTGTTTTAAAAACATTTTCTGGGCTTTCTGTTTAATTTTCACCATACATTTTAATTCTTTTTGAAGGTGGTTCTTGTTGATTTTCAATAACTTTACCATTTTCAATGAAAACCTAACAGTGAAATCAATGAAATAAAGAAAATGCAAAATGATTAGGATATTACAGGTTCTTTTTTTCCAATTAAAATCCCCCCTGCTGTTTCATATTCTTAGAATGCCATCATTTTTTAAATTTAAAATTAATCTTAATTGGGTTTATTTTCTTCTGAAGTATTTTACCCTTTTTAAAAATGAAAATTGTACTGATATTCATTATAATTTGGATACACTTCGGTAAATATTGGAGGTAAAATCAACCCACAGCAGCAATTACAAAATTAGCAATTTAGTAAATTGTACCATTCTTTTGAAAGAAAATGTGTAAACAGACTGGAATATGGTTATTTAAATTGTTAGGCTTTTCTGCTACTGTTTTTATTTGAACCCTCTGCCCTAATTTAACATATCTTGCTTTCCATGTAGGTGATAATTACCTCTTGAATTTGTACACCAAATAAATACACTGAGACAGAATTAAATTTGTGAGGAAGGATGCTACTGTTATTTGTCAGTCTTCATTCTTATTCTTTGCTCTTAACTCTGCCCATTGAAATTATCTTAGAGCCTGATGATTCTATTTTGATCGTTAATCCTGTGGGGAAGAGAAAGAATTAGATCCTGTATAATTGGATGTTACCTAGGAAAACTCAAAAAAAAAACAGAGACAAATGGTAAGAATGGCAAATTAGCAGATTTATTTTGTCATCAGACAGTAACATGTGACAGACATAAAGCTAATGTAAAATGTATGTCTGGACTGACTAATGAGAAAGTGAAATGCTCATTCAGTGTGATTGTTGTTTTGGCCTTTCCAAAGCATCCAGACAAGAATGGCTGCCCTTTCAAAGCTAAATTTCAAGATCACACATTGAAATGCTCATTGGGATCATAAACTCTAGCACAGTAAATACCCTCATTGTGCATGGCTCATCTTTATCTGTTCAGTACATATTTATTGAGTTAAATCAGTGAATTTTCACCATTTCATCTTACCCTCTCCTGTTTTGCATGCTTGATTTTTCCTCTTGTGCTGCCCCTGGACATAATAAGATACGATAATTAGGAGGAGAAGAGGTATTACAAAATTTTATTTGAAATAATTATAAGCAGCAGAGCATCTGTATTGGGAAAGTTGACCAAATTGGGAAGCAGGGAGAAGCAGTAAGCCTAGTGGTTACGAGCATTTGTTCTCAGTCATAGCGCTGGGTTGGAATGCTAGCCATGTCTCTAAATAACTGTGTGACCTTGGGCAAGCAGGTTAATCCCCTTAGACAAAATGCTTGTCTCTAGAATGGCACCAATGGAAGGACTTGCCTTGGAGGATTCTGCTGGTGGATGATATGATCTAATCACAAAAAGCTTTTATCTTAGTTTGGCTCATAAGTGCGCAATAACAGAGTCTAATAAGTTAGTAAGATTATTGGTGTTATTGTTGAGTTTTAAATGCTGAATCATTCTTAAAGGTTTACTTGTCAAATACACATAGTAGCAGTATCTACCTCAAAGCTGGTTCATTAATTCATGCAGAGTTCCAGATGCTGGTCTCGAGATGAGAGATAGGAGACACGAGTCCTCCTCGCAGGGAGCTCACGTGCAAGTAATAAAGCAGGGGAGGGATTCAAGAGTAATCTGAGGATGAGAAAGATGCTTTAGACTATATGCAAAGTGCTTGTGAGAACTAAGATACTGTTTATAGAGCTCACAGCACAAAACTGGGCACGTGTTAGGGGTTCAGCCTCTGCTGGCTGCAATCCTCATTCTCTCAAAATAGGACCCAAATGGCAAATAGCTCAGAATGTTGCCACAAATCAAGGCCAGTAGTATTTTTCAGAGGATGTTATTCAGAAAGACGTTAAATCTCAGACTAAAAGCTTTACTGCTTCTGCCTTTAAGTAAATATGGCCTGTTTATGACCTCATGCCATGTTCCTCATGAATTATGGTAACCAGAGTCACTTAACCTGGCAGGACTGCAGACAAGGTTCTTTTTCTTTCTTTTTTTAATTGTGGTAACATTGGTTTATAATGTTATTTAAATTTCAGGTGTACATCCTTATATTTCGATTTCTGTATAGGTTACATCACATTCACTAGCCCAAGACTAGTTACAATCCATCATTACACACATGTGCCTAATCACCCCTTTTGCCCTCCTCCCTCCCTCCTTCCCCTCTCATAACCACCAATCCAGTCTCTGTCTCTGCAGAGAAAGTTCTAAACAGTCGGAAAAGCCTGAGGGCCTGAAGACTTTTTAGAGAGCCCTGGCAGAGACGAATGTGTTGAGTAAAAGGAAATCATGTGAAGAGTGTCCGAGAGAAGCCCGTTTTGAGAACAGTGCTATTTTTGCGTTCTCTAGAGAAGTTACCTCCAACTGCCAGGATCACTACCCATGAGTGACAGACTAAATCCTACTGGGACTGGGTTCCCAGAGGGGAAAGGGGGAGGAGGGGGCAAAAGGGGTGAAGGGGCACATGCATGATGTGTCAGATGGCAACTAGACTTTTGGTGGTGAACATGACGCAGTCTATACAGAAGTCAAAATACAATGATGTACACCTGAAATTTGTCTTATGAACCACTGTGACCACAATAAACTATATATGTAAAATATGTAATATATATTACATAAATAATGAATATAATTTAAAAATGTATAAAATATAGTTTATTGTGATTACCTTGGTGTGTGTATATATATTGAAAAATAGGTAAATAAATAAATCCTGTTGGGACTGGAAACACCAAGAGAGATGAGTGGCTACTGTTATCACACAAAGAAAAGCTTTCTCGCTTCAGAAATTAATCATTTTGTCTCTATGCAACCCCTGCCCAGGCCTTTCTGTAGGAAAAAAAAGCCATTGTCTCCTCTTTCCCCACTCCTGTAAGAGAAGATGCTAAAGAACGCAGAACAGTGAAAAAAACTTCTAGTTACCTCATACCACATGTCGTTCAGGAAATTTATTTCACAGTAATGAAATAATCTTGGAGAAAGAGAGAACAACAGACGTAGGTCAAAATTCAGATCTAAAGAAAAGGCAAAGGGGAGAATAAGTGCGAGGTATATTTTCCAACATAATAATAATTGAAAATATTTCACTTATTTTCACAGACATTCACCTTTCACTGAAAAGTCATTCAATACCTTGAAAGATAATTTTCTTTAAAACCACACATACCCATACTTCTACCCAGAGACTTGTGAAGTCCTGTGGAGAGCATTCTACTTCCGGCAGCCACGACATTGAAAAGGCAGCTAGCCAGCTACAGGTGTTTGTGACAGTAGATGAGCCCCAGCTGCTCCAGAGAGATGTGGGAACGAGAATGCTCCTAAGCAACTGGAAGTGACTTGCTGCAGATGCTAACTTGCCCAGGGGAAGTTTCCAGATCTGAACAACACACTGGTGGGAAGGAAATTATGCGGAGCTGTGAGCTGAGCTGTCTCGTCTTGGGAGGTCCACTTAAATTGTATTTTAGAAAGGATGACAGAGGAGGATTTGAGAAACGATTAACATTATGTGCTTTGAAATCAGATAGCCTAAAAGTCCTGAATCTGCCACTCACTTGCTTAGTGCTTTCAAGCAAATTCTTTGACCACTGTAACTTCCTTTCCTCACCTGTGTAATGGAGGTGAGAAGGGCATGCCTTGATTGTATGATAATTAAAATAATACATAAAACGTGTTATTTGTGATATTCGCTCTACCTGAGGAAGGAAGCCCTCAATACTCCATACTTACAACTGATTTCTGCTTTTCTCCCATCCAGAATATTGTAGGAATGAGATTAGGGCTAACTTCTTACTAGTTGAAATGCTTTGTGCATTTTATTCCATAGTTTATATCAGTTTCATTGATCTCATTTGTACGCTTGCTTGCTGCTCGAGTAGAAACTGATACAGCAAATGCCATATTGAAAGGAGATGCCCACAGTTTTTACTCCAGTTCAAAAGGGAGATCAGAAAGGAAGAACAGCCTCTTCCCTTTGCTGGTCCAGAACAATTTCTCCAAATGGTCATATGCAATTAATTTTAGGGCCCTGAGTCCCTAAGCATTTGATTTCAATTATTCTTCCTTGAGACAAATGGTTTTAAAGGAAAAAAATTGCATCAAAAAACATTAAACAGTTTTCTCCCCCATCTCTAATATCATTTTCAGATCTCAGTGTTTTAGTTGTTTTAAAGCTTTTCTGTACAGATAAAGGATAAAATTGACTCAGCTATCTTCCCATTTTTGTAAGTGAAACATGCATGACATCTTGGCATATCTTCAGACTCATTCATGTTTGTGGGATACTTTTGAGAGTTTGACTTAAACTCTAACCTGAAAACCATAAAGAGAGTTTGATCTTGATGTTGTGATTTTAAGAAGAAAAGTCCCTTAATTAAGCATATTGATCTGGATATTTTTCTTTTTCATGGACAACCTTCAGAACCCTTGTCACTTCCTAAAAGATTAGCCCTTTCCCACAAGCAGAAGAAAACAAGGAAGCTTTTCAGCCACAAAATTTGGGATAGAAAATCTTTAAGATCTTCCAAGCAGCATCTTCTACAAATTCTTTTTTTGGTTATTTTTTGAACGTCCCATGTCTCCTAGGCCCACAGAAAGACCTTATGCACAGCTGTTTGTGATATATAGATGATGTTGACATCACAGAATGTTTAGAAATAACAGCATGCACCACAACTTTCTCTATTAGGCTGTCAGAGGTTATCATGTAGATGCTGTTGCCATGGCAGAGACTGGAGTATATGGAAATACCTTATCCTGAGAAGTGTCTTTAAGAGAAGTTTAATAAAAGGAGGAGTTTGTTTTTAAGTCTTCTCTCTGTATTAGACCTTTTCAAACCCAAGTATCAGAATTGGATTCCTCCCCAGCCGTCTTGATTCAGAGTCCCTCAGGATGAGGCAAGGAATCTATAGATTTTTTCTAATGAGCTGATTAAAATGAACAGTTAGATTTGGTGTCCAATATTCTAAATTACAAATGAGTAAAAAATACCTGAGACAGGACAAAAACGTTTCTGAATAAGACAAATAATGTGTAAAGTAAACTCAGAAATCATGATGAAGGTCTATGAAAGAATGAATCTAATTAAAACACTTCCTTTTTAGACTTAAGAATTTATAAACCATGAGATTTACATCAAAATACCATCTAACTAAGATGAGGATATTCACTGCATTGTTGTCCGTGAAAGAAAAAAATATTGAGAACAATTTAAATGTCCACCAGAAGGGAAAAAATCAAATACAGTGTGATAAATATGTGCTGTGGATTAGCATACAGTAGTTGAAATCTTCAAGGAAAAACATATGTAAGACAGGTTTTTGGGTGTTACAGGCAAATATAAGATGAACAATGGAATGATTTTCTGTGTATGTGAAAACTCTAAGTGATATTTCCCATAAGTATACATTCATTTATAAAAGCATAGAAAGATCTAGAAGAAAATGCATTAAATCAGTAATAGTGGTTACTTCTGGGATGAGATGGTAGTACTGGGAATAGGGGCTGTAGTCAAGGATATATTTAGCCTTATCCATGCTATTTCTATTAAAATATTTGCCTTTATTAAAATAATGCATTGTAGACTTGATAATTTGCTTAGGTATATATAAAAAAGAAAGTGGTGTTAATTGTGTTATAAAGTTAGGGTGAAAAAGCAAGCCTCATGGGATATAACTATAAAGCATCTTATTTTTGTCCCATCATCCTTTTATTTTATAATTTTTCCAGCTTTATTGAGGTATAATTTACATACAGCACTGTGTAAGTTTAAAGTCTACAGCATAATGATTTGTCTTAAATATATTGTGGAGTGATTGCTACAATAAGTTTAGTTAATATCCATCATCTCATATACACAGAAAAAAAAAGAAAAAGAAAAAAGATACTTTTTCCTTGTGATGAGAACTCTTAAGATTTACTCTCCAAACAACTTGCATATATACCATACAGCAGTGTTATCTACAGTTGTCATGTTGTGCATTACATCCCTAATACTTACTTATCTATAACTCAAAATGTGTACCTTTTGACCACCTTCATCTAATTTTCTCTCCCTCCACCCCCTACAAATCTGATCATTTTTTCTGTTTGATGTTTGTTTGTTTTAGATTCCACATATAAGTGAGATCATACAGTATTTGTCTTTCTCTGCCTGACTTAATTCACTTAGCACAATGCCCTCAAGGTCCATCCATGGCAGGATTTCCTCGTTTTTTATGACTGAATAATATTCCATTATATATATAACACCACATTTTTATCCATTTGTCCATCAGTGGATACTTAGGTTGTTTCCATGTCTTGGCTATTGTAAATAACTCTGCTATGAACATGGGGTTGCAGATATCTCTTCGACATACTCTTTTTGTTTTGTTGACAAAAATAATCCATAACCAGTCTATAAATGAAAATTTGGGTGAGTTTATTCTGAGCTAAAATGTGAGGACCATGGCCTGGGGCTTTTCTTCCCGAAGGAAGAAAGGGCACCAAAGAAGTGGGATGTACAGAATGGTTATATACCCCCAAAGAGGATGCTTCACATATGATTGAAATGTCCCTTTTATAATAGTCTTGAGACTGCTCTGTTGGCACAGCAATTGATGGACACAGCAGGTAGGTGGCTGTCTCAGTGAACACAGCAGGGTGGCAGGTCTGTTGTCTCGAGCCAGGTGGTCACTGGTGAGCTGAGGGGTCAAAGGTGAGCACAGCAATCGGTTCCTAGCTTAAGGAAAGATGTTTATCCTTAAGGAAATGCCAGTGTAGGGAGAAGTTGCACCTTTATCTTAAGGCCATTTGTTCTTGCCATAGTAAATGTTTAAAGCAGATATACAATGCATGCTCAATGGCCATGTCAGCCCCTTTCGGAAAAACAAAGTCAGGCTGAATTAGGTTTACACCAAAGAGCTTCCTCATATACTACAATATATCCTATTGCTTGCCATTTCTATTTGTCAGTTTTCTGTGGATATATACCTGAAAGTGCCATTGCTGGGTCATGTGGTAGTTCTATTTTTAATTTTTTTGAGAAAGCCCTATAATGTTTTCTATAGTGGCTGGACCAGTTTACAGTCTCATCCTTTGAACTGCCATGTAAGAAATGACTGTCCTGAGAGCCTCAATGCTGTGAGGTTACAAGGTCCAAGGAGAGGGCCATTGAGGTCACTTTCATGGGTTCTTTGGAGACATTCTTCCCACCTAGCACCCCATCCTAGGGAATTCTTACTGAATATCTTGAATAAGGAGCTCCATGGTCTCATACTTCTCCTCACACTACGCATTTTGGATCTGTTCTTCTAGCTTGTTTTTACTGAGCTTTGCTGGCTCCCCAGGTGGCATTTGGGGACAGAATTAAAGGCACCAACTGCTCTCTCACATGGTCCACAACTTATCCAAGTACATTTGAAAACATTAGACATTGATTGCCCTGAGAAACTCTAGATTTAGAAGCTATCCCAGTGCAGCAGCAAACTCTTTTAATTCCAACTCAGAAAGGCTGGCTGGGTGACTTGTCCTCCAGAGTTTCATGTGGGAAACACATACCAATCCACTGTGTCCTCAAAATACAGGTGACAAATAAAGTGGTCTCCTTGAAGCCTTTCTCTGAAATTGAGGTATAGAGGAAGAAACCATTTGCTTCCCAGTTCAGGGGAGTGAGTGGTTATAATGCTATGACCCCAAACCCTCCCCCAGAATCTTTCTCTATTTGCTCACCCCTAAACTTCTTATGCTTATTTAGCATGTGTCACAAAACTTGTTTTGCCCCATTCTGCTTTGCAAGTCTCATCTGGTGGGTGAGCTCCACACTCTACAATGTGGACTCTGCATCCCTTAGGCCTCATCTCAGATTTATGTTTCAGATTCTGTTACCACAGCATTGTCTTCCCAGGGGTGGCTTGAGCCTGTTTCCAGTTTGGGGACTGTAGGTATGTGTGGAGGACTGGAATTGGCCACCCCAAGATATGTCTCTGGCATGAGGATTATTTTGGGCTGGTTACTTCTGAAAACTGCAGACAGGAAAGAGACTCTGAAAAGTGGAATTTACTTACCCTTTGTTAAGAGACGTTTACATTTGTAAAGGAAATCCCCATCTGTAAAGGTGTCTTCCTTTCTGTACCAGGAAGAAGGGGGTTGACCTTATTGCTAGAAACTCTTAATCAATGCCAAAGGCAAGGACTTAAATCTGCATCTTATTTACTGTACTTGTGTGGTAATCCCCCATGATTGACTTCCCCTCTGCCAACATCCTCCTCTGTCTTTAGCTGACGATGATATTTAAGGTGGTGGCTTCAGCCATTTTGGCAAGTTGCTTAGGTTGCCTGAGCCTCTCCCATGTATACATGTTATAAAGCTTTGTTTAATTTTCTCCTGTTACTCTGTCTTGTGTGAATTTAATTCATTCTCCAGCCAGAAGAACCCACAGCAGGTCGAGGAAATGTCTTCCTCCCCTACACAGGGCAGTGGGTGAAAGAATGCTAATCCAGGCAAGAGTCTTAAGGGAGAAATCACTTTGTCCTCCCCAGTCCTTAGAGCAACAAGGTGAACCAAGCTAAGATTTAAAATGCAGGTTTTTCTCATTGATTCACACAGACAAATGCTTGATGATGTAAGCAGAACGTTTTCCTTTTCTAATATTAAATCATTTTTGGATCCAAATAAAATAGGACAATGATGAGCTCAGAATCTGAAAAATAATAAAGCACAAGCTGAATTTGCATTGCTAGGTAAAGGGGTTAAATGGAAGAGTTCCTTATGGAGACATTTGGAGATTAATCAGAAGTGGCCAGGGGAGTTTCTGAAATGCTTGCTTGCAAGGAGGCTCTGAAATCAAGTTAAGGTTAGTAGATAGAACCTGAGGGAAAGCTGTGTTATGCAAAATCTGAGTGTTGTATATATCTTTCTGTTCTATTTACCTTTTCTTTTTTCTAAAGGATATATGCATATATATTCTTTAACTTTTATATATTTAAATAACATATAAAATATATTTCATTGTTAATATATATTTTATATATACATTTATATTTATGTGTTAATATATATTTATAAATATATATAAATAATATATATTTATAAACAATTATATTTAATATGTGTAATATATATGTATCTTTAACTTTTTAAACTTTAATCTCTGAAAATCTAGAATAACAAAAACAGACACAACTGAAAAAGAAAGGAGAATATTGAAAACTGAATACAAAGATTATACTGAAATTTAAATGAAGTTCGTAAGTATGGGAGTATATAATAATTGGTGTTATACGAAAGTCAAAGAAGAGCAATCTATTTGAATAAAGGGTAATAAAAAATAGACTGTAAAAGTCTTAAATAAAAAATATTTTCACAATGGAAATGCTTTTGTCATGTATTTGTCTTTACAATTATATGTTTATACTCCCAGCAATGTTAATTTGAAGAGATGCTTTAAATTTGACTTGTCAGTGTAAAAATGTCAATTGATTTGCAAGACAAATGACTGTCAGATATATTGCATAGATATGCTGGACATTTGATAACCATCTAGTCTAGATGCTAATTTGATCGTTGAGAATTATTGGAAATCTAATTTACCTAGTTTTCCTGAAAAGGGTAGACTTGTCTCTTTATTGTGAGGATGTAAAAGTTGAAACCATCTGTCAGGCAGTGGCACTTAGGAATTAACTTCAGACAATCAAAGATGAAGTTTTACATGAGAACACACGTTAATCTGACAGCTTTATATCTAAAATAAATAACAATATTATATGATTTGAGGGTGTGGGATAAGTTTGAAAACAGCCAAACTTTAAGAAAATACATTTTCTTGTTTCACAGTAACATGAATTTTTCTATTTCATTCTGAAATTTTTTTCTGTTATATATCTATATACTGAGATGTGTAGTCCTTATTTGTTTAATGAATTGTGCTTTTAATGTTTCTCCACTGTCTTATATAAGCATCTGATGTTGATTTATTTCACACTGTTCTATTTGCTCAGAAGTTAGGTGCATATTTAACTCTTGAAAAATGTTCTATAAATACCATCTATTAAAGAAGATATCAGAGCATATTTTTTGGTTTACTTGTCTCTCTAGTCAAATGACAGTAACTGTGTCTCAGGCAAGGAAGGCATTTTATTCATCTTTGTATCTCTAGCATATGGTACCCTGCTTGGTAATTGGTAGGCAATGAATAAATAAATGAATTAATGAGTGAGAGTTCTGCATCATTCTCTCCCATCTTTCCGTAAGATGTAATCCTCTCATTCCTATTGCTTCCTATACCCATCTCCAGTAACTGACGTTTCTGCATGAATCATGGGCAAAGACGTGAAATGTCCTTCCTCTTAATTGACGGAGCTCTCCACAGTCTCTCTGTTCTCCAGCAAGAGACAGAAGTTAAACTAAGATTCATAAATGATTAAGCACAGCAGTAAAACCTGCAGTGCCTTTTTTCCATCAGCCCAGCAGATGATTTGCTGAAATAATCTTATTTCTATGGCCTGTTGAGATAAAAGATTCTAGATTCCCAAATCTTCAAAATGAGGGTAATAGTCTAGCAACTCAAGATGGTTGTGAGGATTAACAGAGAATACATGGAAAGAACATAGCATAGTCTGGTGTAGACAGGAGCTCAATAAATAGTTGTTAACTGAGACTTGACATTTGATAGAGAAATGCTACAGATCAGGCTCCTGTTGAGTTTGGGGACAGGAAATCAGTTACATAAAGTCATTCTGTTCTTAAACTGTCTTGTGTTTTTTCAGCATAAACAGAAGGGGTTTTTCAAATTTTTATTACTATAATATTTTCCCTACCTCATATATCTATATTTAACCTCCTAATTATGTTATTTTCAAGAAATGCCTAAAAGGACATGAGACTTTAATTATAAAACATCTAGTTGGGTGTGTACCTTATATTGTTGTCATTTTATTCTTGATCTGCAGAACTTTCATCCTTCATGTATGTCTCATTTATTAATTAACATCTGATTATCTGTTCTGGGTGGATCTCCATGCTACACACTGGAATACAGCAGTTAGCAAGAAAAGCAATACCTGTCTTCTCATGGATCTCCCATTCTACAAGAAGTAATAAGCATTAAGAAAGTGATCATGCCACAACTAGAAGGACCAGCAACTAAGATACACAACTATCTCCCTGCCGGCAGGGGGGGGGCGGTTGGGAAATAAAGCAGAAAAAAAAAAAAGATTGGCAGCAGTTGTTAGGCCAGGTGCCAATCCTTACAAAAAAAAAAGAAGAAAGTGATCAGGGGCCGGCCTGGTGGCGCAGCAGTTAAGTTCGCACGTTCCACTTCAGTGGCCTGGAGTTCGCCAGTTTGGATCCCGGGTGTGGACATGGCACTGCTTGGCAAGCCATGCTGTAATAGGTGTCCCACATATAAAGTAGAGGAAGATGGACACAGATGTTAGCTCAGGGCCAGTCTTCCTCAGCAAAAAAGAGTAGGATTGGCAGCAGTTAGCTCAGGGCTAATCTTCCTCCAAAAAAAAAAAAAAATGGAAGTGATCAAAAAATGAACTGAGTAACTACAGACTGTGAAGGAAGTAAACAGTGAGTGGATTAATAATGACAATGAGAGGAAAGGAAGACTTACCAAGTGAAAAGTTAGGGGACGTAGGAGATTTGAGCAAAGAGTTAAAAGATGAGAACTTCTAACCAGAAAAGTAGGTAAGACTCTAGCTTTCCAAACAGAGAAATCATTAGATCAAAAGCTTTGAGGCAAGAAGAGTCTGGATCAGAGAAAATGTTATCAGATGAAGTGGACAACATCTTGTTGACTTGTAGGTCGTGAGAGGGAAGTTTGATTTTATATGCAGTAAAATGGGAAGCAATGTAATGTTTAAGTAGAAGAATTACCAGTTTGTTTCAATTTAATGGCCACTGTGTGTCAAATCAATTGAGGTGGGGAGATCAGTTTGGAGGTTAGTTTGATTGTCCCAATGAGAATGTCCAGTGGGTGGGCTGAGTGGAGGAAGTATGATAGAGAGGAATGGGAACACCCCTGAGATTTTGGAGGTAGCATCAATATTCATATTGATGAATTCGATGTGGGAGGAGTTGGGAAACTAGAAACAAAGGATGACTTCTTACTTTGTTTTTGTTTTGTTTTTGCTTGGTCACCTAAATTAAAACCACAGGCCAACTCATTTTAGATCATTCCAACTATCCCTTGGGGATAATGCATGAAGATTTCTTCTTCTAATGTGTATTTGGCCTTTTTATTTATACCACACATTATAAACGTTGTCTTCTCTTCAGGTAGATTGTATATCATTGTCAATAAAAATCAAGAAATCTATCCTTATAACAAGTTAATATTTTTGATCTAAAGTTCATTTTTATCTTCATCAAATTAATACCCCTGCAGAGCTTAATTTTACAAATTGAGTTTATTTTAAAATCTATTGTTGAATTATTTTCCAAATACAGCAGCCTAAGAAATTAAGATGAGGTCCTAAATGTATAATGCTCTAAGTGTAGTAGGATATTTTTAGCATACCAATGTTTATTTGGTGATGTATAAAAGGTAAGTAATCCTACAAAACTTTGCATATTTTTCAAATCCTTCTCAAGCTTATTTGTACACTTTTTTGCTCTGGGAAAAAAAATAAGCTCAATCAAATTTATCCTAATATTTCTTGTAGCCAAGATACCACTCCTGGACATATTTTTGGTGTTTGTAATTACGGAATGAGTAAAATCGGGGAATGCTTTATATATCTAAGATTGCCTGTATCTATGAGTGGGTCCTCCAATTTTTGACAGTCCATAGTGGTAGCTTGTTGAACTACCATTAATATAACTATTTTGGTTAATCCTTGACATTTTTAATGCATACATAAGAAATATGTCCATGACATTGCTATTTCATCAATCAGCTTTACCTGATGGTGTCTAGCAAGGAGAAGGCCAAGATTATATTGAACTACATTCAGTTTTAACTTTACTAAATATCACAAAAGTTCCCCAAGCCAGCATTACAAGAGAAGTCAGCTTATTGCCCTTTTACTTCTGTATAACACAATATCAAAAACATTTTAGTTACCAATACGTGATTTCTCTAGTGACCTTTGACATTTTGGAGCATGTATTCTCATGCATCATTAGAGGTTTCATGCCAAACCAATAACACACTTCTCTGTTGTTTTCAAATGTCTCCTAAAGCAAAAGGTTAATGATCAATAAAATGCACTGAAATGGTTCTTTTTGCTGCCACAGCTCATCTCTTTCTCTTTTTCACTCAGTCTGCACATACTTTTAATATTTCCTGAGTAGGTTTTTTTTTTTCATTTAATGAGGAGTAACTAATGTGCTACTTTCTCTTTATAAAGTAACGCTTTCTCTGATAGGATTGTATCCATGGACACCAGTTTTATTCAAGATACCTTTCATTTGCCCTGAGACTGTGGTTAACTCACCATTTGACAATTGTGTGCCTTTAAAAATTAAAGGTCGCGCATGGAATCTCCCATTTGCGTGAGTTTACACAAGGCTATAAAATTCCTGTAGATGCTGTCTGGCTTACAGGACTACAGCACTGGTGCTGGATGCTAAAAAGTGATCTAAAGCAATGCTCTGCAAAGATGGCCCCTAGGTGAAGTCTGGCCCACAGCCTGTTTTTGTAAATAAAGTTTTATTGGAACACATCCATTCCTATTTGTTTACGTCTTATCTTTGGTGGCTTTCGTGCTTCACTGGCAGAGTTGAGGAGTTGCAGCAGAGACCACACAGCCCTCAAAGTCGAAAACATTTACTATCTGGCCCTTTAGGGAAAGAAAACTGCTGATTCCTGGTCTAAATAAAATTAAATCTGCTTCCTTTTGGAGCTGTGCAGTCACAAGAATATACACTAGTTGGCACGTTATAGATTGTCAAATTCTAGATGTTTGTCACGTAATTTGAGGGGCTATAGAAGGTACAATTGCAAAGCAAAACACGAACTATTGTCCCTTTTTAAAACATAAAGCCCAATATTAGTCAATGTTTGCATTTACCTAAAAAACTACACCAAACATAATAAATGGTTGTACTTGGCGAGGGAAGGAAGAAATGTTGACTTTTTACTCTACATACTATTATAATTTTAGAATTTCTCTATAGTAGGAACATGATATATTAGTATATTTTTCTTTTAAATAGATTTGTTATTACTAAAGACTGTTTTCTCCAATAGCCCTGTCACAATTCATTGTAGTTATCATATTAGACATATACTTCAATTAAGGATTTTCAGGATTTCTGTTAAAATACAGTTTTTTAATAATACTTCTTTATAATATATGAAACCCAAAGTACTATTGTAGTCAATGTTTCCCTTGAGCTCCATTACAACCCAATAAAATGGAGCCAGTATTTTAACTATTTCCTAGACAACAAAAATGATGCTTGGAGTATACAACTCCTGTGTGCATCTACAGATGATGGTGGTCATGGCCATCCATGTGCCTCTGATGTTAGGATAATGGCTGAAACCAGTCTAGTGAGGTTGGTGCTATTATTCCAACTTTACAAAGAGAAACAAAAGAAAGACAGGTTTTGAGTGGTTAAGTGTTAGAGCCTAGATAAGTATCTAGATGTTTGACACCAATGTTTGACACTGGCCCTCAACCATTACACTGTGGTGCCTCTCAAAAGGCTGACTGAGTACTTTTAGGGTAGAATGAATTGATTGAGAACATGTATTGAAATTCTATGTACAAAGTGTTATGTCAGGTTCTGTGCTTTTGAAAATTAAACTAAATTTTATTGTGTTCCTACTATATATCATATGCATCCGAGATGCTGGAACTAAAATTTATACAGAAACTTTTAAAATGATCACTTTTCTATAATCCTAAACATTGAGTAAAGTTAACCATTTATCTTTTTTCCTCCCTATTACAGTATCTCTATTATAAGTATCCTGGCCAATTTGTGTGCATATCTGTAGGCTTGGGTTCTAGAAATAAGATTGCAAGGTCAAGAGATATAGCATATTTGATGTAGATAGATATTGTCAAATGACCCTCCAAAATGATGTACAAAAATATTCCCATCAACATTTTACTGGGATAGCCATTTACCTACAGTTTGATTTTTATTGAGGGAGTTCTCTAATAAAAGAACCACTAGCATACCGGCTAACAAATATTCACCTATCAGTACACACAGGACCTACATCTTAGTTCTTAACTACTCTGAGATTTTTAGCGCCTTATGATATGTCTTTTTCTTTATATGTGAAATAAAATGGAGCTAATTAATGAATTCAACAAGCACTCATTCATTAACTATGTTGGGGAGCAAGTGGGTTCTCATTCTATTGAGAAATATCTTCTGAGATGGTTGTCAGAAAACATGGATATCTGTCCATCCTAAAGTCTGACTTTTTGGCTTACCTCTTTTATTCAAGACAAGCCAATTTACTTCTTTGGTCTTGGGTTTCCCATCTGTCAAATAAATGTGGGAGTAGATCATCCCTAAGTGCTCTTTTAGGTTTAAATTTTCATTAGCACGTAAATGTAGATATAATGAGTAATGTATTACTCACTGTTAGTTGTTGATTTTTTTTTTTGCTTTGGTTCATTTTGTCTCGTTATCTAATAATTTGTGATTTGATTCTTTTGGAAGGAAACACAAATGAAATGCCTGGATCTCTCTGTTTTCCCTTGCAGAATGGAAGCTCTGTTGGTATCTGTCTTTTTCACTAACACATTGTGCTCATAGTGCACACTAGGTTTTCGATGGATGAATAAAATAAATTGTGTGACCCTTAGCTTGACTCTCACATGAGACCATTCAATAGAGCAACCAGAAAATGACTCAAGTTTTTATTTCAAACCTGAATATAACGTCCGAGATATTCTAAATAGGGATTTAGTTGGGGAAAGTCCTATTTTTCACCATACACCAAGAAGATCTTTAAAAATTATGATAGGCCATCTTAAAAATAGCTTCAGATATTTCTGAAGTTAATTATTAAGGCCATCTCCAAAATCTGAGCTGTAAAGTAACTCTCACATAAAATTTAAAATATATATAACTTGGTATTTTTGAGGATATTGAATTTTGCATCCTTTACTTTGAGTTTATTAAGTATTTGTAATGATAGATCACTGAAGTGTCATAATATAACCAGTCAGTTTACCTCTTCTTTTTTTTGTTTTAAAGTGATGTTCATTGGTATTTTAACTCATTTACTGAACAAAGTTGACCACCTTTTATAAGCCAGGTGCCACTCTAGGTGCCAGGAAATATAGCCAGTAAACAAGGCAAAAGAAATTCCTGCCCTTGTAGAGTTTATGCTCTTGTGAGGTTTTCTTACGTTAGGAAGTGAATGACTGAGCCTAATAATGCTTTAGTTCTCTTGAAATCCCAAATCTTGGCTATGTCAGGGTGTTTTTTCTTGTTGTTCTAGTAAAAGACCACCATGTTGATTAGAGAAATAACTTGATCTGAAATAATAAATCCACTTTTAAGATAGTGATATTTAACCTTTATTCATCTCAGGCAATTTAAGAATCTTCTGGAAGCAATGATCCTTTCCCTATCCTAATTTTGCACATAATTTCCCAGGGCATGAGAACTCTCTTGAGTCCATCCACAGATGTAAAAGCTCTGACCTACACCAGCTATTTTTGATGAGTTAATAGGATGAACGATAATGTGCTATTAGATATTTATTGAGCTATTTTAAATGTATAAGCCCCTTATACAGTTTATTCATTCAGTGATTGATTTATTCCACACATATTTGATTAAATGCTAATGCTCTTACGTGCTAGACACTGTGCCAGGCAACACTATTATCTCAAAACAAATTTTTTGATATGATTACTGGATATGTGAGCTTCGTCATAACCAATCAATGGAGGATCTTGACTGAATCAAGTGCAACATTTATGTAAAATTCACAAGCAAATATTTGTGCATTTGCTAAGCATCACTCCTTCCAGTTTTTATTAGGACTTAGCTAAACAAGAGGAAATTTGTTTCCTGCTTTTATCAGGACCAAAATGAGAGGATTTGACTTTGTGATTATTAAAAACCTATATTTCATACAAAATAAATAGAAGTAAAAATAAACTGTGGGGTTACTCAGGTTGCATTCCAATGTATTTCCTTTCTGAAGTTCAAGATGATACATAAGACTAGAAGAAGCCGCTCCACTCACTGAATTCCAAAAGACAAGTTGTTGAATCCCGTGTATACGTGTCAAGTATCTGTAATAATTTGAAGCACCATATTAAACGCTGCATATTTTAATTAACTAACATAGTTTAATTTTTCCGAGTGGCATTGGTAAGTTTTAATGTAATAAGCATTATCAACTTTAGATCAGGTCTTGTGAGACTAAATGACACCAGAATTACAAGTAGAGAGTGTCTGCTATGAAATTATGCATTGATTTAAAATCAACACACTCAAGGATCTTATGGTTACAAATGGGATTTAGTCCCAGAACAGCCTCTTTGTGACTTAATCTTTACATCTATATATTGTTCCTATCCATGATTAAGTAGTTATAAGAAACACAAAACTTTCCTTTTGAGGTCACTAACTTCTTGCAACTGTAGTCCAGGGAGATTATGTCACTCACCAGGTGATACAGCTTTTTTAGTATTGAAACTAGCATAGAATGTAAATTTCCGTGTGGACCTGTCAGTAAATCATTATCCCTTAAAATACTGAAAGAAAATTATTGATCTCAATAAAAAGAAAAGAAATACATTAATGGGTAAAGATTAGACTATGTTCAATTTCCTCTTTAAATTTAAAGTGATGAGATAATCCATGTCATCTGTAGTAGTTTTTCCCTCAAATGAATTTTAGCAATGCATAACTCCAAACTCTAAAGTTTAAATAATTGAATGAATAATGAAGAACTTATCCTCTAGGTTCCCTTTCTACCAATGTGGCAGATGAGCACCTAGGACCGACCTTTCTTCTGAAAACAATAAACAAAATGGAAAAGAAAAGAAATGCACGTGTAGTCTGGCAAGAAAATAAAGAACTTAGAGCGATAGCTGAGTGAAGGCAAGAACCCTAGAGTAATCGGACACTGAAGCCAGCCTTCAGCTTGAGGGCATGTGTGGATCACAGTTCTACTGTGTATCATTTTTTGATATTTCACAGGACTGGAGTGGGTGCTGGTACAGAAGAAAAAAATCCTAAGGCTGTGCCAAAATGGGAAAGTCAAAGCAGAGATCTTCTTCTTATAGCTGGGACTCAAAAGTGCTATACTCTTCATGTTTAAGGATGAATTAGAAATAACTGTGTACCCAGGTAAAAATAGGGAAATGGCCTATCTCCAATCTTGCTACTGACTGAAGGAGTAAAATATCTCCCCTGAAAATATGTAAGCACAAGCTGACATTTGCACAAGTTTGCAACATAAATTCACACTATATGGCCAGTCCAAAAACACTTCAAGTCAGGAATTTAGATGTAAGCGTTTCCAATGTAGTAGTACATTCCAGATCTGTGCCAGAACCAGATGGTAAATTCTCCCAAGAGATGTCTATTTCATCCCATGCCTCAAGAAGTTTCATATGTAAGTTTACAAGCAAAATGGCAGCAGGCAATTAAAAACCAATAAACACGTAAGGGAAGAAGGCACCATGAGTAAAAGCTATCAGAAACAAGAGAAAGAAGAATTAAACTCACTTTGCATATAAAATGTATAAATTGTCATCATTGGGATAAAAGGACTAACTCATCACTTTAGAAAACACTTCGTTATCTTAGAGTCATAAGCAATTCCTCACTATTTTTCTCTTAGAAGAGACAATGCTAATGTG
Organism: Equus przewalskii; assembly: GCF_037783145.1. Classification (NCBI taxonomy): domain Eukaryota; kingdom Metazoa; phylum Chordata; class Mammalia; order Perissodactyla; family Equidae; genus Equus; species Equus przewalskii. The sequence goes on from NC_091845.1 coordinate 17,790,133, forward strand.
TACTGATAAGATAGTAACATACTCATTGAAGTTTTGGAATGGTGCAACATCAGAGAAGCTACCATATCTAGATTACTTTTATTTCATTTTAGGGGGAGAGTATAAAGGCTAAAAGTAAGAGCTCAAAATCTGACAGACTAAGATCTTTAATCTTGTAATATATTTGCCCAAGGTCTCAACTAGTACTGTACTTAAATTCTAAATTTTGCATTGCTTATTTGAAAAACGGTCTTATAATATCCTATTACCAATACCCGTGATGGGTTGCTGTGAGAGCTGAGACAAAACTTGTAAAGCATGTATCATAGTTCAACATCTGATAATCTGGGGTTCATGTGAGCTGTATCACGCGTTCTTCCTTTTCCGGTGCTAGTCCCATGAGGCACGGTAACTTGGTCATCTATGTCTTATGGAGGAGAAGGATCCCCTGTCCCCACCATTATCAGTTAGTCCAGTTTATCCCACATAGTAGCCCTTCATAGGTTTAAGGCTTCTCAGTCTCCATGTGGGTGAATTGGGCCTTTAATTCATGTCTTCAAGCCTATGATGCATAATTACGCACCAGGTCTCAAGAAAATCTAAGGACTCACCTGAGACTCATCTCTCAGCCAGCAATATAGTTTCACTTACTCGAGGAATCAGATATTAAAACTATCCCAGTGCCTCCGCACTGCCCTTCCATAAAATAGGGTCACTGAATGCCTGCTTAGTCTCCGGCATTTTGGTTTGTGACTGCTTTCTCTGACAATGAAAAACCCATGTCCCATGTCCCTTAAGATGTTTACTTATTTAATCAATCTCCCTGTGTGTGACTAAGTTAGAATTGCCACCATCACCTGCCAACACCCGCACCACATTTCCTCTTCCTGTCTACGTCCCATACCTTGTACTGAGCACTACCCCCCAACCACCACCCCTCCACATTCTATCCCTGCACAGATGGCTTCCTCGCACCCCAAAGGCCCTGAAACCCTGAGCCAGGCTGCTTTCCCATGTGGATGGCAACTTCACTCTGCTCCGGCTCAGACACCCCTGTGACAGACCATCTCCCACATGGACACTATCCCAACCCCTCTTGGGCTCTCACACCCCACAGTAGGTAGCCCTGCATACCTTGCTTAGACTTGGACACCCTGTGCCATACTCGTGAAGACTCCTCCTCATCTCTCATCATCTGATCTCTGCTCACTCTTGTGCTTCCCAGCCCCTGAACCCCCACCTGGACACCTACCTTGCTCATCTCCACCTGATGACTTTAGGCCTGAGTTGTTTCAGAAGGGAATACCATGGTAAATTTAGTCATCAGGAAAGTGAGGCTAATTAGTTGATCTTGGAAGCAAACTGAAAGGACCGTTATATCTGGAGTTCTAGAATATACTATTTTCTACTTGTTTAAGTCTCCCAAATACTGAAGTCTTCTTTCTCTTCAAGGGTGTTAGTATAGAACAGAAATTAAGAAAATGAATATAATATTAATGCACAGAGTTCATTTCCAAAAACATACATATACACCAATCTCAAAGAACCCCAGATTTTTGAAAAGTTATTTCCATTTCAATGATGTATGCAATTTCTTATTAGCAAGAACTATGAGATAGAATTACAGGGTTCACTTAACAGGAACTGATATTTGAGATTTGCTGGCTGATTTATCTGAGAAATGATTTACTTCTTAACTTTCTTCGCTTGTCAAACACCCAAAGATCTAAAGATTATGTACTTCATAAAGACCTTGCTAAACTGTGTTTCTAGAATGTGCTTTCGAAGACAAAGCTCTATAGAACTTAACTGGACAATATTCTCTTAGGCGGTATAAGGAAGGACTTTTAAGACATTTCAACATGCTTGCTTTGGGACATAAAGATCATGATTAAGCGAAGGGGGAGATGACTCCTAAGAAGAGGCTCAAATCACTGTGTGTCAGGTAAAATGAACGAGGCCCTTTAGGCTTATTTCTTGTGTTTTATGTAAAAAAGAAAAAGTCCAACCATCCTTAGCATGTCTACATAGGGTAAAGCACAAGTCTAAGTAAAAATATTACCTTCTTCCTCTCCCAAGTTCTTATGAGAACAATGTTTTAAACTAGACTATATGAAATTTTCATTTATAGCTAGGTCTGTTCAGTCCAGATATAGGAGCTGTTAATATCCAGGATTTTAGTGAATTACACACTTCATCTCCTGGATAGAAGAGAAACCTTATGCAAACTCTGTTCATTACATTGCATAATTCCATGTGAAATTTCTAGTATAAGTCTCTTTTTATTACTCAGAACTCATTAAGGAAGTGATGTGCATTAAAACAACATGCACACAGTGAGCGGTATGGTTTTCACGTTAAAACAAGAAGACATCTTGTAACCTGTTATACTGTTGGTTTGTGGCTCGCAAATATAAGTTAGACTCTAAATCAGTTTCATTCATATACAAAGAGACTCTATTTGACTATTTCCTGATTATTTTGAGAAACATAATTCCAGTGCTTTAATACAAGTTTTCAGCAGCTTTGCTACATTTCATTTTGATGGAAAAGATGGAGATTTTCACATTCTCATATAAATATAATATCATGAGAAATAGTCCATAGGATTTATTGAACTGCATAGGTGATAGCTGTTCTAAATAATTTACAGTTGGAAAATCAACTGAGTATCTGGGAGAACTGATCATTTTTAAAGACAAGTATTTCACTGCAAGTAGATGCTGCTGCTGAACAAGTTGCTGTAATTCTCAGTAGTTGCATGTAGTCTGAGAAAATGATTCATCTTTGGAGACCAAGCCACATCTGTCTCAACATACCAAAGATCACACATGAAAGCTTTATGAAGGTGGTCTTTCAAATTTTGGTATTTCATTCGAATCTTTAATTTCATTGAGGCAAACAATGCCATGAGTATTGTGAAATCTTACAAAGGCAAGAAAGGTTCCAAAAGTATCCTGTTTTTAGCAGTCAAGAGCTCAGGTTGAAGATCACATCTTCTAAGGTTGAAGTCTTAGAAATGCTACTTACCAGCTGGATGACCTGGGACATTTCACTTTAGCATAAATTAAGCTTCAACTTCCTTGACTGTTAAAATAAGTAAATGAATATATTTATATTTATAACATAAAATATATATTTATATGTAATATGAAAGTCTTATGTATATCTTGCCTCTTAAAGTGGCTGAGGATTAAGTTATAATGCACTGCAAAGAATTTACCATAACGGATAGTAACTATATAGTAGCTTTTCAATAAAGTATTGAAAGTACACTTTCAATAAAGTATAGGTCTTATGTGTGAAGAGGCAGAAGGCATAATGAGTTCTTCCAATCATCTTAAAATAGAAGGAAAATTATCCTCTATGTTAGAGAAACATTCTTTTATTAATCATTGCCAGTTTAGTAATTTACATTAAGACACTCTTTTTCCAAATGTGACTTTGCTATGAAGTTGTACTCTACTGCAGCTGAAGGAGAGAATATCTCCCAGGCTGGTACAGGGAAAAGCAAAGTCTGTGTAGCAATATGAAAAATGTAATGATTTTTTTGCATGTAATAGATTCTTTTTGCTACTGAGTTAATATTCTGAGAATTTGTCTTATTGCCTCAAAGTGCAATGAAAATGCAGATATCATACACAGGACTCACTAGCTCGGCTGCTGACATCTGAGCAAAGTGTTTAGGGCGTGGCATTGTTACAGAGGTGATTGCTGCTAGAATCAGAGCTATTTATCATAGGGTTTAATCTCATAGAAATCATGAACTACAGTGACAAGCAATTAGAGTAAAAAAATAATACATGTATAGATAAAGAAGTCTTCAGAGCGAGATGGAGCTACTGTTTGTTTTGATTATTGATCCCTTTCCCCAGAAAACCACTAAAAAAAATAAAAGCCGTTCCTAGACTGGATCAAAGTCTTTCTCTGAGGATTCATGATCTCTTTGGCCCTACACTCAGGCCTTTGAATCTAAAGCCTAAATTAATCACTAGTCTATATCATTTCTATGGATATTAGTGACCAAATGATTAAAAGTTCATTTTTTCTGGACTCCAGACTTGTACAGAGAGACTTCCACACCTGTGAGGTCTCCTTGTAAATGCTCACAGGTATCTCAACAGAAAATGAACTCTTGATCTCCCCTGTCCCTGAACTTGGAGGAAGTGATACCACAACTCTATCCTTGATAATTCCCTCTACTTCAATTCCCCACATTCACTTCACCACAAAATTATCTTGATTACTTTACTTTCTGAATGTATATCAAAACTGCCCCTGTTTTTCCACGTTGACTGCCATCATTTTAGTTCAAGCCACCATCCCGTCTGGCGTGAAATGCTGCAATAGTTGGTTGTGTCCCATGTCAGTCCTCTCCGATCCAACCTCCACACTGGGGCCAGAGATCTTTTTAAACATTGCATCTGCTCATACAACACCTAACTTGCAACTCTTCAAGTCTTTTCTATTTTTCTTAAGATAAAGTCCCATTCTTCAACAAGGTCATGAATGCTGTGGCCTCTATCCTCCTCCCTCTCTCTTACCCTCTCTGCTCCAGCCATGGTCTCCTCTTTCTCCACTACAAGAAATAGCTTCCCAAGTCAAAGCCTTCTCTCATACTTTTCTTCTTCCTATATTACTACCCCATTCAAATTTGACCCACTCCTCTACCCTCTCCTGGAAGCCTGTAATTTTCCCTCATATTATTTGTGCCATTTTGTTCATCTATAGCCCTGGTACCTAGCCTAGTACCTCGTATAGGTGTTTAATGATTTGAATAAATGAGAAAGAAAGGAAAGAGAAAGTGTTAGAGATTTTTAGATTGTTAGCTTCAAATTTAGGGAGCTTTTTATGACATACACCAATTGTTTCTCTAAGGACTAAATGGGGAAAAGTGGTTAAATTTAAACTAATTTACACATGAAGAATTTAGCCAACAGGGACAGGAAGAAAATCTGTCAAAGACTTGACTAAGACATTCCCCTGGATATCTGTATTAGTGCTGCCTTAGAACATCTTGAAAGCCCATGACTATATAAAAACATATGGTGATGATAAATTCTTATGCATTCATTATTATGTCGTATGCTTATGTATGAGACAACTTTCAAAATATTGTTGACATTTTTATGTAGTTGAATCTTTGAGATGGCTGCTTCCCAAATCTAAGAAGCCTAATCTGGCTGTCACCTCTCCAGCTCTCTAAAGGTACAGAGAGCACCCCGGAACCAGATACAGTCGAATTAATGGTGAAGTTTCCCTCTCAGATTCCTTTCTGATCTTTGACCCAAATGTACAAGACTGGATTTGATTTGAGAGCCTCAAGAATTTATGGAAACTTGAAATTACTCCATTGTAGAAAGTCGCCATTACTGGCTTGCCAACTCTTTTCTTTAATCAAAAAGAATCCTTATTGTGTCTCCCATTTCCCCACCTACCTCCTGCTAAGGTGAGGTCTGATTAGTCTTGGACAAAAGAAAGGTTCTGGTTTCTATTATGCTTTGCTTTCTAAAACCAAAAGTGATGACCAATAGAAAAGGTTCTGGAGGTCTCCTACTATGCCAGGATATTAAGATCTGCTTGCCAAGCTCACGGGTGGGTTGAAGAGAGTGACATGGATACTCTGGAGGGGAAGAACTTAGCTGTCTCAGTGAAGTGACTATTTAACACCCTGTACAGAAGTGTTTTTATATTTTGCCAACCAGAATAGATAGTGTTATTGGCAAAATATCAGTTCTGACCCAGAGTATCCCTTGTAATTGTTTGATATGTCACATTGCATTGGTAAAACTACTGCTGATATTTGTTTAGGAAATTTTACTTGGAAAATTTTTTTTAATGACAAATGGATAATATAGATCACTGGTTCTCAAAGCATCACCTTGGAACTCATAGAACGTGTTAGAAATGAAAATTTTCGATTTCTAATTCAGACATATTGTGGTGGGGCCCAGCAACTTGTGTTTTAACAAAGTCCTCTGGATGATTCTAACGCACCCTCAGGTTTGAGAGTCATTCTGTTAGCTGATCAACCCACTCCACGTGTGTCAGAACATAGTCATCTCTAGCAATTTTAAGCAGCTTGGTTTGGACCTATATTAATACAGACAGGTCTTTGTGAGGTATTCAGCTCCTGAATGATGAGGGCGTTTATCATTAGCTAAGTGGCTTATTCTTGAGTATCCACCTCCCAGCAGGCAATTCAAATTCAGGTCTCCAGAAAATTACAAATTACTACATGTCATAAACATTCATAGTTGCTGCTAATTGTCAAAACCATAAAATATAAACCTGTGAATGTCAGTGGGCAACTGTATTCATTATAAAAGTGTTAAATTTAAGATGGTAAAAATAGATTTGAAAGATGCAATAATTAATAGGATCTATGATTACATTCATATTGTATTTTTTTTTTTTTTGAGGAAGATTAGCCCTGAGCTAACATCCACCGCCAATCCTCTTCTTTTTTGCTGAGGAAGATTGGCCCTGGGCTAACACATGTACCCATATTCCTCTACTTTATATGTGGGACGCCTGGCACAGCATGGCTTAATAAGCGGTGCATAGGTCTGCACCTGGGATTCGAACTGGCGAACCTTCTCGGGCTGCTGAAGTGGGACGTGCGAACTTAACTGCTGTGCCACCAGTCTGGCCCCATATTGAATTTTTTAAGTAGGTGAAATGGTACTGTTTATTTAAAAGCAGTTTAGAAATCAGATTATTATTCTACCTAGGAAGGAAGTATCTATAAAAAGAACCAGGGTCATTATATTTTCCTCAAAAAACACTTACTTGAAAAGCTATACTTAGAGGGGAGGGATTAGATTTCAAATCCTTTTCAAAGAAAAATATAGTTTTTCAGGTCACTTTTGAATTCAGTGAGTCTTCAATCATCTCTCTATCCCATTAGGGCCCCCAATTCAAACATCACCACCTGCAGCAGAGAAATGTTCAGAGTGTTTGGTACTGAGCCTTGTTCAAGCTCATATTTTGTTTTGAAATGCTCTTAGTATGTATTCACTTCTCTTCTTGAAAAGTATACTCTAATTATATTTCATCTGCTCTTTAGTTTGTGGATAGAAGTCATAGTTTAGCAATAGAAATAGCAAGTTCAAGGCTAGAGATCCAAGTCTTTCATGGTTCACGAAACACAAACATTGAAATAGTACTAGAAAAACATTCTCCCCTCGAGGTATTCATCACAGTTCCAATTACATGATGCATGTGAACACTCTTGAGTATTTGTTTAAAGAGCCTTTGTTCCTTTATGTGATTTTCTTCTTAATTATGGGGAATATGTCCACCTCCGTTGTGTTATGGTTCGGTGAATTTCTATCTCCGTGCCTGTATCTGCACCTTGCCTTCTGACAGGGAACAGAGTGTTTCATTCTCCACTTCTGCATTGCTTCCGTTATTTGCTTATAACTAAAGGCCCAATTCCAGTTCTGCCTGCAGCCACTGCTGCATTCAGCCCACGGTGCTTGAGGTGGGCTCTGTATGTTGTCTGCAGAGAGTTTTACTATCTGTAGGAAACTGACACTTCCTCCTTCCACGTAGTACATTTTTGCTAGTACGTCCACTCTAGGGTCTAGCCAACCCCCATGATTGTGTAGATTGGAGAAGAGACAAGGGTGAAATATAAGCTGAGCTCCTGCTCCAAGCCCTGGCCCTACGGGCCTGGAGGAAGAGGAATCTTTTCAATGCATCTGCCCAGAGGACATGCTTCCTTGTAATTATCTGTTCCATAGAGAGGGCCTTTTCATTATTTACACAAAGGAATTAGCAGAGCCTTGCTCCCAATTAAAGCGACAAGCCAAAAATGAGAGGTAAGCCTTTAATCACTTTCTGTGATGGTAATAGTAGGAGTCTAGAACCAGAGAAGGCCCTGACCACTCCCTTCATTTCTCTCCGTGGGACTTCACACCCCTATGTGGTCAGGGGGTCAGTGCAAAGAGGGGTGGTCTTACTGCTGAGGGAGCCAAGAACAGAAGGCTCTGGCAGTTTTATGGACCCTGACGTTGAGGGGAAGGGAAAGGGGTGCCTAGGAGTAGAAAAGTGCTGGGTCCTGAGTCTGAGCAGAGCAAAGCATGTTCAAGGTTACCCCCTCCCTCCCTCACCCGGCATAAGGAGGCCTCAGCAGAGGCGCCTGGGAAGACCTCTGCTGGAGGCCTCAGATGAAGAGACCTAGGAACGAAGACTCTGGGGCTAGAAATGTAAATATGTGAAGAGTATGATGGCCAGGGGATCTGAGTCCTTGACTGCACCCTGCTTCAGAGATGGTGATGCACAGACTGTGCCCCAAGTCTGGTATGGGGAGGGCAGCCTTCCCTGAGGCCTGCCAGGTGAAGACTTTTAATCGTTGCCTGTGGTCAGGCCTGAAGAATCACACAGAAGACTTTAACCAGGAGCCTGACTCCTGACTAACCCTTGTTTTCTTATAGCTTCTCCCTCCCCTTTAGCATTCAGTCATATGTACTGAAAGCTGTACTCTGATGTACAACTTCCTAGTGAGTTTTCTTCTTAATTAATTTTCTTTTCTTTTTTTTTTTTTTTTTGAGGAAGATCAGCCCTGAGCTAACGTCTGCTGACAATCCTCCTCTTTTTGTCGAGGAAGACTGGCCCTGAGCTAACATCCGTGCTCATCTTCCTCTACTCTATATGTGGGACGCCTACCACAGCATGGTTTGCCAGGCGGTGCCATGTCTACACCTGGTATCCAAACCAGTGAACCCCAAGCCACCGAAGCAGAACGTGCAAACTTAACCTGTCTGCCACTGGGCCAGCCCCTTAATTAATTTTTTTTCCTCATTTTATTTGCCCTTTAGGAAATCTTTACCATTCAGTAAGGGAGGATGGCTTTTGTTTGTCAATTATCACCAAAACATTACCTCTTTTTTTTTGATGGGGAAGATTGGCCCTGAGCTAACATCTGTGCCAATCTTCCTCTATTTGGTATGCAGAATGCTTGCTGCCACAGCATGGCTTGATGAGTGTTGTGTAGGTCTGCACCCAGAATCTGAACCCGTGAACCCTGGGCCACCAAAGCGGAGTGCGCAAACTTACCCACTATGCCACTGGGCTGGCCCCAAAACATCACCTCTTTTTTGATCTGGTTGGTTTCTGTACTTAGTCATGTTCCTGGTCTCTACCACTGATGTTTTGTAAGATTAATCTCGCTACAAACCTGTCGTGTTGCAGTGTCCAGCACAGGAACTTGCCTTTCCTCTTTCCTTTTGAGAGGTAGGCTCTTTCCAGGCTCTCTGTGGGAGGTTGGCATCCATTTCTATGGTAGTGCTGGGCCTGTATTGTGTGGTCTGAAAACAATTCTTGGCCTAAATAAAGAGGATTTCCATTAAAAAAAAAAGTGCCTGACATTCCAGGAGCAAGCAAAGGAAATCTATATGAAATACTAAGCTACACAGAAATGTGTCATTAACGGTGCTGTAAGTTAGGAACCCAGAGAGGGAATGAGAACTTTCTTCAGGACCCTGAAAGAGGTGAAACCCCTTATGGTGTTGGCCATAAGGAGAAGACAAAGACGTGGCTTTCGTTGTCCATTGTCCTTGCTCGCTTTTGTACATGAAGGGGGAAATTACAGAAAGGAAACCAAATAAGTAGATAGTTGGATGTAAGGGGAAAAAGGGATGGGGAAGGAGGCAGAGATGCTGAAGGGTTTCAAGCCTCATCTTTAACTAGAAAGTGTTTATCCTGTTAACGTTGAATTCTGACTCTGCTGCCAATCGTCGCTATGTCTAGCATAGTCCAAAAGGGAAACGAGCAAACGAAGGCCATTTGTGGACTGGAGATAGAGATTGTGAGACTGGCATTCAGCATGCTAAATTTTAGGAAAAGGTGAGAAGTGGAAATATCCAGCAGGCAGTTGGAGGCGTGTATTAAAATTTAGAAGAGAGAGGCCGGACTGGTGGTGCAGCACTTAGGTTTGTACCTTCTGCTTTGGTGGCCCAGGGTTCACCGGTTCAGATCCCAGGTGCAGACCCATACACTGCTTGTCAAGCCATGCTGTGTCAGGTGTCCCACATATGAAGTAGAGGAAGACGGAGCTGGCCCAGTGGCACAGTGGTTAAGTGAGCACATTCTGCTTCAGCGGCCCAGGGATCGCCGGTTCAGATCCCGGGTGCAGACATGGCCCCACTTGGCAAGCCATGCTGTAGCAGGCATCCCACATATAAAGTGGAGGAAGATGGGCACAGATGTTAGCTCAGGGGCAGTCTTCCTCAGCAAAAAGAGGAGGATTGGCAGCAGATGTTAGCTCAGGGCTAATCTTCTTCAAAAAAAATAAAAAATAAAGTGGAGGAAGATGGGCACGGATGTTAGCTCAGGGCCAGTCTTCCTCAGAAAAAGGGAAGGATTGATTGCAGATGTTAGCTCAAGGCTAATCTTCCTCAAAAGAAAAAAAAAATTAAGAAGAGTCTAGGTCCAGAGATGTTCATTTGGACAATCATCCAAATAATGATTATCATCAAATTGGTAAACATACACACAATGAAACAACCACAACCACAAAAACACAATACAGATGAAATCACTGACAGGGAAATATATGTGGAGTCCAATTTAATCTTCACATAAAAAGCAAAAGACTGTCTCATTTAATAATAATGGAGAATATCATAGAGATGCTATTTCGTAGAAATTCCACACTAATACTTAACCTATAAAGCAGTACTTAGTTTAAGACCATAAATATACTTCTGTTTTTGGCTTTCAGCAGTGTGAAAATTTGACTTGATGTTATAACCTAAAGGGGAGTAAATTTCCATGGAAGGAAATATAAATGAGAAAACAATATCTTATTTGGGAGTAATCGCAATCAGATAGGGAGGAGTACAGGCAAGGGGTTACATTCTGGACTGACTGTGTTTCACTTTCTTATTATAAAAGAGAGAATATTTTGCAATGGAGAACGCTTGGAGTTCATTAAGAGGGCAAAAATAGAATTGAAAAGGAAGTACTCTTTGTCTTTTTGTAAAAGAAAGCATCTTTCCTTGACCATTCTGTTGCTTAAGAATAAACATACTGTCATGTATTTCCTTCAATAAAATAATTTCTTTGCATTGAAGTTGTTTCAACCCCTCTGCTGTATGTTAAATTAGTGACGGATTCAGCTTATAGCAGTCCACGTCGATGTGTCCCTTGGAAGGTTTATCTCCTGCTCCTCAATACACAGCAAAATTATAATGTTCTTGGGGTGCTGAACCTCTGCATCCCTCGGGGTGGAGAACTTATCACCCGAGTCATCTAAATGTCATCCCTGCCCTCCCTGAAATGATAAGCATTGTCCACTTTGATTCTAGGAATAATGCAAGTCCTTTCCTTTTTCTTTTTCTCTTTTTGAATTTGGGTTACTTCCCATAGAGCACAGGTGTGATTTATGTGTATTTGTGGTACCTTGCTGTATCTCGAGTTAGTACTCTTCTTGTTTATCTCCTCTTTCTCATCAACCGATGATTTACGATTTTCAACAGAAGGGGCAAATGAAATGTACAACCTAGCGAATTCCCTAGCTTTCTCTAGATGGACTCACTCACCCATCTTCCAGAGAACGATTGCTAGTTCTACTTAGGATATGATCGCCTTTTTAGAAATGGAGGATATAGCAAGACTAGTGAAAAGGAAGCCTCCATTTTTCACACTCTCTCTTTACTTCTCTTCATCTCCAGCATGCGTTATCAGGCACAAGATCCTGATCAACTGTCAATACCTGTTCCCAGGGTTGCCTCCTACCAGTGTCATGCTTAATGCTCACTGAGGTCAAGACGTAAACTCTTCAAAGTAAAAAATAAAAAGTTTTTTTCCCCTCTCATGAAAATTTCAACCTTATTTCAAGATTACACAAACCATTATTTTGACTTTGTGGTAGTGCCATAAACTTATGTTTTGGGCACAAGAGAAGGCCAAGAGAATTGCCCATAGAACAGCTTAGCTTCTCTCTCCTTCCTACTCATCCGTGAAAAAAATGGGGACCTTAAATGTTCTTTCTTTGATTTTCTCAAAGCACATCTTTTTCTGAAAAAGGTATAATATTTCCAGCTATGGAGACTTAAAGCTGCCTGTTGTCAACTTTTGAATGGTCACCTATGACAAAGGGATTCCATATGCGCAAAGCATCCTGTTTTTGTGATTATTAGCCTATGAAGAAGGAAATAATTCAAGTACATTAGGACAGAGGGATTGATTTTTAGGATAAATGATACTTGGCTGCTTGAGGAGATAAACTAAGTTAGAATCCCTACTTCACAAAATGCATCTAAATATACGCCAAGTGGAAAAATACTAAATCATAAAATATTTACAATATTCAATGTTGTATAATTCATTGAATCATAAGAATAAAAAAATTTATGTAAATAGGTAACAGATACATGGAAAAGGAGAGTTTTTTTAAGTAGAAAGGCAAAGAAAGAAAGCATAAAGGAAAAACTATATATATAGACATCTGAATAAAAGTTAATATCTTCTGTACATGATAAAAAAATTAGACAAGAATAGGAAAACTTTGGCACATGTATTACACAATAAAGTTAGTATCTGTAATGTATAAAGAATGCTTAGAGAGTAATAATAAAAGGATGAATGGCCCTATGGAAAAATGAGCCAAAGATATGAATAGAAGACATTCAAAGGACTAATAAATGTAAAAAGTAACAAGGCCAGCTTCACTAGTATTTGGAGAAATACAAATTAAAAGAGAAAAATGCAATTTTTTACCTATTGAATTGGCAAGTCCTTTCTTTCATCTGGCGCTTAACCAAAGAAAAAGATGATGTACAGTAGCCCCCCCTTATCCATGGGAGACATGTTCTAAGACCCACAGTGGATGCTGAAACCTCAGAGAGTACTGAACGCTATGTACTCTCTGTTTTTTCCTGTACACACATATTTGAGGTGTGGCAGCAAAACAAGCATGAATTCCTTTTTCCTTCTTTGGAATTTTGTGAACAGATGATTCATTCTTATCATAGATATTAGCAACCTCAGCATACAGTGTTTTTTTGTTTCCTTACTAAGTAGGGAACTTTCACCTTTTCACATAAAGGAAGCACTTTACGGCTTCTCTTTGGCATAACCAAATTGCCAGCATCACTATTCTTGTGCTTCAGGGCCACTGTTAGGTAAAATAAGGTTTACTTGAACACAGGCACTGCCATACCGTGGCAAAGAGACTAATGGGTGGGTAGCAAATACAGGCATACCTGGTTTTATTGCATTTCACAGATATCATTTTTTAAAAAAATTGAAGGTTTGTGGTAACCCTGATTTGAGTAAATCTATCAGCACCATTTTTCCAACAGCATTTGCTCACTTCGTGTCTCTGTGTCACATTTGGGTAACTCTCGCAATATTTCAAACATTTTCATTATTATTACGTTTGTTATGGCGATCTGGGATCAGTGATCTTTGATGCTACTATTGTAATTGTTTTGGGGCACCCAAGTTTGAAGCTAGCAGAGGTTGGTTCATGAGGTTTAAAGAAATAAGCCCTCTCCATAACGTGAAAGTGCAAGTAAAGCAACAAGTGCTGATGTAGAAGCTGCAGCAAGTTATCTAGAAGATCTAAGATAGTTAATGAAGATGGCTACAACAGATTTGTAATGAAGATGAAACAACCTTGTGTTGGAAGGACATGCCATCTAGGACTTTCATAGCAAGAGAGGAGAAGTCAATGACTGGCTTCCAAGTTTCAGAGGAAGACTGACTCTCTTGTTAGGGGCTAACGTAGCTGGTGACTTTAACCTGAAGCCAATGCTCATTTACCATTCCCAAAACCCTAGGTCCCTTAAGAATTACGCTAAATCTACTCTGCTTATGCTCTATAAATGGAACAACAAAGCCTGAATGATAGCACATCTGTTTATAACATGGTTAACTGAATATTTTAAACCCACTGTTGAGACCTACTGCTCAGAAAAAAAGATTCCTTTCAAAATATTACTGCTCATTGACAATGAACCTGGTCACCCAAGAGCTCTGATGGAGATGTACAATGAGATTAACGTTGTTTTCATGCCTGCTAACATTCTGCAGCCCATGAATCAAGAAGTCATTTAGACTTTCAAGTCTTACTATTTAAGAAATACATTTTGTAAGGCTATGGCTGATATAGGCAGTGATTCCTCTGATGGATACTTGCAAAGAAAATTAAGAACTTTCTGGAAAGGATTCACCACTCTAGATGCCATTAAGAACATTCATGATTCATGGGAAGAGGTCAAAATATCAAGATTAACAGGAGTTTGAAAGAAGTTGATTCCAACCCTCATGGATGACATTGAGGGGTTCAAGACTTCAGTGGAGCAAGTAACTGCAGATGTAGTGGAAATAGCAAGAGAACTAGAACTGAAAGTGAAGCCTGAAGATGTGACTGAATTGTTGCAATCTCATGATAATTCTTTCACGGATGAGGGATTGCTTGTTATGGATGAGCAAAGTGGTTTCTTGAGATGAATCTACTCCTGGTGAAGTTGCTGTGAAGATTGTTGAAATGACAACAAAAGACTTGGAATTACATAAACTTAGTTGAGAAAGCAGCGGCAGGGTTTGAGAGGAATGACTCCAATTTAGAAAGAAGTTCCACTGTGGGTAAAATGCTATCAAACGGCATCGCATGATACAGAGAAATTGTTTGTGAAAGGAGGAGTCGATCAATGGGGCAAACTGCATTCTTGTCTTGTTTTAAGAAATTGCCAGTCACCCCAACCTTCAGCAACCACCACCCTGATCAGTCAGCAGCCATCAACATTGAGGCAGGATCCTCCACCAGCAAAAAGATAACAACTTGCTGAAGGTTCACACGATGGTTAGCATTTTTTAGCATAAAGTATTTTTTAATTAAGGTATGTACTTTGTTTTGTCAGACATAATGCTATTGCATACTTAATAGACTACAGTACAGTGTAAAGATAACTTTTATATGCACTGGAAAACCAAAAACTCATGTGATTTGCTTTATTGTGATATTTGCTTTGTTGTGATGGTCTGGAACCTAACCCACAATATCTCTGAGGAATGCTTGTTTACTTTAATAAATTGTTTCACAGGAAACGTTCTGTAAACACCACCAGGCTAAGGAATAGAACTTTGCCACCTACCCCAAAGTCCCTTTCATGTGCTCCTTCTCAGTCACAATCCCTTCCCTCTCCCATAAGTAGCCATTGTCTTGACTCCATAGTAAACATTTTTTAGTGTTTTTTCGTCACCCAAATGTGCATCTCTAGACATTGTAGTTTGGTCTTGTCCCTCTATTTTAATCTGAAATATCTTTTAAGTCTCTCTTAATCTATAGGTCCTCTCCCCATCTTTTTTTTTTTTCCTTACGGTTTATCAGCACAATATTATTCTTAAAAGCATCCTTTATAGATGGTGACAGGCCCTGCTGGTAAGTAAATTCAGCCATCGAATATGGGTAGTTATTCTGTGCTTAAAGAGCCGTGAATCACCCTTTACACCACAACAAATAGCCCTTAATTTCAGGTCCCCCAATGTGAATATTCCTCAATCTTTATTTATTTTAATGCTACTTTGGGGAAGGAAATTATTTGGAAATTAAAATTTATGTTCTTTTAAGGTAGAATTGATTGAATAGGTAAAGTGAGGCTATTTAGAGTCTTCCAGTAGCAAGTAAAAGAAGCCCGCTGAGGTTAGCCAAAGGGCAAGGAGGTATTTGTTACAACAACTCAAGAGTGACTTTTGTTATGGTTGCTTCTGTTGTATTCATGTTACTGGAAATAGAAGGAAGTAACGTATGTGTACAAGTTGGGTGGCAAGCACATAAAACAACAGGTACGCATGGCAGGACCCCAAGATGAAAACCCCTGGGAAATTTTCTTTCTACTGAGCACAGGGAAAAGGGCTACCTGGCCTCTGGAGAAATCACAGCTGAAATTTTCAGTTTTTTGCTCTCAGCTCCATCTAACATCTTCCCGATATCTCTATACACACCCTCATCCCTAAATTTTCTCTGCCATGCTATGAAATGAAGTTCATAATAGCGATTAGAATCTGCCTTGAGGGAACAGATAAATCTATTCTATTGCCTCCCCTGTACATGAAATTATCATTCCTTAAATTTTGTGGATGAGGTGGAAAGCTAAAAGCATAGAGCATGCTGGGCTGTCCTGGGTTTATTATTTAATATTTCCTCTGTCTCCTAATTAAGCGTGTATTGTTAAATGAAGTAACACCCGGGCTTAGAAATTACCAAGCAGGTGTTTAAAAGATGTCAGTAAGCATTTCTGCGATAGTCTAATTAGCGTTCTAATACATTTTACAGTGCCCAGTCATCATTATTTCTTCTTCATTAGTTGCTGATATATTGTAGAATGTGTCTCATAAAAACATTTCTACCAAGTTTCAGAAAAGATGACTCATCCAAGGAAGGAATGCTACAAATGTTTGTTCTTTTAAACACACAAATAAAGTATTTTTTAAAAACAGCTTGTAATCTGGGCTTAATATTTATTTGTATATGATAAAATAAACTTGTAAATATTTGCATTTGTGCACTTTTATTTACTATGTATTGCAGAAGAGTACTTTACATAGAAGGATGAGCCATCCTTATTCTCATTTTTGTATCAGGAGGCTACTTAGCAATTAAGATGAGATATTCCACCACGTCACACACACACACATCCCACTACCACCACACACACAGCGCTCAGTAAAAATTTAGCCATAATTACATATCCTTTAGCGCATATATTCTTTTCTTAATTTATCTTTTTCTGGCTTAGTTGAGATATAATTGACATGTAACATTGTGAATGTTTAAGGTGAACAGCATGATGATTTGATACGTGTATGTATTGCAAAACGGTTTCCACAATAAGCTTAATTAACATCTCCATCACCTCACATAATTACCATATTTTTTTGTATGTGTATGATGAGAACATTTAAGGTTTACTTAGCAATTTTCGAGTATGCAATATGGTATCATTAACCATAGTCACCGTCCTATATGTTAGATCCCCAGAACTTATTCATCTTAAAACCAGTCGTTTGTACCTCTGACCGACATTTCCCCACTTCTCCTACTCTCCCACTCCTGGCAACCCCTATTCTACTTTCTGTAGAAAATGGCAGGATTTCCTCCTTTTTATGGCCAAATAATATTCCTTTTCTGATATTCTCTTTATCCATTCATCTGTCAATAGATACTTAGGTTGCTTCCATGTCTTGGCTGTTTTGAATAATGCTGCAGTGAACATGGGGAATAATATATGTCTTCTTAATGGAGAGGGTAGAGATATTGCACTCAAAAAGGCAAACTCTCCTTAGGGCAAAATTAAATTTAAGTCAAATTAATTAAATGAATCAATTTATCAATCAATTTTAAATAAATTTAAATATAACTTTTCTTCTGAAGTAGATGGGGGGAGCCAATGGTGAAAAAAGATTTAGAAACACTGCTTTGGCCTATATAGGTATAAAGAACTGAAAGCCCAAATTGCAAATTCAGGAAATACTTGTTAGGAACCTGTCAAGTTTGGGGCACTGTGCTGAGTACCTGGGGAAGTCTAAAAGAGAGTAGACCTATCCCCCTAAAGTACTTAGGATGTTTTGATTTTTGCTTATATAACGCGAATGAAAAATTGGTTAAAAAATAAGTACGTTTATTATCACACTTGCTTGTAGAAGTCCAGTGACATGTCAGCTCCAGGTCAGGAAATTTCAATAGATCAATAACGTCATCAAGGTCCTAGGTTGTTTCATCTTTCTTTTCTTTCACGATGGCTCATTATTCTAATTCTGTAAATTCTGCTGTGTAATACAGATTAGCTTTATTGCAAAAGCACGGACAGTCATAAGTTTATTTATCACAGTCAAATAAAGATTAAGCTTGTGAGTTTTGGCTTTTCATTGATTGATTTCATGTTTGCTGCTGCTGCCCAGAGACTGTAGCAGAAGCAGAAAAACTCCACCTTTCTCAGTGTCTCTTTCTCAGAAGAAAAACATCTTTCCCCAAGACCCAACAGCCCCTTCTCTCATGTCACCTCCATCAGGAGTGGAATCACACACCCTTCTCTACATCAACCGTCAGAAAGAGAATGAAGTTTCCAAAATCGCATTGAACGAATCATCTCAGACATACTCTCTCTTTTTAGCAGCTTTTAACTTGTGGTTATAAATCTCGTGAATTGAAATGACAGCATTACACACAAAAAATTACATATGGAAAAATATTTGAGAATTTACAGAATAAATTTTGCAATAGATGGTTTATATTTATCATCCAAAGAAACAATGATCAAGAGAAAATAGCAACTGTTTCAGATGACTCATAGGAAAAGTGTAGGAAAAGAAACAGTTATATAAGAAGTAAGAATAAAAAGTACTAGACAAATATACTTGAATCCTATATTTTTTATTTTTTGGTTTGCTTTTTTTCCCAATTCATGAAAAAAGTGCTTTAATAAATGCTCAAACTCACATGTTAAGAATTTAATACATTTTTTTCTTTTTTAAAGTGCTTTATTCCAAAATTTTACTTAGCTTATTTTGAAAGAAATTTGCAGCAAACTTTTGACATAAAGATAAAATCAAGCGAAATAAAAGTATAAACAGAGTCCATTTAGAGGAAAAAGGAAGTTAATTTTACAGGAAACCTGAGGTTATTTCTCAGGAGCTGAAATTAGATTTCTAAACTTTATTGCAATTAATTATAGTGACGTCTCATAATGGTAGCATAGATGTGTGTGTGTGGGGAAAATTCAAAAATTAGTGGATTTTCAAATTGGAAGTAGTGGAAATTCCAAAATTGCTGGGATTTCAAGGATGACCAACAGTTTTTATTTTTTTAAGTGAACTTTTTATGTACCGTAACATACACATGATAAAGTGTACAAATGATCTGACTACAGCTCAATTCATTTTCTACAAAATGAGCCCAAGCATCTAACAATCACCTAGAATGTTATCAACTCCCAGGGACCTTGATACCCCTTCCAGGCACAACCTCCCAACAGCAACTACTATCTTAGACTCTAACACCACAGCTTAGCTTTATTTGTATTTTGAACTTTACACAGACAAAATTTTATATTATATATTCCTTTATTTCTGGCTTCTTTTGTTCAATATTCTGTTCATGAGTTTCATCCATGCTGCAAGTAGTTTAGTTTGCTCTCATTACTGTATAGTATTGTATGAATATAATATATAATAATAGTGTAAAAATGTTGTTTATCCATTTAACAATGGGGAGGCATTTGGGTTATTTCCAGTTTTTTGGCTGTTTCGAGTAGTATTGCTATGAATATTCTTGTACATACCTTTTGGTGAACATACAGTCACTAGCCAGCCCTAGTTAAGATCCAGTGGTTAAGATTCAGTGTTCTCACGACCATGGCCCAGGTTTATTTGCTGGTCAGGGAACCACGTCACCCATCCATCGGTTGTTATACTACGGTGACTGTGTGTTGCTGTGATGCTGAAAGCTCTGCCACTAGTATTTCAAACACCAGCATGGTGACCCATGGTGGACAGGTTTCAGTGGAGCTTCCAGACTAAGACAAACTAGGAAGAAGGACCTGGCCACCCACTGAAAAAAAATGGCCATGAAAAGCATATGAATATAGTAGAGCATTGTATGATACAGTGCTGGAAGGTGAGAGAATGGTGCAAAAAGACCTGGCCAAGTTCCACTCTGCTGTACACAGGGTCAACAGCACTAACAATGACAGATTGCTAAGTAGAAAGGAATGCATATGTTCAGCTCTTATGGATGCTATCAAACAGTTTCCCCAACTAAACAATTTACAGTGAGACATCCAGTTGCTCTGCATCCTCACCAGCCCTTGGTATTGTCAGTATTTTTATTTTAGCCATTAGTTTCTCATTGTAGTTTCAGTCTGCATTTGCCTGATGACTAATAGAGCTGAGTCTTTTTGCAGAGGTCTGTAGGCTATTTTCATACCATCTTTTTGTGAAGTGTCCGTTCAAGTTTTGGATGGCAATGAGTTTTCATCTCATCTACTCAAAATAAAATATTGTTTACTACTATCTTGTGCCCTATTGTAGAAAATATTTCTGAGATCACACCAGGGTTCGTTTGGAAAGAGGTGTATGATAAATTAGTGATTTCTACCATGGGTGGGGGAGGGAAGAAGCTATGCATTTGCCAAAATTGATATGGATCATTATAAAAGAGAATGAAGAGAAACAGAGTGATAGTTTTTTAAAACCTTCCTATAGAGGGGTTGTTTAAAATTTTTAGGAAAGCATATTCAGTGAGATGATTTTAAAGTTGCTCTCCCTCATGCTCCTTAAAAAGCGCTTATTCAGCAGCCAGGAGAGCTGTGATTTTAGTTTATTAATAAAAATGTTGCCATAAAAGAATGAGATAGAAACTATATCTTATTCATTTTCGTGCCAGTACCTGGTGTAGCATCTGGAAAAATGTAGACCCTCAAAAATTTTTTGAATAAAATGAGATGCAGCAACAGTATATGGAAAATTACAATCAGTTATCTACTAGTTAGAGGTCTTTAAATGACCAGAATAGTCCTGCTGATTTCTATCCACTCGCTGATGTGTAACCTTTGGCTTTAAGCTTATCGCCTTTTCAAAATGCACAACGCAATCTTAATTCAGGAAGACTGGATCACAATTTTTAATCCAACAAATAAGAGTACACACTACATTCTGAAGAAGAATTTTAAAAACCTTCTCTCAAATGATGCCTTTCACATTATAGTTGTGAAGACAAATACCCAACAGGTGCTTAAAACGTAAATTGTCCAGCAATAAATTTTTTTTAACCTCAGCAAACCTGCTTTCTCTCTTGAATTGTTCAACCACACCTCTGTGTTTCCTAAGATAGACCCTTTGGAATCAGTCTCCTCTTCTATTACTCCTTTCAACTTCACACTTAGATAGCCACCAATTTCTTTTTAGTCTGTCCACTGTTCTCTGTACCTAATATTGCTGCCTCTCTTCAAGGCTTTGTTCCACCTTGCGTAGATTTACACAAGTTCATTATCTTTTATTCTTACCATTGCTTTGCCTCTACTCCATTGGGTTTTCCATAACATTGTTAAGAATCGTATTATGTTATTAGAGGAATCTAGGGGTGCTTATGTTGTACACAGTTTGTGATGGAGGCACCTAGGCCTGCGACATGGTGGGTGAAGATGCCATATGTCTCTGTTCATCATGATGCGTGATGCTGCTGGGACCCCATTGTACTCCTATACCATACATTTCTTTATCATGTGCTGACAAAGTTCTCCGTGAACTGAAACACACCCCCTTCCCTGACGACTGTCCCAAACCTTCTCATCTTCTGCTCCTCTCCTTGTGCTCACTGTGCCTGATCCGCACTGGGCTCCTCGTCCGTCCTTTTCAGACAATTACGCTTCCGCTATTGTTCTTCATGTTCTTTCTGATGTTCACATGGCTTACTTCATTATCTTCTGGTCTCTGCTGAAATGTTACGTTGTCAAAAAGGCCTTCTGGGATGATCCTATATTAAGTAGGTCTCACTCTCTCTCAACTCCTTACACTGCATTCACTTTTTATTCTTTGCTATTATCAGCACCTGGCATATTGTTGTCTATTGTCTCTTTTCTCCTCCTTTCTGTTAGAATGAAAGTTCAGTGAGGGCAGGGCTTTCTGTGTTGTGTACACTGCTATATTCCTAGCACCTGCGAAAGATCTAGTCACATAGATGTTATTCAATACATGTTTATCTTGTGAATGAGTCAATGAATTTATTGGGCACTGATGATAAGGATGAGCTCAGAGATGTCCACTACAGTGTTGATTACATATTGGTGAGGAGATGAAAGGCAGAATACATGAGCTAAGTCCTCGTATTTTAACTAGATATTTGCTACTGTCTAGCATCGATAAATCTAGGAATGTCAGTGTAAGTACACTATTTAGGATTTGGAAGTAATCATTAAAAGACCTAATATCAAAATATTTAAAAGCAGTTTGTTCTACATAGATGGGAGAAAGAGTGGGGACTGCAATAGAGCTGGACATGATTGCTTTATTTTTAGTACTCTGATTTCTTTACAGTCTGAGTTGTTTTGACATTATTTTTTAGTTTAAGAACATTCTCCAGGATTCAAATATACACCTTTTCTCTTCTTACCACCTTAACCCACTTGCAAAAATACTCCATAAGAAATATGAGGAAGGCAAAAACATTACTTGAAATATATAATAGACTCCACATTACTACGGGAGACTATAAAACCTTTAAGGGAAAAAGGGAAAAAATTGATATAACTGAGTATCCATCATATTAACCATCACAAAATGCACTGAGAGGAAACAAATGAACAGAGAAATTCAGACTAAATTGGTGAAGCAGTTTGGAATTTTCCACTGCAAGACTTTGGCACTGAAGTTCAGTACCTGGCATAGATCCATCTAATTCAGTTTTTGAATCTCTTCCTTTGTTAGCCTCCACAATGTCCGTAAAGCAATTTACAAAGATAACTTTTAAATCATCCCAATTATTTAAAATGATCCCTAGACATAATCTAGTTAATGTGCATTAACAATCCAGAAGCCTGTAGGTCTGGTGAAATAAAAGTTACCTAGAAATATAAGCTGAAGTTGATGAAATCAGAAACTTAAAGACAGGTCTTAGTACCAATGGTGCAGAAGATTATAAAGCAATTTAGTAGATGAGGCATGACAATTTGTTTCATGAGATTGTTTGGAATGGATCTCTGAGTTTGACAACTTGTTAAAAATAGGCTGGGGAACAATAGAGCTAATATTTGGTCTGGAGGCTCATCATTCCAGGAAGCTAAGGTCGATAGATAAAAGCATGACACCACACAGAAATGTCACTCAGTGAAAAGTGGAACTGAAATAGCCATTTATTTGACATATGTTGGAGACTAAAGAGTAACACTTGTTTGTTCAGTGTGCAACATGTTATTGAATGATGTCAAACAGCATAGTATCAGAATCGAATGCCAGCAAACCTCTTGACAGACTTTTGATTATCAAGGAAGGAATTCAAGTACATTTATGGTATGTAGCACATCTTTTAAGAAAAGAGCCATATTGACCTGAAAGGAAAGTAATATTGTGGACAGTAGGAAAACAGAACAGAATAATGAGTGTTGCATACTGAGAATTAGCTCCCATAACAAAAAAAATTGGGGGGTGAAGATTTAGCCTGTTGGATATGCAAAACTATGTTTTCTTACCCTTTCTCTCTCGCAAAATGAAAGAAGTGTTGAAGCTCTCTTAATGGGAGCATTGTGGCACATAGACAGAGTAAACCAAGAAAGAAAGGCAGTCTCATATAGCTGATAATAGTTTAATGCATGGACATTATTTTTGAGTTGACACTTTGGTCATCCCATATACAATTAGTTGTGTGTGAGTTTCAATTTGTGCTTACCAGGAATGTTGTTGACTCTATGAAGTAAGCTGATTGACCTATTTATCAACTAAGTTTAGGAAAGCTATTGTGCTTTATGACCTCTGAAGTTATGTCCATCCATGTTAATGAACCATGAAGGAGGGTTTAAAAATCCATTAATATAGCAGTGCCTTGCATACCTGATTATTCCTGAATGACAAGGCTTATTCTGTAATAAATGACTAAGACCCCAAATATCAAAAATTCCTTTCTAGTATACAGGCCAAAATAGCTTAAAGATATACTTTAGCTGTCATAAACAACCAAGTGAATATCTGAAGCTCATTATTTTATGAATTACTCTTACCAAATATTTAGAACTGCCTGTTTTCAGAGCGATAAATTATCTGGTTCTAGCCTATTCATTTTACAAAATTAAAAATCAGTGAGTGTGAGTAACTTCCTAAAGGTGGGACACACCCTCGACACAACTCTCTCCTGAGCTGGAGGGAATATTACATCACTTCATGTGCCTTCTGTTTTCCTTACCCATCTTCTCTTAGGCATCAAATGAAGCTGAGGCCTCCAACCCTCTTGGTCACTTGAACGCCCTTCTGAGCTTTTCCTCTGCCATTAGATATTTTACTATGAACTTCAGGGTGTTCAGTGACACCTATAGGAGCAGAGAGTAGAGAGATGAAGGGAGATTTGTATCGAGTTCCCAGCCAGACTATACCCCCCACCTCACGGTAACTTCAGCAGGGTGTGAATGACCACATGGGAAGGATGACCTGGTATGTTCATTGCCCCTCTCAACCTAGTAGATATCTTCTTTTTTGTATTTTTTTCCCATTAGTACAAAAGAGGCATGCATTCACATTGGAAATTCAGAAAAGCATAAAAATGTGAAAACAAAAAAAAATTTTCCTCCTATAGAAAACTTTTAGGCTGGTTTCCTCCTGACCTTCAGCTCCCAATCCCTAGAGTTGGCAGTGACACTCAGATTCCTAATCTGTGACCTGGTCCCTTTCATCACCATTTATTGAGCCAGGGTTGATATGTGACCCTGTGACCCATGGTAGACTAAGGAGATACTCCTATTGTTTTTGAATTCAGAGATACTCGTCAGCCTTCCATAACTGAATAAGTGAGCATATGTGAACTTGGGTATAGTTGGGTGTTCAACTTATGCCACGTGCACATGTGAGCAAAGAAAGTCAGTCTAGAAAGGAGAATAAAACAGGTGTTCAGAGGAGCAGTAGAGACTGATTAGGGAGCCTCGAGGAAAGAGAGAGATTCGAGCATGTAACTGCCTTGTTTCTCGACAGCTTTCCAGTGCCCAGTTCCCTTCTCTCCTGAGGCTCTATTGGACTTCTGTCCTGGCCTTCATTGAGATACCCCTGAATCCTTATGATAAATTTACCTTATATGCTTAAGCTAGCTCCAGTGGATTTCTTTTATTCCTTGCAATCACAACAGTCTTTGCAAAGAATTTCCAGGATCCTTTTATTCAAAAGATTTCTCTATGTGTATGTATGAAAATAGGACTACAGAGTCATATCACACATGTTTAGTGTCCTGCTTTATTTGTTTCATATATCACAAATATTTTTCCATGTTATTATATATTATTCTATGAAAACATTTTTAATGGCTTCAAAGTATTCCATTGTGTAATAAGCAATAATTGATTTATTCAATTGTCCTTTGGACATTTAGTCTCATTATAACTTTTTACTATTCTAAATTACATTGAAATGTAACAAGTTGATCGCATTCAACCATTTAGGAAATATTCCTAGAATTAACCTTACTGATTCTAACAGTACAAAGACTTTTAAACCTTTGCCACTGGCTGCCAAATGCTTTAGAAACGTAGTAATTCACAATCCCAACAGCATTAGTTTTGTTTGCTGGGGAGGGAGCCTCACATGAGAGAGGTCAGTAATAAATTGAGCTCCAAATATGTGAAGGTGATTCAGTTTGAGCTTAAGATTTAAAAAAACTTAGTATCAAAATTGTGATAACATGACTATAATCAAAAAATATCTATAGATAGGACAAGGGCTGGAAGTAGAAAAAGGATGTCATTTTAATGCAGATACACTCAGATTTGAATCCCGGCTCAGCAAGTTAACACTCGGCCTCTGTCTCTTGACTTGAAAGTAGGGTTAACTATGCACACCTGGAAGTCATGGTGGAGACTGAGAAAACGATGCAATATTCCTAGTACAGGGACCGGCCCACTGTCAAAGTTCAACTTTAGAAAATGGTACTTTGGGATGTTTTATTGGTAGATATTTAGGGATCTAAATCTTCTTTAATAATTCCTCTTTTAGAACTCAACTGATTACTTAGATTCTAGTTTAATTTCATCGTTCCTACGTTTAATTAAACGTAACAATTTTGCTAAGAAGATAGAGTTAAGTGGCTTAGTAGAGACCAGCTCCAGAGAATCACCAAGATCTTAACAGAAGTGGAGGCCTTCGGTTAGCTGGTTAGGGTTTGGTCTTAAGTGAAGACCTTTTGTGCATTTAATCTCTGAACAGTGTTAGGCATCATTTCCTGAGCATTCACTCTATTAAAATTACATTAGTTATGAGACTTATGTGCAAGTGTCTGGCTTGGTTTTGCTACATTAGTTACTTTATCACATAATAGTTTCGTTGTCCGTATGTGTATATTTTTTTCCCTAAAATCCTTACTAACTTTCACGGATTTGTTTTCAGTGGTAATAAATTATTATAATAACCTCGAAATACAACCTCTAAGGTTCACATTTGGAGTAGCAGGTATAAAGGTATTTCTCAGAAGTCTCAGAATGATGTTGTTTATTGAATTACATGTGAGTACCTAGACAATTGCCAAGGCTAAGAAAATGTGATGACGTAATTGACTGGGGCCAAGGTCACAAATTCCCTCTTGAGCTAAGTGAGAAAACAGTTGGTTACTGGGAGAAAAATATAGGTACACTAGTCAGAAGAAAATTGGGTTAATGCTGGAAAGGAAAAGCATATATCCATTAGTGCTACCTGGAAACCCAGAGTTGCTCTGATTCACATCCGTTTAGAGAGGAAGTCATTTTTCTTTTAATTTTCCAAATTATCCTATTTCCTTCCAATTGACTTGTGTGTGTGTGTATGAGTATTTGTGCACACTTGCACATGTGCATGCGCTTATTGGCTAGAGTCTCTTTCTCTGTCTTGCAGTCAAGAAAGTCACATGGATTTGCTTCCCTCCAGATAGTCTGTTTATTCCTCAATTCTTCCTTTATGATCAACAACCCTTGCTTTTGCTCTTCTCCCAAATTTAAGCCAGAAACCAAAGGCAACAGAAAGATCTGGTAAAATTCACAAGAACCAACCAAAGTTACTTGATTGTGCTACATATGCCCTTTTTTCCAGATTGCAGTTTCGTTGTTCAAAAATGCAAAGGGCTGTCATATGTCTAAGGTCCTGTGTGTAACTTTAGAGTTTTCAATTTTAGATGGGAAGTTTTTCTTTTAGGCCACTGTCAGGATACTATTCAGACTTCGAAAGTCAAGTGTGACATAATTTAAACTTGATAGAAGTTGTTGATTTAAATCTCATTTCAAAAAAATAAGGTGACACAAACCAAAATTCTCAGCTATAAAAAGAAAGGTCTTGTCTTACAACGTCTAAAATTCGATTTCAAACACTAACTGAAAAATGCATTCATCAGGGGGCTGGCTCCGTGGCCGAGTGGTTAAGTTCACTCACTCTGCTTCGGCAGCCCAGGGTTTCACCGGTTCAGATCCTGGGCGTGGACATGGCATCGCTCATTAGGCCACGCTGCGGCGGCATCCGACATACCACAACTGGACGGACCCACAACTAACAATACACAACTATGTACCAGGGGTGGCATCCAACATGCCACAACGAGAAGGACCCACAACTAAAAATACACAACTATGTACCAGGGGGCTTTGGGGAAGAAAAGGCAGAAAAAAAAAAAAAAGATTGGCAACAGTTGTTAGTTCAGGTGCCAATCTAAAAAAAAAAAATTAATTCATCAGAAAATCAACAAAACACTGCCTAGTGTGAAAAAACAGTGATGGTTTGGGGTCAGTTTTGCTTTATGAAATTTTAGGTTTTATAGCCTTCCCAGTGTGTGACCATTTCTCCTGAAAATCAATTATTAGATGCCTGTTCAGCTTATTTTGCAGCAGTAATTAAACAAGCACCTTCCCCCTGAAAGACAGATTTAACATTATTTTTGCTCATGATCTTGTTGAAATACCTCTTTTCCCGGGTGGAGTTGTTTGACTTTAAAAACCAGTACCATCGGTATAATCCTTAGAATCTAATAAAGATTCCTTTAGTGTAAAATTGTTATCCCTAGGCAGAAAGAGAACCAATTCAATTATGATGTTGGTTGAAAAATTGAAAGGCTTTTTAACTTGAGGGTGAAAAAGTTGTAGTACATATTAAAATGGTTAGTACAAAATTCGTGCATCTAGGCTAACAAATGCTAATATGTTCTTTTGTTACCCTCTAATTTATATGATTCATGTAAGCCTCCAGCCAGCGAAACTTGTACTAAATTTCATGTGCATTAAAAAATAGCAAAGCAATGAATTGTGAAGTTATTAACATTCGTGTCTACTTGCATTATTAAGCCATACACATCAACTCTGGTAGTACAAGGAGAGAAATGTCATAATGAAGAGTACAATAGCATTTAATCAGAAGAATTTCTAAAGGTCATCAAAGCATCATATGATATCCATTCATGCATAACTGCAATGTGAAACAAATATCCAATATAACACAATAAGAATAAGTTTAATAACTGTTCTGTGTACTGTTTCTACTGATGAAAGGATTTACCATTCTAATGTTGGAGATAAAGCTGATTCTAGCTCCAAATCATGTGTTCTGCTCCCTGAATTAACTACAGATTAACAAAGAGATAAGATAGCACTAACACAATGATGAATCCGCTTATTTACCTTCTACCAGTGAGTAGATGACTGAAGATCCCAAAATAAACTTAAAAAAAGGATTTGAGGGGCCAGCCCACTGGTGTAGTGGTTAAGTTTGTGTGCTGTGCTTCAGTGGCCCGGGGTTCATGAGTCCGATCCTGGGCACAGACCTACACACCACTCATCAAGCCATGCTGTGGTGGTGTCCCACATACAAAATAGAGGAAGACTGGCACAGGAGTTAGCTCAATGACAATCTTCCTCCAGCAAAAAAAGCAGGATTGGCAATGAATGTTAGTTCAGGGCCAATCTTCCTCACCAAAAAAAAAAAAGGGGGGGGGCATTTGACTCATCATCTAGGAGAGGCTGCATAATTTAAGTAACCAATAATTTATTAATATTTTCGTACTTGTAATGTGTTTTATGTGCTTCAAGACACGTATTCACATTTTCATGCTTAAAAGTTGCAAACATTCCAACTCTCTAAATATTTTACATTAACATTCTAAGGACTAATATGCTTTTTCACTTTGTTGAGGCTCTTGTGCAGAAGAGTAACAAAGTAAATGCCCGTATAACTGCTTGGTTCTAGATACAGTTGTATATCTAATTTTGATATTTGGAGATTTTGCAATGGCTTTAAGGCAATTATAGTTTATGCAGTTGAAAAGACCAGCAGGGGAACAGGGCACAATTTAAGATGGTTCCCGTGGATTTGCGCCAGGAACCACTGTTTACTGCAACTGTCGCTTTTTATCCCTGCCCTTCACACTTAAATTTGACCCTGCAGTCACAGCTAAAGAAAACCTCCTTCACTGCTTTATAGACTCATGCCTGGCTAGGCCATCTTTTCTATTTCCAGAGAGACTCTGATGATATAACCCGATTAGTCAATGGGCTCCAGAATTTTCTGAAAGACTTTCATTTGCTGCTCTTGTTTCCTGGTCATCCCCCTGCTCCCTTCCCAAAAGCATTTGCCCAGTTTCACTGAGACTGGTTCATGTATACTTTCTGTCCTCTGCCCAGATAAAAACCAGAAAAGTAAAATTCTCGGGTCATTTAAAGATTACAAAATGTCTACTTAAATAATCTCATGATTGGAAGGCTAAATACATAAGATCCAAAGCAGTGTTTTTGAGGAAATAAGACAATGTTTAATTGGTAGTATTTCCTCCATTCAGGATATGTTTGTTGAATAGCTATTCTGTTCAGTGATCAAAGCATTATATCATCGGATTTTTTAAAAAGTTTATTGAGGAATAATATACATACAGACAAGAGTACGTGTCATAAATGAAGAACACAGTGAGTTTTCTCAAGTAAACACATCCATGTAACCAGCACCTATAGTTTTCTTTAAAAAGGTAGACTATCAGTGTCCCTAGAAATCCTCCCATTCTCTGTCCCAGTCACCCCACAGACCAAGGATAACCCCTATTCTGACTTTGACTAGCTTAGATTGGTTTGTCTCTTTTTCTATTTTATATACATGAATTCATATGGTACATTCATTTTGTGTCTGATTTATTTTCCCAAACGCTGTTGGGAGATTCATCCATGTTGTGCGTGATTGTAGACCATTTCTTCCCCTTGCTGTATAGTATGCCATTATGTGAGTGTACCACAGATTATATATCCATTCCAGCCTTGGAAGGTATGTTGCTCCTTTCCGGTATGAGAGTATCACGAATAACACTGCTGTGGACCTTTAAGTATGTGTCTTTTGTTAAATGTATCAGCACGTGAGTACAATGGATACAGTCCTAAAAGTGGAATTGCTGGGTCATGGGCTAGGTGGTAGGAACAAAAGTAGAGATAGTTTTAACAGAAGTGTCTGGGCTTAGTCCCTTTAATGGCTATGTGATGTGTGAGCTCAAATAAAATGACAACTGGGGAAGACATCAAATTAGATGTTAGTTATATTATTATTTTAATTGTCTGGAAACAGTATGGAATTGTGGTGAAAACTAGATCTAGAATTAGACTGGATTCACATCTTGGCTCTGTGAATTTAGGACAGTTAGTAATCTCTCTGTGCTTCGTTTTCCTCATTTACCAAATGGAGGCAATAGAGTTCAACTCCTAAGCATGTTGTGAGGATTGAATGAGATAATGCACATGTGATGCCCAGGCTATAGAAAGTGCTCGAGTGCTGGCCATCGTTCCTGTTATAAATGTGAATTCCAAAAGATTACTTCCCAGACCTTCAGACTCAAATGGAACAAAAGAAAACAAAGAGAATTTAGTTATAATATTATAGCTCATAATTATGGTGTGATGTTATCTAATTACTAGATTCTTTGAGAAATGCTAGCATTACAGGCAAGTTAATCAAATTTCCTATCAGTGAGTAAAATCACATCTTTTGTTTCCTAGATCAAATCTCCTTAACGTGCCCTACAGATGTGACCTCATATATGCTGCTGAGAGATCCCTTCCTCAGTGGAGCCCTTTCAAACCCCCTGCCCTCAGCCCTACTTCCCTCCTCTCTACATGTTCTCTAACTGCACTGAATCTATGATTATTATTCTTATCTCATTTTATTGCAGTTGTTTATAATTGTATTTGCTTCCTGTTTTGAGCTATGAGCATTCAGAGTGCAGGATCCATATGTTTAACATAGAATAGGTATTTAATGAGTTTGGATTGAATTAGAAAGATAACAGAACTTTCCAATATCCAGTAGCATTATCTTGCTGTACATTATTACTGGTGGAATTCCTGGTCTTAATAGTGCCATTAAATCATCATCACTAAGAAACTGAAATCTGCTTTGCAGAAATTTAAAATGTATTTTTCAATAAAAATGATACATTTAGTGGTTGATTATAATTGAAATAATGCTACTAAATAATATAATAATATTTTAGGTAAATGGAGTTAAATAACGTCGTGTAGATTAATTGCAGAAATGACCTATAACTATAAAGCAAGAAATATGTTCTAATGTAGAAATAATAGTCTTACTTCAAATATCTAGCATGTAATTTATTTATAAGCAAGTTCTAATTGACTGTAATTGATAGAAAAAAGTCTTAAATTGAATGCAGTTGGGAGAATAAACTTATATACTTTAGTGTCTTGAAGTTAGGATGTGATCTGAGATATCCGAGAAAAGCAGTAAGTTATTATTAAATAGTATTTAACTTTTCTAGACTGGACCCTATGGACATATGCATATTTGTACACACACACTCAGTCCTAGGATGAGCACACTCAGATCTCAGTCCCTTTGAAGACAACTGAACTGAACTAGCAGATTCAGCGTGTTTGTGGTTTATTTGCTCTGTGGCACTGAGTATTGATTAATGACATCATAAATCTTTTTGAGACTTACTTTCCACTGCAAACACACCATCCTGAAATGAGAGCTACAAGCATGAGTAGAGGTGATGAGATGTATGTCAAATAAGATAAGTTGGTCTGCGCTCATGACTGATGAAATAAAAGCTTTGGGGAAGTTATCTGCTTACTTTCCTTCCACCTTGCACTGTAAAATTGTCTTTCAAAGCCATCCTCAGATGCTTTCCTTAATTTCTATTGCGTTTATTTGTATCAAAAGCTTTCTACTGTGTCTGTGTAATCTTAGGGAACAAACACAGAAGGTTGGTGCTGCAATAGATGATTCTATTCATTCTAAGGCTATTAATTTTAGCACCATGATGTCTAAGGGGGGGAAAGTATAGGTGAGGATTTAGGAAGATATGCAGTGAAATCTTGCTTCTGTCTGTTACCAGTTGTGCGACTTTGAACTGCATCTTAGTCTTCTTATCTACAAAATGGGATTCTGCCACCATATGTTAATTAAGGGTTAACTGTTATAATACATGTAAGGCATCTAGCACAGCCCTAGAACGAGATAAAGATTTAATACATAAAGGAGACATTTCATCCTTCTCAATAAAGGGAACAGTTTCTCCCACCAACATTCATTCGTTGAACCATCACTTAGGAAATATCTCTCTTAGGCCACCCACGGATATTAGTCATGACAGGATGGTGGTGGTGGGATATTCTCCATTATTATACACTCTAATATTTTAATTCCAATTAGGCTGTACATCAATTATTGCATACTATAGCAAATTATAAAACACAGTTTTATACAAGGGCATGAGGGCAGATAATTGGGAGTTAACAAAGTGACATAGACCCAGTCCCAGACCTCAGAGAATTTAAGACTAGGGCAGTGGTTCTTAATCTGAAGTGATGTTCCAGAGGTGTATTCGGCAATGGCTGGAGACATTTGGTTGTCACACTGAGGGAGCGGATGTCTGCTCCTGGCATATAGTGACTTGGGATGCCACTAAACATTCTACAATGCACAGGACAGTCCCCAACAACTGAAAATTATCCATCCCAAAATGTCAATAGCGCCTAGGTTGAGAAGCCCTCGGCCAAATGAAGCAATAAAGAAAACATCTGCAGAATCAGGCTGCAAAGTGCATTATAGAGCAGCTATCCACAAAGGTACAATGTTTGCTTGTAACCATCATAGCCACTAACGTTCTTGGCGCCCTTAGTATGTGCCCATATGTCTTAACCCACTTAATCCTCTGTATAACTCTATGATGTGGGGGTATGATTATTAGATCCATTCTAGAGATGAGGAAACTGAATCCCAGGGAGATTGTACTAATTGCTGCAGTTGCAAAGTTAGCATGTTGTAGAGCTAGGATTTGAACCCAGGAAATCAGTCTCAAAAGCCTACCGTCCCAACCATTATACCAATTGTGCAAAGCTTATTGGGAGCTCTTCTAATAAGAGTAGCAATTTTTTTTTAAAGATTGGCACCTGAGCTAACAACTGTTGCCAACCTTTTTCTGCTTTTTCTCCCCAAGTCTCCCCAGTACATAGTTGTAATTTTAGTTGTGGGTCCTTCTAGTTGTGGCATGTGGGATGCCACCTCAGTGTGGCCTGAGGAGTGGTACCATGTCCTCGGCCAGGAGCCGAACCAGCGAAACCCTGGGCCACTGAAGTGGAACGCACAAACTTAACCACTCGGCCACGGGGCTGGCCCCAAGAGTAGCAATTCTTATCATAGGAGGAGTCTGAGGATCTGGATTATAGTTTCACTGTGATTATAATCTCTCTGAGCTTCAGTTCTCAAGGGGAAAGATTTGGATTCTGCCAGTTGTACTAGCCTTTGTAAGTCCTTCAGCTTTAAAACTGAATTATTTTGGTATTAAGAAGATAGTATTCTTTCAACAAATTTTTGAATGCCTAGTATGATATTGGCAGTGTCGAGGTGCTTGGGAAACAAAGGAAAGATATTATTCTATGTGAAATAAAACATAATAAGATAAGTTTCCTGGACTTAAAGATTTTACATACTCAACAACAGTATAAATTTCATAAGGGGAGTTCGCATAAACTTGTGTGTACATATAGAAAAATCGCTATAACCAGTTAGGCTATGACATCCCGGAGCATTTGAATGATATCATCAATGATATAGATCAGATTTTAGTACTTACGTATTACGTTTTAAATAGTTTTAAAAGAAATCGTACGTGTAGAAATACGAAATTCTTTGTATTGTAGAGTCATATTATAACTGCTGTGAAGGAGTAGTTTTAAGTTGGTGTCTAAGGTGAAAATAATGCCAAATTGTGTCTACTTCAATTTACCCTTGAAAACTCTTATATTTCCCGTAAAACATGGGGTACTTGGTGCCATAGTTTCCTTAAGGCTGCTTAACAAAGTGCCACAAACTGGCTGGCTTAAAACAACAGAAATTTATATTTTTCTTTCTTTTTTTTTTTTTTAATTTTTTTAAAGATTGGCACCTGGGCTAACAACTGTTGCCAATCTTTTTCTTTTTTTTTCTGCTTTATCTCCCCATATCCTCCTTGTACATAGTTGTATATCTTAGTTGCAGGTCCGTCTAGTTGGGGGATGTGGGACGCCGCCTCAACGTGGCCTGACGAGCGGTGCCATGTCCGCACCCAGAATCCGAACCCTGGGCCGCTGCAGAGGAGCGCGCGAACTTAACCACTCGGCCACGGAGCCGGCCCCATAAATTTATTTTTTCAGAGTTCTGCGGCTAGAAGACCAAAATCAAGATGTTCTGGGACCGTGTTCCCTCTGAATGTTCCAGGGTAGAATCTTTCCTTGCCTTTCACTTATTTCTAGTGGCTCCCAACAATCTGTGGCGTTTCTTGGCTTGTAGCTGCAGCACTCCAAAATCTGCCTCCATCCTCATATGGCCTTCTCGTCTGTGTGTGTCTCTGTGAGTGCTCTCCTCTTCCTAGGAGGCCACCAGTCCTTGGATGTAGGGCCCACCCTAATCTCCTATGACTTCATCTTAACTAATTACACCTGCAAAGACTCTATTTCCGAAGAAGTTCACATTCTGAGGTTTCTGATGGATATGACTTTTGGGGGGACCCTGTTCAACTCACCACACCTGGTATCATGTATATAATTCTATATGGGAATAGGAATGGTTACATGTAGAATGTGTACAAAGAAAAAAATGATCTTGCAAAATGGAGGTTTTCAGCACTGTCATTAAACACTAGAATCAGATGTAGCATAATGAGACACTTAAACTGTTAGTAGCTATAAGACCTGAACCAACTCACATTAATATCCCCAACTCATGCATGAGAACAGAATTGCCTGCACTATTATTTTTCTCTCTCTTTGGCGCATGGTTAATTCCATTTAACTAAAATGGCATTTGATGTGTATTCCCCCAAGAAAAAATGATGAATCATGTAATTATTTCACCTTTTTGTGATTTTTCTATGTATCTAAATATTCCTATTAAAATGAATATTACTATTTTGGATAGATCAGAATGTCCTAACCTTTATTTTGCAAATTTCCAAATTATTTACCCTGTTATCATTATTCTATTGTGAAGTTCTTTTTTGGATCTTTAGTATCATCACTGTAAAAAATCTGTTTATTATAAACTCAACTAGAGTCGTATAAAATCTCATGATATTCGTATACGAGGCAATTTTTTTTAGATTGAATTCATTAACTTTTATATCTAGTGATGGTGAAAGTATTAGTTAAATAAGGTGCTTAAGAAAGCCATATGCTGAAAGCAATGAAAAAGATTAATCTGATACAAAAATGAAAAGGCAAACCAGAAGAAGTGCTTTGAAATGGCACAGTAAGGCCCTCCTAAAATCTGCTCCTCCAAAAGTGCAATAAAAATACTTGCAAAAATAGTAAAGACCGACCTTTTCAGAATCAGGAAATTAATCAAAGCCTTGCAACAATAGGAGAAATGTTTATTCAACAAAAATAACTGACGCTTGGTAAGAGCAGCACACTTTCTGCTCTATTTATATCCCCCATTCCCCAGGTCTGTTGTAGCCTTGAAAATCAGCAGCCTCACAAACACAGCATATGTAGAAATTAGTGGTTTAACAGTAACTGGAGGGGCAGAATGGGGTTTGGAGCTTTCCACAAAATCACAAAGCCAGAGAATTGTCACTATTTGACCTGTCTGACAGCTCCATAGAAAAGCTCCATTTTCAGTGTCTGTCTTTATTAAACTGACTCAGAGCTTACTCAATGGGAAAATCCTTATCTGCAGGGTGTTTGTTGAAAATAATCAGGAGGAATTGTTTAACTGTAAAGCTTCTGGAGGCGGTGATACCAGTTAGGGCAAATAAGAAGCTGGCTAAGAAAACCAGAAAAGAAAAACTGAGGAATGAGATGTTAAAGGGGCCTTGGAAAAGCTCAGACATATTCTGGATGATCCAGGCCATGCACAGATGCAAGGCTGTGCACATGCCCAGGAACAACCAGAGAAGGCCCTGATCTCTCACCTCTGTCTGACATTGAAGCTCTGCACAGGGAGGAAGTGAACACAAAGGTAGAGTTGTGAACTGACAGGCTTGGAAGGTTTGTCCCAGCACACAGAGTCCTTTAGCAGAGGATGGGAGACTTATTTGTGTAAGGCAGTTAAGAAAATCTCTGTCTAATGACTAGCTGATCACAAAGCTAATTGAGCTGACACTTCAGTGGCATATGATAAAGAATACAGACTTTACATCCCTGGTACAGGGAAGTCATTAAACAACGGGAACAAAAGACCTGCAGTAATGGTAACAGCAACAAGAAACCCTACAGGGAGAGTTGGATATAATTTCCAGAGTGTCCCGTTAAATTATTTAAATTGCCCATTGTTCAATAAAATATTACAAACCATGTAAATAAACAGGAAAATATGCCCCATAAACAGGAAAAAAAGCATCAATAGAAAATATCCCTAAGGAAGGGCAGACATTGGCCTTACTAGTCAAAGAGATTAATCAGCTATTACAAATATGTTCAAAGAACTAAAGGAAGCTATGTGTAAAGATTTCAAAGTATAATGTCTCAGCAAATAAGAGATTAAAATTATTAAAAAAAGAAATAGGATATCTAGAATTGAAAATTACAATAACTGAAATGAAAAATTCACAGCAGAGGCTCAGCAGCAGATCTGAATTGGCAAGTTCTGAATCAGCAAACTTGAGGATACATGAATTGAGATTCTCTAGTCTGAAAACAAAAGAAACAGAAATGAAGAAAAATCAACAGAGTCTTAAAGACCTGTGGGAAACCACCAAGTGGTCCATCATACGAGTAATTGGAGTTCCAGAAGTAGATGAGAGAGTGAGAAAGAAGCAGAAAAAATATTTGAAGAAATGATGGCCAAAACATCCTAAATTTGATGAAAAACATTAATCTACTCAGACGTAAATCTCGACAAATTCCAAGTAGAAGAAACTCAAAGAAAGCCACAACTAAACACTTCATAGTTGAACTGTCAGAAGTCAAAAGCAAAGAAAGTCCACGCAAAAACCCACACATGAATGTTTATAGCTGCTTTATTCATAATTGCCAACATTGTAAGCAACCAAAAAGCCCTTCAGTAGATGAATGGATACATAAACAGTGGCACAGCCAGACAATGGACTGTTATTCAGCGCTAAAAGAGAAATGAGCTATCAAGCCATAAAAAAAATGAAGGAACCTTCAGTGCACATAACTAAGTGAAAGGAGCCAATGTGAAAAGGCTACACACTGTATGATTCTAACTATAAAATACATTCTGGAAACTATGGCAATGGTAAAAAGATCACTGACTGTGAGGGGTGGAGGGTGTGAGGAGGGTTGAATATGCAGAGCACAGAGGATATGTAGGGCAGGGAAAACACTCTGGATGATATTGTAATAAGAGGTACTGTCATTATACACTTGTCCAAATCCATCGAATGTACAACACCAAGAGTGAACGCTAAGGTAAACGATGGGCTTTCAGTGATTATGATGTGTCAGTGTAGTTTCATCAATTGTAACAAATAAAGCACTCTGGGGGATGATGTTGATAAGGAGGAGGGGGGCTATGCATGTGTAAAAATATATGGGAAATCTCTGTACCTTCCTCTTAATTCTGCTGTGAACCTAAAACTGCTCTAAAAAATAGTCTTTAAAAGAAAACAAAACAAAAAACAAAGAGAGAGTCTTCAAAAGCAAGGAGAAGTGACTCATGAAGTAGAAGGAATTCTCAATAAGTTTTCTAGTGGACTTCTCATCAGAAATCAAAGAAGCCAAAATAACTTCTATCATTAAAAAGTATGGAAATAAAAAGGGAGTAAAGTCAGGTTTCTGGCTGAAATTGAGAACAAGAATTGGCTTTCACCATCAGCTTCTGATTGGAATTGCAAGTAGCGATGAGAATGAGATTAATGTACCATCTAAAGAATAAAATGATCTACGAGAATATTTCATTTCTGGCTTTTATCATTTCATGTCTCTATAGATTGAAATTAAGCCTAATTTCTCACATCACATGCTTACTCTTACTGGAACAAGTCAAATTAAGACAAATAGGTTACAAATATATAATGACAGATGCCAACTGTGTGGGAATATATGTGTACTAAGCATTTGATAGAGGCTTTATAGATTATTACAGCTATAAAGTTTTGTAATTGAACTGTCAGGCTCCAAATTCTTTTAATTGATAATTTGTTCAAGTACATTGTTGATATGAGTGACAAAAGAAAATGAACAGCCTGAATACCACAAAAAAAAAAAAAAAGGAAAAAAGATCTTTAGAACCTCGGAAGTCCTTTGACAAAAGAACTTTTCTGAGGTTAAGGATGGAGAATAAATGTAAATTGCAATGAGTCAAGCTAGACCAATTGAAAACCTTGCTTGACTTGAATTAATTCATTCCATCCTCATGAGCGAGGAATAACCTTCATTTTGTACATATATGGTCAACCACACTCTGTTTATGAGGCAATAAAGCGTCAATAGTTGTCTTATCAATATGAAGTCTTTTTCATAAATCCTGATCTGGGTCTCATAATGGCAGCCATCCTCTCAGCTGTTCTGCAGTTCAGAAGGGCGTCTGTCACATTTCATTTTGTAATCTGATTCCAACATTGTGACCTCCATTTGGGCCTTGGCCCACTTTTCTCTTTTATAATTGCCAGTTTATAATTTTGGATCATGTCCACTAAGGCACTTACATGAGCAGATGAGTGGTCCTTCATCCCCGTACTGTTTCTTCTTATTTTATTACAAATTTTTCTGTTCTTCTGAGCATGATTGACAGCTGTTTGAGGCCAGGGGCTGTCCTTCATCTCTTAATTCCTCCCAGCTCCCAGCGCAGTTCTTGGTACACAAAAGGTGCTCAAAATCTAAGTAAATGAAGAGCTACACTTTGTATATAAAGAAAAGCTAATCAGTTTTAGGAAATTTGGCTCCCTCTTTCCTGGGCTATGGTTTCTTGTTTTCCATATATATGTTAGAGTTAATTTCTAGTAACCAGTCGATATCCACTCTGTAGTTTGAAAGCAAGTGCATCACTCCCCCATCTGTAAAATAGAAGAAAAATGTTACTTAACTCTTAGGGCTATTAAACGGATTAAATACTTTAGTGTATGGAAGGTGCTTGTCACGTTAATCCAGTCATTCTACAGGTTCAGGTGAGTGGCTGATGCTAGAGACACATCAGAGAGCACAGCAGCTCAGAAATTCCCACTCTTGTGCAGCTCCCAGTCTCTTAACAACATGAAACCACAGCACTGGGCCTCCAAGTAAACTCACCATCAGGCCATGTAAAATCCAAAATAATACTGTCTAAGGTTGACTTGTAAGCACCTAGAATCGGTAATAGTGATTGCTTAAAGTGACTGTAGATTCAGTAAAAAATTTCACTGCAGCCTCAACTCATTCCTGTTATATTCTGAGGCCAGTAAACTATAAAACTGACAAATATAATAACCTGTTCTCAAGTCTAAATATTCCAGCTGTGCAGTTACAGGACTAGCACTGCGGCTTAAAAATACCTTGTGTAGGGAGTCTTAAGGAGTCTAACTGACCACAAGATAAATATGAGGAAATAGTATGATACGGATACAAAAAAAAATGACGCAATTTCTTTTTACTTCTAAGGCTACTGTAGAAGTATATATTCCAGAACAAGTGACGTGATTCTCTGACTCAGTATACTATCACGCGTCACAACTCTGGAAAAAGTATGAATAAGCAAGAATGCTTCTAGAGAAGAGCAATCAGTACGTGAATGTATGAAAAGTAATATATGGTGCAAGAGGAATTCTTGAAGAAACTCTAGATCTGAGACACAGAGAAGATTTGAGGAAGAAATAAGAGCTGAAGGATCCCATGGAGGAGAGGAATTGCACAGAATTCAGATCAAATGAGCAAAGCTAGAGAAAGGCAGATTTAAGCTAAACGTGAATATGAGCAGAAAGAAAATAAAGTCCATGCACTTGTGAAACTTATGAATTGAGTCCCTATAGAAGAATTCCCACGGAGGCTGGATGAAGGCAGTGTCCTGGTCCCGCCCAGTCTGTTTTCTTTTGAAAGCATGGCCGCTTTTGACATTTATCCCATTGTCAAGATCAAATGGCTAATATTTTTTTAGCAAGTTCACATAGACTTGAAGAATGTAAGCTTAGAACAAATAAAAATAAGGGTAGAGAATCTGTGAAAGAGTAGGTTTTATTATTACTATTGCTAATAAAATACTTTCTCTTGGGAATGTACCAAGCATGCATTCATAAGTTGGTTGGTGAACCTTGAAATTCATTTTTCCCTTAAAAAGCAATATCTTAAATCTTGATTAATTATCCCCACAGCCTCTTTAAATCATGAAATCAATTGAGATCAGGAGAATAAGGGAGGCCTATGAAAGGGCACCCCTTTCTTTTTTAAAGATTTTATTTTTCCTTTTTTTCCCAAAGCACCCCGGTATATAGGTACGTATTTTCAGTTGTGGGTCCTTTTAGTTGTGGCATGTTGGATGCTGCCTCAGCATGGCTTGATGAGTGGTGCCATGTCTGTGCCCAGGATTCAAACTGGTGAAACCCTGGGCTGCCGAGGCAGAGCATGCTAACTTAACTGCTCGGCCATGGGGCCAGTCCTCCCACTTTTTTTTTTTAAGATTTTAAGGGTACCCCTTTCTTAAATGTTGTGTTGACACTAGAGATGGCAAATAGCTTGCTTCTCTTCAACCAACTCCATTTAATTGGAAATGACTGCCTAGATATCTTGTGTTTAGAAGAACTCTCAGGCAGAGTCTATGATCACTGGGAAAAAAGTACAATGATCAGCATTGTCTACCATTGACAGAGGACCTGCACTTTGTTATACACATGTCACATAGCAGACATTCCTGATGAAATTAAGAGTCATTCATCTTGGTGGGTTTTAAGTTCGTTCTTTCAGGTTTCTGTTTGCCCGTGACACCCCACTTTATATCCGGCTTTCCCTGCCAGAGGCGGGCCTGGCTGACCTACATCAAGTGAGGCTCAAAACCAGATGCAGACCATAGCCTTGCATCGACCTCCCCCCAGCTCCCACATTTGCATAAAGTCCTATCCTTATATATGAGTCACAGTTGTCCTACTCTGATCAAACCCTCACTGATAAACTTGATTAAAATTGTGCACGAGATGGGAACAGAGGTGAAAGGTTGAACAAAGTGAACAGTATTTTCTATTTGCTAATAGTCCTTATTGAGAACAAACACGTAATGGTTTTGTACATCAAATAAACCATTAAGGCAACACAAAGGCCTCTGTAGGCTCTTGCTTCAGTCAAATGTTGAGTCAAATCTTAACGCAGATGACTATTGTGTTGCTAGGAACAGGAAATATCCACACTGCGCTTCACACGTTCTGGGTGGCTATTCATTGGATTAAGTGGAAATGAAATGCTCTGTGCAGCTCTATTTCCAAGGACTGATTTGGAAATTCATTTTAAGGATAATGTATGTACCTTGTAGTGTTAAGATAAAATGACTTTATTTTGGGGAAAAAAGTGATCGAATCCTTTTGTCTTGTTGCTACATGTCAGAATTTTTTTGAAATGCACAGGTAGTAACTTTTAAAACTTTCATGAAAAGAAATGGAAACATTATATTAAATTTTTCTCTTCAGATTTATTCATTAAAAGAAATAGATACCATTATAATATATAATGTGTATTTTTCTTATGGTTTCCTAATAGATATAGGCAACTGATTAAGCAAATCTCTCTCTTCCCCTCTACTCTCTAATCCATCTGTATCTTCTACATGGGAAAAATAAGGGAAAGCCCTTGAATTAACAAATTTAAGGCAATTCTGCCCATTTGGTAGAATGAAATTTTTTCATAAGTGCGGTTCCCTCTCTTCCTAATAGCGGACAGTTTACAACGTAGGAAAAGTTCTCATTTCTACCTGAAGCCATTGTAAAAAATTTCATAAGAAACTGCAACATTTCTGCTCACCCACATGCAGCTCAATTTCTACAGCTAGTTTGAAAAAGATGCCAAAACCCATATCTGAAAAGAGATAAATAATAGTTTCCCTGTTCCTGAAATGTGTGCATAACTCAAACTCAATTTGACTGAGGGACACACATGGCATTCGGAGCTCACAGTGAGTTTACTTGATGAATGCAGTAGCACTTTCGCATTTTCAATTGTATGCTCAATTTCCTACTTTAGAAATATCCTAAAATTCATCAAGCATTAAGCCCTGCTAGGTAGTGACAAGATGTGGGCACAGCGGTGCCCATAAGAGGACCTGAGTCTTTTCCTTAGGGATATTCCTAATGAAAAACTGGTTGATGCCTGCAAGTGCCTTGAATTGTTCTATATAAAGAGCACAGTGAATTCTAAACCTCTATAGGTGTGAGGATGTGGCGTGTTGAAAAGAGGAAAAGCCTACAGCAACTAGAGAAAACTGAAGATGTCTCCTGGATTGATCAAGAAAAAAGGGAATTCAAAGATTTCAGATTTAATATTCTTTCTACTCTGCTTAGACTTCAGCTTTTTCTTGATCTCCCCAGTTCAATGGTTCTTAAACAACAGGATGCATCAGAATTACCTGGGAAACTTGGTTTTAAAAAAAAAGGCAGATTTTTTCAGGGCTCCCTCCATTCATTCTTAACTGA
Source organism: Equus przewalskii (assembly GCF_037783145.1). Taxonomy (NCBI): domain Eukaryota; kingdom Metazoa; phylum Chordata; class Mammalia; order Perissodactyla; family Equidae; genus Equus; species Equus przewalskii. Next base: position 17,832,845 of record NC_091845.1, read on the forward strand.
GTCCAGAATAAGTCCTGGGGATGGATTTTTGTACCAAGGTCTTCAGAAATTATGGCATATGGTACTGCTTGCACACAAGTCACAGTGCAAAACATCCAATCATTAATATAAAATTTTAAAGTAAAAAGTGCAAAATCATCTAGTGAAGAATTAGCACAGTACAGTACCAGAAACCCTCATGACATAACTCTCTGCAACCTTAGTGACCATCAAGGAAGAAGGTTCTCAGACCCCTCTGTGCGTGAACATCACCAGGTGTCTGAGCAAAATACAGATTTGGAGTTAATACATTTGGCCTTGAACCCAGAAATCGCTACTGTTAGCCTACACCCACCTTGATCCTGCTGCATGTGGTTCGTGGCGTACACTTGACAAAATTCTGCTTAAGGAATATCGTCAGCACAGTATGGGCACTAAAGATGTGATCATAACAGCTGTAACTTTGTACAATCACAAATTAATTGAGAAAAATTGAATCCACTTTATGCCGTGAACTACAGAGAGTTTTCTCACAAGTACATGAGCATTGGGTATTTTTGTTAGGATCCTTTCTTTCTAGTAATAAAAATTTTAAATCACTCCGTAAGTTTATTTTTATTAATAAAAAAAGAAAAGCATTTGGCTTATGAATTTAAAGTTCAGTGTTAGCTATATCTTCAGGGATCAAATGGTGTCACCAGAACTGTTTCTTCCCATTTCTTGTCTCTGCTGTCTACATGCTAACTTCTTCTTCTGATGCCAGACTCTCCACTTTGGTGGCAAAAGTGATTGCAAGAGCTCTAGTCTCAGTCCCTTGTTCAAATCCAGTGGAAACAACTAGAATCTTGTCAGTGACTTCCTGCAAAATCTTGAGAGTTACTCTGATTAGACAGACTTAGGTGATGTGATTGGTAGAATGTGGTATGATGATTGCTTCAGCCTTGATCTATGTATTGGGCTGGGGGGTAAAAATCCCCAAGACCATGCTTACTGAGAGAGGGTAAGGGGTGCATCCCCCAACTGGTTGACATTGTTTGCTTTTCCCGGAAGAAGGGGGGATGGATCTGGGGAGACAGCTCCAGTAAACATCCACTATGATATTGTGTACTTACAGAAACAACCAGAAATAATGTCAGGGTTAGTGCCTGCAAGGTTGCCAGATGACTGGTGTCGAAAGAGAGAATCTAATATTTTGAGCTTTCTTGCTGGAAAACACAGTAAAGAAAAGTACCAGAGCTATCAGTATTTGGAGCTTCTAATTAAGCCAGTTTAATTATTACCTTGTTGGGATTTGAAATTTGTTCTTGAGCTCTTGGCCATTCCCCTGCACGTGCCATGAAGAGCCTTGCAGAGTCCGTGTATGTCTGTGTGTAACCCTTCCTCTGGGGGTCTTAAACTTTTTCTGTTCCCTAGACCCCTTTGGCAGTCTGAGGAAGCCTATGCACCCCCTCTCAGAATAATGTTTCTAAAAGCATAGAATAAAATAAAATAAAATATACATATGATTACAGAGAAAACCAATTATATTGAAAGTTTCAATATGTTATAAACAAATTTGTGATATAGAATTATGTGCTTCTTTAGTAACACATTACATTGTTTAATAGAAGTAAATATGTTATTTTTTCTCCTTTTGCTGTCCCAGTTCACAGACTCACTGAACTATGGACTCCAGATTAAGAAGTCCTATCACATAGATGCTGGTAGCCTCTTAGCAGAGAGGACCATGTAATTCCCCAGTTTAAAGCCCTCCTCTTGCTCCCAACTTCAGGGTAAAGTCTGAAATCCTGAACATGACGCACAGGCTCTATTCTAACTTGATTGAGTTCAGTCTCTCAAGCTCCCCCATCTTGTACTTATGCTCAGACCATACTAGACAATATGCAGTTCCACGAATGAGCAGCATTTTCTCACCTCTGGTCATTTTCAGACAATGGGCACCTGCCATGACGAGCTCTGCCTCTCTCTTTGCCATTGCACCTGGTAGACTCTTCCTCATCCTTTAGGATTCAGACTCACTTCCATCCAAGACTGAGCTAGCCGCTCCTTCCTTCTACATCCAGTGCCCCCTCCTCATGCCTATGTGGCGCTTCCAACCTGGTGTAAGTTAATGAACTGGAGAATCAGCATGGGCAAATATTGGAGCGGTCTCAAGCGTAATAGAACATTTACTCCCTTAGCTCCTCTAACCACCGCAAGTTTTCAGGCAAGGGTCTCCTCTAGATAGTAAGTGCCTGTATTATTAAAACTATTTCAATTTTTGCATCAAATGCTGGTGTGAAAGTAATTTTAGTATTCTGTTTAATATGTAAACCTATGATTGAAACAGATTAACTATTGTGTCAAATAAGAGTGAAACTTCTGTGTGTCTGTGTTTATTTTAAATTGTACCATCAAATGGATACTAATAACAATGTCATAGTTATTTATTATTTATGATGTTCAGGCGCAGCTTTTAGCACGCTTTGTATATTACCTCATTTAATCCTCACAGCAACTCTACAAGATAGCTGAAATTATTATTCCTGTTTTGAGTAAACTGAAGCTTAAAGAAGTTGAAAAACTTGCCCAAAGTCACATAGCTGATAGGGGATTTGAATCCAGAAGTTTCAGATTTCTCATCCTTAACCACTACCGCATAATATAATATTGATTTTTATTGACAAACTCCCATGTCACTTATGCATATAATGAAAGCCTATGTATGTATGCATTCATATACATAATGTATACATGTATATGTATATATATGATTTCTGCATGCATTATTCTTATCATATTTTTCTGGTTGAACATCCTGACTACTGTATGGATTTGCTGTTAACAACTCTCCTCTAGGAATTGGTAAAGTTCTAACCAGGAAAAGCTAATAAAGTAAATATTCCAGTTGTGCCTGAGACTTTTACCATCTTCCTGCCCATACTGATTCTCTGCCTTAACAATTTTTACCAAAACGTCATCTTGAACTAGTGCTAGAGTAAGGGTTATCATGGAATTTGGAGAGGCTAGACCTCTGTTCAAATCTTAGTTTGGCATCTTGCACCTCCTGAGGAATTAACCACTTACTCCACACCTCATGCTCCTCATAGGTAAAAGTGGGACATGACACCTGCTCAAATTTAAAAGTGAAGAACTTATCTGCCTTTTGGGTTTTCTAACTATTTCCGTTTCTATTTGATAATATTTTAGGAATTTGAGATATGGGTCTCTGATGTGAAATGTGTTCTATCTCTTGTAATCTTTTGCAAAATGACCTCTTCTCTAGTCTAAGAAGGGAGAGGCTTATATATAACTTTATTTTCCAGGCTTCATTATTCTCATTCCATCTTTATGATTCTTGTCACATCTAAGTATTATCTAATCAAAATAATATTCATTATTCTTTTCTTCTAAATTGACCCAACCTTTTCTTTTTATGTAATTAATTTTAAAAGGGAACTGCGTAGCTTCTCTAAACTCACTGAGTAGATATACTTCTTCTTTACTGCATTAAGGTAAATAAAATGCAAAATGAAAGCATTCAATAGAAATGGCCCCTCAACTCATATCATCTCTCATACCAGTGGTAGTATTTGCACTTCCTTTTGGGAAATACAGGCATAAAATTGTCACCTGAAAGAGCATTCTATTGTAGGGGAGGAAGACATTTCCTCTACCTTTTCTGGGTTCGTCTGGCTGGAGAACGAATTAAATTCACATGAGACAGAATAGCAGGAAAAATTAAACAAAGCTTTATAACATGTATACATGGGAGAGGCTCAGACAAGCTGAGCAACTTGCCAAAATAGCCAAAACCACCACCTTAAATCATATCCAGCTAACGACAAAGGAGGATGTTGGGGGTGGGGGGAGTCAGTTACAGGAGATTACCAGAAACAGGAATAAGATTATTATGCAGATTTAAGTCCTTGCTTTGGCATTGATTAAGAGTTTCTAGAGAGAAGTTCATCCCCTTTCTTCTTCCTGGTACAGAGTGGGAGGCACCTTTACAGATAGAGATTTCCTTTACAATGTAAATGTCTCCTAACAAAGGGCAAGCAAGTTCCACCCCTCAGAGCCTCCTTCCCTGTCCCAGTTTATCAAAAACAATCAGCCTCAAATAATCCTCATGCCAAAGACACATATCTTGGCGTGGCCAAGACCAGTCCCCCACACTATCAAATGTCCCCTAACTGATGGGCCTGGCATGAAAAGGGTCGTCTGCTCACTCACTGGAATTTACCATTCCCCTCTCCAGCTACACACGCAGCTTTGACCCCTTAGCATTATAGACGCAGCTTTGGTCATGGTCAGGAGCTAAGGGCAAAGCAGGCCCTTGGCAACAATATACAATAAAAAAGTTATTTAACTGTAGTGTCATTCTACTTCCTCCTTCTTCATTTTTCTTATCTCTTCAGAATTCTAGCTGTCCATGTGCCTCACTTGCCCACCCTCACTGAAAGACCAGTTGTGGCTTGTTCTCCAGAAGCAGAACCCCTTCCTGGAAGAGAGCATTTTCTTCCATCTGTATTCATTACCTCTATTCTGCCTCAAAACTTCAGAACATAGCTTTCTCAGATATTCCCTCAGATATATGGTTGGTGACTCTCTGATCTAATATGTTGATTCTCCACAAGTTTTCTAACTGATAATACTGTGGCCAAATTTCTTGGTCTCTGCCAGAGAAGGATTTGAATTTTAATGGGGGAGTGGCCTTGAATCATTATCTTTTATTCTAAAATGATGAGTGCCTGGGAAAGAAGTTTAATACTCTTCCTGAGGAGACTTTTCTTGAGCAGAGACTCCTCCCACATCACCTTTCAGATGGTACCAGAGAGCCTAGAAATTCTAAATCCTTTGGAAGTGAAGTCCCATTAATCTTTCTATGAGAGAGTCTGGGATCTTCAAAGAAATAAACAAGCAAAATTTTCTCTTAAATATTTTTAAGTATCTGTTATTCTTCTCATTTTTGGTAAGTTTTTACAGGTATAAAGTAGAAGCAGAGTAGTTGAAAGTAAATTATATTGCAACTTCCTAATAATTTTTATGACAATCTGTCGTCTGGCTGTTTTGTGTGAGTCTCAGCCTATGGATAGTGACACTGTAGGCTAGGCATGCCTGAGACACTCACCTGGGCCCATGCTACTTGTGAAAGCCCCCCACAGATATTTCCTCCACCAGAACCAATGTTGTGGCTGGACAGGCCCTTATGATTCTTACTATGAGTGCAAGACTCACCTAGCAACAACCATCAGGGAACTTGGAGGAACAAGATTTATTACTCACAGGTCCTGGAGGATACACAGCCTGCAGGAGGGCCACACACCCAGACGAGAGAGAGAGAGGGAATGCAGACCTAAGAAACTGCCTTTATTGGGGTCCAATGGTGGGGTCCCTAGGGTTTTGCAGGTTCACTCTTTATTGGTGAATTTAAAACAAAAGAGAGGAAATGAGGGCATGGGAAGGAAAAAGCAGGTCACTCATGTGGTCAGCTATCTAGATTACCTGGGGAACTTCATGGGCGGGGCTGGCCTGGTTCCTTGTCTGGTTGTTTTACTGGGAGCTGTGTCATAGAGCTGGCAATACGTTTATTCATTCAAGATGGATAGCTTTGAAATGGATGCCTCAGCAATCAAAAGCTTAATATCATTCATTTGCATTATAATGAGAAAGCTTTAGGTCAGGCACCTGCGCTAGACTGGTCCACACTATTTTTGTCCCCTGTCGGTGGAAGGACCAGTGGATGTGCAGAAGCAAACTTGCTATGAAACTGATGAAGCTGAGCTAAGCTGGAAGACTCCTGGATTGTGTGGACTCCTTGAGAGCTTCTGGGAGGAGTTCAGCAAAGTGTTCACAATGTGTCCGCCATAACGTATTTTTGAAAACTTTGAAAAAATAAGACATTTTGATTTTAATCATTTAAGACCACTGTCTGACTTGCCTTCTATCACATTCTCCCTCGTTGAGTGACTTTGGCCATGACTGTATGTGGGATGTGCTAAAGGAGATTTGGGGGTTACACTTAGCTTGGGTGTATGTGGCTCAAAGTCACTTCCGTGTATCCATCTTATGAAATTATGGCTAGCCATCTTGGCTTAGGAATGGCTCCCTGGTTTTTTTTACTGCCAATTTCCCTGTCGTCTTGACAAAATGGTGCAGAGTCAGACTTATGTCAAAATATTAATTAAATATTGTGAGTTTTTTTCTGGATTGTGTGATGTTTGTGTCATTTGTCACCTTTAAACACTTATATTTGGTTGTGATTTCTTTTCTCATTCCAAATAAGCATCCCCTCTTAATACTTAGTTTTGAATTCGTAATTTTTTAAAAATTTTCCTTAGTGAGAAGCTTCACACTGTATGTGCTTCGAGCCCTACAATTCTACCTTCAGGCACTAGCTGCATCTTTCCCCACAATTGGGACTAGTGAGACCCCTTCAGCAGACTCTGTCCCTCAGGAGATAAGTTTTGTAACTGTATTTGGTTTCACAAATTTTATTTCTGGAGTATAAATGGCTTAGTCATTACGTTGGTGATTAGCAGAAATGCCCCACATTACTCACGACTTCTACCACCACTCACTTCAGCAACAATGCGTCCCACAGTGATGGCTGTTTTCCATTTTTTTTCCCCAAGAAGTTTTCATTTTGGTTTATTTCCTTCCTCCTTAGGGCACTCCTCTTAAACTAGTCCCCTTGATATTTGCTCTCTATCTTCCATGCCTTGGAACAATTTCCCAAAGATTTAATTAGCTCCCGCATCAGTGAAGCAGTTCTTTGCAATGGTACCTCTGTTTGTAAACAGGAAAAGTCTTTTATCTTTGGCTGCCCAGAGAATTTGCTACTCAAAATCCATTTCCCCATCCAGTTTATTATTTCTCAAGTTGAGAATTGCACATACCTATATTTTTGCTCATAGCTGCTTACCTCAGGGCCTAAGACTCAATGACATATATGGCACCTTCCACTTCAATATTGGATTCATTGTTGGACGAAAATACCCAAAAGGCTCCATTTCATCTCCAGCTTTCATTACTTTTGGATTCCATAACTAAAGTGTCCTTAACGGAGTGAGGAATGTTTTCATACTTTCTAGATGGTTCAAATGTAATTACAAAGTACGCAATTTAACAATTTCTAATCAATGTTTGTTCATATTTCACATTGCCAAAGTGCTATACTATTATTTTTTATACACAGTGAGTGCTTTATTTCATTACGTTGATTCATTTGTCTTCATGTCTTTTAAAATGTTTGCATCTCTTACTTATCCATTCCAGTGATTGTGGACAACGGTTAGAGACGATATAATCCAAAAATCTTTTATATTTGCCTCTGAAATAAATCTCAATAAATTCATGTTTCATGAAAATAGATTGTTTAGTTTAATTCGTTTAACCTGAAATTTCTTTTAGTTTTAAGATTTATTATTGAAAATGATTTTAAAATACATTTTTCTATTTTCTTGCTTTACCATATTTGACATAATTTAATTAAATCTTACTTAGTGTTTGAGGATTTCATCTTGCCTAAGGTCATTGTTCTGATCCGATCAATTCCAATTGTACAACATTTACAGAGACTGTAAATGTCAACAGGACAGGGTCGAAGGTTAGTGGACTTCAGAATTGACTTAAAAGGTAAAAAAAAAGATAAAAGGAAAACACATTCCTTAACTTGTTTTTTTCTAGTAAATTATATAGATTTAAGAAAACAATGCTATGAATTATTAAAAGTGTGGATCCTAGTTAGAACTTTGATTTCTACCTACCAGTGTTCAATATGCCAGATTTGCTGTCTAAATTACATTGAGCCTAGTATTGATTTGGAATTGGCTGCTATTTGAACACACAGGTGATAAGAAGGAAAGGTGACAGAAAATGTTCTGGTTGGACTTCAACCGTCTGGCTCAGATGCCTGTGCTCTTAGTTGCTAAGCTGTCATACTTTCTCAAAAGCAACAGTTAGAAAACAGTGAAAAGAGCAGTGCACATTTAATTGGTACTTTAGGTTTACATAAAGCACGTTTATATCCTCTGCTTGATTTTGTTTCCACAATGGCCCAGTGGAAGAAAGAGAGAAGATGTTATATTCTCTTTGCAGAGAAGATAAAATGGAGGCCTCGGGAAGTTAATTGCTACATGGGAATGATCATTATTTTCAAAGGTCACTTCATTTAATATTTAAATGTGGTCCACTGTATAGAAATCAGGATTATAAAAAGGTGTATGATGAAAAGTGAATCTCTGCCTCCTGTCCTTCACTCATCTAGTTTCTCTTTCCCAGAGACAGCAGTTGCTGGGAACTTGCGTGGCTTTCCAGAGATGTGGAAGATGCTTTCCAGAGCCTGCCTTTACCAGGGGTTGGCTAGCAGCAGCCCTCAGGCTAAATCTGGCCTGCTGTATTTTTGTACTAAAGTGTTATTGGCATACAGCCACAGCAATCCATTTACGCATTGTCTGTGGCCGCCTTGTGCTACAACAGAGTTGCAACAGAAGACATCTGCTCCGCAAAGCCTAAAATACTGGTTATCTGACCCTCTACAAAAAAAGTTTGTCAAATTTAACTTTCAAAAGTAAGTATAAAGTGAGGTGTTTGATCCCCATGCCTCTTATTCCGAGGTTTGCACACTAGTTGTGGGTAATCTGTGTGCTGTTTGCTGACATGGACTGAACCAAAGAATAATGCTCATTTTGATCTGTGCACCCCTGTCCATGTAGAGGGGAATGTGTCTTGTAAGTGGATTACTGACTTGCTTTGCTAGGAAGGTGGCTGAATCTTGACCATTATGGGGTTTAAACCCACTCAGCCAGTTGGTTTGGGCCTTTTCAGTGCTAATGTCTAGATTAGTAATTCTCACACTGTTGGCCATCATCCTCCGGAGAAATTCTCAGAAGGTCTGCAAGGTGTCCACACACCCTTTTTCCCACTGAGAGTGAGTAACGATGTGGATACGGTTCCTATTGTGATAATTACGTGGTATCAACTAAAGCTTCTCAGATCCTAAAATTCTTAAATCAGACAATAAAGTGAAAATTATGCATCGATAAAATTACCTTTGAAAATCCATTATATTTCCCATAAAGTTTAGCGTATGGTCATGTTATTCCTCAGTAGGCCCAACAGAGGGAGTTTTTTGGTCCAGTGCTCTTGTGTTGGTTGAGGAAGAGAGAAAGATGTCGGTAGGTGCTCAGGAGACTTGTTGTATGTAAGTACTTAACCTTCTTTGCTAGAATCATTGTCGAGGTGACACGATGTTCACACTATGAGAGGCCACTGGAAACTGAGACCAAGGAAGAGCATCTTCATTTCTTCAATCTCAGGATCATTTAGGGACATGATTTACTCAGTGGGAAGAGCAAGAAGAATTGCCAATTCTGCAAAATTATTTTTCTCCTTTACTTTCTCATGCTTTCAATTCTTCAATTTGTCTTAGTAAACTGTGCCTAGGATTCAACTTTACTGACAACTCTCTTTTATAATATTTCATATTTGAAAAATTTGCCATTATATATTTTTGCAGCCCATAAATACTAAATGTCTACCTACTAACATTTAGGGCTTCAAGTCGAGAGGGTTTTCCATGCCAAAGGCTACGTGCCATGGACTGCTTCGAACAGACTTATCTTTTCAGTGGAATTCTGCTCATTTTTCTAGCTTGCTCCAAACAAACAGACTGAGTCCTCTTTACACGTAAATAAAACACAAGAAAAAAAAATTCCTGAAACCTCTCCTTAATGTTTCTAGGGAATACAGTCTTCAAATAATATATAAATGGAAGTATTTTTGAGATCATTCTGTGAATATCATCTGGTATTTGAAAGTCAGGAAAAACAAACATTAGTTAAGGCATAGGGTAAAATCATTCTAATAAAATTCCTGATAAAATTATTTCACAGTAAGGAATGCTTGCAATAATTTGGTCTAGGTGAGTGATTACAATAGGTTCTCCAGAACCCACGATCAAGGACTAGTTAAAATAACTTCTCTTGTCTGCTAGTACATATGAGTAATAGACTGTATTTCATTGTAATGAAAAGGGGTTAACGTATGAGAGCATTTGGAAGAGTTTCAAAACTCCCTTAGGCACATCTTTACTCATCAATGCGAGCAGAGTTTGAGGAAATCTATTTGCTTTGCAAAAATAGTAACTTGCCGGGCAGGCCCAGTGGCCAAGTGGCTGAGTTCGCGTGCTCTGCTTCGGTGGCCCAGGGTTTCGCTGGTTCAAGTCCTGGGTGCAGACATGGCACTGCTGGTCTGGCCATGCGGAAGTGGCATCCCACATGCCACAACTAGAAGGACCCACAACTAAAAATACACAACTATGTACTGGGGGGCCTTGGGAGAAAAAAAAATAGTAATTTGCTTATAAAGTATTTAGATATCAATGATGAATAATAAGTCTGAATTATTATGAAATAGGATACCATTTCAATTTTCTCAGGAAGATGACCCGAAAATACCATTCTACCTTGCATGCTATTAATTTTAAAAACTTTTAAAAATGGAAAAATTTCCCTTCGGTATTTTATTATAATTCATTCTCTATGATCCATATTATCAAAGAAAAGAAAAGAAAAATAAGTGGCTATGTTATCACTTTCGTTGTGTATCGGTTTCAGTTAGTGTTTTAAAAAAAACAAACCTGCCGTGTATACAGGCAGAAAGCTTTTGAGGCAAGCTGCTTTGGTTTTGTTGTAGAACCTGAGAAACAGAATTCATATTCAAAGAGAAAAAAGTATCATTCTTTATGAGAAGAACCCTACTAAATCATTCATGCTCCTCCTAACATACATGCCTACTTCTACCACTCTACACGCCTACTAAATCAACAAGCTCCAGGTAACCCGGTTTCAGCTGTGAGTCATTTGAAGCCTATAAAATAAATTTCCTGGGTCAACATCAAGAAATTCAAACTCAGAGTCACGAGATTGAGGATGTTATGATAATGTCTGCCACCACAATGCTGTCAGAATTGTCTTTTTATTTCAGTGAAAATCATGATGAACACAGCTGAGAAAGGCCAAAGATAACTTATTTTAAGTTCAATATGTACACTTTGCAGGGGCATTAGGATCCAAGGAAAAGTCTCTAGACCAGCTCGCAGGAAAGTTGGCTGCCTGTTTTTGCTGTGAATGAATCAGAAACAGGGCTCATCAAATAGTCCTGTGCTCCCCTACATTTTCCAGTCTTCCTTGTAGGTAGGTTGGGGTCACATGACTAGTCTGGCCAGTGGACTATAAGCAGAAGAGATGTGTCAGCTGGGGGCCAGGACAGTTAAGAGGAGGTGCTTCCTGCCTATCTCTCTTTCTCCGTCTTTGCAGCCTTAGAAGCCACAGATAGCATAGCTACAAGATGGAAGAGGGCCACCCAACGCTCACTAGGCTTCATGTAAGAGAGAAAGGATCTAGAAGCCACTATGGTGTCTTTGTCTGATGTGGCAGCTAACATTAACTATCCACTGATACAGTGAACATAAATCATGGATTCTATTTTTATTCAATTTCTATATGAAGGTAAACTACCTGTTTTATCTCAAAAACACAATCATTCTTGTGAAAATATCTGGTAAAACGGAATGTTAAATTGCCAGCCCAAGAACTGTAGAATAAGTTGATTTAAACTGTCATAGCTAAAGGATTACATCTACTCTAACTTGATCTCACAAAGAATTTAACGTTGCATTTTCATAAATATTTTGTTACTCACTCTGGATTTCTCCAGCCACAATTTGAGGCCTTCACAATTTATTCAGTTTTTGGTGAAAGATGGGAAAATCCGATTGCTACCTTCAACATAGAAAGCATTTAGATGCTTGTAATAAATGCTTTTAACTCAATACAGATAATAACTTAGCACTATTTTTCTTTTTTTATCAAAATACCACATAGATTTTCCTTTTATATAGAGATATATGTCTTAAGGATGTAGCTGAACTCTCACTGTTTGCTCTACCAACTGCTGGGGCTCAGAACTACCCACACAGCTTATTGGTGATGGATTCAAGCAGTACCTGGGGTTTTGATGCTTAAGATAGATCTTCGGATTATAATTAAGCCTGCTCCATATTAATGGTTCATTTTCAGCTTGGAGCCATGGAACACTTGGGTCTGTTTCTTTGTGAAAATTAGAACAGGAATCTTATCTCAATTTACATTTTCTATTTTGTTTTCTAAACCCTAATTTGAAACCAGACTATAGAACAGGAAAATGGGTGAGAATTTGATTTGCTTTAACAGAATTTACTTACTGTTATTTATACTATTATACATACATACTGTTATATGTTATACATAAATTATGTATATGTTATATATTTTATATATATGTTATACATATTTGTACTGTTATATATACTTCAGTTAGACTAAAAGAGACTGATTTTGTAACATGGAAGGAATGGTTCAACTCTATTTTTCTGTTTCAATATAGGTTGTTATAAGACTAAATTTATGCTAGCTCTCAGGGAGGAGGGAAGTGCAAGAAAGAAAAAATAATTAAAGACTTACATTATCTCCTCCACTAACTTGCAATAACTAGCAAAGAGAAGTCCATACATGTTGAATCTTACGTTGCAAATCAGCATGCAATTGGGCTAAAACTGTGAAGGTGCCATAAATGCCTTTAAAAGTAACAGTTGTGGAGTCAGACAGACTAGTACCTATCTCACAGAACTAGTTAATGAGCTTAGCCATTGGCATGGAGCAATTATTCAATGAGAGCCATTAAACATAATAATAGCTGTATCAGCACTTCAGGACAAAGATGGGCACACGAGGCCAGATAGTTCATTGTTTCAATTATTCTACTAATATATGCATTGAGCACTTGCTACATGAAAGATCAGTGCAGGTCAACCTGGGCAAAGCACAGTTATACCAGCATGGCAGGGATGGCTAGTCATCCACATAAAATTCATCCTCCTACTTCCATTGAGCAAAGTTGTTACTAACAGGCTACTGTAGGCCTGGAACTACATATCCTAGCCTCCTTTGCACCTCTATGCATCCGTGTGACAAGTTCTTGCCAATGGAATATCAGAGAAAGTGGCACTTCTGGGCTGGGCCTTCTAAGAAGCAAGTGTATTTTCTTCATTGTTTCTTTCCTGTGCATTGGCTGGTTGCAGAGGGCCATCGGGACCTAGGAAAGGGTGGAATCACAGGATGGATAAAGCCTGGATTCTTAAAGAACGACAAGGACAAAAGTTTCCCACATTGGACTGTTATATAAACAATAACTATTTACTGTTTTAAGCCATTAAAATTTGGGGATTATTATGTTATGGTAGACAATACTACTCCTAACGAAAAGAGTCAGATGGGACTTGCCTTCCATGACTTTAGAGTCTATAAGCAAATGCCTACTGCAGCAGGTTGCCTTATTATTTTCAGCTGTAGGTATGTCTGAGGGGTCAAGCCTTTTGGGAATTTGAGAATGCATGGCCATAATAGGAAAGCTCTTGCTTCCTTTTTCCCATGTCTTGCCTTCATCTTCCCCTTGGATAGAGAGACATGAACTGAGATGAAAGTATGGATTCTGGCGTTCCACTTTTATTTCTGCTCCCACTGCTTGCCCTCCTATTGGTGAAACTCAAGGCCAGTTTGGGAATTCTTCACCACACTGTAATGTCATTATTTACCACCCTTTCTGTTTCTGTTAACTCTGCCATGCTGGTGTCTTGTATACTAAAACTTGTTCAAGATTTAAATACAAATTTAAAGATAAGAACAGAGTATAACCAGGAAGTCAAGATTTCTGTAAAGTATGAATATAAAATGACATCAAATTAACTTAAATGCCCAACATAGAATGGCAAGGCCTATCTTAAAATGGCCCTTGCAAAATATTTCGTATGTTTTAGTTTTAACTGATCTGATAAAAATCCTTTAAAACCTAAGTACCGTTTCCAGGACATGCCTGGCGTCTGCCTCCAGTCAGCTGTAAGTGCTCAGTATTATTACAAACTCTCCTCATTGCAACTTGGCAAAACGTACCCTATAATTTGCCTCCATGACTTTTACACGACTTTTATTAACAGTCAGGTGGCATACAAAAATAAACATTTATTTCTCATGTGTCAGTGTAATTCAGCTGATCCAGGCCAGGCTCAGCTTGGAGGACCTGCTAATCTTGGCTTGGCTCACTCAGACATGTGGGAGTTGGCAGGGGGTCGGCTGCTCCAGACAGGCCTTGGATGGGGATGCTCAGCTCTGCTCCACATATCTCTCATCCTTCTGGGAGCAGTAGGCTGGTCCAGGCCCATCCTTCTCTTGGCAATGACAGATGCCTGAGAGCATAAACCCAATTTCACAAATTATTTTCCAGCTTCTACTTGCATCATGACTGATGACATCCTGTTCACCAAAGCAAGTCATGTGATCAAACTTAGTTTCCAGAGGTGAAACAATATATTCATCCTCTTGATGGGAAGAGTGGCATAATTACATGGCAAAGTCATATCCTTGGCTAAGAGAAGTATTTGTACCATTAAGGCAGTTTACCATAATCATCCTATCTTCCCATCAGAAGACAGTAATTCCCAAATTCAAGCTCCCTTCTTAAACATACACAGTTTCCATTTGAAGCTGACTCATTTTTATTATTTCATTAAGAAAAAAATCTATGTCTTTAATCACAAGTTACCTAGAAGGCAGAAAAGCAATATTTTTAAAGGAATTTTGAGTATTAAAATTTCAGCCAATGGCAAAATTTATCTTTCAAAGAGCGTATGTAAATATGTGTTCATAAATCTATTCATTCATTCAAAAAATATTTGGGGCATTGATAATTTACAGAAAGTCTAAAAGCTTCAACGGACAAAATATTAAGATAATGTCTCTACCTTTTAAAATGAGTCAAAATTGGAAAAATGGCCCCTCCCAGGACCTCCACCAAAATAATTTATAAGAGTAGAGAAGTCCAATAAGGAAATGGACTTTTTATATTTGTTTTACGCCATCTAATATGGTTCTCATTGCAAATTCTACCAAAGAGAGATGCATATTACTAGTTATGTTACTTAGTGTCAAAATACATTTACTAACCATTAATGGTATTAGATATATATGGGATTTCCCACGGGACTCTGTTAAAATGGAAGGAGGGGATCCAATAAAAAAGTTGAGAAGCGCTATATTTGCCTGATGAATTGAAAGGAGCTCTGTGTAGAAAACAGTAACATGGCAGTCCTGGGACTACTCTCCATAGAAAGGGCTGCTTGCAATGTTGGCCCTTGGCCGGCATCTGAGGACTGGGATATTGAAAGGGTTCCCACCTGCCTAGAGCTGATGACAATGTCTCACCGTGCCGAAACTCTTTATGCAAACAATGGGATTTATGCTGAACACTGACTACCCTTCAAGGAGTCCACAATTTGGGCACATGCTAGGCAGAGGGGGCCTGTGTGACCAGCCCCTAGTAAAGACTCTGGGCTGTGAGTCTGGTGAGCTTCGTTAGTGGAAACCTTTTACATGTGTTCTCACAGCTCGCTGCTGGGGAACTAAGCAAGTCCTGTGTGGGCTCCTCTGGGAGAAGGCTCTTAGAAGCTTGTGCCCACTTTCCTGAGGACTTCACCCCATGAGTGTTTCCCTTTGCTGGCTGTTCTCTGTACCCTTTCACTGCAACAAATCATAGCTGTCAGTATGACTGTATGCTGAGTCCTTAAGTCCTCCTAGTGAGTCATTGAAACTGGGGGTGGGCTTGGGGACCTTTGACCTAAGTATTATTTTCTATTTCTTTGTTCCTAGTTTTGAAAGATGGCATTGTGTGGCAAATTCATTCATCCATTCAACGGAAATTTACTGAGCACCTATCATGCAATAAGCACTGGGCTAGAATCTGGGAATAAATTTGTGAATAAGACCTACATGGCACTTGTCTTCGTTGAGCTTGGGTTCAACAGGGGTTGAAATAATAGACCAAGATAAAGACAAACATTTTTGGCATGTCCTTGCCTTTTTTTGTCTGGCTAATGTGGAAAACATGCCAACTAGTTATATAGCAGTAAATAAACGAGCCACTCCTTTAACAAAACACTTCACTGAAATTCAGCACTTGGCTTTCTGTTTTCCCTGGAAAAAAAATTGATTATATTGTTAAGGGTAGCATGTGACTTTAAAACTCAATAAAGATGTAAAGGCAATTGCTAGATAAGCATTGTCCAGTTATGTTAGATGATGCTAAAGTGGTTACCGTATATTTTCATAACCAAGTTTGCCAAAGTACTCCGCGACTCCACTCACAAGAGAAAATAAGAGATGCCATACATGTATTATAACTGGGAACTCCACTGCTATGAATTCTGACAGCAAGTTCCAGGAATGAATTTGTAAGTGGAAACAAAACATACCGGGTATTGTAATTGATTTTTTGAAGTAACTTCAACATTCTTGAAATAATTAGGTTAGACATAATATTCGAAATGTAAGTGTGGGTTTCAAAAGGCATCAAATGATGAAGTGAAAATGGTAGCATTATTACCTCTTTGGAACTAAGAAAAATTGCAATGACATATTTGAAATTTAAAATGCCTGCCTACTTCTGCAGTTTTATGCACAGTTTTTCTGGGAGCAAATCAGCCTCCACTTTTTATTTTAAGATGTGCTTAGAACATACAAACTAGATTAAGTTAGCTTCCATCTGCACAAAAGTGGAAAGATTTCACTGCCTTGTGTATTGACCAGCAAATATTTTCTCTTCTCATATCAACTTCTGCTGGGAGTTGGGAAAAACTAGATGGAACAGAAAGAAGTGGCACCACGATCTAATTTCTTTCAATTCCTTTGGGTCTTACTAGAGCATACATCTTATGTTTTATGGACACCCATTCACCTCATGTGCTTTGCTGTTTTTGTAATCTCATCGGTAACTATCTATGAGGAGAGTAGTTCTTCCGAATTAGCCCTCACTGTGATTGGTTCATGGCTGCCAGCAGGCTGGAGGTGGACTGACTTGTGATATGAATCATTTGTGCACATGATTTAATATATCTTTGGGCCGTAAGTCTGGCTTTGATTTTTAAACATTTGACAGGTTGAGTCAATCTTGCATGAATGTAAGTAAATGCAGTGTGCCCTCAATATTATCTCCCTAAGTGTGAGTTTTTCAGGCATGTAATCATTTGAGGTCATGGCTGTTGTGAATTCACAGTCATTTTGAATTATAGTTTAACCTGTGCTTGTTGCCCAAAATCTTGAACAGAAAGAACTGTCAAGAGAGCTTGAAAAGAACATTGAATTACGAAGCAATGAAAACATTAAATTTAGTGATAGGGAATGTGAAGTTAACATCAGAAGGAGCTTGGTTCAAACTTCTGGATTCTTTATGCTGTATATACTTGGACAGGTTAATCAACCTTCAAGAACTGATTTCTTTACTTGTAAAAGGAGGCTAAAAAAGAGGATCTGCCTCCTGAAATTGTTTGCAATATTAAATGGCATAATCCTTGAAAGATGATTATCACAGCAGCTCAATAAATATTGCCTATAATATATAATATAAATTTTTTGTGGTTTAAAATACATAAAGAAAAGTGTACAAAACCTAACCGTATAAGTCAGTAAATTTTCAATAAGTGACCACATCAGTGTAGAAAGTGCTGAGATCAAGAAATGGGACATTATTATATGTTCCTTTCAGGAACCATTCCCATCACCACTCATGAATAATCATTAATCTACTTTCATCATAGACGGATTTTGCTTATTTTGAGCTGCATCTATTGATTCTTTCAGATTGTCCACAGGTGATCTCATGTTGTCTGTGAATAAAGATGTATTCTTCCTTTCCAGTCTATCTTCTTTCCCTATTTCCTCATTGCATTGGTTAGGACTTCCAAAACACTGTGGACTAGAAATGGTAATAGCAGTCATCTTTGTCTCATTCTCTATCTCAAGCGGAAAGCATTGAATAATTCATCATTATGTATGATCTTTGTTATATTTTGAAAAAGATTTTATCAGATTAAGAAAATTCCTGTCTATTCTGCTTTGGCTGAGAATTTTTGTTTTATCTTTTTACAATTTTTATTCTTTTGTTTGCTGAGGAAGATTTGTCCTAAGCTGACATCTATTGCCAATCTTCCTCTTTTCACTTGAGGAAGATTTGCCCTGAGCTAACATCTGTGCCAATCTTCCCGTATTTTGTATGTGGATCACCGCCACAGCATGGCTGCTGAGGAGTAGTGTAGGTCTGTGCCCAGGATCTGAACCCATGAACCTGGACCACTGAGGTGGAGTATACCAAACTTAACCACTACGCCACAAGGCTGACCCATGTTTGTTTGTTTTTTTAGTAAAGAGTGTTGAATTCTATGACAAGCTTTATCTGCATCCATGGGTATGATTTGCCTCTTTTTTTGTGGTTAGTGTGTCAAATTACGTTTTCTTCCAAATGTTAACCAACTTTGCAGTCACAGAATAAAACTCACTTAATTGTGATGTATTATCCTTTCTATATATCCCTGGATTTGATGTCAGAATATTTTGTTGGGGATTTTACATCTAGTTTGATGAAAAAGATTGGCCTATAATTTTTCTTTCTTGTAATGTCCTTATCAGGTTTTGTGTCGTGGTTATGCTGGTCTCATCAAACAAGGGAAGAAGTGTCCCTTCTTTTCTGAAATTCACATTTTCTTCCTAAAATGTTTGGAAATGCTCACTGCTGAAACCATCTGGACATAGTGTTTCTTGTGTCACGTTTGATAATCAGTGGTTTTCAAGAAACATGTACTTTTCATCTAAATTGTCAAATTCATCTTTTGTTCTTTTTTATTTCCTTCCTTTACTTTCTTGGGATTAATATGCACTTTTTCTAATTTCTTAAGATGGATACTTAGTTCATTTTCAATCTTTGTTATTTTCTAATTTATGCGTTTTAAAGCTACAGATAATGCCTTTAAGCACTGTAGCAAAAGTATATTAGAAGATTTGATCAATTGTACCTTTATCATCATTTAGTTTCAAAGATTTCCTAAGTTTCTTTGTGATTTAATTCTTGACCCACATTTTATTTAAAGATGTATTGTTTGATTTCCAAGAAGTTGGGGAATATTCTAGTTATTTTTTATTGGACTAATTAATTAATTATCCCATGTTCCAAAACCATAATTTGAATAAATTAAATTCTTTGCAATTTGTGTAGGTTTATTTGATGACTTATCATGTGGTTTATTTTGGCCAATGTTCTCTGTGAACTCACAAAGAACGTATATTCTTTTGCCACTGAGTGCAGTGTTCTATGAATGTCAGTTGGGTCTATAAATGTCAGATTAGGTTAAACGTGTTGTTCAGATCTTCTATGACATTACTGATTCTAGTTGTTTGCAGTGGGAGCTCTGGTATCCTGCCAATGATTCCATCCCACTTTTGAGTAGAAGTCGCTAATCTATAATTCATCTTATTAATTCTGCTACTTAATTTTGACCAAAAAATTAGTCTTAATTTTGACAAAAATTGTCTTCACATGCAAATTGATTATTGACTATTGAATCTTAACATCATTTAATGTTATTTAGAATTCACATTCAGGACATTGCTTTATTTAGTTGAAAAGCCATCTGAATTCTTATTTATTTACTCATTATTTAGTTTTTCTAGAAGTCATTGTTGTCATAAGTCATGACATATTTTCTTCTTGGATACCTAAAGGTTGTTCAGAATGAAATGATACATCTTATTTTATAGTTCAGTGAGTCAGTGGGTAATACTAATGTTGCCTAATTGTCCCAAAGTTGGCAAAGTTAAGCAGACCAGCTTATGCCATAACAATTATGGCTTCATTAACTCCAGGTAATTAGGCATCCAGTTCTCCCAGGTGGGAGCCTCAGAGGATTTTGAAATGGTGAATGAGTGAACTGTCAGCCCAGGATTTCCAATTGGTAACAATTTTTCATATCAATAAGCTAAATATTTTGGCCAAAATATTAAGATATTTGTTGTCAATCAGGGAACTATATTGTGTCTGATATGTTAATACTCTAATCATGAAGCTACGGTTCAACTTCAAATATAGTGATGAAATTCTGAAGGTAGTATTGATGAGTGAGTCAATAGGACACATTTTCAGTATAAGATATTTACTTATCATCCAAGAAATTGCTTTGCTGAGAAATTTGGTCTGATCCATTGTATTAGCAAATATATGGGACTAACGCAATTGGCTTAGTGCTGGGAATTCATTTTTAACTTTCTATTGCATGTATTGGATACAGTGGTAGTTTGGGAGTTTAAAATTTGTAATTGTGTATTTTAAGACTATCCATACTGAAAGAATATAAGCCATCCCAAAATGTTGCAATATTTCTTTGCCAATCTTTCTTTTTTTGTAATTGCCTTGCCTTTGAAAGTCAAGAGCTAGAATGAATGAAATGTGTTTTTATCAGAGCATTCTAAACAATCCCTGATAAATATTGATTGTACCCAAAGCCAGTGGTCCAACACTCTTCAAAAAATAAAAGATTCCTGGGGCCGGCCCTGTGGCCGAGTGGTTAAGTTCGCATGCTCCGCAGCAGGCGGCCCAGTGTTTCGTTGGTTCGAATCCTGGGCGGGGACGTGGCACTGCTCGTCAGGCCACGCTGAGGCGGCATCCCACATGCTACAACTAGAAGGACCCACAACTAAAATATACAGCTATGTACCAGGGGGCTTTGGGGAGAAAAAGCAAAAAAAAAAATAAAATCTTAAAAAATAAATAAATAAAAAAATAAAAGATTCCTATTTTTCTCTAATCCAAAAAGCAGAGAGATGCTAGGGCCAAAGTGACATGTTTTTATGTTCACAAATTTGTAAAATGTAAAGTTTCACTTTTAACTTGTCCTCTAACAGCTGAAGGTGATGCTGCTTAAGATGGGTTAGTCTTGAGCGCTGCAGTCATAAAGAGACAGATGGGAAAGGAGCATTGTATATATTTTCCAGTGACTCGGTTTTTAATATTTGGAACTTTGTGTTAAGAATGGCAGAACTGATATCGATTATAAAGAGAATTTAGAACCTTGAAATAATTTGGGGAGTATATTCTTATTTTTATTTTTATGCACTTTGTGATTGAATGTCTTGTTTTATTTTCTGTCTCATCATATGTTACTGTTAAAAACATTTGTCATCCATTTTTGTCCCAAAGCAAGATGTGCTTTGATATTCACAAACTACAGGATTTCCGTTAAACAAAAGAAGCTTAACATTCAAAGGCGTCAGAGTACAGTGAGCGCATTCCTGATCTTAAAAGAATTATTTTCAATACACATCATAGAATTAGCCACACTCTACATTTTCACTTCCTTTGTTCTGGAAATGCTATGACTGATATTCCTCCTACAAATATTAGAAAAAGTGAATTAAACCGAATGCTCTTTAGAATTCTTTATAACGTGGCTAAAGCTTGTGTTTTAAGCTAAGCTACTCTGCTTTTTCTCTCTTGTAAAGTAAAACTCATAAACAAAAACAAGCAAATCTTTTAAATTTAGAAAAAAATTCCGATATGGGTTATTTTATTTTATTTTCAAAATAAATTTTGTATTAAATCACAATTACAAGGCTAATATCATAATTGGTATGTAGAATTCTTATCTAATGTTTCCATCTTTATGTGTTACATACTTGGAATTGTGGCAGATGACAAGAAACTAATTTGTTTTAGATTGAAATCTCTCATCTACAATTATTAGATTTGCCCAAGTTAGTTTAACTATAGAATATCTACGGCTTTAGAGTCTTTATTTCATATTAAAAATGTATAAGGATAGATGACATAATAAGATTTGATATTCTTTCATAACAATCTTGCTTTTTTAATTCTTGGTAACACATTACTATAGTATTTTATGACATTTTAGTTTCTTTTCCTTGATTAATACAAGAAATAATATGTATTTAAATTTTTAAAATTATTTTAAATTTATTTTAAATTAATTACACAATGAAAAGTAATATATGGGATCCTTTCAGTACCTTTTTAAAAATTATGTTAAAATACACACAGCATAAAATTTACCATTTTAACGATTTTTAAGTGTACAAATTAGAGGCCTTAAGTATATTCACAATTCTGTGCAATCATCACCACTATTCATTTCTGGGACTTTTTCATCATACCAAACAGAAACTGTATTTTTATAATTCCCCATTCTCTCCCCCCTCAGCCTCTAGTAACCTCTATTTTACTTTCTGTCTCTATGAATTTACCTTTTCTAGATACGTAATATAGGTGGAGTCATATAATATTTGTCCTTTTGTGTCTGGTTTATTTCATATTTTCAAGGTTCATCCACATTGTAGCATGTGTCAGAATTCCCTTTCCATTTAGGTTGAATAATATTCCATTGTATGCATATCTTGCATTTTGTTTATTCATTCATCTGTTGATAGACTTTCGGGTTACTTCTACCTTTTGACTATTTGAACGATGCTAGACACTGGTATACAAATATCAATTTGAGTCCCTGGTTTCAGTGTTTCAGGATATATACCTAGAAGAGGAATTGCTAGATCATATGATAATTCTGTTTAACCGTTTCGGGAACCATCAAACTGTTTCCATAGAGGCTGCACCATTTTACACCCCTGCCAGCAACTTACAAGTGTTCCAGTTTCTCCACATCCTCACTAATATTTGCTGTTTTCTCTTTTGGTGATAATAACTATCCTAATGGATGTGAAGTGGTACCTCATTGTGCACGTGATTCACGTTTCTCTACTGACTAGTGATATTAGGCATCTTTTCATGTGCTTGTTGGTCATTTGTATGTCTTTGCAGAAATGTCTATTCAAGTCCTATGCCCATTTTTGAATTGGGTTATTTCTGTTCTTGAGATATAGGAGTTCTATATATATTCTGGATATTAATCCCTTATCAGGTACATGATTTGCAAATATTTTCTCCAATTCTGTGGGTTGTCTTTTCACTCTCTTGATAGTTTCCTTTGATGAGCAAAAGTTTCTAAATTTTGATGAAGTCCAATGTATCAGTTTTTTCTTTTGTTGCCTGTGCTTCTGGTGTCATATCCAAGCAATCATTGCCAATCCAATCTCATGAACACTTTCTCGTATATGCTTTTCTAAGAGTTCTATAGTTTTAACTCTTAAATTTAGGTCCTTGATTCATTTTAAATTAGTTTTTGTGCATGGTGTAAGGTAAGGATATAACTTCATTTTTTCCCAGTACCATTTGTTGAAAAAAGACTGTCTTTTCCATTGAATGTTCTTGGCTCTGTTGTTGAAAATCAAATTGCCGATGTACGTGGAAGTTTATTTCTGGGCTCTCTTTTCTAGTCCCTTGGTTTATGTGTCTGTCCTTATGCCAGTACCACACTGTTTTGATTACTGTAGATTTGTAGTAAGTTTTGAAGTTAGGAAGTGTGAGTCCTTCAGCTTCTTTCCAAGACTATTTGGCTATATGCAATCTCTTAAGCTTCCATGAGAATTTTTGGATTTTTTTTTCTATTTCTGCAAAAAAGTGTGATTGGGATTTTGATAGGAATTGCATTGAATCTATAGATTTTGGGGGGTTGTAGAGCCATCTTAACAATATTAAGTCTTCTACTTCATGAACACTAGACATCTGTATTTATTTGTATCTTTAATTTCTTTTAGCAATGTTTTATAGTTTCCATTGTACGTCTTTCACCTCTGTAGTTAAATTTGTTACTAATCTTTTTATTCTTTTTGATGCTAATGTAAATGGAGTTATTTTCTTAATTTCCTTTTTGCATTGGTCGCCTTTAGTGTATAAAAATGCAACTGATTTTTTTGTGTTGATATTTTACCCTGCTACTTTGCTGAATTTGTTTATGAGTTTAATTATGTGTGTGTGTATAGTCTTTAGGGTGTTCTGCAAACAAAATTATGCCATCTGTGAACAGAGATAATTTTACCTTTTGCTTTTCAATTTAGATGTCTTTTATTACTTCTTGCCTAAATGCTCTAGCTAAAGCTTGCAACACTATGTTGAATAGAAGTGGCAAAAACAAGCATCTTTGTCCTGTTCCTAATCTTAGGGGAAAAGCTTTTAGTGTTTCATTATCGAGTATGATGTTGGCTCTGGGATTTTTCACATATGCAGCATGTTTTTAAGATCTTACACTCCCTACTGAATTTATAGAACATAAATAACTTGTACAATTAATTAATAAAGTGAAGTTGTGAATGCAGGTTCTCAAATCTCAGTTATAGAACGACTTTAGGTGTTCATAACAGAAAACCCAAATAAGAATAGCTTAAACAAGATTTAGGCTTATTTTTTCTTATGTGTAAAGTCCAGAAGCTGAAGTCTGATACAGTGGTTCCACCAAAGCATTAGGAGACAAGGCTCTTGATAGTTGCTGTTCTGTATCTTTAGGATAGAGCCGTGTTCGTTATTCTTGTGGAATGTAGGTAGCAAGACTGTGTGGGACAAGGGGCAAAGGCTCTTGCTTACTGAATTCTTTCTCTCTTTACAAAGAGCTTTTCTAGAAACTCCATTCAATTACTTCCACGTACATGTCATAGGCTAGAATCTATTTGCATGATCACCCCTATGTGCAATGGATGCAAGGCAACGCAGTTTTTAAGATGAGCATATCACTTAAATCAAAGAAGAAGGAAAAACTGGTATTGTAAAGCTAACTATCTATTCTACATCATTGTGCTTCACAGAAAAATAAGCGAGGAAATATTGATATCTTAAATACGTCTCTGCGTATGCCTGACATACAATAAATATTTTAATAAATATGCAACAAAATGAATGACTGAATCTGCAAAAGATTCTTGTAGTGAAGATATCAGAAAGTTGCTTTCAGATATACTTTCCATTTTGCTTTAAGGGGGATGGTAAAAAATAACAAACTTCTTACATTATTTGCATTCTTCAAATGTAAATATTGTTTGCCTGATTTAAGTGAGTGGCAAAAATTAATAAACCTTCTAGCATTGCTCTATGATCCCATTATTCTTTCATTCAACATTACACAGTTAAATCTAATAGTAAAAGATAATTTGAGGAAGCTAGATATAAAAATTGAAAATCCTTGTCCTTATTATGGTTATTTGCTGAGGAAGATTTGCACTGAGCTAATATCTGTTGCCAATCTCCTCTTTTTTTGCTTGAGGGAGAGTAGCTCTGAGCTAACATTTGTGCCAATCTTCCTCTATTTTTTGTATGTAGGATGCTGCTACAGCATGGCTGATGAGTGGCATAGGTCTGCACCCGGGATCCGAACCTGTGAACCTGGGCTGCCAAAGTAGAGTGCGCTGAACTTAACCACCATGCCATGGGGCCAGCCTCCCATTATTTTATAGAACATATGTACAAATATTCATTGAAGGCATAAATACCTCAGAGTTGTTTGTCTTATACAATCTGTTGCCAATTGACCCCAATTTCTCATTTCCCCTAACAATCTCATTAATATACTCTAAGCCAAGAAGATTCTTGGAAAACATTACCTCACAAGAGCCAATCATATTTTTCACATCAAAAATTAAAATGTTCTCTATTTACTTTTGCTTTCTACATGCATTCATTAAGGAATGCAAATTACACAATTAGATGCATTTTGTTGCTCAAATGAAAATTCCATATGCCAAAATCTCAGCTCAAGAGTGCCAATTGGTAAAACCCAACCTCAGACCCTGCATTGCATACTGATTTGTATTTTTGCTTAAATCTTTCTTACTTAAAGGCTTAAAGTATCACTCTTCATCGTTAAGTATTGTTTTCTGAGAATGCTTTTGATTTTTAACTAAGAGTGGTGAGTGATGGATTGAGATTACATAGTTAGACAGATTCACTGAATGTTGAAATGTTATTTACCACTGTTTTCCTTCTACATCACAAGATAAAAATGAAGCAGAATGAGAAATACAGTAGAATGCAGGAAATAGCGCCACTTTAAACGGACCTCTCAGTATGAATCAGAAAATCTCTTCATGAGTACATAAATATTTTTTCAAATGCTATAGAATAACAGAGTTGAAAATCTTCACCTTTCATCAAAATTATTTCTAAAGTTCTGTGATAATAGGCCCAAATATTTTATGATTATATTGCAACGGCTGATATTTATTAAGCACATACTCTGCTAAAAGTTTGTCTTACCACATTTAACCTTTACAGAAACTTTGTAAGATATGTGATTTTATTATCCCCATTTCACAAGTGAATTTACTAGATCACAGAACCACATAGCTAACAGGTAGTAGAACCAGGATTGGAGTACAGATAATCTTCGTTTAGAGCTCATGATCTTAATCATCAGGCTATATGACTTCCAATGAATATTTGTTGGAATACATGTTGCATTAATTGAAATATACATATACATATCTACACACGTAGATGTGTATGTATGTGTGAACATATACCAAACTTAGGGACACTCTTAGCATCTATTGAAAAGCATAATTAGTTAGAGAAATGTTCAAAACAGTAATTAATTGCCATTTACGTCACTTAAAATGGTGTATAAATGATGTCATTCAAGAGAGACAAGGTACTTTTATTGAAAATTAACTATTATTTAGAAACCTAAAAGATAGTAATTAAGATTATTTTGACACAAATTGAATCTAAAAACATATTTGCCTTCATTCTCTAGTAATATGGGAAGTATTGCTCCAAATAAATGTAAGAAGAAGATTTAGTAGAGGGTAATTCTATCTACAAAATTCTAGGTTTACGTAGATTTGGCAAAAATCAACATAATTGAGAAAGTAAAAGTTATTCCAAGGTACTATATCAAAAATAAAATTGTGTCTTACCGTAATACTCTTTACTAAAAAAAAGTTAAATCTATTTCAGGCAGCTTTATTTTACACCAAGATCCATCTGATGTAGTCACTAAACTACCAATCGATATTTTCCCCTCTAAAGTGCTGCCACAGTTTTGGGTCCCCAATCCTGCTGCGTAGGGTAAAAACATGATATAATTTTACAAGAAACATTAATGCTTTCAAAAGTTCAAAATTCGCTAAGAGAGCTTTTAAAAAAAACAATGCTTGGCGATCTCAAAGAATTAACACAATAGGTAGATTTTACGTTTTTACATGTAAACCATACTTTGTGGGCCTTATTTTATTTCTTATATTATTCAAAGTCCATAACTTTGTTTCTTACTATTAATTAATCATATTTTCACTATAGTAAAGGAAACGTTACTTACGGCAGTAAAAATCTAAAATTTCAGAGGAAGTGCTATCAACTTAACATATTACGTTAATGGGCAATCAAACTAACCAAGAAGCAGTATGACCAAGAACCACTCTCTGAGGACTCCAGTCTTTGCCATCTCAACAGCTGGGCAAGCGGGAGGAAGTCATCTCATGGCTCTGTGCATCACTCTCCCTGTCTACAAAATGTGGATAGTAATAGTCACCATTGTGTGGGGCATAAATTAGTCAATATATAATTTATTTAGACGATGCTTAAAATATGTACTTTGATTGTTATCTATAATTATTATATTTTTATCTTTTTATCAGCAGGGCAATCTTAAAAATCCACATTTTCAATTACCTTTCTGAATTTCATTTACTTTTTCCCTCATAAACCGTTAACACAAATGTGGTTGTTTCAATGTGTTCTGACACATTGTGAAGATAAAACATCAGGAGGCTTTAAAAATAACGCTGTTGCAGGCTTGATGAAAGTCCTTGATTATTTACTCATTCATTCATGTATTTATTCATTTATTCAATAAATATCTTTCGAGTGTCAGTCACTGAGGACAAGGGACTTAAGATTAGCGTGATCTCTACTCTCATGGAATTTAACAGCCATACTGGACACAAACATTAGACAATGCTCACACATGTTACAAACTGGATACATCTTAAGAAAGAGTAAGGGAAGAGTGAGAGGTTTTAACAAGGTAACCCAACGAGACTTGAGAGGACTGTTTTCTGACGAAGTGACACCTGAGATGGAACCTAACAGATGAGAGAGAATTTGCCCGATGAAATTGTTTCTAGAGGTGGGAACAGAATGATCAGAGGTTCTACAGCAGGAAATGAAGGTGGATCAGTGTAGATGGAGCATTACGAGCAGAGGTGAGATTGGGATGGATTTGATTGGAGTACAGACAGGGCCAAGTCTTGGAGGCCTCATAGGTTGAGTTACAAATGGAAGATTTTTCTCCTATTCATGTTAGGAAGCGGTTGAAAGGTTTTAAGCCAGAAAGAGATCAGATAGAGTGTGCATTTTAAAACGAAGTCTGGCTGTCATGTGGAAAATGGATTGTAAGGATCAGAGTGGAATCCAACCGGAGGCCATGACAGTTACTGGATAAAAGATGACAGTCTTGGATGCTTAGCTTGAGGTGCTGGCACTGTCGATAGAGAAGGAGGCAGAAGAGAGACAGAATTTGGGGGCATAATTAACAGAATTTGTTAGTGGGATAAATATATGACAGACCTTGTATAGAGCTCAACAACTGTGTCTGTTTCCCCAATATTTTCTCAAATATAGTGTTGCTGTCGCATAGTCTTGCCTTTCCTTTCCACCAACAATGATTCTTAAAATCTTGGCTTCCTTCAAGAGATTTTTTTAAATGCCATCTTTCCCGTGATATCCGTTCTCATTTGGAAAGATGTCAGTCCAGTGAGCTGCGCTTCTCGCTACCTGTCAGTGTGAGCATGATGTTACAGGGTCGCATTGTCACCTGCGTACCAGCCTAGCTCCTCCTCCCACCCTATTTCATAAACATCTCAAATGTCACAGCTCTATCTTGGTCACACTATACAATAGATCTTATTACTTAGTATTCAGCAAATGTTTCACCAATTGATTTTTGGTGAAAGGTAAGACTAAGGACTTTTGTGACAGAAACACAGAATCCATATTTTGGAGAATGTTATGGACTTTTAAAATAACCACATTAATCCAGTGCATAATACAAGGATTAGTATATATTTGATTGGTGTTTTCTCTGAACACTTTAAAAAAATCTAGTAGCCAGAGGCACTGTTTAAAAATCTCATAAGTATTGCTGATTTTATTACTTAATCATGTGCCCTCAACATTGTCTAATTCTTTCACCTATATTAACACTGTGACCACCAATGAGACTGTAATTTTTTTAAGAACAGAAAACATATTTTTCTTGGCATCTTCCAAGATGTCCGTCCAATATCTGCTGTTTTCTCTGTTTTCCAGGGCCGCGCTGTGTTCTCACAGCTCAAGGCATTCTTTTGGGAATGCCCCCTTACCTTCTTCTTCAGCGCTCCACACCCTGGGTGACTGTAAGAGTATACATTCTCTATCCTATATTCTCATTCTGGGTTTCGCTCACTCTGCCCATACTCCCTGAATCAACAATCGTCTGCTTAGTTGTTGCATATTCACTAATTTCTATTGGAACCATTCAATGGTTAATTTTTTTATTGCAACCTTGCCATATACCTCAGAAGGTGAGTCCATCTGCCTTTGGCTGTCCTCATGGGGATTTTACATCTTAACTATCTCATGTGTGATACAGTTCTCAGCATATGCATGTAATTTTATGGCTCAGTGATCTAGAAAGAAAGATAATGGAGAAATATCAAACAGTCAATTGGTGCAAAATTCACATTTTCACTTAGGCTAATATTCGTGGCAGAAAATGCTGGTTACCTCTCATATCCATTCTGCCTTCTTCTTTAAAATAGTGTTCCCAAATTGTTGTTGGACACATGGCCCCCCAGTTAAAGATTATATTTGCTAGCTGCTCTTTCAAATAGATGTAGCCGTACAAAGAAATGCTGGTGATGGCGTGCGAAGGAAAGTGCTATGGTCTGAATGTTTGTGTGCCCCTAAAATGTGTACGTTGAAATCCTAAGACCCAAAGATGATGGTGTTAGGAGGCAGAGCCTTTGGGAGGTGATTAGAACACGAGGGTGGAGGCTTCGTGAATGAGCTTAGTGCTCTCATGAAAGAGACCCTGAAGAAATCCATTTCACCATGTAAGGATCCAGCTCTTAATCAGGAGGAGGGCTCTCACCAGAAGACAACCACACTGGCTCAGGGATCTTGGACTTCCAGCCTCCAGAACTGTGAGAAATAAACTTCTATTGTTTATAAGCTACCCAGTCTGTGGTATTTTGTTAAAGCAGGCTGAATAGACTAAGACAGAAGGTGATGTGTGCAACTTCTGGGTCATGACCTTAAAGCACAGAAACATGACCACTTCTTTGCTTGCTGGAAAAGCGAACATGGCAATCAATAGGAGCTGGGGCAGCCATTTCAGAGCACAAACAAGCCATCTGTCGAGGCTGACAGCACACAAAGAAGCCAATAGGACCCTCAACACTAGAGAGCTCCCACCGCAGCCCTCCATTACTTCTGTGATGACACTTGATTGTTGTCTTGTTTGGGGTAGAGCAGCCAAACTTGAATACAACCACAGTGTTTCCAGCGACTTCTGAAGAAGCCCCTACTTTTCGTTAGGTATTTTGTGTTCTCTCACTTCCGCCGGCACTAATCCAGAAAGGTTGATAATGACTATCCCTGTGACAATTCAAAACACATAGGTAGTAGGGGTAGAGCTTGGACTTGAACTTGTCCTTTCCTGTCTCCTGTTTGCACTGAATAACTGCATATTCCAAGGAGTAGGTGGTAAGAATTCTTTCTCAAATTCTAAAATTTTACCATATATGGATTAAAAACACACCCATGCTCATTCATGTAATGCCCAGCCGTATTATATTACTGTCATGAGTCTAGAGTTATTGTCACCAAACTTTATGGAAAAGTTTTCTTTTAACCAGGTCAATTCAACACACACTCACAATTTAGCAAGAGATATAGTCAAGTAAACAAATATTTATAATACAGTGTGATGTGTGTGTCAATACGTCTACACACCACACACACAACCTGTCACTGCAACAGCAGAAGGCTTTATGCTAAATTCAGCCCTGGGTCTTAAAGACTTTTCCCCAAAATCCCATGCATCACTTTTGCTGATATTTTATTGGTCAAAAACTCCCATGGGCTCACCTTAATACAAGAGGATGGGCAAGTACAATTTTACTATAATCTTGAGGAGACAGCTGTGAATATTTAGAAATGCTAATGTCACCTATGTTTTTTAAGAACTCTGAGACAAAGGTGCAGGAGCAGCCAGAAGCCTGGTGACTAGAATTCATAGAAGGTGAACAATAGGGGAATTGTGTTCTATTCTGTATGAAACTATAGAATGTGCTTCAAGAGGAGCCATCCAACGTAGACACCACTGTCTAACAGCTGGGAGGATAGACTGGAACAGGGAAAGATGGGAAAAAAAAGACCAGAGAGGAGACTTGAAGTGGCTGCAGTGAGAAGAGACAGAAGGCAGATGTGACAAAAAATTTTTTTCCAAAGGTCAAATGGGTATTACTGGTAACAATTTAGAATATGAGGGTGAGGGCAAGAAAAGTCAAGGATGTTCACAGATCTATACCTGTGATAAAATAACATAGAAACACACACACACAAGGGCATATAAAAACTGGTGAAATTTAAATAAGGTTTCTAGACTGTACTAATGTACAACCATTGTACTAACATATGTTATATGTTAATATAAAAACAAAAATAATTGAAGCATAATATAAGAGGAGCTTTTAAAATCTAACCCTTGGGGCCGGCCTGGTGGCACAGTGGTTAAGTTCGCATGTTCTGCTTCTCGGCAGCCCGGGGTTCGCTGGTTCGGTCGGTTCGGATCCAGGGCGCGGACATGGCACTGCTTGGCACGCCATGCTGTGGTGGGTGTCCCACATATAAAGTAGAGGAAGGTGGGCACGGATGTTAGCTCAGGGCCAGGCTTCCTCAGCAAAAAGAGGACTGGCAGTAGTTAGCTCAGGGCTAATCTTCCTCCAAAAATAAAAAAAATAAATTAAAAAATAAAATCTAACCCTCTAGGGCTGGCCCTGTGGTATAGTGCTTGTGTTCTCAAGCTCCACTTCAGTGGCTTGGGGATTGCCAGTTTGGATCCTGAGCATGGACCTACACACCACTCATCAAGCCATGCTGTGGTGGCATCCCATATAGACGAACCAGAAGGACTTACAACCGGGATACACAACTAGATACTGGGGCTTTGGGGAGAAAAAAATAAAAAAGAGGAAGATTGGCAACAGATGTTAGCTCAGGGCCAATCTTCCTCACCAAAAAAGGGAATACATTTAAAAAATAAATAAGTAAATAAATAAAATAAAACCTAACTCTCCTTTAACATATCTTCAAACAGGATATTGTTCCTGGGGACTGCCACTCCTGGCATCTAAAATGAACTATCATGGAGCAATATATTTATAAGGCAATGCACTCAATTACATATTGTTATATGATGAGACTGAAATTGAAATATTTCTTAGTTAACCACAGCAACAATAATCCAAATACCAAATAAAAAAGTGATGCTCATTCGTCTTTTCTTTTCTTAAAATATAGAGTGGAAAAAGAGTGGACCCTAAAAATCATTTAAAAACTTTTCAAGTAGCAAATGGTTAACAGCTGTTGCCAACAATAAACTGAAATCAATACAGATTCTTGCTTTATTTAAAAATGTGATATTGCCTCCGCCATGGATTTTTTGTATTAATTTTGATTTTTAAAAACATTGCATTAAAGCCTCATTTATCTTGATTACTGATAATTTTGACATCTCCTTAAACTTTCTGCTTGAGGTAAGCGCCTCACTAGCCTCCCCACGAGTGGGAGAGAAGAGGACACTTCCTGACTTCACCATGAGCAAAAGTCATTTATCTACAGATAAACATCAAATATCCTTTCGCCTATTAGTTTCAACCTGAGCATCATGCCAGACCCTGTACATCAATATCAAAATGGTTCTTCATTTTATCAGAGAAAATAAATTAGCTAATCTCTGGTTGAAAACAGATCTTTCCTACAAATGATGCAATGGTTTTCTCTCAGGAATTTTGCAACGAGGTTTTTTTGCCTGACATTCAGTTTTGTTTATGAAATAAATGTCTGTCTGCATATACTGGCACACTAATGTCACTTGTTTTCAAAATAATTTGTTTCAACCTTAAATGCTTTTTAGGACTCTGGATTTTTTTTTTTATTATGGTTTACTTATTTACTTACTTTTTCATTTTAAGCTGTTGAACACCTGCTAAATCCTTCAGAGATATGCGTCTAAGCCAGTTGTCAGCTTTTAGATTTATTGCAGTTTCCAAAGTTAACCCAAAGTTAATGGGGGCCCAAATAGACATTTTTAAAAATTCATCTAAATATATGTCCTCTGTAATTTGACAAAAAGTATCATTTTCCATGTAATTTAATGTTCAAAACTTTTATTGTCCACATGACTGAATTTTATATAAAAGAGGACATGTTAGCAAACTCAAGCACTCTTCCATTTCTCTCAATTTTCTTATTCTGAACATGAAGGGAGAAATTAATTTGAAATTCCTATAAATTTGTCTTTACAAGGCCCTCATGGGAAAAACTTCAAATCCACTGTCCTGTGGTACATGCCGTAAGCTATGTTACTCTTCGATCAAAGAGCATTCTTTACTATCTTATTGTTCAATGTAATTATTCATCATCACACTTAGACCTAAGAATCTGGACTCTAGCCAATTTCCTGCCTCATTTTTTGTCTTGGGCCTAGAGTGGCTTGTCATTTTTATCACATATAAAGGGTAACTAACTTGCTATTTATCTGAGTGTACATGGAGACGGTTTAGGGTAAAATTACACGTTAGGATTCCGGAGGATCTAAGCTCATTAAAGAAGTAGTCATGGTCTCTCATTGCTTAGACCCAGGTTAATCTTTTATCTTTAAGTAACATAATATCAAGATTACATGAAGAGGAATTTAAAAGGTTCTATTTGCTTTGCATGTTATTAAACTCTGTATTCATTTTTGGTAATCCTCATTTACAAAGTTACACTGAACCAAAAGAGAGATCTCAAATTGGTTAAGAAATTAAAACTTAAAACCCATTCTAAGTAATGCTCTTAGAATTACAAGAACTAACCGGGAGAAGGGGAAACAGAAATATAACTCTAATATATCTCAGCAATGTTTGAAGGGTAACCACACAGGCAGTCAGAGTTATAAACTCCATCATTTGCTTGGAAGAGCTCAAGTGAAAATGGTCTTTAGATGCATTATGAGGGATTAAATTGGGTAGAAAAATAAACTTCCTTCTTGAAGGGAATGAGTGAGTTATAAATGTTGTCTTATTTTTTTCTAGAAGAATTTTTGAAATTGTAGAGTCACTTGTGTAAAATAGCTTAAATTTGGTCCTATACAAAGACTAACCCATAGTTAGATGTATTGAAGTCACCTTTAGGCCTTTGAGTTATGAAAGTGAGAAATTCAATTCCCCAGCTCTTTAAACTGAGGTGTAGCTATAGCAAAGTCTAGGAAAAGAAAGCTGTAGGCATCATTTTCTTTAATAGTCTGCAATGATAAAAATCAGGAAATAATATATCCCAAATAATGACTTTTAATCCCACTAGGAAACAACTCGTTGCTTCTGTTTTGTACTTTGTGATTTCAATTTTGAAATATATCTCTGGCTCGGAACATAATTCTAACTATATATTTAAAACTTTGATAAGTTAAAAAGAAAAATATCCCATTAGAGAATACAGATATCTTTTCCTTTTTCTTTCTTTTTTTTTTAACAGTAATATTATGCTGGAAGTAAGTATATTGCTTACTTGGAACATATGAGTATTCCAGCCTATATTTAAATATTCAAAATTCTGCTCACGATCATTGGAGACATTCATCACTCTACCTTATGGGCAGAAAAAATCTCCAAGTGCTAAGAAAGGACACTATATTCAGTTGCTTGAGATTCGAGACATCCAAAATTCCCAGGAGGGATTGGCAAAGTGATGCCTTAATGAAAATATTTGAATTTTTCCCTCTCTTGACGATCCCAAGAGTTTTTTTGAACTGAGTGTCCCTTTTGGAACGCGATCACAAAGCACGTGGTTCTTCTGACGGTGTACATGTACTTGTTAGGTTTCACAGAGGTTTTTTTGTTGTGTTGCTGATCTAGATTTAAATTGAAGTCATCGTGCTGGAGTGCATGTGTCCTGGTTCTGAATCCTTCCTGTTCTCGTTGCCATAGTGACCAGCAGAAATCAGAAGGGAAGTGGAAAGAGGAGTCTTCAATTAAACAAGCACGTCCATCTGGCACGGCTTTAAGCAGTGGGTCTCTTTTACCTTTGAAGGCTGATGGAGCAAAGGGAGCTCTCCGATTTTGCAGCTTCAGATTTTATTCTCACAACTTTTAAAAAATAGGTTTAGGGTTCATTCCAAAGAAAGAGTTGTAACAAGGCCAGAAGTTAAGGGGCAAAAAGAGACAAGATATTTATATTCTGGATGACAGCTTTCACATTATACTGATAAAAAGTACTCTACGTATTGCACTGTTTTCATTTTAGATTTTCAAGCAGTGGTTCTCAACCCGAAACAATCTCGCACCCCAGGGGACATTTGGCAATATCTGAGACATTTTTGATTTTCGCAAAAATGGGGGGCTGCTACTGGCATCTAGTGGGTAGAAACTAGGAATATCACTCAACATCCTACAGTGCATAAAAGAATCCTCCATAACAGGGAATTGCCTGGCTCAAAATGATGACAGTACCGAGGTTGTGAGATCCTACTTGAAAGCAAGTGTGGTTCCTTAAAATGATACTAGACTGTGAATCTCATAGGTTGACACTTTGACAAGTCTTAATAAGGGCTGATCTTCTAATTCTTGGTGTGGAGTGGGCAGAAGAAAGACAAAATATTTAGACATCTATCTAGTATATTACTCTGTACACCCATAAATCATTGACAGACCTAGTTTTCACATAGAAATATTTCTGTGTTTCTTAACTATTTAATTCATCAGTCCTATTCCTATAACTCACTTAGTCTTATAAACCTTTTCCTTTCTTTGCCTGTCTTAAAAAAAATCACACACCATATAAGACTGAGAAGTAGATAAGATTTGAGTTTCAGTCATGGGACAACTGTTGCTACTGAACCAGGTTCGTTTTTGCCCGCAGCCCAGAAAGCCAAACACCAAGACGAGTAGATTGCAGCAGAGAGAGAGTTTACTCACAAGGCAGCCATGGGAGGAAGCAAGAGCATGAGCTTCAAATTCACTTCCCAGAAAATAGGGGCTCAGGGATATTTATGGGATAGGGGCAAGGTGGTCTGAAATGTGGAGAGTAGGTGATTGGAGGTGAGGAGAGGTAAGGTAATTGATGATCTGTGCAAGCGTAGTCAGACTCCAGGCCCCTTCATAGGACCCATGTTCCCAAAATGGCAGCCTTAGCATGATCTGAGGGTGGAGTTTTTAGCTTCTTGATCTCAAAGTGTCGCTTATCAGACATCTGCACGGCCCGGTTGATGACTTGGTGGTCTCAACTGGCCTGAAGTGGACAAGGAGTTCTAATTCCTGAAAAACAGCTCACACACCCATTACCATAGTGACCCAGGCTCCAGGGAGCTGTTATCTATAGAACCTAGTGGGAGTCAGATAGCATATTGGCTAAGCAGCACGGTTAACAACGGGTGGGTTAAACAGCTAAAAGCTATAATCAGTAATTGCAAAAAGGAAAAAACTTTAGTACCTAGCTACTTAATCATCAATGGCTGATTTTTTGCTGTTTCACTGTCTTAGGATCCACTTTGAATTTCTGGGATCTAGTATTTATGTTTATAAAGGGCAGATATCTGTTAATTCTTAGGGATCCACCTTGAACCCTGGCCTGCCTACTCCTGAATGTATTGCATTTTGGAAGATAGAGTCTTGGTCCACAGAAGAGTTGATTTTCTTTGTTCAAATTACTTAAAATTCCTGAGTGTAAGCATTTTCATATCAACAACAGATGGATAAAGGAGAGAGTACCTGTAAAATGGTAGCACTTGGACATGCTCAGAAGAGAGGAATTTCACAAGGCAGCAACACACCGAAGAAAATTAAACAAAACACCTAGTCAGTAAGGCTTGCCACAGTGTGCCTGATTGTCCCTCCCTGTGGACTGTGGTACTTCTGGGATTCTTGACTGGGAACATAAGACACTATATCTTTCCTCAAATGGAGTTCATACAATATCTATGTGTTGAAAGCCATGCCACAGGATACAAACAAAACTGAATAAACTGATTATTCTCTAAGCGTATTTCTCCTTGACTTCTCAAAGGTATTCTTATATCATGCATCCGCTTTAAGGGCAAATAATGTAGGAGCCTTTGTAGAGTGTTATTTGTGCCTCCCTGGCATCCATATTCCGTTTTTTGACATCAATCCTTTGATTATGTTTTGGGGAGCTACCACTCCCCTCTTCTCAGTTTATGTAGTTTAAACAGGGTTGGCCCTATCTTCAGCTCCATAGAATGAGCACAGAATCTAGATATTGCCAAGAAGTATCTCCTTCATCAAGGAATCAGATTCAGTGATGGGCAACTGAAACAAGACAAGCCAATGAAATATATACTGGGAGTTTATTGAACATAAATGTCCAGTATACAGTGCAAAGTTAGTTAAAAATTAAGGCAACACAGAAAAAGCTCAGCCTGGAGGCAAAAGAAGACCAACTCTGGCATAATCTGAGCACCTGGATCCAGCAGCCTGAAGCCTGATACCCCTGAATATTTTTGTTGTATACCCCAATAAATTCATCTTTTCTTTTTAAGTTAATTTGATTTCATTTTCTGCTGCTCATAACCAAGAGAGCTAAAAACGTAAGAAGGGAGAAAAACTGAAATATGAAATAGCTGAAAATCAGAAAATATTTATATCTTAGAAAATGATGCACTTATTCCTTTTATCTTCCCTTTAATATCTAAACTTAATTTTAGAAAGATGTTTCAACCAATTTAGCCAATTTGTTTCTCATCTAACACTCTTTATTCTCCTAATGGATGTGTTACATTTTGGAAGATTGACTTTGTTTCCATGGAGAATTCATTTCCTTTGTTCTTAATATCACGAAATAGCCTTCCAATGAATGAGAGCAAGTTATCTTTCAATGTTATCCATTGTGTAGTGAAAATGATTGTCTCACTAAATGCCAACCGTGAGACCAGTCAATCTTGTTGACTCAACAAAAGTGTCACCTGTCACTGAGAAATCTTTCAGCTCCTGAAGCTAACTTGCAAAACATTTGTAATAATTTTGTCTGGAAGTATTGCTCATAGTTAAGATTCTTTATCTTCTTTACTAAGTTATGATTTGAGAAATAAGGAAGAGGAAATCATCCAATAAAAAAACCCTTAAACTATAAAGAGTATTTAAAAACAAGGAATTGTAAATATTTCTGGGTGGAGAGACTCAGCAGTCTTTCTGGATCTCTCTGACCACTTGTCAGTTGTGGATCTATTGCAAATTAAAATAAACGTTAGCAAAATTTTAGAAATTTCGTATCATCAGAATTTGGAAATTTAAGGATTAATTTTATATGATAGGATGTATTGATATTTTTAATATCCAAGTCACCAGTAAACCTAAGCGGTAATCAGTCACACAAAGTTTGGGGCACGTTTCCATTTGAATACAAGTGCTGTTATCTTTAAGGCACTGATCCTCAAACTCGTCTGCACATAGGAATCACTCGGGCATTTAAAGAAAATACTGATAATTGAAGTTTGTGACATTTAGGTACCACCTGCACATAAGGATGTTTGAAAACTTCTCTAGATGATTCTAATGTGCAAAGTTTGAGAATAATTGCTCTAAGACACTACTTCTATAATTATCATGTTCATGTAAGTCACCTGGGGATGGTGTTAAAATCAGATTCTGAGTCAGTAGGCTTGGGATGCAG
Source organism: Equus przewalskii (assembly GCF_037783145.1). Lineage (NCBI taxonomy): Eukaryota > Metazoa > Chordata > Mammalia > Perissodactyla > Equidae > Equus > Equus przewalskii. The sequence goes on from NC_091845.1 coordinate 17,871,545, forward strand.
GCCAAGAGTCCGTACTTCGAACTTTTCAGGTGATGCTGATGTTGCTTACGTGAATTCCACACTGAGTAGCAGAGCTCTAACGTGTTGATTGTATTTTTGGAGTAAATGTAAATAAGAGAATTTTCTAGCGTCACCCACTGGCCATCTCAAATTAAGACTGGCAATCTCTTGTAATGTAGATGTTTATGGTGATCCAGTTTGATCTGTGGAGAACATTCTACTGTAATAAAGCCTTGTTGAGATTTGTTATTCCTGCTGAGAGTACCACCTCTGCAAAAAGTGGGAGAAAGAAGAACTGGGTGCCACTGAGTCTGATGATTTTCACAGCCTCTGGCTTTATTCAAATGATTAAGCCTTGGGCAAAATAGCAAAGCTTGACTTTGTACCTCCACCCACTCTTTCAACACCTCCCCTCTCCTTCTGGTCTGGTCTGCTGGCCCAGCCAACCTCCCCCTTACAGGCTGTCTCTTTACTTCTGTGGCCTTTGCTTTAACTAACGAAGAATACAGTTTTGAATAAATTGGGTCTCAACATCTTACTCCTTCCAGTCACACCAGTGTGAGCCTCCTAATTAACCCTTGGTTGGCAGGCCTGTTTGTGGATAATTCGGGAATGTTATGATCTTCATTTTGGAAGTGGAAATGAAACCTCCTTTTCATCACCTTCTGTTCGGTGTCCTCCTGATATTTCACCACTTCCTACAATGGCATCCTCTTCTGAAATAAAGTATGAATGCAAACACATCATAGTCCATGTGCTAAGGAACTATCTTCAAGAAAGACCCCAATCTCTAAGTTTCAAAAAGCCTAATTTCAAATCCCATTTAGTGTATTTAAAGAACACTTCGTGTAAGAGTAACCTTATGGACAAAATTTTCTTAGCAGCAAAATTATCCTGAAGAAAGACCTGGTTTTCTTGAGTGAATATTTTGATAAGTTTGGGTAGAGTAAGGAGTAGAGCCTTTCAAGGGGCATGCTTGAGAAAAAAATAGAAGTTTGCTCTAGACTTAAATAGAGTATTTATTTTGCCAAGTGAGTTATAGAAATTGAAAATGAGCTGAGGAGAGTAGAAAAGAGTTTTGGCAGCTGTGCCAGGAAGAGGGGCAGGCAAGAGATGGTGTTACTAACAGAGAGAAGAATTTTTTTAGGGCAAGTGGAGATTAGCTACCTGAAGGGAATTTTAATACATTTCTTCAACGTGATACACAATAGGAATCCTCTTCATGGTCTCCTTGTGGAATCTAACTCTAGTAGACTATCCATTTCTCATGAACGTGTTGACAAATTGAAATGGCAAGCAATAGGATATATTGGAGTATATGAGGAAGCCATTTGGTATACAACTAATTCGGCCTGACTTTGTTTTTTCAAAAAGGCCTGACTGTGGCCATTGAGCATGCATTGTGTATCTGCTTAGACATTTTGAGATAAAGGTGCAACTTCCCTCCCCCTCCCAACATTGGCATCTCCTTAAAGATTAAACATCTTTCCTTAGGCTGGGAACTGATTGCAGCGCTCATCTGTGACGGCCCAGCTCGAGGCAACAGACCTGCCACCCTGCGGGGTTCACTGAGACAGCAGACCTATCTGCTGTTTCCATCAATCGCTGTACCGACAGAGCAACCTCATGACTATTGTAAAAGGGACATTTCAATCATATGTGAAACATCCTCTATGAGGGTATATAACCACCCTGTATACCCCCACTTCTTTGGGGTGCTCTGTTCCTTTGTGGAAAGACTCTCCTGGGTTATAATCCTCAGATTTCAGCTCAGAACTCACCCAAATTTTCATTTATAGATTGGTTATGGATTATTTTCGTTGACAGCATTGAGGTTCTTTGGTATCAATTTTATAATTTCAAAATGTAGTTAGATCATGCCACTCCTACACTCAGAAGTTTCTAGTAGTTCTCCAGTGCATGCAGAGTAAAAGCTAATGGCTTTACAACGCTCCACAAGGTTCTACATGAGCTCGCTTCCTGCTTCTCCTTGAGCTCATCTCTTTTTCCTCCCTTCCACACCTCACTGTTCTTGGGACATATGGCCATGTTTCCTTCCTTGTGGTCTTTGCCTTGGCTATTTCTCTCTCTAGAATGATCTGTCCTGAAATAGCTGCACAGCTCCTTGCTCCTCAGGCTGCAAGCCTTTGCTCAAATGCCTCTTTCTCAGCCCCTAGATTTAAAGTTGAAAGCTCCTTTACAACCTCCCAACCTGTTGGCCACGCTCTGTTTCTTTTTTCCATAGCATTTCTCTCAGTATGCTGCAGAATTTATTTATACATTACTGTTCTCCTCCACTCCCAAGTGTAAGCTCCATGAGGATAGGGGTTTACGTCTTTCTTTCAGTGATGGGGATTCAGCACCTAAAACATACTCATTGAAGAGATGGATATATAGAAATGCCCGTTAAAACTTCCAAGTCGCCCATAAGAAGTCAGTCACAATGAAATTATTTGGATACTACTCATCATAGTGCTTCTGGCCAGTGGCTAGCAAATTTAGTTGATTGAAAATACATGACTTATTCCCCGGTGACCCCCCCACTCCAGCTCTAATCTCTTTCGAGACGTCTAATTTCTCGAATTAGATGTCTGATTCATCTAAGATGAAGTCCAGCCTAAAACTGGATATACTTGAGGCAGTAACATTAAGTCCTTAGAGCAAACATGAACCCCTCCTGGCAGGGGTTTGTGCTGTGTTAATACCTTCCCTAATGTCTCCCCCTCTTGAACCCCCATTCCCACTGACTGCCAGCCCTTGCCCAAAGGCACACTTTGCAGCTAGTGTCTCCTCAGCCAAGGATTGCTCTGGGTTCTGACTTTTACTTATTTCTTTGAACTTGTCCTACACTTGGTCTTGACAAAGATTCTTTGCTTGACTTAACTTTAGTAAGATTCCTGTACTTTCTCTTAGGCCCATCTGTGCAATTCTTATAAAATCCAGTTTTAGGAATAACCCTCATGAGTCAGTTTAATCAAAACCCTCCACACTTGATATCTGATCAGGTTCCTCATCCTCCACCATTCGTCCTCCATCCTCAGACACAGTCTAATCACCCTGGCCTGTCATCAGCACGGATCCTTTTAGGTCAGTTTAGCCGGGATCCTTTACCCCTGGTGTTTCCTCTTAGTAAGTTTCCATCCACTGACCTCCACACTTGCTCCTTGGCTGTAAATTCCCACTTGCCCATGCTATATTCGGTATTGAGCTCAATCTCTCTCCTCCACTGTAAGATCGCACTGCAGTGGTCTCTAAACCCATCACAATGATCTTGAATAAAGTCTGCTTTACCACCTGTAAAAAATATCATTGACTATATTTTTTCTCCAACAGTCTCTGTGTCTCTCTTCCAGTAATTCTGTGCTCACTGTTTTTTCAATTACTCAGAACATTTGCTTAGAATCAAAAAGATCAGAGGTTCAATCCAGACTTTGTCATTATAGAGCTGTGCGGTGTTGGACATATTATTTATATACTCTAAGCCTCAGTTTTCATGTCTGTGAGATGGGCATATTATTTCAGTTCTTTCTTGTATGTAACATGGAAGTAATGATTTTGACCTCATGGACAACCTTGACCTCATGGAGAGCATTAAGTAAGATGATGCATAAATAGTGTACTTAAGTAGGTGGTCAATAAATGTTTCCTCACCCTTTCTTCTGCTTCCTTCTGTTATCAGCTTCTCTTGAATCAGAGAATTGTGACATCTTTAGTTTGAAAGGTACATTAATGCTATTTGGCGCTGCTATTCACCTATAAATCTATTCTTTACATCTTTGCAAGCAATCATTGTGCCTCTGATTGAAGCTTTCATTTCCTGCAAAAACAGCCTGTAATCTATTCGGTTTTGATATTACCAGTGTTTCTCATATGTTGAGATTGAATTGCTCACCCTAAAACTGCCATTCTTAATCCTAACATCTAATACTGGGTGTTCTACAGAAAAATCTAAAGGAATTTTTACTACATGATAGCTTTTCAGAGTGTCGAAAATAGTGATCCTTTCTTTTTACGTTTTTAATCATCCAAACTAATTTCTCAGAGGAATATTGATTACTCAAAAATGATGTTTTGGTTGCCCTCCCATCCCAATCATTTCTTTGGGAAACTGTCTCACTAGGCAGGGTGGTTAAAGATGCAGCTGGGGTCTCCGTCTAACCTCAGGTTTCAGTCTGAGCTCTGTATTTATTAGCTGTGAACCTGGGATAAACTTCTCTAAATGGCTGTGTCTCCCTATGTAAAATGGATAATATTAACGAAAGGTATTCCATGTGGGCCACTGGGAATAAAGTGGACGACGTGTTTAGCACACTTAGCACGGGGCATGGAAGGGTGAGTCAGCGGTTGTGGAGCCCTGCCCGCCAGAGGCAGCCTGGGTGCTGCAAAACTAAAGCAGCGCTGTCCCCCTTTGTTCTGGAAATGGTAGTTTTCCCTGTGTAGTCTCAGATGGAAGGGGGTTCTTGTTGGCATGCACATCAGTCAACTCACACTCATTCCATTTGGAGTCTATAATACTAAGGAGGAAACATGTCCTCAGTGAAGCATTACCAATGCAAAGAAAATGAATAGAAAAGCCTATAGAAGGTTTAAAAGGATAAAAATATAAAAATGTGTTCTATGGCCAGGGAGATTACATGTTAAGAAAATAGTTTAGTGGGACAATAAGAGCTCATTCGTTCATTCATTTTTTTCAACAAGTATTTATTTAGCCCCAGCTATATTCCAGGCCCTGTGCTAGGAACGAGTTTGTTTTCTCACTCCCCTCACTATTGCTTTCTCGGTAGTGGTAAGTACAACAAAGAACTATACTTGATTTTATTGAGATTTATTTGTCTCCATAAACTTAGGTGACAAAATAAAATACAGTATGGTTTTATTTGTTTTAATTTGGATTATAAAATTTAAAAGCGTACAAGATGAAAACATTAATCAAGTTCGTCTTCTAAAAAATGATGCCATCAATGTGAGGCTAAACATTTTTAGATTTCTCGGAATTGCAGAATGTCCATGTTGAGCGACCTCTTGACTGTACCGGGGTTATTGCCATGTGGGAGTACCACTTAAGCTGGGAGGCACAAGAACCAGCCAGCAGTTGTCCGAATGTGACTTGGATTATATGAGTTTTGAATTGTGAAAGGACTTTAAAATGCATCCTCTGCAAAAACTCTTGCAATATGTGATTATCAATCCTATTATCACCTAAAGGATTCTTAAAATAAGGGATTTATGACAGCAACAAAATATCCTACAAAGTATCAGTAAGGCATCAAAAGATGACATAGGATGTCAGCCGTGTGGCAGCAAAGAGTTGCCAACATGCATTAAAATGGTTACAACTGTGGCAGTGATAAGGTTTTGGAAGCATTCTATAGACCAGGGAAAATAAATTTACAGAGAGATACTTTCAATTGAACCAAACTGGAATAACAAAAAGATATTTAAGGATTTGTCTCTATGATTTGAATGTTGACTAAGCTACTTATGAAATGCTTTTCTCTTCCCTTTGAACTGAATACTTTGACAGCACACACGTGGCAGGGAAAGGAATCCAGGCATAAGCACATGGAGAAGGATATAATTAAAATATAAAATCAGTACACGTAATTGCTAAGTATTAAAAAGAAATTTAACACGAAGACTGACAATTTCCACTCATTATGATGCTAGCTGTGATTTTCTGGAAGAGGAAAACTATTGGGTTCTAAACCAGTGAAGTTAAAGAAAGAGAATTTCTTTATTGGGTTAAAGAAAGGGAAATCACTCCAAATGAGAAATTTAATTTTTAGAGTAGAAATTTTATATATTGTCTGATAAAGCTCCTGGGTCTAGCCTTCTCTTCCCTAAATATAACTGATATGCAGATATCAAAGCACTGCATATCTGTAAGTTTCATTTCATGATGCACAACTGTAAATTTCATTCTTGTGATGTGCAAAGCAGAAGACACTCAGCAGGCATGATTCAGAAACGTGAAGTCTCTTTAACTGCAACATTGGGGAGAAGATTGGTTAGAGGAGTTTTTCTTTTATTTTTATTTAACTTGATATTCGAATGGACAGAATAAAGACAACAAAGAATTATTAATTTATTTTTAGCACAAAGGATCTGATTAGGCTTCCCCCAGTATAATAGGAGGCAGTACATTTTAGTGACAAGAGCAAGGACTCAAGAATCAAATTTCTTGGGTGCGTATTCCAGCTATAAAATTGGGATAATAATAATACCTACTTTACAAAGTTATTTTAAGTTACACTAACACAGGTATAGACCTTGGAACAACGCCTGACACAAAATAAGCGCTCAATAAATATTACCCATGATTATTACATCCCCAAAGAAAGTAGAACCAGCTCACAATCTCTGAAAACACTATCTTGCCTTCCAGTTTCTGTCTAACAGTTAAAAGAGGAATAAAACATGAATAGAACAGAATCAATTTCAAATAATCAAAATAAGCTGCATTTCTGGATAAAGATGGTAAAATGAACACAGCAGTTTAAACCTTTTCCTACCCACTCTTTCTCTCTCGGCACCATCTCAAGCTCTCAATGAAAGGGCTAAAAGAATAGAGAAAGGACGAGAGAAAGTAAGTAAAGGGATTTCAGCCTATCCCTCCAGTTTTACGGCCTGTCTCAAAGTTAAAGCATCAAAGAAAGGGCTGATCCATTTTAAATAAAGTGTGTCCAGAAGGAAGACTATACAATTGCAATACTACAGAGACACTCTCTAAATAAGAGGTGTAGGGGCTAGCGTAGTTGTCGTCCATAGAATTGGTGGGAAGCATCAGACACCGAGCACCCGCCACCCAGTGTAGAAACACTTCCTCATTACTTAAGGGCAAGGAAGCCCACCCTGAATGTTGGGCTAGATGAAGACCAGCCTCCCAGCAAGAACAGTCATGTTGCTTTCAATGGAATTTGCTAAAACAACATGGAAAACAACTCCCTCCAGTTCAGAGAAGGAGCTTGCCGGTGTTGCTCGTCTTGCCTCCTTTCAGTAAATGATGATTATTTCTATGCTGTTTCTCTCTCACTAGGCCTGCTTCTCCTTCTCTTCTCTGCACTAGAAGTTACTCTTCCACACCTTTCAGGTCTCAGCATTCCTTCTGAAATCTCTTACCCGCTCGGGCCAGCTCCCCTTGTAGCCCTCAAGGGAGAGTATTTGATAAACTATCTTTTCTAGGAATGTTTGAATGTAGCAGGGGAAACGTTAAAAATGCAGTCCTTGGGCAGCTTAATGAGACTTTACAGTGCGTAACAGCACTCATCTAGTTTCTGGGTGCGGGAGATATTATGGAGACCCAAACCTTACAGCTCTAGACTCAATGAGGATTCTAGATAGATGGCGAATACTATGTTTCTCCCTACCTCTACAGTGATTTCCAAGCTGTTCATTTTCTTTCTTTTCTGCTCCCATCTACCTAAGGAATTGTGGTTTTTTCTGAGTAGATCATTTCTAATGGTGACCCTTCTCATCGGTCTGACTCAGATCAGGGTTCCGAAATATTTTGAAACAGTCCTTTAAGAAGGAGATAGGACTGCTGTTATCTCTTGTTCAGCGTTATTTTTGTTTGTTTCAGCAGCTGTGAGTGGGTCTCTGGCTTTGGCCATTTTTGAAACTCCTCACCATGGTATTCGAGTTTGGGTGGGTCAGGGAGGTGCTTAAGAAGGTATGACGGGTGGTAGAGAGCTTAACTTGCCTGGGTTAGCCTGTGTACCCAAATGGATATTCTAGCCACGTAAAATTTTTAAAGTTTTATTGACAATTGGCTGTAATGGGGTTCAGGACATGCTACCCAAAAATATGGGACCTTGGCCTATTCAATGTCTTAAGCTGAAGGAGTTTGAGAGAACAGCAGATGCAGGAAGGTCACTGTGACCTCCTCCACCTCGTCCTTCTTCCCTGAAATAGGTGGTAAAACTCCCTTGTGAGAGTTCCCCTCCCCAGACCAGGAGGAAGGAAGACGTTCTTAACACAAAGATGGGGAATTTGGGGCTGAGAAATCTGTACAAACCAACCTTGTGCATCTAACCCTTACCTTCCTAGTTACCTCCTCACCACTTTCTACCCCTAGCCCAAACCCCTTGGTTTTGTCAATTCTTCACAAATTTATTGTTTCCTTGTCTAAAAGGTAAAAACAATTTCCTGCTCTAGTCACTTCTTGGGGTCTTCATTCTGTTTGTGAAGGCTCCCATGGACATGTAAAAATTCAACCAAATGTGTATGCTTCTCTCTTGCTAATCTATCTTTGTCACCTTAATTTTCAGACCCAGCCAGGGACTTAAGAGGGGTCGAGGAAAACTTTTTCCTCCTCTACAGCTAAAAATTATGTGCTCGTTATAATACAATGAAATTGCAACCATAAAATGATTTTCTTAAAATCTTTGCGTGGTAAAATCTTAGTTTAAAAAAAAAATCCGAATCCGCATGCACACATACAAACGGTCACAGAACTTAATATCAGTTTGAAGTTATTTAAGCCTAATAGGGTAGCTTTTTGCTTCAACATTCATTTGAACTTGAAAGTAACAATAAAGTGTGCCATGTGAGAAGAATGATTTTTCGTCTCTCTCTCTTTTTAACTAGTTATCCTGGTTTTAAAACATGAGATACAAGTCATCAATTTCAGTGTGACTTAGCAACTTATTTACACAGTTTTACTGCTTTGGACAGAACACAGCTGAGTTTTGAGCTTGATGAAATATTGTTATCCACATAATTCATTTTCTGCTGCTTCAACAAGGTGTCTGGATTTGTGGGAGCTCCCATTTGAGGTTGAAATTGAATTGAAAATTCATGTGGAGGCTATACAGATGAGGCAAGTCTGAATATCAGGGAATGTCAATTAAATTTACTCCCTGGTCTTGGGCATAAAAACCTGCTCCTAAGGCCTTCAAAACAGCTTTCATTATCATATTGATTGAAGTCAACAAATATAACTGAAATCTAAGGTGAGCATAAGTTGATTCCTAGATATTTGTAATAAATTCCCAACATATTTTTTATATTTTTGTCACATTGAGTTTAGTGTAAGCTATTAATATTTACCATAAGGATTTATTGGTTCCTTATGGGCAATCCTCACTTATTAAAGATGTTATTGATTGAGTTGAAATTAAAAATTCTCTATTAATTCATAATTCATCTTTTAATGGTAGTCATAAAAGAAAACAAAGGCTGCATTGGTCATAAATTAATTTAGAAAAGATGCAAAGGTAGAAATAAGACAGAAACAGCTATTTTCGCATAGGGTTTCAAGTAACTTCACAGTAGAAAAAAACTCGAAAAGAAAAAAATTCTTCTTCTTCCCTCAAACAGTTTCCTTTTACTTAGAGAAATAAAAGACAATTTGCTCAAGTCTGAGGAAAAAACACTCTCACAATCTGTGAAAGCCCAAATGTCAAATTCTTTAGAAGATTTTTAGATTTTAGATAGTATTTCAATGTTACAAATAGAAATATATATATATTTTTCAGAAAATATCATTGAATGAGAAGTCCCCAAAAAGGAATTTTTAGAGGTCTTCATTGGAAAATCTTTCTGTAGATCGCAGCTCTGAATTCAAAATGCCGTCTTCTTACATCTTTCAGAAAGGAAAGTGGCCAGCGGAGGGAAGGTTTTTAATCCAAGCTCTGCTCAAAATGGGCTTTTGACCGAAGGCTGTGGAATTTACTCTGCTTTGGGGTGAATGCTCTTGATTCCAGTCAATTAACGTATCCAAGGGCCCCAAACACAATTCCGCAGAACGAAGAGGAAGGCCATGAAGAAAAGAGGTTAATTTGGGTCGGTGGAAATGACAGAGATGAAGGATGATTTGGGGACGGCGAGCTGAAGAGTCGAAAGAAAGATTTCTTGGACTCTCAAGGTCTGGCAGTAGTGCCCTTTTATTTAGAGAATAGTGTGGAATAGCATGGGGACAGGACCCATGGGCAGTTAGAGCTCCTGCTGCTGCCCTGAGTTGAGAGTTAGGGCTAAATTACGTGACTTTTTTTTACTGGAAAAAGAAAGATGATGTAAAAAGTCATTAAATGATCTCACAGCAGATGGGGTCTGGTTATTGTGCAGTTGTATAACTTTAGACATGAATCTGGTCATATAGATTGGCATGTAGGAGAGGATGCCCTGGGCTTCTCTCCCTGGGGCAGCGCTAATTCATCCCATAATAATCCACCGGGTCATATAGATCGGCATGTAGGCCCAGGTCACCTTGGGCTTCTCTACCTGGGGCAGCCTTAATCCACATCAAAGGAGACACAGTCTGTGCTCCAAAGAAACATGTTTTAGGGCTTGCCTTCTCAATGGACGGATTCCAGCCCCAAGAGCAACTTAGGGAGGTGATAATTGAAGTATGCTTGAGAAACGCAGCCCTGGCCTGAAGAACGGGAAAATCATTGAATTACATGGAGTAGAGCATAGTATTTAAAAGAAAGAATTCCTGACGTCTGACCGGAATGGACTCCTAACTGAATCACTTACTGTGTGATCTGGAGCAAGAGCCTTAACCTCTCTGTGCTATAGTTGCCTCATCCTTAAAATAGAGAGAAACATAGTATCTACCTCATAGGGTTGTTAGGTTATGTTTACATACCTAACATGTGCTTAAAACAGTAAGTTTAAGTGTTTTTATAATTGCTGTTTCTATTATTATTTATTATCATTTTTATTATTAGCAAATGAATATGAGTTACCAGCACAGGAAACCTGGGCTCCAATTTCCGTTTCGATATTTCTGTGCTTTGACCTTGGGCAAGTTGCTTAAACTTGACACAGTCTCCACTTATGCAAGCTTTGAAAAGTGGATAAATTTGAGGCTGGCCCTGTAGCTGAGTGGTTAAGTTCGTGTGCTCCACTTCGGCGGTCCAGGGTTTTGATGGTTCGGATCCTGGGCCTGGACATGGCACCATTTGTCAGGCCACACTGAAGTGGCGTCTAACATGCCACAACTAGAAGGACCCACAATTAAAATATACAACTATGTTCTGGGGGCTTTGGGGAGAAAAAGCAGAAAAAAAAAGATTGGCAACAACTGTTAGCTCAAGTGCCAATCTTTAAAAAAAAAAAAAGTGGATAAATTTACCTTTTCAGGCTTTTTATGAGTACAAAGTGACACGACATACATAAAGTGTGTGACCCTTAGTGAGCGCTCCAAAAGTAATTCCTCTCCCTTAAGACACAGGCAAAAAGTGAAAGAAAAAAAAATGGAATGAAAGTCTGTGAAGGCTCATAAAAGAAAACAAACAGAGGTCGGCCGGGGGCGCAGCAGTTAAGTGCACACGTTCTGCTTCTCAGCAGCCCGGGGTTCACTGGTTCGGATCCCGGGTGCGGACATGGCACTGCTTGTCAAGCCATGCTGTGGTAGGCGTCCTGCATAGAAAGTAGAGGAAGATGGGCACGGATGTTAGCTCAGGGCCAGTCTTCCTCAGCAAAAAGAGGAGGATTGCCAGCAGTTAGCTCAGGGCTAATCTTCCTCAAAAAAAAAGAAATTAAACAAACAATTCAGTGACCTCTACATGTCAACTGCAAACCTGAATCACTCATATTAAACATGAGTGTAGAGAATGAAAACGGCTAATAGAGAAAGGTAACTATGGCAACTGTGAGCTAAAAGAAAAATGTGAATGAAATATCTTCATTTTCCAGTCACAGGTTAAAGCTCTTCAAATAAGATCCATTCTTTTGAGTTTTTGTGGATAGATGTTCCTACCTACATAGCTAACCTAAAAATTTCCCTCTTTTTCTTGGCATCTTCAGTTCATTCTTTTCAGCATTTGGAAGTTGTATGTTCATGCAAGTGGGTCAAGTGTCATTATTCATACTAACTAGTTGATGACAACAACAATCTTCATGAGGTTTAAATGTCAGACATATTAGTCAAATGCCAAAAACTTAAATTTAAGCTGGCTGTATACCAAAGGCAAGGTTAATGGGAGTACCACAGCTTCAGGCATGGCGGCATCCAGGAGATCCACACACAGTCGGAATGCTCCCTCTCTTTCTTGACTCAGAAGATAAAGATTGATGATATAAAGTGCTGGTGAGTCTTTCAGGCCTTCTTATGTATTACATGGGAGAGAAATCTCAGAAATGTCACGGGGAAAGCTTCTCTTCCTACCCAGTTCTAGTGAAAGTTTCCCAGCTACATCCAGGTAACTAATGAAGGTTCTGCATCCATTTCTGAACCAGTCAGTGTAGTCAGAGGGCCAGAATTACACTGAATTATAGATTAAAGGTGTCTAGTTAAAGACTGATTCTGGAAAGGCTTCTGAGCATGACTCGCTTCCCCAGATGGCTGCCTTTTGAATGAAGTGTTGGCACTTTGTACAATAATTGAATGTTATTGGAGTTAATAGGAGAGTAGGACATGTTACTTTTAGAGAAGAAATTGTAATCATCTAACTGTTGTGCTGAGAAGCTCTTTTGAAACTTAGTTTGCACTGTTGTCATACTTTCTTGTGGAGAGAGCAAATAGTGTTTAAAGATGAAAGCAAGAGAGTACAAAAGAAATGAAAATCCGTTAAGGTCAGTAGACCAGGGAAAGAAAGAAGCAGAATTTCGTTGAATGCTAATCTGCAAAAGGAAGTTTGCTTTTCTAAGGACAAAACTTATCCATTTAAATATCATGTAGGGGCTGTCCCCACAGCTGAGTGGTTAAGTTCGCGCACTCCACTTCGGGGGCCCAGGGTTTTGCTGGTTCGGATCCTGGGTGCGGACGTGGCACTGCTCATCATGCCATGCGGAAGTGGGTGAGAGGTAGGCTCAGTCTTAGAATACTTTGTAAATGGGGTGGATTTTGTACCATTCTACCAGTTTCATCTGAGTCCAGGTCTCAGACCTTTTGCAATCTTCCCTCTTCTCGTCCCTCCCCATCAAAGCAGGGCTAGCTCCTGATTGGTCCAACTTCCACAAGGACTTTCCATTAGCAGCTGGGACCCACTCTGAGAAGTAGAGGTCTAATGACTATTGGCCCAACTGATTGAAAATACAAATTCGGAAAATCTAAACATTTTCTGATGAAGTTGTTCCAACCTATATACATGTGACAGAAGCTGAGTATATAAGGATGAGCAGGATCTAAAATGATATCCACCTGAATGGAACTTGAAATACAAGCTTATATTTATAGGACTTAACTTAGACTCATGGTAGAGTGTATACCAAAAAATATTTCACTTGAATGTAGGCAGTATAGCTTTTCTCTTTTTCCAGGGGGAGATAATCATGACAATCCGTGAAATATTCTTTAGTATTGCTGACAATTTGCTCTCCTTTTTTCCCCCAAAAAATGTCAGAGCAAGAAAGTTGTACAAAGAACTTTAAATTTCATGAAACTATAAATCATTTATTCATCCAAATTATTTATTAAATGCTTACACTATGACAGGTGCTATTTTAGGTGCTGAGGAGACAGCAATGAACAAAAAATCCTATGGTAGAGTGATACAGATAAATGAATGGATGAATAAACAAAGGAATGAAGGTGGTGAGTGCTATGGAGAAAAATAAAGCACAGTAAGAGGATGCTAAGGGATGAGGAGGCAGCTGTTTTATAGAGGATGGACACGAAAGACCTCTCTAATATGGTAACATTTGAGTCAAGAAGTAAAGATGTGGAAAGAGAGCCATGATGGGGGAAGTGCTTTCCGGCCAGAGAGAGTAGACAGGGCAGGAGCCCTAAAGGAGGAACATGATTGGCATGATGGAGATGATTGGGCAATTCCGGCTGATGCTCTTGGACCAGGCTGGTAGTGGAGGAGGTAGGAAGAGGTCAGATCATGCATTTATTTAGAGGGGATTTGTGGGTGGATTCAATACGTGGTGTGAACAAAAGATAGGAGTAAGGATGGCCCCAGATTTGGAGCCTAAGGAACTAAAACTGTGAATCTGCCATTCCCTAAGAGTGAGGAACCACGTAAAAGTAGTTAGTTTGTTCATGAGATTCATCATATATAAAAAATACGAATCTCTGTAAATAGCAGGATCACAGTTAGTACCATAAAACAAAAGAAGAATCTAGTCACATTTCCCATCTCCCACTCATTTGGGGCATATGCTCATGGAGAGGAATGGCAGACAGAATTTTGTGCAATATTTCCACCTTTGTTGTCTTTGTAGTTAGCATGTGTGATAAATGTGTGAATGAAGCAACATTCTTTGTTCATTTAGTAGACGTTCTACTAAAATGTCACAGCCGGAACTGGGAAAAAATATAACAGGATGGACTTGGTGTATGGGGTGTACAACACAATTTCTATATGTATCATTTCATGTTTGATTGCCTTTTGTACTTATAACCTTTTTTCATTTGATGATGGCATAGAAATAAACCCTTTGATAATGTTGAACTTTACCCAAGCCCTATGTTTCTGGAAAATAGCAGTAGTCAAGAAACCTCTCCACCATTTTCTTATGGGTAATGGCTTACTGCAAAGAACCACACTTCCCCGTATGACTGAGATGAGATTTACAGATGACCCCCTCACCTCATTTACAAGGCCAGACCCACACCTTCCAAATTCCCATTCTTTGTCTCATTAATGATTAGCTGACCTATTTGCCCCTACTGTCCAAACTGGACAAAATACCTGCTAACGTGACTTGACCAAACTTTAGTCAGACATTCCCCTCTCACGGGCCCCAGGACATCGATCCACCCTTGAGCAAGCACTGGAAAGCAGAAGACACTTCTGTGATGGTCCCTGTGGAGAGCTGGCTGACCTCAGGGGAAAACGTTCCTGACGAACTCTCCAGTCACCACCTACTTATCCCCCTCCCCCACACCCAGTTCTTTCTAACCTAGTTTACCCCTCCCTATAAGAGATGAGCCTTTCTGCCCATTCTTTGAGACTCTTCCAGATCTTATGATAGGGGTGTTCTCTCTACTGCAATAGCCCCCGTTCCCTAACTTTAGTCCTTTCCTTCCCCACATTGCAATAATATTTTTGAATGAAATCTCTCTTTCTCTAAGTCTAGACTTGTTTTTCTCTTGACAATCTTTATTAATTGGTAGCTTATTACTGTATGTTTATATATTCATTTATTTATTTATTTATTTATTTATTTATTTTTTGAGGAAGATTAGCCCTGAGCTAACTACTGCCAATCCTCCTCTTTTTGCTGAGGAACACTGGCCCTGAGCTAACATCCATGCCCATCTTCCTCTATTTGTATGTGAGATACCTACCACAGCATGGCTTGCCATGCGGTGCCATGTCCGCACCCGGGATCTGAACCCGTGAACCCCGGGCTGCGGAGAAGGGCAATGTGCACACTTAACTGCTGCGCCACCAGGCTGGCCCCTATTCGTTCATTTATATTCAACAACTATTAACTAGGTCTGTCTACCGTGTGCATTCTGAGGATAAAGCAGTAAACAAAACAGACTAAATCCCTTTCATGTTGGGGCTTACATTCTAGTTTTGGAAGACAGAAAAATAAGTGAAATATTTAATAGCTAAGATGGTTCTTCTTGCTATTCGTGCTGGCTCTGATATCACTTCCCCTATATTAAACCCAGCATCTATGGGGTTAAAACCAAAGCACTCTTTCCCTGCTTACTCCCTGGCTCCCTGGATCCAGAATCCACCATCCGCCATGGAGGCAAACAGCCAAGGATAACTACTTGGATTCCTTATCTCCTCTCTTCCTCCTCTCTGCAAGCAGTGTCTCAAGGTCAAATGCAGACTGGTGGGAAACTTCCGACCAGCCAGGCCACAGGCTCCGCACACACCCCCCCGGCCCCGCCCCCCAGCTCTCTACAAGCAGCCGCATTCCTCACAAACCTTTAAAACCCCTCGCCTCCCCTCTTTTGGGGAGACAAGATGAAATAAAACAAATTTGATGGCTCACTCTTGTCTCCCAGCTGACATCATCTGAAGTAAAAACCCCTTCCTTGGCATAAGCCTGGCTTTCCAGTTTTTATTTGGCCCCTCTTGTGTGACGGGTAGAGAACCTATGTTTGTAAGCGGTAACACTATGGAGAAAATTAAATCCAGCAAGAGAAAGATGGGAGGGTTACACTTTTAAGTAAAGTAGTTAGGGACACATTTAGGTTGTTTCTACATGTTAGAGCTGAAAGGAAGTGAAGACTGCAGGTTTCTAATCCTGAATCTATAAATGGTAATTATTGAGGCTTCTGAACACAAATGATGCTCAAAATCAACTAAAGGGGCCCCCTGACCGTTTGGAGAAATATATTTACATTTGATTGCTTTGTTTCAAATCAAGATCATGGAAGTGAGGAAAGTTAAGATTTCCAAACTTGATTTCTTTAGGATACGGGGCTGTTCTCCAGCTGGCACATCCAAAAGAAATTTCCATTCCAGATAATGCAGGCCAGTGCTGCACTAGCAATAAAAGTGGCTGCTAAATGGATTGTCTCCAGCCAGTTTTTGGTCATTTTATTTTGGATGTTATCACTCCGAAAGAATCCCATGTCCTAAGGCAATTACTAACACAACCAAAATAAAGTTTAGTTGATTTTATGAAGTTCTGTATTCTAGGATTTTCTTTAAAGAGTCAATGATTTGAAGTGAAGTGTTTTCCAGTGTTTTGACAGTGTTTTGTAGCATTGTAACTTACTTAGGTAAAACATTTCTCTTCTAAATGCTTTGTGTTGTGCATCTGTCAGACTCTGAGACAGTTTAAATGCTTAAAAAAATGACACTGTGACTCAGTGCAGGTTGAAAGCCTTTTGTTTCATAGAAGCAACATGGCTGAAAATTTGAAGTCTCAGAGGTCATATTTATGAATTAATTGAGATTATTCATAATTAGTATTTGATATTTTCTCAATAGACCCATCCATCTGTGAGCAGACAATATAAATCAAATTAAGATAAAAGGATCGATTACATCCAGGGTTCCCAGAACGAGAACTAAATACCAAGGCGCTATTAACTCTTCGATATTTCTTTTCTAAAGCCCAAGAAAATAGTCCAGGTGAAGCCTAGGTATTTTTTTCCCATTATATCTGGCCCAACATATTCTATCAGTGTCTAATAAATTTCTCATAACAGCTTTAAAATAACACTGCAGAGCTTTCAAATGGGTAGCACTCAGAACAAAATGGATAAATTGGAAAGCTTATATCAAATCTAGTAGCTTGATCCTCTTTGGTACAAATACTCAGAGTTACAGCTACTTCAACTCCCCAGGCATATTAAAGGTAGCTAGCTGATATTTAAACTCACTCTAGCATTGTATCCCAGATCACTCAAGAAACAATAATATGACATAGTCACTAATCTAGTGCATCTTTCCCCCCCAAATAATAGTAAATTATGAAAACTACTGAAATTGCTCAGTATTTTCTAAGCTGTCCATAAATCATGGTTACATTTGTAATACTTATCCCTAAACTAGAGCAATATAGGATAATTTCTGACTCTTGGAGTACTTCTAACCTGTACGTATAATACTTGAACTTGTCCTGGTATACTAAGCTATTAATAACTGGGGGGAGGGATGACATTCTTTTATTTTAAAAAGAGAGTTTGAAATTACTTTTTTGATTTTCCCATTTTGTTCTCATCAAAATCAGATTCAAACAAATATTGGGCCCTTCTAATTTTCTGTTCTACTTTCTTTTCCTATTTGGAAGCACACATAAATCATCAAATTTTTCATCTTAGTTCACCACCATTGTCTGAATTTGTATGGTTACTTAAGGCAGATGTTGGCAAGTTGATTGTCAAGCAAATGAGCATATTTTAATCGGTTTATTTGATTCAGCCTTCAAAAGACTGAAAAAAATCTAGACTATAACTTCAATTATTTAAATTATTAAGACAGTCAATGGGATTATCTTCTGGGCAATTGATCAATTGAATAGTTATCAACCTGGAAAACAATTTAAGCTTCAGATGGTCAAATATTGACTATGTAGCCATGGTCTTTGTTGGAGTATAACTTGAAATTAAAAATGGACTGAGTCATTCACTGATTGATGGGTTGCATAGAGAGCTGAGCCATCCACATGGCTTCCCAAAGGGCAGGATTTAAGTGCAGGTAGTGTCACTCATATTCACTAACGGTAGAGACTAATACAGTTTCAAAGATGTGATGTGTGATGCAGGATTTGAGCACAGTTGGCTACATCTAAAGTGAACCACTTTTCTACAAGTATTTTTTAAAGAGAACTGATTGTACTAAAAGCAGATGCCTGGATTCCACCTGTTTTTGATAATTGCAGCAATTTTCAGTGGTTTCTAGTTGGAAAGGCTGTTTGCATTGCTGATACAACCTGTTTGCCATTGGAAAATCTGCCATAGCAAATTAAACTCCTAGCAGCACAAACATTTGTTTGTTCACTCATTCAAAAACAATTATTGAGGACCATCCGTGAGAAGGCTGTGCTAGGTCCTGGGGATAAAGTTATATATAAGGCTCAATCCTACAGGAACTTTCTGTCCAGTAGGTCATATAAAGAAGTAAACATTTACAATTGAATGTAATAATTGCTATGGTTAATATGGGGTCAGTATGCACGGGAGCTAATTACAAGGTTACCCAATCAATTTTGGTTAAGGAGGACTTCTCAGAAAAAGTGAGTTTAAGCTGAGACACGGAAAGTAAGTCAGAGTTGGTCAGGTAGGGGTGGGAACACGGAGAAGAGTGTTTTCCACCCAGAAGGACCACCATATGCAAAGTTCCTTAACTGAGAGGGAACAGGGGATCATCTCAGAGAAGTTGCCCATCATGCCGAGATCATGAGTTTGGGGCTGGAGAGGATAATAGGAGTCAAATGACAAAGGGCCTTGTCAGGCATAAAAAAACACTGGGACCTCTCCAGAGTTCTGTGAAGGGCTGTTGAAGGTTTGTAAGCAAAATATTGGAGTAATTGCAGGACCTTTAAGGGCTGGGAGAGAAACTCATGAGCGAAACTTAACAAGAAAAAGAGAAAATCTTTCAACTTTCATTTTTAATCAGTTATCTGTTTACTAGAATAATAACATATAGACATCTGAGGCTGACAGCTTATAGTATACATATTTTACATTTTCTAGTGCTGTGAAAAAAAGTTACTGGGACTAATTATAGTGCCTATTTGAATGTAGTCATGCCCTACATTGCATGAAGACTTCTATCTCTCTTCTGCATACTCAGAGACAGCCAAATAATAGCTTTGTGTATATAATTTCTTCCCCAAATTTAAATTTTAAAATAAGTTAAGTGAAATTGCAAGAGCACAATTCTTCTCTCTTCTGCTGTAGGAATGAACTTTGTTTTTAAAAATTCCAGCCAAATATAAGATAGAAAATAATTATACTAAAGCTGACCTTACTGTATACATCTGGTTCTTTCTATGATTGTTTTGATTATGAGAGAAAATCCCTACAAACATACAATAATTTTTATTGGAGCAGATCACTACATTTTATAAAGTTTTGGGGTTTTATTAAGTTATTATTATTCTCTAGTTCATGCTTAAATACTCAGATCTTTCACTGCCAAGGGTTTATTGCAGCAAATTCAAGGTATTTAAGACTCAGATTCCACCCAAGTTTCAGGAAGTTCCCAAGACATCACCCTAATGCCTATTGCAGGAAATGTGACAGGTTAAAGCCTGGATCCACCTGATCCTATCCCCGAATAGGGCCATATCAGAGACATTTAGTCCAACAGCTGAAGTCGTTCTTAAAAAATCCGCTCCTTAGTGGAAAGTGTTGACGATTTATGGGGTAGGCTCTGATAGACTTAAACAAAAAAGTGTTTCTTTGGGGTTTGAAGGGAGAGGGAAGGTTTTGGAGTTGTGGCTAACAAAGACAAAGGAAAAAAGGGAAAGGGATGTCTTTCATTTTGTAAATTTTATTTTAGGTCATATGGGCTTTTAACATTGTGTAAATTCCAGGTGTACATTATTATATTTCAATTTCTGTATAGACAGCATCGTGTTCACCACCAATAGTCTAGTTTTTATCTGTCACCATACATATGTGCCCTTTTATCCCTTTTGCCCTCCCCGCACCCCCATCCCCTCTGGTAATCACTAACCTGTCCTCCTTCTCCATATGTTTACCTTCCACATGAGTGAGATCATACAGTGTTTGTCTTTCTCTGTCTGAATGTCTTTTAACAAAATCCAGGCATAAGGCAGTCATGAGATGAGGGTCAGTTGAAACAAGCCATTACAATTTAGGAATGTAGAAGGTGACCTGGACAGGAATGAGGTCTCTGTCCCAATAATCTTATCTTCCTTGAGAAGACTTGCAGAAGCATTTCAGGCATATAATGAGTTCAAGAGTTCAGTCTGAAGCAGGAATTTGTTTTGCTCCTCTTCATGTCCACCTGGCTCCACTTTAGTGCCTTAACATGAGAGACTCCATCCTTTTTCAATTCCGCAAAAATGTAAAGCAAGGCTGCCTGATGAAGGAAGGAATGGAGGAAGGAAGGAAGGGAGAAAGGGAGGGAGGGAGTAAGGTGACCTAACATTTGGGATATACGTATACTAAAAAATTATTTGTTGTTTATCTGAGATTCAAATTTAATGAGACATCAGTACTAGGAAAGACTCAGTCTTCTCTCTTGTGTGTCTCCTTAACTTTCACACAGAACACTTTACTTCTGACACTTCTGTTCAGTGAATGTGTGTGGGTTTTCCCCCAACAAGCAATTCTCCATGACAACAGCTGGGTGTCCCACAATTTAACTCAATTCTGAAACTATCTACCTGGAGGTGGCATCAGATCCCACAAGTTAAGGGCTCAGTCCCCCAAGACTGCTCCCACCTCACTTTAGATATCAATCTCAGGTCCAGGCTGTCACCTGTTCCTCTGACCATTTGTCTATAAATCTGAAGTTCCCATGACCTTCTCCTAGGGTTCGATTAATTCGCTAGAGCAGCTCAGAGAACTTACGGCAACTTAAGTTTACCAGTTTACCTTCCAAGTTCATGGATGTGTTCACCCACTTGGAAGATCTCTGGACCTCTTTGGGATTTTATGGAGGCTTCCTCATGCAGCCATGTTCAATTATCAACACCATTTCCAGCCCCTCTCCTCTCTCTGGAGGATAAGGAGCGGGGCTGAAAATTTTAAGCTTCTCACTGTGGCTTGGTCTTTCTGCTGACCAGCCCCGATCCAGGAGTCATCCAGGAGCCCACCCGATGTTGCCTCATTAGAACAAAAGATGCTCCTACTGCTCTTATCACTTAGAAATTTACAGGGTTTCAGAAGCTCTCTACCAGGAACCAGGGGCAGAGACCAATGTGTATATTTTCTGTTATCTCACACATCCTATATATACATGTATATATTTGGCAATCCTACAAAAGGAGGATCTAGGAATATTTTCCATGGAAAATCTAACATTTCCTTTTCTCTTGTACCCACTTTCATCACATGTGCTGTAAAGTTTCTTTCCACCAATTCTTCATAATTTCTCCCAGCCCTGTAACATCCAGTCCTTTCTAGGTGTCTCGTGCTCCCTCTCAATCCATTGCTGTATCTTGTAGATTGACCAAGATTCTCTAAAGTGGCATGGGATATCCACTCTAGGCAGGAAAGAAAAGGAGAAGACAGTTGTGTAAATTATAAGAACCTCTGCGGAGGACTTGGGGAGGGTGGAAAGACAGTGAACATTCCCCAATTAGTTTGTGTCCCATGACATTTACAAAAACTCTAATATCTTGTCAGTGGGACTAGACTTCTCATTTCCAAGGTACCAAGCTCATTTTTTTGCAAATATGTCAGTGAAATTTAAAAGTAAAATAAGTTTGGTAAAAATGAGAAGCTAGTTCTATGATTATTAGACAACTAATTTAACTCTTTGAGCTTAAATTGTTCTCCAGTCTGCTCTAGATTTTATCACATTGTTCTTCTTCACTTCACTATGCATGTGCTGTTCTAAATCTCAGTATAGCTCCTTTTCTTAGAAATCAAAGCTAAGCTTTGAAATTACAGTTAATTATAATTCTAATTGTCAAACCAAAGAATTCACCTATAAATTAAAACACAAGAAAAATGTGATCATTCAGTAATAATCAGAGTTGGGAATTACAGACAATATTCGTTAAAAGATTGAAATGAGGAACAAAGCTATCACAATACCATTTTTTGTTCTTGAGAAAAATCCAAGAATACTTTTTTCTAACTCTTTGTGAATTAAAAAGGGCTTTGACAGCTGATTGTGTTTATCTTTCATGGAAAATTTCAGACTTATCATTAGAAAATTGTAATACTATTAGCAGTCATGGCAAAGCCAAATGTTTACCATATAATTACCATTCTCCCTAAAAATTTATGATTGGGGAGAAAGAAAATTAGACCAAGAACCTCTCAAAAAATTGTATGTGTCTAGGACCTTTGCGCAAAGGGGAAATAATAGTATCATTTCAGAATAATCATTATGATTTAAAAAATACTTTAGGATCTTTGGCCCCTCCTAGTTACATTAAAGGTGGTTTTGAATTTTGGACATTTTGTAAGGAGATAGTTTTATGAATCAGTATATAAAGTATCAAAGGATAGAGGTCACTGTTCTAAGATCTAAAACGTCTGCCACAAAATATACATTGATTTCTCTGGAGACCCCTCCTTCAGTTGCGCCAGATGTTCTTTCGGTCCGTTCCAACTACCCAAGGGAGAGATTTCCTTATATTCTTGGATTTTTGTGATACTGTGATCACCCCACTCAACCTCTCCCCCATCCAGCTTTTATTCTACTAGACGATTAATTTCTTAAACGATTACTTTCATTATATGGAATAATGAACTTTTATATACTCGCTTACTTGCTTCTTCAGATGTGCACCCCTCATTCTCTCCGCTCACATGAAACCTACCCCTTTTTCAGGAGTAGCCATCTGTCAACAAGAGTCTATGGCTGTAGACTCCATGGAAACCACTGACTGACAGAGAGAGCTTTGGACCAGGAGTTGGAAGCCTGGCCCTGATGTTTCTTGGTGTATGAACTTGAGTAACTTATTGTCTTTAAGCCTCAGCTTCCTTATCTGTGAAATAGGGACAATAATACCTGGATTGTAGAGTAGCTGTGAAGAGCAGCAAATGGAAGAGTTTCAGCAGGTCAATAACTGTTTCAATCTATCTATCTATATCTTTTTTGGTAAGGAAGATTGTTTCTGAGCTAACATCTGTGCCAATCTTCCTCTCTTTTGTATGTGGGATGCCTCCACAGCATGGCTTGATGAGCAGTGTGTAGGTCTGCACCTGGGATCCGAACATGCGAACCCTGGACCGCCACAGTGGAGTGCATGAACTTAAACAGTATGCCACCAGTCTAGTCCCCACTCAATGTATTTTATTTAACGTATTGTAAACCCTTTTGAAAAACTTTCCATGGCTCCTCATTGCCTCCTGGACCTAGCAAATTGAGACTCCTGACCCTGAAAATTTAAACCTCTAATTATCTGGCTCAATCATACCTCTGCAACTTTTAAATTTTCCTTAACAATTATCATGTGCAAGTTATATGCTAGGCACTGTGATGAACCCTTTGTACCCATTTTCACGTTTGGACATCACAGCCATCCTATAAAGAAATGCTATTTTCATGCCATTTTATGGATAAGGAAATGATACTTAGAGAGGTTAGATAACTTGCCCAAAGTTAAATGGCCAGCAAGGGGGCAAAAATCAATGTATGAACCTAGACAATTCAATAACAGAATGTGATGTCTTAGCTGCTGAGCTATGCTGTGCAAAGAAATTTCTGTTTTGGCTCTTGTTGCTGAACACACTATATTTGTGCACCTTTTGTTGTATCTATATTTACCTCAGAGTCTATTCTTTTCACTTTCTCTCTGCATTTTCAAGTTCTATTATTACGACTGTGCATTTTCCACTCCCTGCTGCATAAGTACACCCAAACCTAAACTTTCTCTCCCTCGGGGAGCACTTTTGTGTTGTACTGACCAGAACCACACTGGGTTACTTTACCTCGTGTTTTCTCTGACGCATTCAGAGGTTTAAAAACTACTGGGGCCGGCTCTGTGGCCGAGTGGTTAAGTTCACCTGCTCTGCTGCGGCGGCCCAGTGTTCAGATCCTGGGCGCGGACATGGCACCGCGCGTCAGGCCACGTTGAGGCGGCGTCCCACATCCCACAACTAGAAGGACCTGCAACTAAGATGTGCAACTTAGGGATTTGGGGAGATAAAGCAGAAAAACAAAAAAAGATTGGCAACAGTTGTTAGCCCGGGTGCCAATCTTTAAAAAAAAAAAAACACTACTGAGCAGGACCTTTCTCAGGAGCGAGGACCATGTCTTCTACCTATTTTGCACATCCTAAATTGTGTGTAAAAAACAACAGATAGTAGATGGTATACAAATACGTAAAAAGAATAATTGTTAAATTCTGTAATAGTCTTTTGAGATTTCCCATCTTGCATTGTTTTGGAGGCTGTCTATTTGAGTTCTACCAATCTTTTCATAACCAACTCATCTCTTTCTGGAATAAGTCCAGGTAATTGCAAATACTTCCTCCTCTTCTAAGCTACCATTCTGCTGACTGTGTGCTCTGCCCAGTTTCCTCCAGTGGTAATATCTTGCAAAACTGTAGTACAACATCACAACCAGGTTATTAGTATTGATGCAGTCAAGATACAGAACATTTCCTTTGCCATAGGATCTGTGGTATAGGGCCTAAAATTTAAGCCCAATATTATGTTGTTTTCGTATCGGGAAAACAGAGGGTACCTCAAGTGGCTTAACCGTAAGATCCCCTCCCTATTCTGCTCCTGCAGATAAGATCTCCAGCCATACAACCCTCCTTATCATGGAGACCAGACACTTTTTGTGCTTATCCCCTAGTGGCGAGCTTCAATTCCCTGGTGGCCTACAGACTTATTCAAATAAGCCAATCACATCCTTCCATGGGAACCAAGGGTCGCCCCATCCTCTTGATACTACAAAGCCTCCCTCCAACAGGCTCTAGTTGTTCGCCCTGTTTCCAAGTGCAATTCCCATGTGGTCCCACATGGTACAGTGTCCTCCTCCGTCTCCAGGTGTGAGTATGTGACCGATAAACTACAGTCAATCTCATGTGCCCAGTGTTGGGTGTTGGGTGTTTTTCCAGTCTCATAACCCTAAAGCAGGAATCTGTCCCTCATTAATGGGGTGAAGAGGAGGTGATTAAAACGGAATTCTTCCTGTTGCCTTTTATAGCAACATTACTTCCTTCCCATGTCCACCCCCTTCTTAATCCCTGACCACCACTAATTTGTTTCCCATATCTATGATTTTTTTCATTCCAAGAACGTTAAATGAAAGTATACAGTTTCTAGTATTTAGAGATTGGCCTCTTTCACTCAGCATAATTCTCTGGAAGTTCATCCAGGTCGCTCCATGTATCAATACTTCATTCCTTTTTACTGCTGAGTAGAATTTCAAGGTACAGAAATGGTTAAACTGTTCGTTTAACCGTTCACCATTGAAGAGTATTTGGATTGTTTCCAGGTTTTGGTTATTATGAATAAAGTTGCTATAAACATTCATGTACAGGATTTGTGTGAACATAAGTTTTAATTTCCCCGAGACAAATGCGCAAGAGTGCGATTGCTGAGTCCTATGGCACTTGTATGTTTTGTTTTTTAAGAAAGTGCCGAACTGTTTTCCATAGTGGCCATACCATCTTACACGCCCACAGCAACTTAGTGATTCAGTTCTTCCTCATCTTCACCAGACTTTGTTGTTCTCACTGCTATTTTAGCCTTCCTGACAGGTGTAGGGTTATATCTCTTTACGGTTGGAATTTGAATTTCACTAATGGCTAATGCTCTTGAACATCTTTTCATGTGCTTATTTACCATCTCTATATCCTCTTTGGTGAAATTTCTCTTCACATCGTTTGCCTATTTTTGAATTAGATTGTGTGTTCTTTTACTGTTGCGTTTTGAGAGTTCTTTACATATTCTAGGTACTAGTCTCTGACTGGATTTGTGGTTTGCAAATATTTTCTCCTGTTCTGTGTATCAGATGACTTTTTGAGTCACCTTTTTGAATCTCTGGAGTCAGATATAGGATTCCTTGCTATTAGTAAATTGAAAAGGGGTACCTTCAGTTTGAGAGTCATCCGGCAGGGTTAAAATGAAATGCTAAAAATCCTATAACTAATCACATCAGTGTGCTAGAGTGGAATGAACCCGAGTTGAAGACCTTGGTTCTAGTCCTGGCTCAGTCAATAAATGGGAGTCACTTGGCTTCTCTGGGCCTCAGTTTCTTTATTTGTACGGCAGGGTTGGGCACTTCCAACACTCTCCTGTTCTACCATTGTATGAGTTTAAGTTTAGAAATTAACCTGACCAAAATGAAGCAAATTTTCCTTTCAAGACAAAGATACTAACTTCTAGTAGTTAACTAACTAGCTGTATAACTAACTTCTAGAGAACTGAGAGCCTTATATGGAATGTCTTTTTCTTCTTTTCTTAAACTGAGAATTTTCAAAAATATCACATTGCAAAAGTGACTTTTAAAATTCTCTTGGTTTTTTCCCTTCCTGGCAGTATTATATTTCACGCTCTTAACAGGGTTGCTTGCAAAGTAAAAGTTTTAATTTTAATGAAGTCCAATTTATTATTTTTTTCCTTTTATGGATCATGCTTTTAGTTTCAAGTCTAAGAACCCTCAGATAAGCCCACGATCCTAAAGGTTTTCTATTGTTTTTCTAAGTTCTGTGGCTTTACATTTATGTCTGTAATACAGTTGGAGTTGATTTTTGTATAATGTATGAGACTTAGATTCAGGTTCTTCTTCCACTCCCCACCCCTAAAGATGGATTTCCAATTGATCAAGCACCATTTGTTGAAAAGTCTATCTTTTATTTACTGAATTACTCTTGCATCTTTGTCAAAATCAGTTTGTATATTTGAATGTGCCTGTTTCTGAATGCTCTATTCTGTTCTATTGATTTACGTTTATCCCACCACCAAGACCACCTGGTCTTGATTACTGTACATATATAATAAATCTGGTTATTAGAAAGAATATTTCCTTTCACTGTGTTCTTTTTCCATATTGTTTTAGCTACTTTAGTTCCTTTTTCTTTCCATATAAATTTTAGAATAATCTAGTCTATATCTACAAAAGAAAATCATGCTGCAGTTT
The DNA here is from genome assembly GCF_037783145.1 of Equus przewalskii. Lineage (NCBI taxonomy): Eukaryota > Metazoa > Chordata > Mammalia > Perissodactyla > Equidae > Equus > Equus przewalskii. Next base: position 17,898,601 of record NC_091845.1, read on the forward strand.
TGATAGGAATTGCATTAATATATATAGTTTTGTGGAGAATTGGCATTTTTACTATGTTGAATCTTCAGATCTGGGAAGTGTTATAGCTCTCTATTTATTTAGATCTTCTTTGATCTCTTTCATGAGTGTTAGAGTTTTCAGCACACAAGTTTTGTTAGATTTACACCTAAGTATTTCATTTATTTGAGTAACTGTAAGTGGTATTATATTGTAAAATATTTTGGTTCCCAGGTGTTCATTGTTAATACATAAAAGTATAAATGGCGTTTGTATATTTATCCTATATCCTGTGACCTTGCTGAATTCGCTTATTAGTTCTACTCTTTTTTTTCTGTAGATTCTTTGGGATTTTCTACGTAGACACTTAAATCAGCTGTAAATAAATGGAAAGGAACAGTTTCTTTTCTCCTTATCTGTATCCTTTTATCTCCTTTTCTTGCTCTACTGCGTTGGCTAGAACTTTCAGCACTATGTTGGCTAAGAGTGGTGAGAGTAGGCATTATTTCCTTACTCCTGATATCGGGGAGACAGAAGCTAGTCTTTTATTTTATTTTATTTGAGGAAGATTAGCCCTGAGCTAACATCTGCCGCCAATCCTCCTCTTTTTGCTGAGGAAGACTGGCCCTGAGCTAACATCCATGCCCATCTTCCTCTACTTTATATGTGGGATGCCTGCCACAGCATGGCTTGCCAAGCAGTGCCATGTCTGCACCTGGGATCCGAACCAGTGAACCCCAGGCGCTGAAGTGAAACGTACGAACTTAACTGCTGCACCACCAGGCTGGCCCTTAGTCTTTTATTATTAAATATGTTAGCTGAAGGTTTTTGCAGATGCTCTATCTAAAGTTGAGGTAATTCCTCTCTCTTTTATTTTTTTCTGGGAGTTTGTATCATGAAGGAGTATTGAATTATTTCAAATCCTCTTTCTGTATAGATTCATATGATCCCATAATTTTTATATAATTTTTCTTATTTAGCTTGTAAATATGGTAGATTATAGTGATTGTTTTCTAGTTCTGAACCAGGCTTGCATTTTGGGAATAAATGCCATTTGGTCATGGTATATAATCTTCTTTATACATTGCTGAATTCCATATGTTAACTTTTTTAACAATTATTTTTTTGTCTATATTCATGAGAAATATTGATGTGTCATTTTCCTTTATTGTACTGCCTTTGTCTAGTTTTGGTACCATGATAAATAAACAGGGAAGTGTTTCCCTCTTTTGAATTTTCTGGAAGAGACTGTTTAAAATTGATGTTAATTCTCCCCTAAACATTTTGTAGAATTCTCCACTTAAACCACCTAGGCATGGAGATACATTCTTTGGGAGGTTTTCAATTATGAATTCAATTTTCTTGATAATTTGGGTTAGTCAAATTATCTATTTTGTATTGGATGTGATGTGGTACATTGATGTTTTTTGAGGAGTTGCTCCATCTCATCTAAATGATCAAATATATCTGTGTGAGTTGTTTGTAATATTCACTTTTTATTCTTTTGATGTCTGAAGTGTCTGTAGTGATAACTCTTAGTTTTTTTCCTGATATTGGAAATTTGTGTCTTCTATCTTTTTTTCATTGTTATTCTTATTAGGTGTGCCAATTTTATTGATCTTTGAAAAGAACCAGTGCTTTGTTTCATTGATTTTCTCTGTTATATTCTTGTTTTCAATTTCATTGACTTTTGCTCTTACCTTTATTATTTCCCTCCATCTGCTTGCTTTGGATTTATTTTGCTATTCTTTTTCTTGATTTGTATGATAGGATCTTAGGTTATTAATTTGAGACATTTCTTCTTCTCTAATATATGCATTTAGTGCTATAAATGGTCTTTTCAGCATTTGTTTATGTATGTCCCACAAATGTTGACATATTATATTTTCAATTTCATTTCCTTCATTTGGTTCAATGTACTTTTTATTTTCTTTGAGACCTCTTTGACTGATGGATTATTAAAAGTGTGTTGCTTAGTTTCCAAATATTCGGAGATTTTTTTTCTCTTATCTTTATGTCATTTGTTTGATTCCATTGTCAGAGAACATATTCTGCATTGTTTCAATGCTTTAAAATTTGTTTTATGCCCCAAGATATGGTCTGTCTTCATCTGTGTTCATGGACACTTGAAAAGCATGTGTATTCTGTTACTATTCTATGACGTGTTCTATAAATGCCAGTTATGTCCTATTGGTTTATGATGTTGAGTTCTTCCATATCCATGCTGATTTTTTAACTTGCTATTTTGTCGATTATTGAGAGATGGTTATCGAAGTCTCCAACTATAATTGAGGACTTGTATATTTCTCCTTTCAGTTCTGCTAGAGTTGCTTCACATATTTTGTATCTCTGTTGTTTGGTGCATACATATGTAGGATTGATATGTCTTTGGGGAACCTCATAACATTATGCAATATTACTCTCTGACTCTGGCAATATTTGTTTCCCTGAAGTGTACATTATCTAAAATTAATATAGCTATTCCTGCATTCTTTTGATTAATTTTTCCATTTTCTTACTTTCAACTGTTTATGTTACTATTTTTGAAGTGAGTTTCTTATAGATAGGATATAGTTGGGTTATGTTTGTAAATCCATTCTGTCAATCTCTATCTTTTAATTGGTGAAGTTAAACCATTTACACTTAGATTTAAAGTAATTATTGATATATTGGGACTTAAACCTGCCGCTTCTTTTGTCTATTTGTTCAGTTTTCTTTTTCATGTCTTCTTGTGAGTTACTTGAATAGTTTTCATAATTATATTTTAATTTGTTTCTAGTATTTTTCAGTGTATTTATTTGCATAGCTTTTTACTGATTACTCTAGGTATTACATTATATATACATAACTTACCACCGTCTCCTTTTGTCATCAATTTACTATTTAGAATAAACTGAAGACATTTTATTTCCCTTTATGTCCTTTTAGTCTCCCACACTGATAACATAATTGTCTTGAATATTCCCTCTAAATGCATTTTGAACAATGTCAGATAGTGTTATATTTTTTTTGTTGTAACATCAAACATGATTTTGAAAACTCAAGACAAGAAAGTCTATGTATTTATCTATGTTTTTGCTTACTATGTTCTTTCCTCTTGAAGTTCCAAGTTTCTTTCTGTTTAAGTTTCCTTTTAGTTCTGTTTAGAGAACTTCTTTCAGGGTAGGTCTGCTGACAGCAAATTCTCTGAGCTTTCCTTCATCTGAGAATATCTTGATTTCCCCTTCATTCCTGAAGGTATGTAGACTTCTGAGTTGATCACTGTTCTCTCAGCACTTGAAAAATATGCCACTTTCTTCTTATCTCTGTGGTTTCAGATGAGAAATCAGCTGTCAATTTGAATTGGTGCCTTCTCTATAGGTAATGCATTTATTTCTTTTGAGCTGCTTTCATGAATTTTTTTCTTTGTCTTTTGTTTTCAGAAGTACAATTATGACGTGTATTTGTGTGGACTTCTTTGGACTTTCCTCAGCTTCTAGAATTTTTAGGTTTTTGTTGTTTGCTACATTTGGGAAGTCTGCAGTCATTACTTCTTTCAGTACTTTTTAGTCCTGCTTTCTTGTTCGCCTTCTTTAGGGCCTCCCATGGCAAAGAAGATTGTCACATCTGTTGCTATAATCCCACAGGTTCAAGAGGCTTTGTTCATTTTCTTGTTTTCTAATTTTCTCTCTGTTGTTCAGGTTGGATGATTTCTATTGTTCTGTCTTCAAGTTTATTGATTCCTTGCTCTGTCCCCTCCATTCTGTTGATGAGCTCATCCACTGAGTTTTAAATTTTTTTCCATCATTGTATTTTTCATTCTAAAATTTCCATTTGGCTTTCTTTATATCTCCTATATATCTCTTTATATCTCCTCGTTCTTTGCTAAAACGCTCTATCTCTTTCCTGAGACTTTCTATTTTTCATTTGTTTCAAACGTGTACTTGATTGCTGATTGAAACACTTTTATGATAGCTGCTTTAAAACATTTGTCAGATAACCCTAACATTTCTGTCATCATGACGTTGGCATCTATTGATTGCCTTTTTTTAAATTCAGTTTGAGATCTTCCTGGATCTTGGTAAGATGGGAGGTTTTTGATGAAAATTTGGACATTTCAGGTATTGTGTTTTCAGATTCTGGATTTATTATAAACCTTCTGATTTAGCTGGCTTCCTTTTATGCTGCTATGGCAGAGAAAGAGGCTTGCCGTTTTATCATTTCCAGTTGGAGGTAGAAGTCTAGGTTCCCCAGTCAGTCTCCATTAACACCCAGTGGATGGGGTGGGCTCATCATTGCTGGTGGGTGAGGATGGGCATTATAAATCTCAAATAGGTTCTGTGATACGATAGCTCCCTGGCTGGAAGTGGTAGGAACGTCTCATTGCTGCTCCCGCATGTATTCTACTGACATCATGAGTGAGGGCAGGAATCTTGTTACCACTAAGTGGTGGTAAAATTCTTGACTGTCTACCAGGCCTCCTCTGAGATCACTTTAGTGGAGAGTGGAGGTGCAGTCTCATTACTGCCAGGTGGAGGTGGAAGTCCAAGCTTCCAATATAGTCTTCATTGACATCACGGGGAGGCGGATGGTGGATTCCTTACTGTCCCATAGGGATAAAGTCCTAACTCCCTACTCTGCCTTCTCTGACACCAGCTGGGAGGGAGGGTTGGAGTACCCCGTTACAGCCTGGAAAGGATAGAAGTTAAGGCTCCCACTCAACCCTTGCTGACATGGGTGTAGGTGGGTGCCATAGTTTTTTCTGTGACGTTTGGCTGGAGTAGAGTGTTATTGTCCAAAAGTTTTCTGTCTTGCTAAGTTGTCTTTTCATGGTCCTTTGGCTGGAGAGAGCAGACTTTCATTGGGGCTTTTTGCCTGTTTCCTTTGGCCTTTCCAGGTTTCCAGCTTATACAGCATCTTTTCTGGAATATATAGAAAACCCAGAGGATGCACCACCATGTTGTTCCTTGGGTCTTGAGTAACCTAACCATCTTTATGAGTCTTCTTATGTTTGTTCCCTATATAATTTCCAGGGTTTTGAGTTGTATTTTGTGGTAAAAATACATCTGCTCTAACTTCCCCGAAGTGAGAGTCCCCTGCTCAGTTTTTGTTTTTAATTAGAGTTCTATTTACTTTAAATTAGTAGCATTCACGTACCTAAACAGTTTAGATTTTGATGAACACCTAATCAAAACACCAGATTTTAGGTACTGAATTGCATTAATGATTATAGCCAGCAGATACTTTATGGAATATTAAATTTTTTTCCCTGAAAAAAATTGGAAGAGGTAGAATGCTAAATGTAGTTTCTGATGTACTAAGTGCTCAATGACTATATCTCACTGTTTGCTTTTTTGTTTTACGGGACACTGTAGTAGTTAAGACTCGAGATTTGGCTTCTGGAGTGGTCCCACCACTAAATTGGTATATTTGCTATTGGAAAATTACCTAGGTACTATGATTCTCAGTTTGCTTGTTTGTCATTTGGGGATAACGATGGCACTTATCACAAAAATATTTGTATGAGAATAAAATGGAATGATCCAGAGACTCATTCGCATTCATTTCCCACTGGCATATAGTAAGCCCTCAATAAATACTAACAGCTGTTGTGGCTGCTGCTGCTATTATACTAAGTTACCCCAAAACAGATACTAAGATGCAGCTCCTAAAAGCAATTAGGGGGATATCAAGAGAAGGAGTATGTTCTTTCATTTCTTACCTTTTCAGAAGCTGAGTGTGGCTGTCAGCTGGGGAAACTCTCACTGACCATTGCCCTTGTTTAATATTTACCTCTCACAAAGGTGGCAAAGAGAGGAATATATTCACATCTTTTAGCAGTTAATGCTCTTCTCACCCCTCTTTTTTTCATAATCTCTCAAACTCCGATAAGCTGCTCTAAATCTGTCCCCGAATCTCGCTCTCAGTCTCCCTCACAGCTTCTCTTCTGTGCTCTCTGCGTAATTTCTTTATTACGCAGACCAACTTATCCTTGCTACCTCCTTTCTCATTTTTGTTTCCCATTACCTAGACTCTGTCCATCTGAAAGGGCTCAGGAGCTGACCAAGTGAACAAGAATGATTCCTTCTTGGGGCAGTGGCTGATATTTCCAATATTTATAATTTAATATCTTTTCTTTCTATCACTGCCATATAAAATATCGGCAATAAACACAGGGACAGCTTCTAGCAACCTCGACTCTGTGACACAAACAGCTTTCAAACTACTTCCCCTTTAAAACATCTCAAAGAAAAAATATCTTTTTTCCAAATTATATCACTCACTACCTGCCAAAAAGGGCGGGAACGTTGGCCAGAATTGGTATATGGATGCTTTTTAAGATTCTCATTCATTTCCCACTCACTTTCTTACATTTCCAGGCTGATTACTTTCCACTCCAAGAATGCAGTTAGTTCTTCTCTACCTGGCTGCTTTTGTTTCTTTTTACACCTGTACAATAACTAATTCTTATAGCCAAGGGGTTAGATCATTAATTTAAAGACAACAGCACCGAGTCCAGTGGATTTTTCAAAGCAGAAGTTTTATTTCACAGAATGTTGAATTCTTCTTTCTTTTAATGGAATTAGTGAGCTAGAATTTATTATACTTTTTTTTTCTTCCCAGAGCTAGGATGACAAAGGTAATTAAATTAAACTAAGAAACACAATTCATGTCTGTTGTTTTCTTCCCCATAAATATATCAGTGCAACTGGGGAAATAATTTTATTGAACATATTAAATCTGGTGCAGGTCGCTTTTAGATATCATTTTTGTCTGTCATGTCGGAACTTTTCATCTGTTGGTTTGCCAGGAACAAAGATGTTTATGCATCAAGAAATGCATATAGGGTGGCTATAGAACATGTCTTTAATGAAGAATACACATAAGCATGAAATTCCAGACCTGCCTGCAAGGAGCTTACTATCTATTTGGAAACACAAGGAATACGTACAAATGAAGTTGAAGTAAAAGAAAAGGAATCTGTAACAATATAGGACAAAGAAAAAGGAAGTCTACCATGCTGTGCATGTGACTAAGAGTCAAATAATGGGAGGAGGCTAACAGGGGTATTAGAGGGAGAGAGATGCTGAGACCTTATTAAGGAGAAGAATTACATTTTAGTGAGTATCTATTACCTACCAGGCATGATGCTAGGCATTTCATATTTGCTGTTTTTGTTTTAGAAAAACCCTAAGATATGGTTATTTGTAAATGTGCTTTTCACATGAGGACAATGTGCAGAGATTTTCAATAAATGCTAGTAAGTGGCCCAGGTGAAATTTGAGCCCAGAACTATCTCTGAAGCCTGGGTTCTGTCTGCTACCCCATCTGCCAGACTATGCCAGGTAATGGGAAGAAAGATTTGATCTGATTATTAAAAGAGAAGCAAGAGATAGAAGGAGAGAGAGAGTTAAGGAAAGGAGAAAGAAGAAAAGTGAACATTTTGGGGTTATAAAAATAGCATAAGAGTAGAGGCAAAAAAAAAGCATAAAATGTTTGGTGGACAATAATTATATGGATTTGTCTGGGTCAAATGTAGGTAATGTTCACAAATGTCATTAAGAACATAGGCTCTGGATTTTGATGGATTGGTTTAAATGCAAGCTTATTCATTTATAGCTGACCTCCCTTAGACTACAATTTCACATAGAACAGTTATGATGATTCAAAATGCTAAGGAATTTGGGTACTGGTTGTAGAGATGCATTTGGTATATGAAAATTCATCAAGCTATACAATTATGTGCCCTTCTTTATCTGTATATTATGTCAGTAAAATGATCTTTTTGGTAAAAGGAACTAATGCTTGTAACAGTGCTGGCACAAGTAGTAACCATTCATTCAATGTTAATTTATGTTTTCAATGTATTCAAGGTGACAAGATACTAGAATAAGGTCTTAGCAGAACGTTGAAGCAGTTTTAGAGGATCTCTCTGCCCTTCTGGGGTCAAGGAAGGACTGGAAAAATGAAGATGTGTTCACAGTGTTGTTTAGGAAGCTCGATCTTTGTGACAGTGTGTGGAATGTATTGGAATAAAGGGAATAAACTAGTAAGAGTATCAACCAAGTGTAGAAACCAGTGAAGAGTTTAACAAAAGGGTATAAACCAGTGAGATCAATTATAAGATTTTGCTGTCACATAGGCGTTGCATAACATGGTTCTCAATCAGACCATGGCCAGGAAAGACTGAAGATTCAATGAAGGAAAAATCAATAGGATTGGGCAGTAGAGTGCAATAGAGAAAGAAAGTAAAGATTCAAAAACAACTTCTCGAGTTTATGCAGTAAGAGTGATTTGAAGAAAAAACTGATGGGGGTACAATGGCAAGGAGGTAGATGATAAATCAAGTTCCAAGTGTCAACATCTCACTGGCAGCTGGAAGTGTCAATCAACAATAGAGGCCATAAGTGTGACTTTGCAAGACCCAATTTCTAACTGCATAAAATGTGAATAGTTTCTTGTGATTATTACACAGAGCAAAATCCCAAAATCTGTAAATTCAAAGAGAATAATTTTGGGTATGATTATATATGTATTTTATAGTTCTGCCTTCGTGTCCTTTAATTGGACCATGTTTTCCTCCCTCTAAATTTAAGTTGTTCAGAAAAAAATATCCCTCTTAAGCTATAGAAATGAATAAAATCCCCATGTCTAGTAATATTTTCATTATGAGGAATTAGATTTCTGTAGCTGTAATGGATAGAGTTTAAGTTGATTGATTGTCACATTTTTGTTTAGTGAAAGCACATTTTTTGAAGACTCTATATAATCTCTCCTTCAAACAATATTTGTTCTCTCCTGAACTTACTTTTAGCACATTTAGAAGTAGAGCATTAATTATTTTGCATTTACGAGAACAGTTACATACATTCTTTCATATCTACCAAAATGCTGATTCAGTTATAATATACTAAAAACCCATGCACCTACTCAAAAAGCTCTAGAAACAAAAGCTCATACAATACTGAGCTAATGTCATTTATATTTCTCTGGGACTAAAATAAAATAAAATAAAGTAAGAATAAGTATTCAATTTTAGGATCCTGGGAAAGTACTTGTGTATGTATGTATGTGTGTGTGCATGCATGTGTAAAAATGACAGTGGGAGAAAAATTGTGAAATGAGTTTACTCCAGTTCTTATCCAAGGGAAATTAATTTTATAATTAAATATTTGAAAAAAATTAATCCTGTGGTGATGAAATATGTTGAGAAGCTGACATTTAAAAGCAGTTTTGTTGCTAGAGTCTTTTAATTTTTTCTGAAATCAAACATTAATATTTGTGCACTAGAGTATGCAAAGAAATGCCAATGACATGGAGGATATTCCTCTACTGGTCATGCGTCAAAAATACCAGTAGTCTTTCAGCAAGCACACTTCGGGGTATGGAGTAGAATGTGGGAACTGAGTCAAGTCATCCAAGAACCTGCCTTTGGAGTTCAGAGCTCGACTGATGCTATTGCTCTCCTAACCTCCTCTCTACTCATCTGCCCAGACAAAATGCTGGCTATCACATCAGTGCAATTTCCTTATTATCCCCTAGGTGCATAGTACTGCCAGATATTACATAAAATAGAAAGAATTGTTAAATTTACTCCTTGCCCTCAAATAGCCTGGTTGGATAGATGGGACATAACCACTTAAAAAGCAAAGCTAATAATATAAGTCATTATTTATAATCTAGTGTGCATAGGAACATATAGGATAAACTAATTTGCACTTGAAAAGAGAAGGAAGCCAACTCTGATGATCCACTGTGTGCTAAGCACTATGTAGCAGGTTTTATACTTGACTTGGGGCTGTTCCTCCCTGCTGAGCCCTCAGCATCTAGAATAATGCCTTGGATTAGTAGACAATAAATATTTGTTGACTAAATGAAAGAATACGTCTCTCAATTAGCCTCATAAAGTTCCTCTGCAGTAGATAGTTTCCCATTTTACAGATGTTAAAACTGAAAACTTGAAAGGTGATTAATAACCCCTGAATCACAGTGTGGCACAAGATAGGATTTAAATCCAGGTCCACCTGCCACCAAAGATTTTACTTGTGGCGCTGAAAGCTGGCAGTACTCAATAGAAATGACCCAGTTCAGTGTTGATTTGGACAAAAATATGTAGTCTAAGCAAATTGGTCAGAATCCTGCACAAGGTTGATTATTTTTAAAAGTAATATTGTTGTTGATAATATTAAACATTGAAATTGTTAAAACTCATATATATCTAATCCTAGCTAGTAGATTTCCAGCCCATCATTATTTAATTTCTGAAGAACACAGGCATTGTCTTGAAAGGAAAGCTTGCATTTTCCTACAGTTAGAAATGAACAGATGGCAAGAATGACCTTCAACTTTTTTACAAGAATTTTACATCCAACAGTAGAAAGTGCCACATGTAAGATTCACACTTGACTAGACTGGTGACAACTGCAGCTACCGTCCCAACAACCTACAAGAAATGCTGATACAAAACGAGAAGACCAAAATCGTGGCATAAAGCCTGATACGAAAGTTTGGTTTTGAAAGTGAGATTTATGTACAGTGCAAAGTCTCACAGTTTGATTAAAATAACTTTTCCCCTTCCAAAAATATTTACATAGTGTTGGCAAATATGTTATTGCAAATTAGAATGTATGAGATTTAACAACAAAATCTTAAGATCAACTAAATCAATTAAATACAAAAGCTTGAGAAAATAATGTAACATCTGGTGTGCTAAAAGTAAGCGATATTGTTTTAGAACAACAGTGAAATGAGAGGTCTCATTTGTTTATTTACATAAAAAGATATTTACCAATATTGCATATTCAATACAATGCAGTGCAACACATGCAGTAAAGGAGAGACATCATCTACCTATTTTTAACAGTATGCATTTTTGAGACTTAGAATTAATATAGATGTAGTTTAAAATAGTAAATTGGAGAACTTTGTAACAATAATCAGCACACATTTTTGTCAAATCGAATCAAGGAAGACAAATACGTGCCATCTGTGCAATCCCTTCTCACTTACCTCCTTGTGCCCTTGGATCCATGGCAATGCCACTGCTTTCTGTTGAAACAGTAGTAATAGCTTAATTGTACTGAGTACCGTGCTCAGTGCTTTGCCTACCTGCTTTATATGCATTGTCTCCTATCATCTGCCCAACAGCCTTTTGATACCCACATTAGTTTACAGATGAGTGTATTAGGGTTCTCCAGAGAAACAGAACCAACAGGATATATCTATGTCTATGTCTGTGTCTAGATCTATAATTACATCTATATATATCTATATAATCTATCTATTTATTATAAGGAATTTACATGATTATGGAGACTGAGAAGTCCCAAAATCTGCTGTGTGCAAGTTGGAGATCCAGGGAAGCTGGTGGTATAATTCCAGTCCTAGCCTAAAGGCCAGAGAACCAAGAGAGCTAATGGTCCAACCCACGGTATGTTCCAGTTGGAGTGCAGGTGAAGATGAATGTCCCAGCTCAAAACCAGACTTGCAGAGACAGCTAATTTTCCCTTACTTCTTTTTGTTCTGTTCAGGCCTCCAAGGGGTTGGATGAGGGCCACTCACAATGGAGGTGGTGGTCTGCTTTCTCAGTCCACTGATTCAAATATTATTCTCACCCAGAAACACCCTCACAGACACAGCCAGAATAATGTTTAACCAATTATGTGGACACCCTGTGGCCCAGTCAAGTTGATACATCAAATCCACCCTCACAATGAGTAGGCAAGATTAAAGAGGAAGGTCGTTGTCATGGGACAGGCATGAGGGAGAGGTAGAACAGGACCTGCACTTGCTATCTTAAGGAAATCCATGCTCCTGTCACTGCGCTGCCTTGCTGTCCTTCTCAAACAAGGCCTCAAAGCTTTGGGTGGTAACTATTCGTGATCAGAGTTGGCATCCAGGATGAATCATGTTCTCTATCCTTGAGACCTTTCATCGACAATTCTTGATTTCAGAGAATAAAATGGTATGTGTTGGGAAAAAGAAAAAGGAAAGGTGACTGGTAAGGTGAGATCAGATCAAAAAAAGACTGGAAAAGACAAGCAGAGGGGGCCAGCCTGGTGGCATAGAGTTCACGCTCTCTGCTTCGGTGGCCCTGGGTTCACAGCTTCAGATCCCGGGCGCAGACATAGCGCTGCTCATCAAGCCACGCCGTGGAGGTATCCCACATAAAATAGAGGAAGACTGGCACAGATGTTAGCTCAGCAACAATCTTCCTCAAGCAAAAAGAGGAAGATTGGCAATGGATGTTATCTCAGGGCCAATCTTCCTCCCAAAAAAATAAAAATAAAAAAACAAGCAGAGGAATTTGGATTTTGGGCTTTACACTTTGACTTCCTAGTGTGTATTTGCCACAGAGGCAGTACAATTTATAAAGACCCTGAGGCAGTAGGATGCCTGGTATGTCGAGAAACAGCAAGAGGAGGGTGTGGCCAAAAGAAAGGGGAGCAAGTGGGGAGAGTGGTGGACATTGAGATCCAAGAGGAGGCGGGTGGCAGATCATGGGCCCTTTAGGTCCCTGCAAGAACTTTGAGTTTGTTTACAACGTGATGGAATCCATTAGAAGATTTGAGCAGAGATGGTATGGACTGACTATTACATAAAAAGGGTCATTCTGGCTGATGAGTATAGACTAGACTATATGGGGGCAAAAGTGGAAGCCATGCCACCAGGAAAGACTCAGTAATTGAATAGAGACCAGTTGTTGTCTCTTTGCTGATGCCAAGTACTCTGATGATACCAGGGACTCTGGTTTTACTCTATTTCTGTATATACTATTTGAACTTGGGAGCCAAATAAATTGACCAAAAGGTCAGTAGAAGGAGAACAGAAGCAGCAAGAGTAGTCAGGAGAGCCTTTGACGCCCCAGAGCTACAGAAAGAATAATCTTAGTTGATTTCTGACTCTCTGTTCCAGATTCCATCTGTTATGAGATCCAAGTGCCTTTGGTAAGAATGCAGTGGTGTTCCTGGAGAAACAAAACCATAAAATAGATCCACAGCCTTTGCTCATTTCCATGGTATAAATACTTCCACCTTGGCCAATTTTAAGCTACAAACAGGATGTCGCTGAACACAGAGTTGGGAAAAGATGTGCACAGTCTCTCTCCTACTGGAGCCTCTTGAGAGCTGCCTCCAGCCACCACTGGTGCAGGAGATAAGTATAATGCTTCCAATAAGTTTCCTATTTGATTAGCTTCTTTGAGTGGGGGTCTGTTTTAGCCTTGGATGCCAGACCATCAAAGTCCCATTGTACCTCTTTGACCTTTGAACTTCCCTGTAAAGAGTTTCCTCTATCTTTCTGGTCTTTCCTTGTTTCCCAGTTGTCAGAAACCTAAGACACCTCCAGAGGATGTCAATAAATCCCAGGATACGATACTTAGAGTAAAGCATGTGCATTCACTCATAATTCAGTATTAATCTTTTTAAAAAAATCATCAATTTTTTAATTCTTCACAGCAGTTCTATTAGGCTTATGTATTCCTAAACTGATGGAGTTGTTAAAATGGAATGACAGAATTGTATGTACTACACTGATGTTTACAGCATCAATCAAATTACTTTTAATTAATGCACTTTTAAAAACCCGACATTGTCTACAAGTCAGAAAAGTTTTCTGCGACTGTTGACTTTGCAGCCACAAAAGTATTATATTTTTTAAGTGTTATTGCCTATTCAATTATTTCCCAGAAGTAAGGGGAGGATAGCAAATCTGTGGGTGAGTTTTAAAATTAGCTTATTCTACCAGTCAACTGAAATTCTCATCTGTGAACAGGGAAACACCTCCAGTGAACGAGAAATGAACAGCGAAACTATCCACTCTTCTTGGCAATTATTCTAAATTATAGTCTCTACTCTCCACTCAAGAATAAGTGGTTTCACCTGGTTTCAGAAGTGGCAGGACGGAGAAAAAAGAGAAACTATCCTGGGACAATAGCTTTGCATCATTAATTCAATCAAGTCATTAAACCATTGGAAAGCATTGTGAAAACCCATGGTTGTTTTCAGACAAGTAACATTTTAGAAAGTGAAGGGTATCGCAGCTTCTAGCTGCCAGGGTGGGTCTGAGGAAGTAAAGAGATTAAATTTGCACACCTCAAACTGCCAGCTCCTTAGATGAGTAGTTATTGAGAGTAACTAAGTTCTTAATTTGCAAAAAAGTCTCTGCTAATATACCTGCTAATTAAATTACTAATCATGTAATAATCCCTGATGTTACATTACCTAGAAAATGGAATGACAAGGTCATAATCATCTGAAGCATTACTTTAAAAAACTTGGGGAGAAAAGCTAAGGAAGTTATGGCTGGTTGAAAAAGCAAGATGATAGGAAGACATTCAAGTGGGCATAGTTCATTAAACCACCTTCCTGGCTCTTCAGAAAATTGTCTTCAATAGTATCTAGCTCATTTAATACCTGGAGTGTACCATTCAGATGGTTAAACAAATGAGATTCATGCAAGCCTCGTCACCCTGTAATTCACCTCTCATTTGCTCTTTCTTTTGTGCTAACATCTGCTACATTACTCTTACTATCTAGAGAACTCTTGTAAACTCCCCCACTGAAAACCTGTGAAGCAGTGTTCTGATTCATCGACATGATGTACATTCTGCTATCTCTTTGAAACGGAATGTAGGCACCTGCAAAATGCTGTGTAGGCCTTACACTTTAGGGAGTACCTCTGCATTAAAAAAAAATAAAATTTAAAGAGGACCAAATACTGCTTTCCTGAACCCAAAGTCATATTCCTGAAATCTCGTGTTATAGAAGTCTAATTCAGCAAAATATTCTTTCACGTGCGCTGAATACCGTAAGGAAGCGTCTGGTATGTCTGATAACCCTGTGTGCTGACTTTACAAACCCTTCTCAAGCCTCTAAATGCAACCATATGAAAGTACCAAGGCTTTCTATTGTCCCTGGGAGTTGCTGACACTCAAATACAGCTCATTTTTGGTCTTTCAGTTCCTTAGGAGACGTTTGTAGATCTCTCTGATAAGCCACCATGTTTTACAAACTAGTAAAGCAGAGATGATAGAGCTCCTCTTGTAAATTTTAATTGAATGCGTTTTTTCCTATGAGGAAATTTTTTAAGTCCAAGCGTCTGTTGAACTACATGATAAGAAGAAGGTGAAACATCCTTTCAAAGAAAGATTTTTATAGTTCTAGGGGCTCTCCCAAGCTTCTAAAGACATTCAGATTTGGATGTTTCTAGATTCCTTACAACTGATTAGAATGTTTATCTATAAGGTAATTTTAGGGACAATAACTTTTCCAACCTCAGATTAAAATGATTTTCTAAAAAGCCAATCTCAAGACTTATCTCAATTACCAACAAAAAGTTTCAGATAATTTGCAAGTCGTGATCATCTTTTTTGGGTGAATACTGTCCGCTTTTGTCCAAAATTTTAATTGAGGGCCTGTTCCAAAGAATGAGCATATAAAGATGATTAGTAAGACATTGTCGTTAACCTGAGGAGCTTACTGCCTATTTGAGGAGGCAGATATAAACCACATTTTACTGTAACACAGTGAGAGCAAGGACCATTCCATTTTATTCCCCACTGCGTTCCCAATGCTCATTACGATGCCCATGTGTAGTAATCACTCTCTTAGCATTTGCTGAAGAAAGGAAGGATAGAAATATGAATGTGGGATTATGGAATACAAAGGACACGCATTTTATCTGAGCTAAATTCAGACTGCTTCCCAGGGTATTATACCCAAATTAAGTCTTAAACTATGAATAAAAATTAATTGGGCAAAATAAAATAAAGAGGGGACAGGCTTTCCGGGCAAAGGAAATAGCATAAGCATAGATCGATGAAACAGCATATTGTGTAAGCGAAGTAAAAGCAGTTTAGTATTATGAGGGAGTGATAAGCAGGATGAGAGCAGCTGGAAGGAGACAGCCGGTGAGAATGGAGGGGTCAGAGAAGCCCTTGCATGCCTTGTGAAATGGTGCAGCCATGGAGAGGCTCTAGAGAAGACAGTAACTGGGTCACATTTGCCTTTGTGGTGGGTCATTCTGGTTCTGAGAGAAATAGATCTGAAAGAGAAAGATGGAAGGAGGGAGACCAGGAGACCAGTTACAAAGCTATTATAAAAGTCTGGGTGAGAAATATGGTGATGACAAGAATGAGGGCAGTAGTTACAGGTGTAGAAGACAGTTGGCTATATGGGTGTGATGTTCTCGGGAGAGGTCAGAATTGGAGATATTCTTTTGGGATACATCAGCGTATCAGTGGTGCTTTAAACCATGTGAGAGGATAATGTGACTCAAGGACATTATGTGGAGTGGAAAGAGATAAGCCCTGAGATCAGTACTGTTTAAGGACTGAGCATAAGAAGAACTCCACGGGAAAGACGAGGCAGGAGGAAGGCCAAGGGGGCAAGGATAGTTTCTTAAAACTCTTATCTGGTCTATCAGAAATCCCCAGGAAGCTTGTTAAAAGTTCTGGCCAAGGGTAGGGTTCAGGAATCTGTATTTTAGCCAGCTCCCCTAATTATGGACATCTACATAGAATTTGGGAATCCATAGGGCAGGGACTTTCCAAAAGAAAACAATAGTGCCAGTTGCTACAAAGAGATCCATGAGAGGAATGTAAATCCGTTCAACCCTTTTGGAAGACACTTTGGCAGTATCTGTTAAAACTTTTCTTCTTTTGACCTATCAATTCCATTTCCAAGAGTTCATCTCAGAAAAATACCCCCCGCATGTGCACAGAGAGCCAAACATGGGGAATAATCTAAATGTCTGAAAGTACAGGAACTCAAACTATTTATTGGACTTTATTTGCATGATATCAGTGGTGTAATAGGGGCAAATCCAGACAGAACTGGCATAAGGAGGGGAGGAGAGACAGTGGGGAAGTGGAGACAATGAGTGTAGACAGTTCTTTCAGGAGGTTTGTTTAAGAAGAAGACACAGAAAAGCTCAGTAACTAGATGAAGACTCACCGTCTCATTTGAGACGGAAGAGATTTGAGCGTTGTGTAGACTGAGTGGAAAGGCGGAAGGAAAGAAGGAAGTAAAAGACAAAGAGAGAGTGCTGAAGCCTCCTCCCCCAGCCTCATCTGTATCCCAAGGTGACACTTAGAATGCTTTTAGTATTACTCCAAGTGGCCACTTAAGCTTCATCATGACGATGTGCATATGCCATTTGTTTTTTATAAACAACAACTTTATTCTCATATTGGACTGCACAGAGCTCCTATATTATTTATTTTTGTAGAAATAGCCCAAAAAGGAAAAGTGAAAGACAGGATTATCTGTGTTCTTTATTCAAAGTTTCAAGGTGCAAACCTGTTGGGTTTTTTTGCACATTTAGGACAGTATCTACACTGAGCAATCAAGTAACATACGTTAACTGATGTTGCAATGATAGAGTCAAAAGAATCCTCTGTCTATCAAAGCGTCAGTTGTCCAGCCTTTTGGTATGACTCCTTCCAAAATCAACAAATCTCTCAAGACAATCAGATTCTGCGCTTCAGTGCAAAATAATCCTGGGAGGTGTTGTCTAGTTGATGACTCATGGTTATAGACTAGATCTTATTTTCTATAAAAATAATTATATAAGTACATATTGCTTTTCTGATGATAAATGATGTCATAAGAGTAAATATATAAAACTATGTGTCTCTATAGCCATTCAAATTAATAAAGTTGGTAGCCCTGTAAAATCAAGGCCAGATTATGCTTTTCACGGGCTCTAGGTATATTCGCCTTTGTGAGTCCCTTCTTCCGTAAAAGTATAAAAATTATATATTAAAATATTTTCTTTGACCAAAAAGTCCTGTTTTTATCTCAAAAGAACTTAAAATGTTTTTGTGAGCCCCTGAAAGTATTGTAGGCCCTTAGCACTGTGACTGGTGGAGAAGTCAGCTCTGTCTAAAATGGGCAGAAATAAGCCGTGTTCTCTATAAGTACATCCAGTATATGAAAATGGAACCACATCAAAATTTTAGTTGCTAGTTGCAGAAAATTTAGTTAAATGTTTGATCAATTTGTTTCCCTTTTTAGATCATGTATATATTTTTCTGTTTGTTTTTCAACATGTGCATCAAATAGCCCACATCTCTTAGGATCTGATCTTAAAAAGGTTGAACCAAAGATTCTTTATGTCTTTCCTTGTGGATTTGAAGAAAAGGAATTTATTGAAAGTAATCCTTTTATATCTCTTCATGTGTTAGCTCTCTTCTTCTGGAGCTGCTATTCCCTTAATATCAAGGGCACCTTAAAGAAGAAAATAGACCATAAGAAGGAAAATACCAATTAATACAAAAAAACCAGATACCATCGCACAGTCCATAAACTTGGCAAAAATTTAAATGTTGTGTTCATGTTGGAAGTACTGTAGGATCTGGAACCTTCAGGCAGTGCAGGTGGGAAAGGAGCTGCCATTTAATGGAGATCCATCTGGCAGCGGTGAATCTAACCAAGCATATGAATACTATTAGACCCAGAAATCCATGTCTGTCTCCCAGGGCGGTCATACACGCAGGTCATTGCTGCACTGTTGCAGCAGCAGATCTTTGGAGGTGACTTTGGTTCCATTATTAGGATAAAGAATGAAGAAATGGGGTGTGTGCTCATAATGGAATGCTCTGCAACCACCATAAGAAATGAACTTTTCTTACACGTGGCCATATGGATCTCGAAAATGATATCATGTAAAAAAACAAACCGAATGAGGTGTGTGTTCTATTACCATTCAGGCAACTTAAACAACATACAGAATGGCACTATATGTTTTCCAGAATTCATAGATGTAAATAAGTGTTTCTGAGGATACATATATCTAAATAAATCTATAAAATATGGATCAGAAGGTCATTTTTTATATACATTAGAGGGGATGCCAATAGTAAGGGAAGGGAGTTGGGACTGGAGACACATAATACATGAAATAAAACAAAAGAGAAGACAGAGTAATGGCGATCGTTGTGACATGAGTTGACAAACGTAAGCAGCTTAATTCTGTGTACCTTAAGGCCAAAGGATTTCCTTTAAAAGAAATAAAATTTAAAAAGGGGAGCATCGTGACTATGTGTAAAAAGTAGGGTTTGCAAACTTAAATGCTAATGGGGGCTACGGAAAACAGCCGACTGCACTCTCCCTCCAAATGAACGGCCAGCGCTCACCTGGAACGAACTGATCGCGTTAAGACATGCCAACCCGCGACTGCCAGAATTCCTAATTTTTCAAGAGAGGATGGTGAATTTGATTTTGGGGTATCATGTACCAAATTTAAAACATTGTTTATGTTAAAGTATACTTTTAAAGACAGAGTATAATCATGACTGTCATAAAAATTCACAACGAATATCTGTCAAATATTAGTTACTTAACTAATTAATTAGAGAGGAAAGCAGTAAGATGTTACAGGTAGTTCAAAGGAGAGTCCAAAGAGTGGACATATACATAGGCAATCGGGATTGCTGAAATGAATTTTCTTACTTCATGTAAATTTAGTCAATATCCACAGGGCAATAATAATCAACT
Source organism: Equus przewalskii (assembly GCF_037783145.1). NCBI lineage: Eukaryota > Metazoa > Chordata > Mammalia > Perissodactyla > Equidae > Equus > Equus przewalskii. The sequence goes on from NC_091845.1 coordinate 17,918,076, forward strand.
GTATCTCCTCCGGGAACAATTTGCATTTCTATGGACAAGAATCATTTGTGCTGTTATCAGTATTCTACAGCTTACAGGGTTGTAAAATAGCTCAGAGACAATGAAAAGCACAGAGACCCCAGAGAGTCAGACAACCCAGGCAATGCCTAGTTTTCCACTGGGGAAGAAAAAAAGGAGTAATGTTTTTGGTCGATTTTGAAGTTACTTCACTTTTTCCCCCAAAAGTGATGAAGTCAATTGAAAAAGAATAACAACCACTGTACAGCACAAATGTGAGCAGTCTGATGTGCATTTGGCTGTCAGGCCTCCTTTATATTTCTGGCATAATACGGAGAAATAGAGAACATTCCATTGATCTGGTGATGGCTGTAGGGTCTACAAGAGGTTTTTAAATCTTCTTTTCTCTGCTTTTGTAAGCCCTTTCTTTTTTGTCCTTTGTCATCTACATGTATAGACCAGCACCTGCCTTATAGCTCCAGAAATTGTCAGAAAAATGGGTAAAGAAAATAGAGGTGTTAATCACACTGTGTTAAAAAGAATGGTGAATTGGAATACATAGAAATACAAGACTGCATGTGTCTTATGGGAGCTAATTCTTTTAACTAAACAAAACCTTTCCAAAAAGATTTAATCCATTCTTTGCCAGAGAGAGAGGTCGTAGCTTGTAGGAGCTGTGGCAAGAGAAGCAAGCAGAGGAGATACATTGAGAAAGCAGGCCTCTTTGTCGAAAGCAGAGTTTCAAACTTTTTGCCAACTCTAAGCTGTGGCTTTCCATTTTTTTTTTAATAGTAAGCAGAAAATGCCTGCTTCATATTTAGTTTAAAAGTCACTTGATCTTTTCCAGAATTTACAATTTCGCAACGTCGTCTAATCATCTTTCCAAAATCCAACTAGATTTGTGCCGTTTGTCCTCCTTTGGTTTTTTTTTTTTTTGTTTGCTTGGTGTTTTTTGCTGTGGAAGATTCACCCTGAGCTAACATCTGTGCGAATCTTCCTCTATTTTGCACGTGTGTTGCTGCCTCAGCATGGCCACCCAGGAGTGGCGTAGGTCCATAGCACACCTGGGAACTGAACCTGTGCCGCCCAAGTAGAGTGCACCGAACTTAACCACTAGGCCACAGGGCCAACTCCTCCTCCTCTTTTGATTACAGCTTGAAGAGGAATGCTTTATTTTTTCAGGATAACTGGCCCCATATTACAGAGTAATAAATGTAGTCCGCAGACTGATCTTGGCTTTTTCCAGAATTGTGTTAATATAAACCCTGAAACATTAACTTGAGCTAAGTTAGCTGTAGTCTTGAATTTAAAATACCTACTTCATAAGCTTTCTCTCTATGGGATGATAATTCCTGTGGACGCCAAATCACTTTTTCACAGAATTAGGTGGGATAGGTAGATATATGATCCAAGTGCCCATTTCCAGAAAAGCTTTTGCTTTGCTGTTGAAATAATTTAATATTTGCATATTTGTGTTAATTCTCATGGCATGACCTGTGGCAGCAGACATATTTAATCACCAGTACAGAAGTTGCTATGTAAAGAATAAATTTGTTCTGACTTAGTGTTTGTTGTGGAAATGTATGCCATCAATTTCCCCCACCGTTTTTTGTTTAAATCAAATTCATCTCTACCTTAGAGAAGGAATGATGAGCAGACAGCTCTGATGTGCTTTTTCAGCAATGTTTTCATTTGGTCTAAAAACAAAGACCTTTTCTGCTTAGTTTTGTACATTCCACTCACCATTGGTGGCATTTGAAAAAGAGCTTAGCCGAGGCCCCATCTTCGATCATTATAAGGAATTTCACCTGATCTGTCTTTTAGACTAGAACTGGCTTTCCTTCTGTCCTCTTTCCAGATAGCAGTAAAACTGACCATGGCAGAAACTGCCTTTTCTAAGGAGCATCCTTGCCTAGAAAATTGCAGATGCCTCTCAGGATTCCAGATGAAAAGGCTGCCTTTGGGCATGTGTTCTAAGTGGCAGGTGGAGAGAGCCTATCCTATGATTTCAGAGAATGGCAGCTCCCATATGATGAGCTCTTTTGTTTCTGGCCCAAGAGGAGTTAACTGCTTCTAAAGATTTAGAGTTGTTTACAAATCGCAACTCAGAATCTTCTGTTTCATAAAGAGTCTGAATGAACAAATTGGAAGGCTGGGAAATGAATGATTTTTTTAAAGCATTTAGTTATTTACTACATTAAAAAAAATCAGTGCATTTATTTGAAGAGTATTTTCAAGCTTAGCACTATTGACATTTTGGACTGTCTATGTTTTGGACTGTTCTGTGCATTGTAGGATGTTTAGTGATGGGTCCCTGGCCTCTACTCATTAGATGCCAGCAGCACAACCCCCCGAGGTATGACAACCAGATGTGTCTTGATTGATAATCACTGATTTAAAGTCAGGTAGAGTGGTAAACAGCTGAAGCTGTCAATCGTTACTTCTCTAAATTTGATGGTGAGTTGTGGGGAATACACCATTTTGAGGAAAAGTAGAGGGAATAACATAATATTATCAGTGAGAAATCCATTCTATTTTAGCATCGATTTTATACAATGCACCAAGTAATAACAAACACTGTGTAGGCACACTACAGTTGCTCCGGACCACTATCTTCTGCTTGCTCACTTGGTATGGTAGGTGCGTCTGCGTAGATTCCTCTCTCAGATTGGATAATTTGATTCTAAGCACAAATTTTATAAGTCAATTCCATGGTGGACAGCAACTCTTTTGAGAACAATAACAAATTGATTTTGTCTACTTTTTTTTTTCCTGCTCTGTTATAAAATTGAATAGCCCTCTCTTAAAAAAGGCCACAGTTGTGCAGTCTGTGTCAAATAATGGAGTTGAGCTATTTGTGCGAACTAATCAGCTCTCCTATTAGATTTGCCAATTAGTCTAAATTCTTCCTCATTATGGAAGATTCCAAGAGCGTAAACATTTTCCCCCTGTTAAAACCCCAAAGAATGTCAACCTGAGCATTTATGATGCCTTTTTGCAAACAAGGCAGCTGCAGTGGTAGCTTAAACCCTTTTTAGGCTGCTCACTTCTTCCGAAGACAGAAGGTGTTTGTTTAAAAATTATACTTAACTTCAACTTCACCTCCAGGCCCAGGAATAAGCCATAGTTTACAGATTATTAAGAAAATGAATCAGATTTGTGCCATTTCTGCTGGCAGGCGGCTTTCTGTCCTGAGAGATCCTTGATTTAATGGCACTTTTATCTTCCTTAATTACATTCAATTTGTTAGGAAAAATAAAGACGGTAAATTACAATATTAAGATCCAGGGACTTAATCTTCGTAAGATCCTAAGCTTTCTGAAGCCAGCATCAAATCATCTCCCAATTGTTGGCAAGGAAGAAGGAAAGGTGACATCTTGTTCTGGTTATCCACACCTCAAAGACAGGAAATGGTCTCTCCATGGTGTTCTTTTTCCCCCCACGGAACCCTTAAGTTTTAAAACCACTGTCTCCTGACTCCAGCTGAAAGGAGCATCTGCTAAATTAGGGAGGGCTTTTGAGAAGGAACGTTGTGATTGTTAATGGTGAAATGTAACCCTGTCTCTGGCAGTTCAAACCTTCTCAATCAGCAGTCTTTTCTTACCTAATTACACGATTCTAAGAAAATCTAATGAGGTGCTGTCAGACTTACACTGGAATTATCTTAAATGTTATCACAGTAGCCATGGTGATGATATATAAATGGACAAAATGCCAAAGATCTGGAGAAATGTCACAATTACAGCCACAGTCACTTTTTGCATTGGCATTAAGTCAGCATATTTTAAGCCTTTGAGTCCCCAAGAAAATGAGAGACTTGATAGGTAAAAAGAAGTGATATAAAATGGAAACTGCTAAATCACACTATCAAGTTGATGCTTATTTCTTTTCATTAATGCTCTAATAGGTTGAAATGGAATTCGGATCTATTTCCTCATTACTTTTCAATTCTTTGAGTATTACTACTTGGTTTTTTATTTATTTATTTGTTTATTTATTTGGTGAGGAAGATTGGACCTGAGCTAACATAGATGCCAATCTTCCTCTATTTTTTGTATATGAGATGCCACCAGAGCACGGCTTAATGAGCAGTGTTCAGGTCCACGTCCAGGATCCGAACCTGCTAACCTGGGATGGTGAAGCATGCAACCTTAACCACTACACCACTGGGCCAGCCCCTATTTTGTTTTTTAAAGGACTTGTAATTGGGCTTCTTTATGAAAATTTTAGTTATTTTAATGCTTTAATTGTGTTTTCTATGGCTCCTTGAGGAGTGCAAATAACTTATATGCATTTAATTTAAAAATCTAGAAACAAAATAATTATGATGCTCATAGATTCTGATTATTGATGTGGCTACCACTTACAGAAGCTGAATTTCACTTCCAGGGGGACTTGTATAGCAAAGTAATCAAGGAACCATATGCTTGCTCAGCCCCAGTGATAAGAAAGTTGGGGTACAAAGACATGATTTTGGAGTTTTCCAACTCCTCAAACATTTTGAGAAATGATCACCTTCATCTGCCCTCACATCTATGATAAAGAAGCAGGACAGAGCATGAACCATTTCCTATTTCTGGAAAGAAACATCTTTTGACTGGGCATCTGTTTTAGAATGGTGATCCAGTATAGGTTTAGCAAATACATGGTAGATCCATTTATATTATCAAACCCCATCCAAAAACTATGGCAGATATTGCTAATTGATCTTTGCACACTCTTGGCTCATACTTTTTTCAACGCACTCTCCACAAAGCTTCTAACTATGCATCAAAGTTGGCATGTAAAACCTACCATTCCAGAAATGGAAGATAATGGCCCATATTTAGAAGTGCATCAACTTTCTACCTTAAAGCACACTCACAGGAAAATTAAATCACTGTTTCCTAAATAATTTCAGCATTGGTGCATTGCTTTCTCCAGTGGTATCCACACGTCTTGATCTATGTTAATCACATTCTCTGGAGCTGTATCATATATAATCTGCGTGGCCCTTTGACCGCACAGTTATCAGTGATGACCAACATAGAATGCAGGTCACTAGAGAACAGGCTCTTATCCCATCCAATCACTGAATTTTAGATATAATTCTAGAAACTTGGTTATCAGCTTACCAAAATTTAGATGTTCGGGAATGCTAGATGAAGTTCTACCGCAAGGAGAACAAGCTGATAACAAGGAGCCAAATATCGATGGAAGTGATAGAAAGTGCTTTGAGTGCGTTCAAGACCTTAATTGGTTTCTTAATACAAAATGAAGGGCCTCCAATCCTTATATAACTGAGTTTATCCTTGATAATTAATCAGGATGATTAATGATTCATAATGATATCCCGATTTACCAAGGAAAGTTTAGATTATGTATGTTCTTTGTCAACTGCTTAAAGATACAACAGACTATCTTTAGATTTTTATCTAAATTCAATCTTTCCTAATTGCAACTTCTTCACTCTCTCTCCCACTCTGTTTTACCCACTGAGCATTCCTAGCCCTCGTTGTGGCCCTCCTGTGCTCTCAGCTTATAGATTTCCTGCTGGCTTCCCTTGCCCCTGCTCTCCTATCAGAAGTGAACTTGGAAAGGAATCAGGTTCAAGGCTAACACCAGCGCCCAACATTCAGAAACAGAGGTATTAGAACACAGTCTTCCGTCAGCCAGCCTAGATGCATGGGGTGGCTCTTCCACTGACTACTGATGTGACCTTGGGCAGATTACTTAATGTTCTTATTCCTCAGTGTTCTCATGTGTAAAAAGGATGGATAATAAGAATAAAATGGATTAAAGACTTGAATGTAAGACCCGAAACCATGAAACTTCTAGAAGAAAACATAGGCAGTATGCTCTTTGACATCGGTCTGAGCAGCATATTTTCAAGTCCCATGTCTGACCAGGCAAGGGAAACAAAAGAAAAAATGAACAAATGGGACTACCTCAAACTAAAAAGCTTCTGCACAGCAAAGGAAACCATCAACAAAACGAAAAGACAACCTAACAATTGGGAGAAGATATTTGCAAACCATATATCAGATAAGGGGTTAATATCCAAAATATACAAAGAACTCATACAGCTCAGCAACAAAAACCCCAACAATCCAATCAGAAAATGGGCAAAAGATCTGAACGGAGATTTCTCCAAAGAAGATATACGGATGGCCAACAGGCATATGAAAAGATGCTCAACATCATTAGCTATCAGGGAAATGCAAATCAAAACTACAATGAGGTATCACCTCACTCCGGTCAGAATGGCTAGAATTAACAAGACAGGAAACAACAAATGCTGGAGAGGATGTGGAGAGAAGGGAACCCTTGTTTACTGCTGGTGGGAGTGCAAACGGGTGCAAGCACTATGGAAAGCAGTATGGCGTATTCTCAGAAAATTAAGGATGGCTCTACCATATGACCCACCTATCCTACTGCTGGGTATTTATCCAAAGAACTTGAAAACGCAAAGGCATAAAGGTACATGCACCCCTATGTTCATTTGTTCATTGCAGCATTACACACAACAGCCAAGACTTGGAAGCAAACTAGGTGCCCATCAAGGGACAATTGGATAAACAAGATGTGGTATTTATATACGATGGACTACGACTCAGCCATAAGAAATGATGAAATCCAGCCATTTGTGACAACGTGGATGGACCTTGAGGATATTACGCTGAGTGAAATAAGTCAGAGGGAGAAAGTGAAATACCATATGATCTCACTCATAAGTAGAAGATAAAAACAACAACAAACAAACACATAGCATTGGAGATTGGATTGGTGGTTACCATAGGGGAAGGGGGAAGGGCCAAAGGGGTGATTAGGCTCACATGTGAGGGGATGGAGTATAATTAGTTTTTGGGTGGTGAACATGATGTAATCTGCACAGAATTTGAAATACATTATGATGTACATCTGTAAATTAATTAATTAATTAATTAAAAAAGAAGAATGCCCACATCAGAATTGCTGTGACTATTAAATACATTTATGACACTTGGAACAGTGCCAGGGCCCATACGAATTGCCTAAGAAATATTATCCATCATTATTTAGTGTTGCTACTTTGTTGTTGATGAAATCATTGATAAGCACAAAGTGCCTCTGAGACAAAGTGCTATAATCTTGGGACTATAAACTCAGTGAAGAGTGGGCCCGTGTCTTTCTTGTTTGTTGTATTCATAGTTATGAATACAATAAATATAAAGAACTAAAAAAGAAAACGGTGAATAAGAATGACACATGGAAAGGTACTGAGGGTGAACTTACTTATTTGAGAAATTTTTCTATTGACTGAGCTCCAATTTCTAGCCCTGGAAGCATTTTATGTAGGCTTTTTGTCACAGCAATTATGCAAGCATATTGTACTGTAGTATTTGTTTAAATGTCGGTCTTTTCCTGGAAAGTATACTCAAGGGGAAGGAACGTGTTGGATATTTCCTAGAATAGCTAATCTGTTGATTGAACAGGGGAAAGAATAAATTAACTATCCCATTGAAAATTGTTTATTAATTTCACTCTCCGAAATTTGATTTATGTGCGTGCCATCTAAATTTGAGCCTTCCCAAATTTGCCTTCTCTTGTCTCTAAGATCTATCCACGTGGGATTGAAAAGCACTGCAGAAAGCTAGAAGACACAGTGTCACGTAGAATGCACGAGTCCCTGTTCCCTGTGCTAGAATCTTTCGGTACGCGTGTCATTAAAAGGTGAGCATCAAGTTGTGTCCTGGGAATTAAACAAGGTCATATGAACAAGGATACCTGTAAAATGAGTTCAAGTAATTACACTAGGCAAAGAGGTTGATTGCTCTATCTGATCCATTTACCTTTCTCGTAATTCAGAGAGATGCCTGAGAGGGCAGGACTGACATCAACCCACATCAGTGATTCCAGAGTAGCAAATGATAAACACGATATGGGACATGGCCCCATAATAAACCTGCTAGGAATAGAACTGGAAACCCATTTTCCATTAGTGTCATGAGGCCCTTCATTTAAGCGTCGTAGTGACTTTTTCCTTCATCAGGCTGATTGCTGATAAGGATTCACATACTATAACAAGCAAACATATCAGTCACTGAAGCCACCACTGCTTCTTAATGATGTCCAAATCAATATCTTTAACAGATTTTTTTTTTCCTGTTCAAAAGAGAAGAATATTATGAGAAAGATGAGATAACTTGAATGTATTCATGGCAAGGAGCAGCCAAAAAGTTAGGGAATGACAATGAAGCCTGTGTGTGTATGTGTGTGGGTGCGTGTGTGTGTGGTGGGGATGGGGATGGAGGTCACAACCACAGAGAAATGGACTAGAAAGCTTAATGTGTCAATGGAAAGATGGTAAACATTAAGCGGGGGAATATCTTCCGATAGTCACCGTGACAGCTCTTTTAAAATTGTTAAAGCAAATAAAGGTAACCAAGCTGGAGCCTTTTCCATGGAATCTTAGTAATTTCTAAAGCAAACTTGATTAGTTCTTTGATTCTCCCACACAGTGCATATATATCCACATGCTGAGCTATTTTTGTGGGGAAGTGCATCAGAACTCTGTTCCAGAATTGCTTGCTCAAAATTACACATCTTGGAGCGTGTTTCCCAAACTCTCTTTTTAATAGATACAAGGAGATTTTTTTTTTTTTTAAATTCTGGCATAGTTGAAATATTTTTTGAATCTTGTGGTCTTGGCGTATTTGAGTGGGCTTAGCAGGGATTTTTCCAAGCAGCCTTTCTGCTCTTTTCAATGAGAGCATACCTTACAGCAAGAACGGTTTGGTGGTTGTTGGGTCTGGTCGGTGGAGTAATTTCTCAAAGTTCTCCTTCTACAAAATGCACTGGAGTATTCACAGACCAGTATCTGATAGGATCCCTAGGCCCCTTGAAGTTTTGAGGTGATTGGCTTGACTCTCATGCCTGCTCCAGGAGAGCCTAAAGCCCTCTCTAATACAGTCATGCACCGCATAACAACATTTTGGTCAAGTGCAGATCACATATACGACAATGATCCCATAAGATTAGTACCATATAGCCTAGGCGTGTAGTAGGCTACGCCATGTAGGTTTGTGTAAGTACAGTCTATGAGGTTCCCACATGATGAAATCATCTAACAATGCATCTCTCAGAATGTATCCCTGTTGTTAAGCGACGTGTGACAGTATCTCAGTAGATTCTTTGGTGATTACCAACTCATGGTCAACTTGGAGTCCTTCTTCTGAACCAGATATAAAATTCAGTCCACTCTCAATCAATGCTGAAAAGTAAATAAGTAAATGAATAGCGTCACTCATAGTATGCACTTTTGAGTGTAGTGGTTGATTTTACTAAAGATGCGGAAAGGAGCTGGGAGAGGAGTTTTCACCACGGGTAGTCAAACAACTTAAAAGTGAACATTAGATACTTACATTCTTAAAATGCCCATTGGTCATCCGCCAACCAGGACAGTTCCCACATCCGTCACCCGACATCGGTACCAGCCTCCCTCCATCTCCCTTGCGTTCCTTGCCCCTAAGCCTGTCTGCTTGCTTGCTTTTCCCTTTCCTTCTCAGAAGCAACACTTCTCCTCTCCTCTCATGAGACATGTTTAGACTTTCTCCTGTGTGCTTTGGCTTATGGATAAACAAAATGTGGTATATTAATACTTCTGTTTATGTTATACACGTATACCAACAGTGAAATATTGTTCAGACTTAAAAAGGAATGAAATTCTGATACATGCTGCAGCAATGGATGAATCTTAACAACATGGTGCTAGGGAGATAAATCAGTCATGAAAGGACGAATATTAGATGATTTCACTCATATGGGGTATCTAGAGTAAACACATTCATGGAGATGGAAAGTAGAAGACAGGTTACTACAGGCTGGGCAGAGGCGGGAATAGAGAATTATTATTTAACGGGTACAGAATTTATGTTGGGGATGGTGAAAAAGTTCTGGAGATGGATAAGGTGATAGTTGCACAGCATTGTTGAGAGGTAGCAGAATATGCCACTCCAACATATGACTGGAGGAGTTCAGGACACACCACCCAAACATATGCCACTTTGGTATATTGGGGTTTTTTTAGATGTAGGCACTTGAAAACCAGCAAATGTAGAGAGAGGCTTTCTCTGAATTCTCCTTATCTGCCTAATGATGGATCCTCTAAAAGGAACTCATTCTCATAGATGCCCTTCCTGGGCATTTCTTCAACCAGAGAAGATTGACTCTTATCACAGGAGAGGAGCCTAGACGTTGACACCACACCAGACAAACTCAGTCACCAACTGTCGTATCTTTCATCTATTCTTCTAAGGGCCCATTCATCTTTCCTAAAAATCAGTTACTCTCCTCTAAGGGGCCTACATCCCATCTCTCCTTTCCCTATTAAGATGATATTTAAGCCTGAACTCTAAGCTACCTCAGGCATTGACTTATTTTTCCCTGGGTGTCCCCTGTGTACACAGGAGGTACGCATGTTAAAAAATTCTGCTTGTTTTTCTCTGGTTACTCTGTATTTATTTCAGCAGTCTCAGTCAAGCACTCAGAAGGGTAGAGGGAAATTACTTTTCTTCCCCTACATTGTGAATATACTTAATGCCACTGACTTGCACTTAAAAGTGATAAAATGGTAAATTTTGTGCTATGCATATCTTACCACAATAAACAGTAATTATGGGTCAATAGGTTAAAAATGCAGAACCATACTATTAAGCAAAGAAATTGAAATTATTCAATGAATAAATAGACAAAAATTTTAAAAATTATAATGCTCAATACTGATGAAAGTAGAGTCAGATAGACACTCTTAACACAGTGTTAACGGAGTATGAATGCACATTGCGTTTCTGGAAAGAAATGTGGCAATACATGTCGTGAGAATTGAGTGTTTACTTTTCGCTTAATTTCCCTTCTTTTAAGAAAGTAATCTGAGTGAGGACATCTATTTATGTGTTAATTGTTCATTGAAGTTGTTGTTGATTGTGTTGTTGTTAATGACCCACATGAAGTAGCTGGATTCAGCATTTAAGGAGATGGATGTTTTGTGCTGTTAAAATCTCCTAATGGCAAACAGGGGAGGGTCTTTGTCATACGGTTGGAAAGCAGAGTTGATTCCTTTTGTTTTCTGCTGTCAAGACGTAGTGTTCATGAGATCCTATTTACCTCGCAGTTTATATGTGTGGCGTTAAAGATGCTTAAAGTTCTTTGACACGACTCCTGTAGCTATCATTGTGACAATATTACTTTTGTCATTGTTGAACATTTAAAATGCTTCATTTACAGTATAAGTAGCTACGATGTCATGGGAAGAGCTCCAGTCTTGGTGTCGGAAGTTCTGGATTCAGATCATGGCTCTCCACTCAATGCTAATTGTATGCTTTTTGGTAAGTTGCTTAAATCTATTATATTTTCTATTTGAAAGCCATTTTGTATGCTAAAGTGTTATACATTTGTATGCTTCATTATCATTATCAGTAATGTTATTAGAAATTTAATGAGAATTTCTGGGCTAGTTTAGAATCTAGTCATCAATATTTAAATCAATTCTATACAAAATACATCTTGAGGGGCCGGCCTGGTCGTGCAGAAGGTTAAGTGCGCACGTTCTGCTTCTCAGCAGCCCAGGGTCTGCCGGTTCGGATCCCAGGTGCAGACATGGCACCGCTTGGCAAAAGCCATGCTGTGGTAGGCGTCCCACATATAAAGTAGAGGAAGATGGGCAGGAATGTTAGCTCAGGGCCAGGCTTCCTCAGCAAAAAGAGGAGGACTGGCAGTAGTCAGCTCAGGGCTAATCTTCCTCAAATAAATAAATTAATTAATTAAATTAAATACATCTCGAGTTGCATAAAAATAAATTATGAATTCTGGAAAGTCGTTTTTACAACGTAAAGATTCTTTCTGTATATGATATAAAGCAATAGTAACAGAGATAGATTATATACTGCATGATTGTAACATATATGATATTGTATAATAGTTATTGCTTTCTAGATGCGACCTGTTGTACCCTCACACTAGTTCAGCGGTCCTTCAGCTTTCACTTGTGTCCTATTAAAATGCAAATTTCGGGGCTTCGTTGCCAGAGATTCTGCCTCAGATGGTCTGGGCTCCTGGAGTCTAAGAATTTTAATTTCTAGCAAGTTCCTGAATGACGCAGACTCTGCTGGTCCAGGGACCACATTTCAAAAACCGCTGCTCTAACTCTATCTCTGATAGAAGATTTTATTTGAGCATTTAGCAGCACTATGAGTCCATAGCACAATAAGACAGCATAAGAGAGAGAAATGAAAAATAAGACAGAGTTTAATCATTTATTGTGATTGCAACTTGCAACCACCACCACACCCATCACGGAATGCCATCTTACAGTTTTGTGAGTTGTTATCCAGATTTTAATCAAATTAATTTTTTTAACTTTGTATAAATATTTCTCGTCCTTGTGTAATTCCTTGGGCAGCGTTACGTCATATGAGATCATAAGACAAAATTGAGAGAGCAGCCTTTCTTTTCTACTGCAGATTCCACGCTTTGATTCTGAGTTTTTGGTTCCAGAAACTTCCTTGGCTTTGACATTAGCCATTATCTCCTCATTTTACCAGTCTGCTCTTTAACTGGCCCAGCCTCAATCAGGACAAAATGCCCTGATAAAGCCAGGAAGCACACTTGATTGCTACCAAGAAAACCTTGCCCTCTTTGTCCATTCCTGCAGTTGAGTTGGAAGGTGAGAGCTGGAAACTTCATCCTGCTCACAGAGTTAGAATATTCATTAAAAACAATTGTGTATCCAGTCACACTCACTAGTATCTTCTTGGATCTCAGTAACATTTGTCCAGCATTGCCCTCTAGTGCTTGTGGGCATGTTACTAATGATGCCTCGCATCTTCTAATTAGGGCGTTTGGAATTAGTTAACCACTTAGAGAAGGATGCCTTCCTGTAGTTTCACTGTGGGCAAGAAAAAGTCAAGACCCAGGCAGCATGAGAAATTTTATGAGTGCTTCTTACTTGGTTGGCAAAGAATAAAAAACTATATATTTGTTGGGATATTCTACTTTCATTAATTTTACTCGTTATGACAGACAAGATTTGTCTATGCTTTGACCTGCCTCAGAAGAAATTCAGTGTAGAAGCTCAGGTTATTTGAATGAAATAATGTAAGCCATGTTTGTACGTGTGTGCATTTTAAGTTCCTTTTGCTCTGCAAACTTGTCCTGGCATATATTTTCTGGACACAGGACAAGGCAAGTTGCAACTATGGGATATGCTAAAGAATTACTTTCAGGATCAACCAAAAAAAGTTCTGGATGCTTCTTTAGTTTGGGGTGGGGAGATGCTATTCATTTTAAAAATGTCTGAGCTGTATGCTAGAAGCCTTCCCTTCCTACTTGGGAAAACAAAAACAGTAACCATAAAAATGAAGAAAGTGAAAGAAAGAAAGAAAAAAACCCCAAATCAACCTTATGTGTTTCATTTTGAATACTCTTCTCAGACTGTGCAGGTGCCTCTCTGAACAGCACAGCCACCAAAGGTCACACACAGTGTCTGCCATTCTCATCTGTTCAGATGACAAGAAAAGTGCCCTCTACGTTCTGGTCTGAAAAGCCAAAATGCAAGTGTATGACCTTCCTGATCTTCGGAGTTTTTTCTCTGGAGACAGAGCTTTTGTGTTTCTAATAGGGTTAGAAGTGCAGCTCTGGCTTCTGCTTGGCTGGAGAGCAAGGACACAGTGGGATTTTCCAGGCTCCTTTGACCAGCAATCAATGCTACCTGGCAGTCACATCTCTGGGGTCTAATCCAGATGATATAAAGGGACAACCAGGTCTGTAAATGAAATTCCCAAGTAATAAACTCTAAGTAGTTAACTCTCTGAGTCAATATGCATCAACTGAGAAAATAAAGTTAAGACTTACCCTGATTTTGAAATTAAAATCAATAGGAAAGGATAACATTGCAAGGACACATATCAAAATGTATTTTTAATTGGCAGAATTATCAGTAATGACTACTTTCTCTTTATACTTTTCATCATAATTTTATGCAAATGTTATACAAAAAGCATGAGTCGCGATTTTATTGATATATAAATTATACAAAACAAAATTCATTTATTTTTAGAAGCACAATTGAATATTTTAAATAAATTTACAAAGTGATACCATCATCCTCCCAATCTAATTTAGAACATTTCCATCACCCGTAAAACAAACCTTGTGCATATTTGTAGTCATTCCCAGTTCCCAACCGCAATCCCTGGGAACCAATGATTTACTTCCTCTCTCTCTATATATATCCCTTTTCTGGGCACTTCATAGAAATATTATCACACAATATGTTATCTTTGTGTCCGTCTTCTTTCGTTCACCATAATGTTTTCAGGGTATATCTATGTTGTAGCATGTGTCTGTACCGCTTTCCTTTTTGTGACTGAATAATATTCCATTGTATTGATATCCCATATTTTGTGTATTGGTTCATCAGTTGATGGACATTTGGTTTGTTTCCACTTTTGGGCCGTTATGAATAATGCTGCTATGAATATATGTTTTCATTTCTCTTGGATAGGTAACTAGAAATGGAATTGCTGTCATATCATAAATTTGTGGTAAGACAGGTAAACCCACTAAAAGAGCAAGTGCAGAAAGTATAGTTTGGCCAACTAAATAGAGTGATGTAGAATATGGTGAAACTATTTATTCTACAGTCAGTGTGAAGTGTGAAATGTGTGAAATGCAACCATCGCCTTAATAAACATGATTCTCTTTTTCTTTTATCAGGAAGATTGTCCCTGAGCTAACATCTGTGCCAATCTTCCTCTATTTTGTATGTGGGACACCACCACCTCATGGCTTGATGAGCAGTGTGTAGGTCCGTGCCCAGGATCCAAACCTGCAAACCCCGGGCCACCGAAGTTGAGTGTGTGAAAACCACCATGCCACTGGGGCAGCCCCAAATATGGTTCTTGAACAAACCTTTAGAAAGCCATATATATTGTTTCATGGTAGATTAAATCCAGCCAGATTTTCCCATAAATTTTCATAAATTAATTGTAAAAAAATTTCACTGTTTTCTGCAGTGGCTATACTGTTTTACATTCCCACCAGCAATGTATGAGAGATCTAGTTCTTTCCATCCTTACCAGCATTAGTGATGTCGCCATTTTTTACTTTAGCTCTTCTGATAAGTATGTAGTGATATCTAATTGTAGTTTTAATTTGCACTTCCTTATTGACTTTGCCCATTTTTAAAAAATAATTTTTGTTGTGGACTAATTTTAGATTTACCAAAAAAAGTTACAAAGATGGCACAGAGAGTTGCTGTATACTCCTTACCCAGGTGCCCACATTATTAACATCTTATATTAACACAGTACATTTGTTACAACTAAGAAACTGACATTGATATATTACCATTAACTAAACTACAGACTTCATTGGTTTCGCCAATTTTCCCATTAATTTCCCCTTTCTGTTCAGGATTCAATCTAGTGTACCACATTCATTTAGTTGTCCTGTCTCCTTCGTCTCCTCGGGCTTATGACAATTTCTCAGCTTTTCATTGTTTTTCATTCCCTTGAGAGTCTTATGGGGAACTGGTCAGGGATCCTGCAGAAAGTCTCTCAATTTGAGTTTGTCTGATGTTTTTTCCCATGATTAGACTAGGGTTATGAATGTTTGGAAAGAATATCACAGAGACGAAGTTTTGCCCACTCTAAGTTTTTTTGTGTATGTGATCACTTCGTACCAAAATGTGTAACTTAATGTCGCGTAACATTTGCTCCAAAAAAGCCAGGGAATTGGAAATTTTAGAAAGACCGTGAAATTCAAATGTCTCTTATTTCAAACACTTCATTCATTGACTCTGTCTCTCAATCTCCTCACAACTGAATGTGTTCACTCAAATTTGTGCAAGTTAAATTCTCCGTATAATGTGAGGCTGTGTGAGAGTGGTTTGTACTCTAAAAAATGCTGCCTACAAAGAAATAAATGGTTTTGATATTTATTACCGCTTTCTGTAGGTTCGCCCATCTTGGAAAGAGTGGAGGAAAGATGTGCAGAGCAGAATCTCTAGGGGCATGGACTCGACCAGCATTTTGTCAAACTCAGTATTCAGTGAGCTGATGGACGGTCTTCTCTGGACAGTAACAGGAGAGATGGCTTGGAAACATCCTTATGCTCTCGTGGAAGCTCTTCCAGCCCTCTCCAGTGAGAATGATCTCTTCCTTCCATCCCTCTTGCTCAGCCCTCTTTCTTTTATCTGTTGTCTCAACGTGTACATCAGAATCTTCTGTGTCATAGTGATTTCCATCATCCTCTGGGGAGAATTCCTGTGGCAGTTGGAGGGAGTAGGGGGGAGAGGGAAAGAGGGAGGTATGGTATAATTGAGAGACTTAGCAGTTAGTTGGCGGGGGGATAAGGGTGGCTTGAGAAGACACATTAATACTTAAAAATACTATTTTACTGTTTTCTAATGTATGTGATTCTTTGATAACAAAAATCCATGAAAACTGCTAAAGAATCACACATATGCACCTACATACATGTTGATTCATCTTTTTAATGTTCCAATCATTTGTCATCTTTATTGCAAATTATTACCACCAGCTAATGGAAATGTGAAATGAAACTCACTTAGAATATTATGATACCAAATGTCAAAAACACTTTTAACAAGTTTGAATTTTCCTACATAGGGTCTCCAGCATCGTACCAATGAACCAAATCAACTTGTAATAGATAAGAAGATTTAAAATGTGCTTTGCTGTAAGGAAATCTCAATGAGTACATACCAAAAAAAGAAAATTAGATTTCCAAAAATAAAAATGAGGCAGATGGCCATTCACTGTGAGACAGAGCTAGTGACATGGTGACAGATTTTTCTAAATATTGAACACACTAGAATATTTAAACATTCACTATAAAATTAAAGTCTCACTTAACTTTTCAGGAACAAGCTTGTTCTGTAAGCCTAGAATTACCTCGATTGGAAGTATTTTAATTGTTCAACAGAAAATGTATTGAGTTGATTTGGGAATAACACCACTAGGCTAGGCCTTCAGAGATTTGTCGGAACAAAGATAATGACCACGTAGTTCTTGCCCTGAAGCAGTCTATTACACTAATTACGAAGAAAAGACGAACCAATAAGGAACACTAACTAGTGTTATAAGAGGGTTGTAAAGAAGTGGTGGCCAGCAAGCTATCGTGGGAAAAGCACAGACTTGGAGTCCAACAGTCTGAGGTCGACATTCTAGTCCCATTTATCTAGACAAACTTATTGAGATATAATTCACATACCCTACAATTTGCTCATTTAAAGTGTACAATTCAATGGCTTTAGTATAGTCACAGAGTTGTGCAAATATGTCCACAATCAACTTTAGAAAATTTTCATCACCCCTCCTAAAGACGCCTGACTCATTAGCAGTCACTCCCCATTTCCTTCTAACTATGCTCCCTTTCTTCTCAGCCTAAGGTAACTGCTAATTTACTTTCTGTATTTATAGATTTGCCTGTTCTGGACATTTCATATGAATGGATTTATATAGTATGTATTCTTTTGTGACTGGCTTCTGTCACTTAGATGTTGTAACATATATCAATACTTCATTCCTTTTTATTGCTGAATAATATCCTATTGTATAGATGTACCACGTTTTCTTTATCCATTCTTGGTTGGTGGACGTTTGGGTTGTTTCTCTAATACCACTTTTATCTGCTGTGTGATCCACAAATAATTATGTGATTAAGAGCCAGGCTCTGTACTCAACTGCCTGGCTTTAAAACCTGTTGCTACTACTTACTAAGTGTGTGTTCTTAGATATGTTTCTTGAGCTCCCTGTCCCTCAGTTTTCTGATCTGTACAATGGGGATAATAGTGGTAGTACCTTATGGAATTGTCTGAGAATTCCATAAGTTAATACATAAAAAGCCTTTAGTACAGCTTTTGGTCCATGATATAGTCTCAAAAAATGGTAATGCCTCTGATTGTGGTCCTCTTAATATTATGATCCTTTCTGTTTTTCTTATCTCCTCATCATAAAACTAACAATCCTTCTTCAGTAGGTTGCTCTGAGATTAAACAGATTAGGGTATACAGAAGCCTTTCCCTTAATACCTGGCACTTAGTAGGTGTTCAGTAAATAAGATTTAGAGGAGGAATAGCTCCTTGTATGTCGTAAATTCAAGATGCAAAGCTTGAGTCTGAGGAGTGAGTCTTGTATTATATGCTCTGGTACAGAGGGAAGACGATGTGAAGACACAGAGGGAAGACCACTCCACTGCAGAGAATGAAGCCCTCAGTGATGAAAACAACTGCCAGAGTCATGAATTTAGTTTCACCTTCTTTCCCAAGTTCTAATGATGGTCTTATACATAGCCCAATAATCAGAGGCCAAGGAGCAGAACAGGCAGTGGAGAGGAGCGAAGCAAAATTAGGCTAGCCAGTCATTGAAGGAAAGGAAGAAGGCACATTCAAACATCCTAAGTTCCAAAAACATCAAAGCAACCAAAGAGGATGTCAGAATCTCACTTTGCTTAGGATATAGTTAATTTTGGAGGTAAGCAAGTTTTCTGTGCTTCTTTCCGTTGCCTCATCTGGGACCATAAAAACAGCATAATGGAGCAGGGAGCCTGGATGTCTAGATTCTGATCCAGATGCCATTTCAAAATAGATGCAAGATCTTGCATAATTCCTTTCTAGGTCTTAAATCTTTTTCTAATTTGTGAAAACACAGGGTTGGAGGAGAGAATATAAAAGGCTCTTTTTAACTCTAGCGAATTGAACCATTTATTTACTCTTCCATTCCCAGAGTGTCCAAAAGGCTTTTAGAAGTAGAGAGCCAATTTGCAGACGCAACTGTGGTGGTGGTTGTGGCGGCTGCTGGGAACATGGCAAGGGAGTGGGGAAGACAATATGGTGGAGGGAAGTCCTCCAGCTGAGAGTTCTTGGGCGAGTTCTCTCATATCTGAAGCCTGGTTTCTTCTGTAAAATGGTTCAGTACCACTGCTTACCGTGTGGGGTTGTTAGGTGGTAGGTCAAGCGTGAAGTGCTCTGTGTTATTTGACATTATGAGCCATTAAAATGGAAAGGTCCAAAGATAAAGTTTCCAGGTTTTAGAGAATTATCTCTGCCATCCCACCTTCTTCTTCTTTCCCTTAATGTTTTCATGGGTTGAAAGGAAATTTTTTTTTTAAAGGTATGCTTTTTGTGAGGAAAATTGGCCCTGAGCTAACAGCTCTTCCCAATACTCCTCTTTTTTTTTTCTCCCCAAAGTCCCAGTACATAGTTGTATATCCTACTTGCAAGTCATTCTGGTTCTTCTATATGGGATGCTGCCACAGCATGGCTTGATGAGCGGTGTGTAGGTCCGTGCCCAGGGTCCAAATTGGTGAACCCTGGACCACTGAAGTGGAGTGCACAAACTTAACCACTCAGCCACGGGGCTGGCCCTAAAATTCTTTTTTTTTTTTTTTTTTTTAAAATTTTTTTTTTTTAAATTTTATTTTTTCCTTTTTCTCCCCAAAGCCCCCCGGTACATAGTTGTATATTCTTTGTTGTGGGTCCTTCTAGTTGTGGCATGTGGGACGCTGCCTCAGCATGGTTTGATGAGCAGTGTCATGTCCGCGCCCAGGATTCGAACCAACGAAACACTGGGCCGCCTGCAGCGGAGCGTGCGAACTTAACCGCTCGGCCACGGGGCCAGCCCCCCCAAAATTCTTTTTTTAAACATTGAAAAAAAAAACCCATGTATATGTTGATTTATTTATCACTAATTGAGTGATGTGACGTATTAGTATAAATTGCATTTTTAAATCACACTCAAATTTTTGAGATGAGTCACACTTAGCCAAATGTGTTGTTCTTTTACTTTAAACATGCTGTTAAATTTTATTTGCTAACATTTTATTTAAGTTATTTACAGTGTATTGATATTTAAAAATGAGATTAGTCTACAACCTTCTTCCATGTTTTTGGTGGTGGTGGGGTGGGCCAAATAATGACTCCCCACAAAGACGCCCAAGTTTCCAGAAACTGTGAATAGGTTACTTTCTATGGCAGAAGGGACTTTGCACATGTAGTTTAGGTTATTTGCCTTGAGATGGAGAAATTACCCTGGATTATCTGAGTGCATCAAATCTAATCACACACGTCTTTAAAAGCAGAGAAACTTTCTCCACTGAATTCAGAGAGAAGTGATGGAAGAAGGGGCCGGAGAGAATGGAAGTGTGAGAAAATCTTGACCTAGTTACTGACTTTGCATATAGAGGAAAAGGGCTGCCAGCCAAGGCATGCAGGCAGCTTCTAGAAGCTGGGAACAGCTCACAGCTGACAGCCAGCAAGGAAATAAGGGCCTCAGAACTACAACTGCAGGGAAATGAATCCTGCCAACAACCCAAATGAGCAAGGAAATAGGTTCCCTCCTAAAGCTTCCAGAAAGGAACAAAGCCTGCCAACATCTTGATTTTGGCTTAATGAGACCCCCGTCAGATTGCTGAGTCACAGAACTGTGAGATAATATATTTATATTGTTTTAAGCCACTGAGTTGGTGGCAATTTGGTATGGCGGTAATCAAAAACAAACACAGGGAGCTACCTTTGTTAGGTTTTGAAACAAATAGGGCATAGTAAGAAAAATTTGGAAGTTTTCCTTCTTTTACACTCTCTGTAACCGTTTAGAAAGCATCAGATTTAGGTTCTGTGAAAATGTAAAAGAATGTACTGGAATATTGTCTGAGACCCTGAAATGAGCTCTTAATGTTTTCAGATTTATTTTTCTCTTTTGTATATCATTGGGATCCATATTGTTAGTTCATGTTTACCAAAACCAAGCAAACAAACCAACCAACTTCTTTCAGGTTTTCAAGTATACTCTGTTGACAGTTTTGAAAAATTACTCCCATATTCTTTTCCTGTGATCATTTCCACATTTTCTTTTTGATTTGTCCTCTTTTATTCTTGTAGTGTAACTGGAGATTAATTTAACTATTTTACTGGTGTATGAAAATAACCAGCCCTTGATGTTTTAAATCTAATCATTTTATTGCTTTTCTAATTCAATACTTTCTGCTTTCATTTGTATTTCCTTCCAATCTTCTTTTTTTTTTCTTCCCAAAGACCCCCAGTACATAGTTGTATATTCTAGTTGTAGGTCTCTCTGGCTGTGCTCTGTGGGACACCGCCTCAGCATGGCCTGATGAGTGGTGCCATGTCCGCGCCCAGGATCTGAACTGGCAAAACCCTGGGCCACCGAAGCAGAGCACGTGAACTTAACCACTTGGCCATGGGGCTGGCCCCTCCTGCCATCTTCTTTTAAGCCTTATTTGTCCTTTGTTTTTCTCTTGAGTTGAATGTGTAATTCACTTATTTTCATATTTTGTTATATATTTACATATATTTAGCGCTATAAATTTCATCTGAGTACAACCTTAGCCATATGCCCTGTATGATATGATGTATTTTTATTATAATTTTTTTTAGAAATTTGGTATTTTCAACTTTGAATTCTTTTTTAATTGAAGAGTTGAGAGAGTTCTTTTGAAATCCAAGGACTGGGTTTTTTTTTGGCGTACTTTTTCTCTACTATTTTCTTACTTATTTCTATTTTTATTTTATTGTTATCAAAGAATGAGATCTTTGCATTTTTTACCTCCTAGAATTTGAGATTTTTTTGGTGGTCATATTATGCAGGCATTGAATGAAGATATGTGCTCTGTTAAAAGGGTTTAAAGACATTAAATATATGTCAGTTAGTTCATATTAACCTATTAACATATTCAATATATGTTAACTATTTCAAATTTATTAGTGATATTACTCAAATCCTCTGAAACCTATGATAGGTTTAGTGTGATTTGTCTGTCATGGGCTCTCAGAATCGGGTTAATGTTTTCTAATATGATGTATTTCTTTTTGTTTCTTCCATATCCTTCAATATATACTTTTGATTTCTTTTACTGCTTTGTTACGTGATGCATAAAATGGGGGAAGACATTCTGGAATGGTGGAGTGAGGGGCGCCAGGGACTCTCACTCCGGAGAAACAACCATAACAGATAAAAATTATCAAAATGTAATTAAAACAACATTTAAAATGTCTGTAAATTGTTCTAAGGACATACGGCAAATGAAGAAACAATTAGGAAAATCTACTAAATCTTGGTAAGTAAATAAAAAAATTAACAGTAACTAAAATAGTGTGGTAGTGGCATAATGATAGACATAGAAATCAATGGGATAGAATTGAGAGTAAAGAAATAAACCTTCCCATTTACATTGTCCAATGATTTCCACAAGGTGCCAAGACAATTCAATGGGAAGAGAATATTCTCTTAACAAATGGTGCTGAAAAAACTGGGTATCCACATGCAAAATAATGAAGTTGGATTCTTTCCTCATACCTTAAACAAAAATTAACTCAAAATAGATCACACACCTAAATGTAAAAACTAAAATAATAAAACTCATAGAAGAAAATATAGGACTCAATCTTCATGATCTTGGATTAACAAAGCCTTCCTAAATATGATACCTAAAGCATGAACTAGAAAAAAAAAAGATAAATTGGACTTCATCAAAATTAAAAACTCATGGTTCACTTTACACCATCAAGAATGTGAACAGTAACACAGAATGGGAGAAAATATTTGCAAATCATATTGCTTAGTCTTCCTGTCCTCTTCAGAGAAAAAATTCAAGGTTTCTGGAAGTCTTTTTACAAGCTTTCAAGAACTTTCACAATAATTTCTAAAGTTCTCTAGCTTATCCCCATTATTTTTTCTGGATTGATCTTTCCAGAGAAATGAAATACTCCCCCCACAGGCTCCTAGGTTCCTATCCCTCTTACGCTCTCCCAACGCCATCATTTAGACCTGGCTTCTTCATGGCTCCCTTGTGACCTGGCAAGGCTATTGCTGTTGGCTGTGCTGTGGGGCCTCTCTTTCACTCCTCTTCACTGAGAAATCAAGGAAACCTCAGAACTGGGAAAGCAAGTCTTTTTTCATGTTTAAAGAAAGATGAGGAAAGAGAAAGAGACACATCCTATGGGAAAAGAGAGGAGAAAAAACAAAGTCAGCTCATGTTACACGGTCAAGCCATAAAATGTCAACCAAACCTGTTGGCTAGAAAACCGTACTTATTTATTTAGGAAGAACCATGTGATGCAAGGCAAGGAACCTTAACGAGAAATTCACACACTCATACATGAGACTTGGAGCCATGGCAAAAAACAGTTTATTAATTTCTTTCAGCCAATTGGTGGAGATTGCGGGACCAATTCAGCTTTCCTTTGCTGGGACAAAACTACCACTTCAAGAAATAGCAGAGCTAGCTTTTCTTTGTATGTGTGTGTGTGTGTGATAGATTAAAACTACTGCTCAATGGCAATTAGACTTTGGGTGGTAAATATGATGTAGTCTACACATTGAAATTAAAGTAAAATGATATACACCTGAAATTTACATAATGTTATTAACCAGTTACCTCAATAGAAATTAATTTAAAAAAAGAAACAAATTACTATTCAAAGTCCAACTTCCATCCAACCTAGATTTCCACCCATTCGCCCCCTGCCCAAAAGGGAATAACCAACCATTTCAGGCACTAAGAATTATTTACAAGCAATCTTACCCACTATCCACAGGGGAAACTTCCACACAGCCACTCCCTGAAAGAATAATTACTATGAAAAAAATTAACTGGGAAGTGATTTCTTGTAGAAAACGCATTTCAATGCAAGAATGCTCACGATTTGGATTCACTGGTGTTAATCTCTCATTCAAATGAAAAGTGCTTTCTGAGAGAATTACTTTTCAAAATAATATTACAAGAGGCCAGGTTAATGGATAAAGTGCTGGAATTCAAATGAAAGAAGGTGGTTGTTTTTTAAAATTTTTTTTTCTCCTTTGTATGTGAACCCTTGTTGCCCTGCAAGAGTAAACAAGGATTAATTAGTTCTAGCCTATGACCCATTGCTTCAAGGGTTAGAATGTTTCCAATTTTATCCCAGTTCATAAATGTTTACTTCCATCTCTTTGCACACCCAGGGTCTTGTGCCAAAAGAAGATCATACCCAGGGCTCAATTTCCTTTTCTCAGTAACGGGCCATTAAAATGAAATACAGATCCTTGCTCCTGTCTGAGGATGGTGAGCGATGGCTTTCAAAATGAAGTTTCATTAAAGAAAAGCATATGTAGATTGATATAAACTTTTTTTCTTCTCCTAATCTTTTTTTTCTTCTCTCCTTTCTCTGCCTTCCCTAGGTATCTGTAATAATCCAGCTGGCAGCTAATATTTGTTGAGCCAGGCACTTTAAAAACATTTTCCTCATTTTTGGCCAATAACAAGTCCAAGGGATGTTATACATCTCCATTTTTATTTATTATTTATTTATTTATTTTTGAGGAAGATTAGCCCTGAGCTAACATCTGCTGCCAATCCTCCTCTTTTTGCTGAGGAAGACTGGCCCTGAGCCCATCTTCCTCTACTTTATTCGTGGGATGCCTACCATAGCATGGCATGCCAAGCAGTGCCATGCCCACACCCAGGATCCAAACTGACGAACCCTGGGCCGGTGAAGTGGAATGTGCACACTTAACTACTGCACCCCCAGGCCAGCCCCAGCATCTCCAGGTTTAGATCATGGAAAAGGCTCAGGGTTTAGGCCACTTGCCCAAGACACTTCGGCAGAACTGAGATTTGTGTAGTCTATCTGACTTCACTTTGTTCTACATTTGCTCCATATCGGCATGTGCAACCCTTCCTTGACCATCCTTATCTCATACCATATTCCAAGCTAAATAAATAGTGGCTTAGGGTATTGCTTATACGGTACCCTAACTAAATATTATGCTATTGAGTCATTGTGTGTGTGAACGCATTCCTTCCTTAACTGTGTGATAAATCCCTTCAGAACAGAGGACTGTGCCAATGCTATGGACTGAATCGTGTCTCCCCAAAATTCAAATGTTGCAGGCCTAACCACCAATGTGACTGTATTGGGAGATGGGGCCTGTGAGGAGGTTTTAATGAGGTCATAAGGGGAAGGCCTAATGAGATATGGCTAGTACCCTTATAAGAAGAGGAGGAGTCTCAGAAGCTCTCTCTCTCTCTCCACCAAAGGAGCACTAAGCAACAAGGTGGCCATCTGCAAGCCAGGAAGAGAGCTCTCACCGGAAACTGAATTGGCCGACATCTTGATTTAGACCTCTCGGCCTCCATAACTGTGAGAAATACCAGTCTATGGTATTTTTCATGGCAGCCTGAACTGACTAAGACAATGCCTTACGTGCTTTAGTAATGGTTACTACACCTCACAGAGTTCTTTGCATGTAGTTGATACATAAAAAAGAAGCTGTTATTATCTACCAGGTTAAGATGGTGGATATGAAAATATGCAATCATTTTACATCCTTCTAATAAAACACTAAAACGTCATTAAATAGTTTTAATAAAAAACAAATACACAAAAAGGGAAAAACAGCAGAAGGAGAAAAATAGCAACAAAATACAAAATTTTAGAAGATGGAAAGTAGATGGACAAATAGTGACGATTTAGCAGACAAGTGAAAGCTGAATCCCAAGCTGGCAGAGAAGAGAGCTGAGAATCAACCCAGTTTATACCACATACTCCTTAAAAGGCAGGGAAACCAGCATGTCTCTGAAACTATGGATGAAAGGAGTGGGAGGGGAATGGATGGATAACATGAGGAAGGATTGGTGAAGTGTGTTTGGGAAGAGTGAATACCTAGATTTCCTCCCTGCTTCATGCCCTGGGACCTCCCCAACTCTAGCAGAATACTAGAAATTTATGACCCAGAGATGTTGAAACAGAGGACAACATATTCACCTGAGAGTGGTTTTTTAAAATTAAATTTTAATCATTTTCATCTGTTATGGTTGTATCTCTGGTGTGAGAGTCCTTGGGGCCCATTCCTCCACCCAAACAGGAGGATGAATTTGCTATATGGCTAGCACTGCAGGCTAAAATCTTGAATGTAGAGAACCCCAAGCTCTTTCTCACTGAGTTCTAGGAAAAGTAGCAGCCATAACCATACAGATTATGGACTGTGAATCTGAACAGCCCGAGGAAAATAATCTAAAGATGTTTGTATTGGGGATTACTCCAGAATGATCCACCCCCCTCAGCATACAATAAAGCTGAAAGTCGAAATGTCTCACCCATATTTCTCAAAGTCTCTCATCAGCTTTCTAAACTCTAAATCTTACCTATAACAGATGCCACAGATTTCAGATATTTGAGGAAAACTTCTAAAATTGATCATAGAAAAAAAAGATAACAGAAACAAACCACAGAAAAATAAAGTGCCTTGAAGGAAATAGACGGTAAGAAAGAAAAACATTAAGTAAAAAAAAAAAGAGAGAGATGAAAGAGGATATTGCATCCATGAAACAAGAATGGGATAATTTTAAAAAGGAACATTTGAGGGGCCGGCCCTGTGGCTGAGTGGTTAAGTTCACGTGCTCTGCTTTCGTGGCCCAGGGTTCACTAGTTTGGATCCTGGGCGCAGACCTACACATCACTTGTCAAGCTGTGCTGTGGTGGCATCCCACGCAGAACTGGAATGACTTACAACTAGGATATACAACTACCTGCTTGGGCTTTGGGGAGAAAAAAAAAAAAGAGGAAGATTGGCAACAGTTGTTAGCTTAGGGCCAATCTTCCTCAAAACCAAACAAACAAAAAAGGAACATTTGAAAACAAAAGGCACATATAGAGATGACTATTCTGGAATCATATTTCTTCCAAATGTCCAGTTCTTGGCCAGTCCCTGCTGGATGGCTCAAGGTGGGAGAGCATTACATCTCCTGGAACTACTCCTGACTTCACCCACTGACGGCCCCACCCTGAGCTCTTCTAAGTTTGGGAAACTGAAAGCAGACCCTTACCAAAAACTCTCTGCACGTTATATTCTCCAGGCGGCTTTTATCTAATTGTGCCTTTCCCTGAAAGCCTGACTATTACCTTTCCTTGAACATAAATAGATTTATTTTTGCTACTCAGCTTCACAAAAGGAAACAAATAATATCTAGGAATGCATATGTAAGTGGTAAAACTATTCGATCAACCCAGCTCAAGCAGTGCTTCCCTCAAATTGGGAGAATGACAGAGATACAAACAGGGAGAAGCGCCTGGGGTCTTTGAAGTTGCTGGTAATGTTCTGGTTCTTCATCTGGTGGTGTCTTTTTTATTATTCTTTAAATTACATAAATGTTCTGTGGATTCTCTCTATGCATGACACATTTCACAATTTAAGTAGTTAAGGAGTGGAGAGAAAAGGCACTAGAGGTAGAAAAATCATGTCTTTCAAATTGCAAATTAATTTCTTGCAAATTGCAAATTGAGTGGAGTTAATACCCACTTTTCAAGGTTATTGTGATAATAATTAGTTCAGAGAGTGTTGCTTAGTAGGTTCTCAATTAGTGTTATCTGGATTTGCTTTCAAAAGCTTTTATTTTCCACTAATTACCATTTGTTCAACCCAGTGGCAGTGTTCGCTTTTGTTTTTATTCATTTGTTTAAAATAAGAAAAGCAGACATGCAATGTTCTTTATTATTGTCATTATTTTCTATGTTGGTTTGTTTGTTTGTTTACTAGTGTTATAATAAAGCAGCTAGGAAATTACTTGGTTTAAACTATATTGTCAAAAAAATTTTCCTGAATAAATGAATTAATTAATACTCATTTTTTAAAACTTTAGTATATCACATGTTTACTTTTGAAATGAGGCTAATGCTCTAAGTTTGGAAACTGAAACACTTTGCTTTTTAATACATGCCTAAGAGTACTTAAAAAAAAAACGCAAAATGAGGGGCTGGCCCTGTGGCCAAGTGGTTAAGTTCGCGTGCTCCACTCCAGGCGGCCCAGTGTTTCCTTGGTTTGAATCCTGGGCGCCGACATGGCACTGCTCATCAAACCACGCTGAGGCAGCGTCCCACATGCCACAATTAGAAGGACCCACAACAAAGAATGTACAACTATGTACCGGCAGGCTTTGGGGAGGAAAAGGAAAAAAATAATTAAAAAATCTTAAAAAAAAAAACGCACAAAATGAACCAAAAAATTTTCTTTTCATAAAACAGTGGAAAATGAAAGTCATAACCAGGAAAGCAGTACTAGACACTTTATGAAATGTGTCTGCATTTGGATATTTACTATATATATACTGTTTAACATGGATTTTATGATTATATGTTAACATTAGTGGTTTTTGTTTAATCTTGAAATTTAAGACACCATATATAGTATAATTTACATACATAGCTCGGATTCTGATGAAGTTATTATTTTTCAGAATTAGAATGAGTCACTCACTGAAAACTCATAAACCTGAAGAATCTATATTTTGAAAAGCTAAACGTGAATGAACAAATATAAACAAATAATCAATCTTACTAATTGCCCGACAGTTTAGATGTTTGTAAACAGATTTTATGAGCCTGCTTACATCATAGCATTATGATTGATGATAATCAAGATACTGTGTTTCAGTGTACAAAGATTTTCCTTGTTGGTTTGACAGGCCCACACAAATTGTAGACATTTCTGTAAAGAATGAAGTTGGTCCTCTAAGGATGACGAAGAACCTGTAGCCAAAATATTTTAGATGTGGGCCTATGAAGAGAGGGTTTCCTGAATACTGACCTAAAGGTGAGCTACTTCAGAAATTTAATGTTCAGGGCTTTCTGTTATCTGGAGCTAATCACCAAAGAACCAGAGACTGCAAGATCCATTAGATTCCAGGGCAGATACATGAGGAAAATTGGCAGACCGAGCAGGGAGATGTGCTTCTGTTTCCAAGCAGTTCTGACCCATGAGAATTTCATTATCAGCTCATATCTGTTACTCTGAAGATGTTAAGGAGATTATCGTTTGCAAACTAAAAGCTTTCTGTGTAGCCTCCAGATAATTGATTTTTTTCATGAAAATTCTTGACACCTGGCACACCAATAAAGTTTAAGAGGTCTTTGTAAAGCTTTAATAGCAGATAACATATGCCCAAAGAAAAGAACCAATGCAACTTCCCCATATATATTTATAACGACAACAAGTCAACAGAGCTTGGCCCTCCAAGTCGGCCTAAAAGGTACCGCTACATTTAGGCAGCATTTCTAGGCTCTACAAGGGTACTCATTAAACAAAGCTACTCGTTAGAAGCATTTCAATGTATGTAAAAAGAAGACAATAAGCAAGTGAGGTTCAAGGAAACTAGCTCCCTTTTGCGTGATGCTCTGTAAATCAACCTCTGAGACTCTGAACTACATGTCAAAATGTTTTTCACAGTTTTTGAGTTAAAACTCAAAAATTGCCATCTTTCTTTCTTTCTTTTCTTTTTTTTTTTAAGGATTGGCACCTGGGCTAAGAACTGTTGCCAATCTTCCTCTCCGCCCCGTACACAGTTGTATATCTTAGTTGCAGGTCCTTCTAGTTGTAGCCATCTTTCTTAAAATGTGTCTAAATTCAAATTCTGATTGTCCTTCCCTAACTCCCTGCACTGAAGATGGCTACACCCGAGGCAAGCCATGCCACAGCACTGTTTGTGCACCAGTAGAATTCAGCTATTGGTATGATTTAGTTATTGGTATGATTTCAGGAGTATAAGAAACCGTGTTTAATAAGTGAGATTGAAACCAACAAACAGCCATTGATGGTTAAGTACCTAGGTACTAAAGCTTTTTCCTTTTTGCAATTACTGATTATAGCTTTTAGCTGTTTAGCCCACCCATTGTTACCTGTGCTGCCTAGGCAATATGCTATCTGACTCCCACTAGGTTCCTATAGATAACAGCTCCCTGGAGCCTGGGTCACTATGGTAATGGGTGTGTGAGCTGTTTTTCAGGAATTAGAACTCCTTGTCCACTTCAGGCTGGTTGAGACCACCAACTCATCAAGTGGGCCCATGCAGATGTCCGATAGGTGACTTTTTGACGTCAAGAGGCTAAAAACTCCACCCTCAGATCATGCTAATGCTGCCATTTTGTGAACAGGGGTCCTATGAAGGGGCGTGGAGTCTGACTACGCTTGCACAGATCATCAATTACCGCACCTCTCCCCGTGTCCAATCACCTTCCTCTACATTTCAGACCGCCTTGCCCCCATCACATAAATATCCCTGAGTCCGTATTTTCTGGGAAGTGAATTTGGGGCTGATGCTCTCGCTTCCTCCTCTGGCTGCCTTGTGATTAACCCCTCTCCCTGCTGCAATCTTGTCATCTCCGTGTTTGGCTTTCTGGGCGGTAGGCAAAAATGAACCTGGTTCAGTCACAAAATTCCACTGTAAGAGTCAATGTTCTAAAAATTAGTGTTAGGCAGCTAATAGCCTCAATCTGTGGGAAAGAACATGCAGGAAAATTAAGACAAATGGATGGAATTTTCTCAATTTTAAGGTGTTTTTTTTTCTCCCATAAAGTTTTCTTAAAATCTTTGCATCTGCTTATAATTTAATTGCGGTAAATGAATATTGGCAGAATAAGTTGAAATGGTGGACCTAGTGTACAGCTGTGGTTTTGTTTTTAGGGAAATGTTTGATTATTCCTGTGATTTACTTTTTTAGATTTTGTTTCATAGCATGAATATTTAATTAAATCGAATATCCCTAAGTACTATGAACTTAACCAAATTATATAAGTTTGTGCTAACTACACTCATGATATCATTACATGTAATGATATTTCATTATGCTCTGAAGGGAACACTACAACTTCCAGGTGGTTCAATGCGTCAACAACTTTAGGAACCATTGAACTATAAAAATGCCATTTTTTCACATTAAGGCTTTTAGCCCAATTGAAAAGCAAACATCAGTGGGAACGATTATTACTCCCATTGCCAGTCATTGACAACGGAATGAATTTACAAATTATCTTTTTATTATTCTCTAGCACCCTGTTTATTTTATAATAACTTTTATCACAAACTGCAATTAGTTATTACTTAAAAAATTTCTTTTCTTGCCTCTCCACCATGCTAGACAGAACATGCTCAACTGCATTTCCAGGCCCAGCAAGCCACGAAGCGAAGGCTCAGTAATTATTTGTTGATTGTTTGAATTCAACTGATAGAAAGAAATCCATACACTGACTTCCGGTCTAGTTTTGTTCTATTTTTTTCCAATCAATTGACCCATTCCTTGACAAATTGACTAAGCAGCTACAGGATGAAACAAATTCAGTCTGGGGATTCCTGAGTTTGAACATGATGTCAGAAGCACAGAGCTACCAATTTTGAAGGACACTGCTGCAAACCAGAGGACAGGCCCCGAATCCAAGGCCAATGTACACAAAAATGATACATCCTTTAAAATCCACGGCCATTCAGGCTCGGGGGATAAAGCTGACTGTGAAACATGTCAAAGAAAAGCCAGAGCTGGACAGTAGTTAAAGCAGTAAAAACAGATTTCCTTCAGGACTATTGCAATAGGGGAAAAGAGACCTCAGTCTAGAACTAGCCTCAAGTCTGGTACAACATGGGCAACTGGGAATTTTTAGCCAATGAACAGGGTGGGGGTCAGTGAGAAGAAACATCAGGGATGGGGGGTCCTGGCTAAACTGATCTAACAAGATTCTTGCTGGAGACAGGCCAGGCAATCAGACATCACCTGGAGGATGAGGAAAATGATCAGATATTGGAGGGTGAGGGGGTTCCGATTAAACTGACGCAGCAGGGTTCTTGCTAAAACTGGATTTACAAGAAAGTGCACAGCTGGGACTAGAAGAAGGTTCAGGAGTCTGAGTAAAGTTTGATCAAGCAAGAATCTTTGTTAAAGGGAAAAGTAGGAACCCTAGCTCATGAAAATTGCTGATTTTGCCTTATAACAAACTCTGTAATAAAAAGGGGGCTTTAAAAAGATAATTTTTCTCTTTTTGTTCATGAGGAAGATTGGCCCTGAGCTAAGATCTATTGCCAATCTCCCTCATTTTCCTTGAGGAAGATTGTCACTGAGCTAACATCTGTGCCAATCTTCCTCTATTTTATGTGGGACACCACCAGAGTGCGGTCTGAGGAACAGTGCTAGATCAGAGCCTGGGGTCCAACCTGTGAACCCTGGGCTGCCAAAGCAGAGCATGTGAACTTAACCACTACACCACCCGGCTAGCCCCTTCTTTTCTTTTTAGTGGCTTTTCAGTGATATCAATATGTTGTTGCTTATATAGATAACATAAAGCCTCCCTTTCGTACATTGGAATTATTTCTTTCATTTCACTCCACTAAATTACATCTCAGTTCACTTTTGGAGAACATCATTTCCATGTCTTTTCTCTGAAGAATGTAGGTATCACAGGAAGCCATTAAGCACAGCTCTGTTCTGTTTGAAGGTATCCTTAAGACCAACCCTTTGATGTGTTGCTGTCTGTGTACTCTAGATTCTCCACGTGCCTAACTCTACTGCCAACAGGTTTGGTTTCTTTTCTCCCACTTTTGATACCAGGTACAAAGCCTCCTGTGATTTTGACAAGAGCTGCTTGCTGGCTCCAGGCAAAGATCCATACGACAGACTATTTTGTCCATTTTTAATCGAGATGACTGGTGTGGACAGGCATTGTCTCCACAACCTCTCTCTGAGCACAGTAGGAGGTCCACCAGCTGCATTGGACTCCTGGTTGGATTAAAGTCACCCTGGGGTAACTAGGCCCATAGACCAATGTCCTTAAGAAGAGCTTTGTGAACCACCTGTGCTCCATGAGTAGGATTTTTTTCAGGGTATCTCTCTACACTTAAACTTTGAAAGTGGAAAATCCAATTGGACTTTTATGAACCAGGGAATGAAGCAACCCCCAAAAAGTGGTATTTCAACTCTGGGTAATGGAACCCTGACTCAGCTGCAGATTGGCTGCCACCCGCAGGCTGACCATGGACACATTTGAGCTGCTTCATTAAAGATGCTGTCCTTTCCTCTGTTTCCTTTCACAATCTTGTCTAAAGCTCTTCCAATTCTTCCTCATGTTCACCTTCTAAATAGATTTTGTTCTGAGGCTATTTGCTGCATACAGCATATCCCTTTGTCTTCTTTTTTGTTGTGTGCCTTTCCCTTCTTCTCATCTTAGACTCTTCCAGATGTCTCACCTTTCTGCAGAGCCCATTATTAGAGTTAACCTTTCCTGCTCCCTTTCACAATTTCTATTTTCTATATCTAAGCTCTTTTAACTTCCTTTGACCTGAGAAATTTAGAGATCTTTGTTCTGTACCTGGTAGGGTCATTTGGTTACATGCACTAAACTAGAAGGCAGGAGATGCTGATTGCCAGGGCATTTATTTACCCTCCATCACTCAGCATTCATTCCCTCTCCAGAAAGCCATACTTCCTACATTCACAGCCACACGTTTTGGATGAGATCAATTACACGCAGTCACGTACTGGTAAATGTTGAATAAATGCTTTGGGGTATAGGGAAAGAATAAAAACCCCAATTTGTAATGTTTGCTGATGTCCATGGTGTAAATATTCCCATGGTCAATTTCAAGCTAGAAGAAGTGACCGAATGTAGAGTTGGGAAGAGACGTGCTGTAGCATACCACTTTCTATTTCCACCGTACAGACACACTAGACATGAATAATCTCAAGTGTATCCATCAGGAGTAAACAATTTTTTTCTGTAAAAAGCCAGAAAGCAAATACTTTAGATTTGTGACCCTTAAGGTCTTAGTCACAACTATTCAACTCTGTCAATGGACTGTGAAAGCAGCCTTAGACAACATATACATGAATGGGCATGGCTGTGTTCCAACATATCTTTACTTACAAAAATAGGCAGCAGGCTGGTTTGACCTGAGGGCTGTAATTTACTGACCTCTGGCATAGATCATAGTAAAATGTAGTAAAAAAAATTAAGAAGTGATGACTTTTGGGTTTTTATAGACTTTGTTTTTAATATTATTTATTTAGTTGTAAGTTTATATATTTTAATATTTAAAAATGTCTGTGTTGAACAACCAGCTTACAAAATTCCTCATAATTTAACAAGTGGCCCTTGTGAGCCACTGCAAACCAGCCTCCGCTCACCACTAAATCTATCTATGCTCAAGCGGTGGTCTCTTACTGACTTAACCTTATTCAGTGTATTCAAAATCCGTGACGATTGTTCTTGGTTGGGGACAGGGGAAAGTGACCCAATGCAGGTGAAGAGATTCAGGGAGATGTATAAGTTTAGGGGATCTTCTGGAAAATATGATTGTATGTATTCTGCAAGAGCAACCAAAAGAAAGCATCTCTCTTCCATCGGGTAATGTGGGAGTGTGAATATGATATCTGGAACAGTCACAGCCATTTGCCACCATGAGAGAAGAGTCTGGATGCTTCTGCAGGGATGTTCACTATCTGAAGGCTGAGGATTGAATTGCCACCATGGAGGAAAGAAGAGACAGAAAAAAGTGCAATCTTAGTAACATTATCTGAGTGACTGGATCAAGTCTTGCCTGAAACCAGGGCTACCTTTCAATTTTGAGTCAATAAACACACTTTATTGTTTAAGTCAGTTTGATAGGATTCACTGTTACTTGCAACCAAAAGATTTGACAATGAGGCATCTGTCCATTCTGCATTCCACAGTTTTCCTTCTAAATGACTCCAGGTATCACGTAAATACTACTGCCCTTAAGGGTGAACTCTTGATGCCGTTCAAATTTAAGTACCTTATTCATTTTCCTTATTTATTTGCCTTTTGCTCATTAACTTTTGGTTTTGTGGGCACCTTATTTCCCTCTTGAATGATGTGGTGTAAGGATGCGTGGTGTGATTGCCTAGTCATCGATCAGTAGTCCTCAAACCTAGCCATCCATCCAAGTCATCTAGATGCTTTAGAAAAATACAGAGATCTTAAGCCCTTACTTCTAGGGGCTCTTCTTCAGTAGGTCTGAGGTGGGGCTTGGGCGTCAAAATCCTGGATTGTATGAGCAAGGGAGTCTGATGTGCTCTTATGATTTACAGCCCCTGCCATTGTGCATGCATTTCACTGCTGGTTTTAGAAGACTCAGAGCATTTAGAGAGGAAATAATTCACTGGAAAAAATGAGTTTTGTTGGCTCTATCTAAAGTTAACCATGTTATGAGGAAAAATTGTTAATTTATACATGCTTCTATTCAGTCATTCTTCCCACAATTATTATTTATTGTCTACCATTTGCCAGACAAGTGGAAATAGATAATATTTGAATACTGGAGGTACAAGAGAGACAAAGACAGAAGAGATCCCTGCCCTCACGGAGTTTATAGTCTAACGGGCAAAGCAGACAATAAACAAATAAACATATTAATAGGTGGTTATAGAGCAAGAAGTGCCACAATGCAAATAAATATGGTCATGGGAGGTGGAATCACTCACAGTGCCCGGACTCAGGTGAGGCAGTGCGTCCCATGTACTTGCATGACCCTATGAGTGTACGCTTCCTGAGGATGAGCTAGCCATTCACAAAATTGTTGGACAAAGGCTAACTACTCACTCATCCATTCAGCAAATAGTGATGGCCTATTGTGGGCTGTATGGGACATGGTGAAGTCAGGGCCTTGTGAGTATAGAAATAGAACTAGTAAGGCTGTGTTTAACGTAATTTACTCTCTGAATACGTTATAAAGGCACAAGGTACTACCAGGGTACAACAGAAGAACAGTGAAAAGAACATCTCTTTCTCTTCTCCCCCACCAATACAGTTTTTCCTAAACCAACTAGTTATTTATTTCTTGAGTGTCCTTCAAGTGAGGCTAAAGGTATATACTAGCGTGTGTGTCAGAGGGCAGGGTGTTTACACAAATGGTGGCATGCTGTACTTGCTGTTCTGTGGCTTGCTCTCTTTTAACTTAGTAATATATATATATTGGAAATTTTTCCACATCATGCATACATAACTGAATCTTTTCGTAATGTTATAATAATCTTTTATATATAAAAATCTTCTAATTTTTACCGTAATTTATTTAATGAGTTCCACATTGAAAGATGTATAGGTTGTTTCCAATCTTTTGCTTATAAGTTTTGCAAAGAATTTTCTTACATTGTCATCTGTTAACACATCTGAGAATACCTGAAAATAAATTCTTTGAAGTGGAATTGTTGGGTCAAAAGATAAGAACATTTTTGATCTTGAAAGATACGCCTAAATTGTCAGTACAGATTGTGCCAATTTGTATTGCCACCAAAACTTCATGGGGTTATCTTTTTGTCCACACAATGCACTAGCAGAGTGTTTTTTTTTTTTTTTTTTCAAAGATTTTATTTTTTCCTCTTTCTCCCCAAAGCCCCCCAGTACATAGTTGTATATTCTTCGTTGTGGATCCTTCTAGTTGTGGCATGTGGGACACTGCCTCAGCGTGGTCTGATGAGCAGTGCCATGTCCGCGCCCAGGATTCGAACCAACGAAACACTGGGCCGCCTGCAGCGGAGCGCACGAACTTAACCACTCGGCCACGGGGCCAGCCCCTAGCAGAGTGTTTTTTAGCTACTGTATCTTTGCCAATATAATAGGTGAAAGTGATAATTCTTTAATTTTTATTTGTATTTTTCTTATGGGTTAAATTGATCTTTTTTAAAAAGTGTTTAAATGCCACTTTTTCCTTATCTGTGAGCTTCTGCTTCACGTCTCTTACAAAAGTTTTTCTATTTGGTTGTTAGTCTTTTTTTTTTTTTTTTAATTGCAACTGTTGTTTTTATATGAAGGAAAATCAAACCTGTGTTTACTGATTTCTATTGCAAATATTGTTTACCAAATATTGCAATTTGACTTCATTCATGATTTTTCCCACATAGAATATTATTATTATTTTGAAATCAAATATAATTAATCTTTTTGCATTAAATATTCCTTTATGTTTTATTCTAGAACACGTTTGTGTCTTTTTATGCCTGATTTTTGATCCTTCTGGAGTTGATTGTGTTATAAATTGTGTACTAAGTGAGAGATACAACTATTATTTCCAAGAAGGATATCTATTTCCCCTCACTGACATGCTGCACCCACCTTATCAAATACTAATACCAATTTACATACCATATGTATTTGGGTCTGACTCTGGACTCTTGCTTCTGTTCCACTGACCTGGGCCTGTAAGTTTCGAGGCAGGGAGTGAGAAGGAGTCGGAAAGGTCAAGTAAAACTTGCAGCGGAGCTCAATGGATTACCGAGTAAAGGGTCTGGGTATTATTCGAGGAGATTACTGAGGACTAAAGGGTGGCGAACTACTGAAACAAGACAAAAAGACACCAAAATGGAAACTGAAGTGGGCAGAGGGGTAGGGTACTCTGCAAACATCTTCTCTGCCACACGGTTTTCCCTAAGGCAAGTTGCAAGTTTTTGGTTTTTCTCAGTTTGGGATTTTATATAGGCATAAGTCACT
The DNA here is from genome assembly GCF_037783145.1 of Equus przewalskii. Lineage (NCBI taxonomy): Eukaryota > Metazoa > Chordata > Mammalia > Perissodactyla > Equidae > Equus > Equus przewalskii. The sequence goes on from NC_091845.1 coordinate 17,955,370, forward strand.
CAAAGGCATCAATAGCCTGTTAAGTGCAACTGTAGTCACATCAAGATCTATCCTGAATGTCATCAGATCTGAGCCCCTACCCTTATAACTGGAGTTATAACTCCAATTATAACATGCAATTCCCTCTGGGCTCCATTTGCATAGACCTTGGTCAGGGAGGCCCTTCGGGCTGTCTGTCGTACTTAGGAAATCTACTCATGCTCTTCCATCCAGGGCAAGCTGGCTGGCTTTACATGTTTGAGGGGCCAGGAGTGCTGGTGAGCTGAACACACACCACTATCTGGCCACTCTGCCTAGTTCAGTGGGCACCAAGGCTGCTCTCCTGCTGCTCCACAGTGCCCACTGGGAATCCCGCTGGGCACTGGCAGGGAAATGGATGAAATGCCCTCTTCCCACTCTTTGTTGACCTTGATCACCCGGAGCCTGAAGTAACCCCACTCATGCCTAGAATCTCACAAAGACTTTTATGAACTTGCTTTTTGGAGCTACTACCCATAATCCCTTTCTCCACGAGAGCTCAAAGTATGTCTATTAGGAGAGGCAAGGGGACAAGAGCCAACCAATTTACAATATGTATTCTTCTTATCACCATTTCTGTCTTCCCCAAGAGCCCCTGAACCAAGAAACAAGAACAGAATCCAAACAAACAAGGAAAAAAATCAACAATGTTTTCTTTCTCCTGCTTACTCCAAAATAACTGATGAAAACAACAAAGCTAGCACTACACTCCACCGAAATACAGTGAGTACTTGGGGGCAGGGCAGAGTTGGATGCTAGGCATTGATTAAATCCACAATCCAGGCATGTGTAGAATGAGAGCTGGCCAAGTCAAGATGAGCTGTGTGACAAACATGACTGTGGCATTGTCCATGAAGTCCCATCTTTTAAGTTTTTCACAACCAGAATAATCCTTTTAAGATACTGTAATTTAATTATGGCTCCATGCACATAAAATCAATTGTCTAACTGTAGAGAGTGTCCAAATACACATTTAAATTTTCTCTCTCAAATAGAAATGTAATTTAAGTTGTCTGGTTTTCTTTCCCTAGGAATTGCACATATAAAGGATTTTTATTTTAAATCGCCAACTTTATAAACAGTAATAAAGCCTAAATAAGCAAAAGGATCAAATATTTTCCGTGAAATGGCAGCATTCTCTCCCCCACTTCCTGTCTTTTATATTAGAATGTAACCATTAATGCTGTATCTGAATTAACAGGAAAAGGCTATTAGTTCCTCCTTTTAAAAGGATCCATTCTATTTCCTTTACTTTTGCCATGAGACAAATATCCATAGAATAATTGACAAGCAATTCAGCAATAATAGACAAAAGAAAGGGACAGATAGAAGAGCAAAGGAGATTTTTACTCTTTCTCTCATCTACTTATTTCATCCTCAACCCATACATTGCATTCATAGGGCTGTTGATTGAAGAGACTGGGGAAAAGATAGAAAATACCTCATCTACCCAAACAAAGAAACTATTGAGAATAAATACAGTACTGCATTTCCAAAACAGTTGAGTTCTCTAGGTATTATTTATTTTTGGCATCCCTGTAGCATTCCTTCGTCTGGCTATAAGCCCTTATTTTAGATTAGGGCTTTTTATGTCTGGTGTATGTGTCCTGCCTGCTTAAGACAAGAAAGAAATCAAACTACCAGTCAAGAGCACGAGTAGCAATGATGCCATGAATGGGAAAAGAGAACAGTGATAGGGCTTGAGGGGACACAAAGCAGGTTCTGATCCAAACCAGGTCTAAATAAAAGCAAATGATTCAACAAACTCTGCTCAAAAATAAGTTTTGTTATCTTATAGTGACTGTTCAGATATACTTATGAGCATGTTAGAGAAGGAAGCCACTTAGACCGCACACTCTGTTCTCCTTAGGTTCCTTTGATAGCTGAAAAAGACTCATTTGTGTTCCTCGAGAGATGATGGGGTTTATTGTGAGGATAGACTTAGGTAGGAGCTGGGGCTGAAAGGTGTCAGGAAGCCAGAGAGCTCAGCGTCCTCTCCTAGCAACCCAGTTTATGCTTATTAGAGGTAGGAGTAAGTACCAGAACCTTAGAAAGTCAAAATATGTAGACATCATAGGCTGAAGTCTCAAGGAAGTTCAATTTTGACCTAATAGTCTACGAATCTCCATCTCAGAGTCTTTGCTTTCTGATCATATCTGCTCCTTCCTGGCCTTTTATGGTTTCTCAGCAAAGACTCACAGCCTTCATCTCATTGTTGTCTGCCTCATTGTCTCTGTATTTTCTAGATTAGGTGTCAGAAGAGGGAAATGCCTTGGTTCATGTCTCTCTCATGTATTGGTCATGAATGAAATTAAAATGAGATTGCCTTTGGCCCTGTTCTTACCCTCAGCCCAATCTACTATGGCAAGTTTGTGGGCATCACTCAGACTGCAGCCACTTCAGCAGCTGGAACTGTGGGCTCATCAGTGTCCCTTTAAGCAGGTACCAGAGTGCTCACATCTTTGACAGCTCCAGTACTCCACCCGCGCATCTCTTCAGATCCATAGAATTCCCTGCTTCATCGGTGTTCCCAAGACATTTATATATTTTGACTATTCCCATTGGTTTTGTAAGAAACACATGTTAAATGCATGTGAATTCAGTGAATCAATTATAACTATTTGTAAACTCCCAGAATAACAGGGACAAAAATATTAACACATAAATACTCACCATCTTCACCCACCCTGGCTTTCTAGGAGGAGAGGCTATTCCATTTTTATTTAGGTTGTTAAAAAACAAAATTCAATTGAGTGAATTTTAAAGATCTTATTGGCTTTATTCAATGATTCATGAGTCAGCCAGCATCCAATCCAGCAGGTAGAAAGGCGCTCCGAGGAGCTGTACAAAATGAAAGAGATTTATAGGCAGAAGGGAGTAGGAACAAGGAAGTTCTATGAGGCAAAAAAGCCTCGTATACAGAAAAAGGATTGGTTATTGCAAGGTTACTTTCCTTTAGGGGATGGCAGAGGTCAATCAGGCAGATTAGTCAACTAGTGCTGATCAGGCGATTCCTGACTGATTTAAGATTCCATTTGTAGGAGAGGCCAGAACTGTAATTAAGTCTCAGTTTGGTGACGTGGGGATTGGCACAAGTGACTCCATTTTAGTCCTATTGTCTTGTTTTTAACAAGATTTAAATCAGTAAAATTTGTTATTCTCTTATTGAGTCAAAATACATCTCCCATGAGGCTTTAGCCTAGTATTTCTACATATTTTGACTTTCTTAAGTGGATCTCCAATGATTAACATCGTTCTCATCTAGACAAATTACAGGCATTTATAGATACTCCCTAAATGTAAGCCAAAATTCCACCCAATTAATCTGTTCCTATGAAGCAGTGTCATCAGCTTTCCATTATTTGAATTCATAGGGAGTTTTTTATTCATTTAATAGATATTTATGGAATATCTACTATATGCAGAGAACTAATTTAGGTTCTGAAAGTACCACAGTGAACAACACTGACAGATCCCTATACTTTTGCAGCTTCCAATGTAGTGGGGGGAAATGAGCAATAAATATTTAGTTTTAAATAGAGCAGTGTAAAAATAAAACAAGGTGAACTTAACTCCTTGACATGAATTACTAAAAAAATAAACTGAATTGTTGAAATATGTAGGCTGTCCCTGCTTTGTCATCCTGAGATCTTCATTGAGCTCAGTACCTTTGAAAAGACACAGATTGATGGTTTTATGTATTTTAATTGCACAGTTCTGCAGGCCTATAGTTATATTGTAATAGGAACATTGTCATCAGTGATATTAAGGACAAAAAGGAATCTCTGTGACTCTGGACTTGCCAAAAATATATTTTAATGGTTCTTCATGAGCTTATGGGCTATGTGTGAGTCATTTTTTTTTTTTTTTAAAGATTTCATTATTTCCTTTTTCTCCCCAAAGCCCCCCGGTACATAGTTGTATATTCTTCGTTGTGGGTTCTTCTAGTTGTGGCATGTGGGACGCTGCCTCAGCGTGGTCTGATGAGCAGTGCCATGTCCGCGCCCAGGATTCGAACCAACGAAACACTGGGCTTGCCTGCAGCGGAGCGCGCGAACTTAACCACTCGGCCACGGGGCCAGCCCCTGTGTGAGTCATTTTTGCATGTTCCATGAAGTGAATTGTCCTAGACATATCCTCCTAACTTCAAGATGGGTGGGTTAAAGCAGTGCACTTGGGGTTGAAATGAAAGGAGAGAGGAAATAAGGAAAAAAGGAAGTGAAAAAAGGAAAGTGATTAATTTTATATGCAATTTAAAGAGACCCAGTAAGGTGCCTTGATCAATTCCATTTTTGATATAATGAGGGTTTTGATATAAGCGTTGTAGGAAAGAGTTTATAAAGTAGTAAGAATGGGTGGTGAGACCAGGTGGCTAGGATATAGCAGGAGGGTACTGAAGTCTTGTTGCGCTAAAGTGGAAAGGTACTATTTTGCTTATACTGAGATCTCGGAAGAGCTAGCCATCAGTCGTTGAATTAGTTAGACAGGGCTCCCACAAAGTATCTCAGACTGAGCGGCTTAAACAACAAAAATATATTTTCTCACTGTTCTGGAGGCTAGAAGGCCAAGCTCAAGGTATCAGAAGGATGGGTTCCTTCCGTGGGCTGTGAGGGAAGGATATGTTCTAGGTTTTTCTCCTTGGCTTGTAGGTGGCCATCTTCTCCCTGTGACTTCACATTGTCTTCTCATCATCCACGACTTTGTCAAAATTTCCTCCTTCTATAAGAACACCAGTCATATTGAATTAGGGCCCACCCATATGACCAAATTTTGACTTAATTACATCTTTAAAGGTCCTATCTTCAAATATGGTTGCATTCTAATGTTAGAACTTCAACATATGAATTTTCGGAAGAACACAATTCAGCCTATAAACAGCCCTTATATCAAATCCCTAAGCAGCAAGCCTTCTCTCGCCTGCAATTCATTTTCAGCACTGCCACTAGTGGATAACCTTTATCTTCTTTGAGGTCATGTAAAACATATCGCTCTATGTTTCGAAAACAACCATTTGAGGGCTTTCAAGACCTGACCCCACTCTGTCTTTTCAGCTCTATACCACACTCCCTTATACCATTGTCCTCTGAACAAATTGTTTATCTTGAAAAACACACTCTCTGCCTACTTAAGTCCAACCCACCTTTCAAAGACTTGCACAGTTTTCACCTTCTCCCTGAGGTCTTCTCAGAACTATGAGAGAAGCAAATCTGTCTTTAAGTAACTTTTTTTTAAAGATTTTATTTTTCCTTTTTCTCCCTAAAGCCCCCCAGTACATAGTTGTATATTTTTAGTTGTGGGTCCTTCTAGTTGTGGCATGTGGGACGCTGCCTCAGCGTGGCATGATGAGCGGTGCCATGTCCGTGCCCAGGATCCGAACCAGCAAAACCCTGGGCTGCCAAAGCGGAGCGCGGGAACTTAACCACTTGGCCACGGGACCGGCCCCTAAGTAACTTCTTGTAGAGTGGAAAGATGATAGACTTTAGGGTCAAAGACTTGAGTTCTTATCCTACCATTGTTACTTATAAGCCATAGGCTTTTGAACAAGTCAGTTAAGCACTCTGAGCCTCGGAGTAGCTATAAAATAGCACAAGGTAATACCCATCACATATGGTTATGCCAAAAATTAAATAAAATTATATGGGTTAAAGGTCTAACATAGGGTCTGGAATATACCGGGTGTTCAGTAATCATTAATTTCCTGCTTCTCCATGAAACTCCCATCTCCTTTCTCTTCCATCTCCTTTCTTTTCCTATAGTTCCTTTGTGTATCCGTGTGTGTGAGTATCTCTCTTACAGTGTTTATCAGTTTAGTTTGCTTTAGAATTATTAGTGTGTGTGTATGAGGTGGTGGTTGAGGCAAAAACTGCAATTTACATTGACTTCCAAGCTGTTCTGAAATGATGCTAAGCCAAGAAGCCAGTACACAGAAGAGAAACAAAAATTGTGTGCCAAGTGGAAAGGCAAAAGGATAGGATTGAAAGACAGGATGTGGAGTTTCATCTCATTCCCACTATCCTATCTAGATTCTCATAAATTGCCGATGTGCGTGAAAGTGTAAAACCCAATTTAAGCTATGAAAGGTGACTGAAGACCTGGGTCATCCTCAGCCTGGATGATTAGTCTCCAAATAATTGAAAATTGATGTAGGTTGATTGTTTTTCTTGATAGTTAGATTGAGTCGTTTAAGTGTTTTAAATACAGAAAGATGGGTGGATAATGGTAATATTGTGCTTTTAGCACCAGGCTTTCACCATTTGGCATCTATTTCCATTCCATCTACACTCCCTTCCACTACCCAAAAGAAAAACAGTTCCATTCTATACTGCCCAGCCATCAATAAGATGATCCTTAAATTATACATAGTGAGATAAATTGTTAAGGCTCTTTATAAACATTGACTAATTAGTTAATCAATAACACTTAAGGGCCTTGCTTCCCCCTCCTCAGCCCGTCTTATGATTTCATTTTGTGTTTTTTATTAGGCAGAATTTCTTCTGTCCATGCTACTACCACATTAAGTCTGTTAATGGTAGTAGTAAGTCAGAGAAGGCAAAGAGATTAACTCAGAGCCCCAGAAGCAATTAATACACACAGCCTTTTAGCTGTTAGACTGACGAATGCGCCAGGAACAGTATCTTAGTGAAATGGATTTGCAGGCATATGTTAAGGTTTAGCTTCATCCAGAGGCTTAATTTCTTTTCAGTGGGAACTGCAGGGTGCTCTCAAATTTAACATTACCATATGCTAATGGAAGAGAAACATATGGAAAAGTTTTAAAGCAAAAACAGATAACCATTGCTGTGTTATTTGCTTAAATTCAAAAGAGTTAATCATTTCATTTTAACAAGAACTTCCAGACAAACTGACTATTTTTTTTTTTGTTCTCTTGGCTGAGATGTTAACTAGAAACTTGGAAAGCCAGTCAAGCTTGACTTTTTTTTTTGGAAACAGTTCTGCAAAGTGGTTAAGATAAATCAGCAAGACCATGATTCAAATTTGGACTCACCACTTTGTAGTTATATAGCCCGAGGCAGGTATGAATGTCTGCAGTGCTCAGTTCTCTCATCTGTAGAAGAAGGATGATATTGTCTACCTTGTAGAATTGTGTTGTGAGGATTTCATCTGACAGATTGGAATTTGAATCAATGAATGATGCATGTATAATATGTTTAGCATAATTCCCAGCACATGGTAAATATCCAGTAAATATTGGCCATTATTGTTTCCAGAAGATAGTTCTCACATTGGCTTATTCATCAGGTTTCCCCTAAGCATTCAATACAAATGGGAGGCCTGGGACAAAAAGAGAATTAAAAGCTAAAGTTGAAGGGAAAATGATTATTATGGTCCCTTATTGGACCCTAAATCTTCTTCAGGACAGTTCAGCTTTGCCAGTTCAATTAGTAGTTCACAATTACCCTCTGCTATTGCCTGTCCTTTTCTTTTTTTATTAAGTTGAAATTTATAATAAGCATTTGATGAGATAAAAGGGAAAAGGACTTTCTCCCTTATCATGCTGCTGCTGAGCTGGTATGGTTTAGGTTTTATGTCTTTAGAAAGGGTAGATCAAGTTAAGAACTTGGCTTTCACGGTGGCTGCGTCCAGTGTGTTTCCAGAAGTGATGGAAGTGAAGATCAATGGGTACGCCCAATCAGAATGGATGACAGTGGTCTTGGAAGCCCACTCGTGTGCCAGGTGTAAATCTTTTAGTTATTGGATCAAATGAAGATCCCGGAGGAGGTTCCAAGTCTTGAGGAAGTCTCAAGGGAGGGCACTGGAGAGGGTCTGCTCACTTGGGCAGCTCGTAGCAATGGCTACCCACCAGTCACTACAGAAGCATTGTAATATTTTAACACCAATACGGCTATCCTTCAGTGTACTGGTTGAATGTCAGACCTGCATGTTTTCACATGGCTGGTTATGATCTCCACCCCCCAATTCATTTGAGCCCCATTTCTCTTAGCACGGATTCAAATGATGAATGAAAGTTGGTATGTTTAAAGCTCTTTAGAGAAACAACATAGGATAGTGATTAAGAATTTGAGTTCTGGAATTAGAATGACCTGCATTGGAGTCCTGCCACTGTCATTTAAGAGCTATATGACCTTTGGTGAATAACCTATCCTCTCTGAAGTTCATTCACTCATTCAGACATGCATTATTTTTATTTTTATATTTTTGCTGCTTCTTCTCCCCAAAACCCCTCAGTATCTAGTTGTATATTCTACCTGTAGGTCCTTCTGGCTGTGCTATGCATTTAATGAACAGATATTTATCATGCACCTGAACTAAATGCCACAAGTGAGTCAATCAAGGGTGATGAACAACATCAAGGTATCTGACGTGGAGATTACATTCGAATCGGGCAGGTAGATATAAAAATAAATTATTTAACAAGATAATTTCACATGATGACACATGCTATTAAGGAAAAGGTAAAGGAATAGATGAGAAGTCATTTAGAAAGGTGGTCAGGAAAGGACTCTCCCTGTGGGTGACATTAGAGCTGAGACCTGAGTAATATGAAGTAGGCAGTTATGAAGAGCTGGCCAAAGGGCACTGCAGGCAAAGGGAACGGCCAAAGAAAAGGTCATGAAGCAGGGATGCACCCACTGAGTTTAAGGAACAGAATGAGGGAAGTATGTGATGAAGAGCATATCCTGAGATAATGTCAGAAGGGTAGGCAGGGGCCAGAGCCTGCAGGACTTTGCTAGCCACTGTGAGAAGTTGAGATTTTTATTTTAAACACATGGGGAGGCTATTGTTATGTTTACAGCAGGGAGTTGCAGGATCTAAGTTTCCTCACCTACAAAATGGGATGGTATTGGTGGTGGTGAAAGGTTAAATGAGGTCATGCATGTAAAGAGCCCAGCAATCTTTGGGATATATTGAGGCCTCGATAACCAGTAGATTAAAAAGTTTTGGCCACTATTGTTAAGCCAAGAGAGATCTATGCCTCTCCTTTGTGAAGGAAAAGAGAGCAAAAGGTTAAGCCAGTTGGACCTTGGCAAAGAACAACCAAGCATCCTGGACTCTCCAGCCCTCAAAGGCCTAAGTTGGATAGCTGTTGACCGTAATTCAGGATAACAAACGTCTTTTCATTTCATGGAACTGTGGCATGCTGGGAGTGTCTTGTTTATGAGTTTGATGAATCAGATGAAAGGCTTTCCTGGTGTTGTTTGAGACTAATTATCCTTTAACGAAACTTTCTCGATTGCTGTAAAAAGTACCCTGAAGTCTGTTTTCCAGGCAACAAGCCAGCACCACACAGTCAGCACTGATTAACGCTACTGATGGGTTGTCTTTGCCCAAGATTCCTTGCTTAACTTTCCCGAAATACAAGATCTCAAGATTCATGTTCTTGTTTCTATGATATGTCCTGTCATAAACATTTTCTTTGGAAATGGTATATACTACCTTGGGGATTAAGGAAAAAAATATATCAAATCATTTTCTTGAGACCAGAGGCCTTCTGACAATATCTGTTTCCAACATATTTGCACTCGTCTCTCAACAACACTGTGGTTTGAAAAAGACCATCTCTAAGCTTGAGTTTACAGGGATCCATTATTTTTTCAAGAGGCAAGATTCCCTTCACCCCTTGAATGACCCTTGAATGTGTGAGAAGATATTCCTTTTTTCAAAGAGTAATAAAAGAGCAGAGGACAACACAACCGAATGTATCTTCCAATGACCTTAGTTGCCTTGATATTACTTTTGGTATATTCAATCCGTCAAAACCCCTCTGCCCTGAGACCCTCCTGAGCCATTGTCTGCCTGAATGATGTGGGCCTTGTGTGAATGGATAGAGAATGAAAGCACTGAATCACAGACCAACGAGAAGAAATCCACCTGGGCTGGCAGGCAAGAGGCGGCTAGTAAGAAGGCCTGAACCGCTCTAATGTCAAGAGACAGCAAGCAGATTGTCCTGGCAGCTGCCAGAGCAGCGATTGACACAGCCCTCTTCTCGTTACCATGAACACAAGCTCCGGAAAGTAATTTTGTGTTAACCTTTCCACCTCAGTCCCTGAAGTGTGCTTGAGACCTCTAAAAATCAGTGGAGGATGATAAGAGCTTGTATCTGGTATTGGTCTTCACTGAGTGATGAGGTCTAAAAGTAGATGGCTGGCTTTCCACTTTGAGGTTTGAGAGACTAGCTTTTGTCAGCGGTCATGAGTAATCATGCTAACTATAATGCAGAAGACCGAGGGAGAAAACAGCGTGCTGATTTATTAGCACACAGTGGAACATAAAACTGAAATCTCTGTGTTTACATTGCTATTTCATTCTCTTCCTATGATATAGGAACTAAAATAATTACTGAAGAAAACTTTGTTGAATCACTGTGAAAAGATAAGAGATATTAAAAAGTCCAAACCACCAGCATCTTCTCTATTTATAGACAGACATCTTCACTGCAATTTCTTTAGCTGTAAGCAACCAAAATCAACTCTGCTTAGCTTATAATAAAATAAATTTAATGAAAGTATATGAGGAAGCTCCGTTTAAGAAAATACTGAAGAGCTGGAGTTCAGAAAAGACTGAAACCAAAGTAACTATGGAAATCAAGTTTTAGGCTAATGTGTTGACATGGTTAGGGTGCCACTGTCTTGATGAATCTGCTCCAACAGTTTTCCTTTCTTTAATTATTCCGTGTAAAATTTAACTTTCTGACAGAGAAAGTGTACCATAGCTTAAGTCAAAGCCCAACCCTTGGTCTGGAAAAGGAGAGAACCTGGATGGTACAAAAAATACAGCATGCATTAAAGCTAGGTGCTGGATACTAGGTAGACCAAAAAACCGAATGCACTGAAAGGAAAATCTGATAGCTGTTTAACGGGCATGGAAACATAACAAGAAGATGTGTGTGTGTGTGTGTGTGTGTGTGTGAGTGTGTGTATACATGCACACACATATGTATAAATAAATCATGTTCTTTTATTTGTACTTTTGATGCTTTGACATCTTGGGGGCCTTGCTGACCCTGGAGACACAGACCTTCCCAGAGTTAGCTAATTTCTAGAGATAGTCAAGGACCTGCTTGGGAGCACATCTTTCATATGCAAATCAACAAATCCAGAGCCCACATCCCCAACCACTCCCTTATTGGACTCTCATTCTGGGCCATTGTTCACCCGCCCTAATCACCCCGGGATCAGATACCAGATAACCAAGGACAGCCCCTATGACCCAGAGCTCACTGAAATTATTCAAACTAACCAACCCTAAGCTTACCCGGCCTCACTAGTTCCTTCCCATAGAAGCCACAGAAAAGGTTTTTGTTCACTTTTTCTCCTCGTTCTCTCTGCTTCCTGACCAACCTGGTGCTTCCCCTTGTGGCCCTGTGTGGTGTGCCATGCCTCCTGTTTCCAGGGAACTGTGAGTAAATTTCCTCCTACATGACAGTCATTTCTGTGTCTGTGTATCTTACCATACCTCATTAAAACAAATCTCACTTATGCTTAACATATATATATATATATATATATATATATATTTGTTCAAAAGCTAACAAACTATCTGAGAGACGGTAGGTAGATCTCCTCTGTGGCATCTTACTGTAGATTCTTCAAGGGTAATTTTGACTGAACACTGTCTCAGATTCCCCTGCTGAGTTGACAACTTGACCCTCTCAGAAGATAGGACCCAGCTCTATACCTCATATGGTTCCAAAACATTCTTCCTGCTCTCTCACTTCATTATCTGGAGCCAGCCTCCTATCCAAAAGCAAAAGTCTTTCCTTTCAGCTCCTTGAGGAGAAGGACTTTCTTATCAAGTAAAGAAATAATTTTAGAAGAAAAATAATGAGCTGCTTCTCAAATGTCACCGAGAATAACACAAACAGAAACCTTAAATATCCTCGTGACCTTTTGGAATCTCTGTGCTACCTACAAATCCTGACATCTGATTAAGCTCACACAGCAGCCTGAAGGTCAGTGGCCAAGCCTCACTTGAAAGAGTTAAAGCAATTTCCAGGGATTCTCAGCTTGTTCCCAGGGAGTAATTCAGGCACTAGTGGTCCCTTTTGTCAACTGGTGCAATTCCTAACACTTTTAAAGCGACAAAAGCTGTATATGTGTGTGCGATGGCTTCCTTTTAGGGATTCTTTTTCTTTAAGAAATCCCTGCTAAACATTTTAGGGAGTGTGATCGCGCTTGGTGCCAAATGAAAAATGACATAAGAGGCTTGAGGGGAATCTGCACATTTTGAAGTTTGAGCTTTTTAAGTTCCTCCTGAGGGTGATTCTGAAGCGGAAGAAATAGTTAATTAAAGCAAAAAGGACCTTGAATTTTGTGAAGGTGTATCAAGTCTGCGGGTGGAGATTTTCAGACGCCTTCTCTGTCTGTCTCTCTTCCTCTCTCTCTGAATTTCCAGTTTGGGTGCTATACTACATATATCTGGATTCCTTATTTTGTGTGTATGTGATAGAAGGAAGCAGAGGGGCAGCAATAAAAGTCACAAAAATACTCAAATCCAGATTATTATGGATACTCAGCATTGATGCTGCTGGACTCTAAGTCCTTCCACCATGAAAACACTTAAAAGAGAGAGAAAGAGGTTTGTACCCCCAAAGGGTTGTTTATTGCTCCAGGCAGTTTTCCATTTTCCATTCATTGTTGTGCCTTCTGCAGAATTCTTCTGTAACTAAAATTGCTAGGTGAAAGCTTTCTGAACACTTCAAGAGAGTGAAGAGGAAGTCCTTGCTCTCCCTCCAGACTCTGACACAAAAGTGAACCTGCCAGCAACTATCAGGACAAATGCCATCCCTTTCTGGAGGTCATGCTGAGGTCTGACTTAGGAGAGTTTTCCTGGTGCTGTTAGGCTCTTGGTAAATTCTTGCACATCTAGCAATTCCATTTGGCCACTAAGCCTTTTTCAAAATTTAGAATCATCCCTCAGCCAGCTTCAGAATGGAATTAATAGCTGTGATCATGGCAGAAATCCATGAAAAGGAAGTTTCTGAAATGTCAGAGAGGGAGGAAGAGATATAAAGTTTTGTGAATGAAAGTTTCATTCATTTATTCATTCAATAAACATTTATTGAGTAGAAATGAAAGGTAAATACTATGAGAAGCACTAGAAAAAGTGCCTTTGGATAAGAGACACTTTTAGGTAATTTTGTCTGGCTCTTCTTTGGGAAGGTAAATATACACTAATTGTACATCACATGTAGCCATAGTGGGGCCTGGTCTAGAGCCTAAACTGGGAACTAAATATCTGGGCATATTTAACACATTAGTGGCCAGTCTGAAGTCAATTGGCAGAGGAATGGGGGAATGCTCTGGCAGAAAGCTCCTGCTAAGTTTCTGCTATATCTAGAAACTTTGTGTGTACGCTCATATTTTATCCTCACAGTAACTCTATGCAGTGAATTTTATTGCCCAGTCCCTTGTTTCAATCACAAGGAAAGTGAGATCCAAAGAGATTCAATGATTTTCATTTATTCCATTCAACAATGTGTATTGGACACCTACCATATACCAGCCTTTTCCTTTGTTCTAAGGATGCAGCCATAAGCAAGAGAGACCAGATCTCTCTCCTGAGAGCTCAGGTTCTTAGGATTCGGTGGGACATCAGGCAGTAAATATGAAAAAATATCAATGAATGAGAGCCATCTGTGTTCACTCAGCCATGTGGACCAGGGCTATGACTTCTCCCCAGATTTCCCATATCTGTTTGCCACACTGCCAGAAATTTCTCAGATTTCAAGGCCAGACTCATTCCAGTATGCCAGGAGAGTTTACTAAAGGAATTAGAAAAATTTGTTGGTGCCTTGGGTTTTCACTTTTCTTGTGCCTTGGGTTTTCACTTTTCTTATTCTTTAAGGTTGCCCTTGATGTGGCTTTCAACTTCATTTCACCTGTAGCCTAATGTGGGGAAAACTAGACAGTGGAAGTTAACGTATGACTTACTCTGGGTGCAGGTAGATATTGGCTTTCTGGAAGTTTAACCTTTCATTACTTTCCTAATACTCTTTGAAATCCTCAACTTACTTTGTCTCAAATTTTGTTCAGCACAATTTTCTTAATTCTGCACACTCTTGAAAATGCATGTACATATAATAACTCAGGGATGAATGGCAGTGAAAAGAGTCATACCACCCCATTAGTAGTTTCTTAATGATTTGACTGAATTTGAAAATAGAGCTGCAAAAGTATGTTAATAATAAAAAGACTTCTACCCTAAAGTGCCAAAAAATGATACAGAATATGTGTACTGGTGCATGTGATGGAAAGGGAGCCCATATTCTTTAGTCATAACGTCAGCTCAGTTAGGATATTTTAAATATACCTAGGTCCATTTGGGGAGAGTATCACAAGAGAAGTAATAAAGAACAATTTTTTAAAAAAAGATACTGCTATGGGCTGAATTGAATCCCCCTAAAATTCATATGTTGAAGTCCTAACCCCCAGAACCTCAGAATGTGATCATATTTAGAGATAGGGCTTTAAAAGAGGGAATTAAGGTAAAGTGAGGTTATATGAGTGGGCCGTAATCCAAGATGAGTGGTGTCCTTATAAGATGAGATTAGGTCACACACAAGCACAAGGGGTAGTCCATGTGAAGACAAAGAAGAGAAGATGACCATCTATGAACCAAGGAGAGAGGCCTCAGAATAAACTGTCAACCTAGAGAAATCAGGAAACACTTCATGAGGCAAAGCATTTATCTTGGATCAAAGAAATTGCAATTCAGGGAGAAACCCAAATAGTGTCCTGGTTACAGGAGAGGGGCTCAGGGATTTTATGGGGAAAAGGGAAGAAGATGAAGTAAATTGTATTAAAGAAGAGTTCATTGGTACTAGATGAGGTAAGGTTAGATTTGTACTTCATAGACTGGCTTGAGATTTGGTCATCAGACAAAAGGCTAGATTTGTACTTTGTTGATTGGTTAGCAATTCAGCCATCAGCAAAGTCCAGTTCATCAGTCCTTACAAACAGGACTTTCTTGTCTTTACTGGCTTCTTGGAATCTTGATGGTTTTGTTCAGTTTGGAAGACAAAGAAAACAAGACATGCAAGGTAATTTCTCTGTTTTTCTGTTTTGATTCTATTTTAATATGACTCTACTCATGTAATCTTTCACATTTTACCCTTTTGATCAAGATCTTTCTCTCAAAGCATCACTGATCAAACACTGGAAAGAATTTCTAATCAGCCATCAAAGCATTGTTGGTCCTTCATTGCCAGGAAAGCTCATTCCTGATATGTCACATTCCACATCGGAGGGAAAGTGGTTTCCCTTGGAGCCTTAGGCCAAATTTCAGCAACAAGAACACTAGAGCAGGGCAAGACTCTATTGTCAAGTGCTTTTAAGGGTAAACATCTTCTGCGGTTCCTTGAAGTTTCTCATGTGAAGTTTCATAAGACTTTGCAATCATTTCAAAGTGCTGAGTGACTGTTATCAGAATGATGTTTTTATAGCATTGAGCTATGTAGAGAAGAAAAAACTTATAGCAATGAGAATTCCTATAATAACAAACAAAATGCTAAGTCCAAATTGGGGAATAGGCCTGAACCAAGAAGCAATGCCTGAGGGCAACTAGCTAAAGAGATCAGAGAACCATGGGCATTAGTGGACACTGCATTTAACCATTTGGCCATTGCCTAGATTTTATCTAGTTCTGTGTATACCTTGCCAGAGGTGTTTACCCAAGCAAAACAGAGGTATCTATGACTGTTATAAATGTTACCTCTTAAATTTCTGGAGATTTGATTGGTTAAGCGGGAAGTTCTAGATACTTAGCACAAGGAATTAGGGGAGGAATGGCGGAGAGATTGATAATTAAATGTACTAAAGAATTCTGTAGATTCATGTACAGAATGAGGCTTCTGATGACAAACCCAATAGTCAGGAAGATTTCTCCCTTTTGTAATAGATTGGGAAATTCAGATAAGAGTATTGTCTTTCCAAGAAAGAGAGGGAGAAGACAAGGTAAGAAGCAACAGTAAGTAAAGGTATACAGGCCTGCTCCAGCCATCTTGGGAAAGTTATCTGCCTCAGATGTCAGCTGCTTCTTTTCCTAGTCACTTGATTTGCAGGTCTCCAGTGTTTGTACAGGACCAGACGTCAGGTGAAGCCTCCTGTAGCTTTGAGATGTTTCTCCAAGACTCAATGCCTTTTAGTTTTGCAGCAGATTCTGGAGGGATCAGGTAGGGAGAAAAAGTAAATATTTTTATCTTTGTTCACAAAAGTATATTTTCCAAAATTGTTGAATGCTTAAGAGGAAGTATTTCTTTAAATCTTGAAAAACAAAACATTACAACATCCTCCTCCATTCATATCATCCCATGGAATTAATATTTGTTCTTGACCTTTTGTCAGCATGTTTATGAAGCCATCAGTCTCTCCAATAGAGTTCTGTAATTTCTTATCCAGTTCAGTCATATGATCTGAAATTATCAGAAACTTAGACTTGTCAAAAAGTCATTTCTGTGAATCTTCCTGAAGATGAAGCAATTTTGCAAAAGCATCAGAGTAAAACCGTAATTGTCTGTAAATGACAAAAGACTTTACATTATAATACAGTTGACAAAGAAACTTGGTTATTTTTATGATATGCAACATTTTAAGATAACTAAAATTACAAATGATAACATTATACCAGGGCATATCAGAATTTTTCAATTTTCATATAATTTCTAAAACACTTAAATTAATAATAGTCAACCATACAATATAGCCTAAGAAGGTTTAGCATAATTTATTTGAAAATGTCTCTCATGTAATTTAATATACCTAATTAGTTTAACATCTTTCTTTTTATGAGAAGAGAAAACAAATCTTTTGAGGTGTTCCAGGGGCCCTCTGGAAAAGCTCAAAGTTATTTCTGGGTCCAAAAGTCTTCATTTACAATTTGATTTTGGGAAGTTTGTCAAAAATATCAAAAGGTTTTAAAACACTTGGTTAAATAAGATCATACCATCCCAACACAGAAATATATACATATATATCACATACATCCATAGACATGCATAGATAGACAGATGCAAGCAGAGACCTTAAATAGTTTTCATTTTAAAATTTTACCCCTGAGACAGGTATGATAATGCAAAACTCACGGATTTATAAAATATCAAAAATTTGTTTCTGACAGATGGACTAAATTAATCTTACCTGCTTAGATTGCTAAAGCTTTTTTCTACTAATAGTTGTGGAGAAAACACTTAAGATGCTAGATGCTTCTTTTTTTTCCTTCAGTCTTTGGGATTGGGAATGGTCTATATATGAGTTCCTGGAGAGGTTACAAGCATTTTGAGATAAATAAGGGAGGTTTTGGGGATTGGTGAAAGTGAATGGGTGGAAATTGAATTATCTTTAGGGCTGCATTTCCACTTTTGCAAAAATTTGTAAGATGTAACTTAAATGATGTCAGAGGTGGATCCACCCATCCAATTGTGTTATCCTCAATTGTTTCTTTCCCTCTGGGTACATAGTTTTATTTCAACTTAAGGAGGAAGGCCTGTGGAAAAAAATCCTATCAAGAATGGACTTTGTTTACTGTCATGTAGCGTTTACTTTTCAGTACCTCTTCTATCTTAATTTTTTCATTAGTTTTTGCAATGAAATTTTCACTAAGGCCATTTTGGAATTTTGAAGCCTTTTGCTTTCAAGTGCACTTCTTGTATGATCTTAGGCACATTCCTTCTAATGGTCAGTGTAATTCCGCCTGAGGTCTGGCAGTAGTTTGGTAGGACCCTAGGCACGAATGGAGTTCAACCTACATTTCTGTTCAGCCATATCTGGCCACAAATGGGGTTCAACCCACATTTCCCTCTGACCAGATTTTGGGCCCCCAACATGATGGTTACCAAGCTAAGCTCTCAGGACATAAAAAAAAACTTAGTAAGATTTTTGTTTTCTTTGTAAATATTTACAGCTTTTATAGTTTTTAAGCAGGTGGGCTGAAAGGTGGTACACTTAACTCTCTAGAAATTAAAGATCTTATTTCTTGTCTGAAATCCACAATTCTCAAGCCTAGCATGCAAAAAGACAAGTTTTGGGAGGTCAAAAGAGCCCCAAAGTGGCAACTGTGATTTTAAATGATCTTTTGTGTTATTGGTCCACCGGGACAAAAATTCACAAGAGGAAGAACCATAGTTCTTAAACATAAACCCAGCTGGGGTTCCCAAGGGAGGAATGTCTCAAGAACTTTTGAAAATGAAATTCCTATTTTAAAGCACAGCTGGAAAAAGAGATAAAGAAACACTAACACAAGCCCTAGGTTGTTAACCTTTGCTTCTGATCCATTGGGTATAGTTGTGCCAGTTGCGAGCCCCAGGTTGTTACCTATTGTTCTGACCTGCTGGCTATAGCTGTTTGAACAAATAACACAAAAGACAGAATTTGAGTACTTACCAGACAGGGGATAAATCCTTCCAGACAGTGACAGCCATGAGCTACTGTGAGCCACCTCAAACAGGGAAACCCTTCCAGATAGCAATAACCATGACCTGACTTTGAGACAACTGTTTCCTGGTCAGTCAACCTCAAATTGAGCTATCGTCCCCAGAATCCAAAAGAAAGGCAATGACCTCAACCAAAGGGGAGCAAGGTCAAAGCCTAAGAAGACTCAACTATCAGAGGAGTCAGTGATCTGTGGAAGTGGTGAGCACAAGGGACTCATGTAGGTACGGTACTTGGTTCCAGGGGATGCCAGTCCATGAAGGTGAGATCCCTTCAGATCCCACTTCGAACACCATATGTCAACCAATAAAAATCAGAAACCAGTTCAAGAGGCAAAGTGTTAATTTAGGATCAAAGAATTGCAATTCAGGGAGCACAGATTTAGGTAGAAACCCAAATAGTGTCCCAATTACAGGAGAGGGCCTCAGGGATTTTATGGGAAAAAGGGAAGAAGATGAAGTAAGTTGTATTAAAGAAGAGTTCATTGGTACTAGATGAGGTAAGCCTAGATTTGTACTTCATAGACTGGCTTGAGATTCAGTCATCAGGCAGAAGGCTAGATTCGTACTTCATCGATAGGTTAGCAATTCAGTTATCAGCAAAGTCCAAGTTCATTAGTCCTTACCAACAAGATATTCTTGTCCTTATTGATTTCTTGGATTGTTGGCAGTTTGGTCCAGTTTGAAGATAAAGAAAACAATATGTGCAGGGCAATTCCTCTGAAATCCTCTATTTTAATATGACTCCACTCACGTCATTTTTCACAAAACCAATCTTGCCTACATCTTGATTTCAGACTTCTAGCTTCCAGAATCATGAGAAAATAAATTTCTGTTGTTTAAGTTACTCATTCTGTGGTACTTTATTATGGCAGCCCATAGCAAACTAATACAGAATTGTAATTATTACTCTCACAGCAATTTACAATGAATACACATTATAACCAGTTCTATGGAAAATCGAAAAGAATAGACACACTTATAGGACATCAGGAATTCTTAAATAAGTTTATAAATTTATGCTAAATGGTTAATATTCATAGGGCAATAGTCAACTCCTTTAGCTGGATATAATGTTTATTTCTATGGATAAGAATTATTTGGATTGCCATGAGTATTCTATAACTTGTGGAGCTGTAAAATAGCTCAAGGAGAATAAAAAGCAGAAATAATCCAGAAGGACATGCTAGGCAGCATATCTAGAAATCTTTTTTTACCCATTCTAAGTGTTTTCCAACTTTTCCTTATGGAAGCTGAGCTTCTAGGCACAGAGGAACATTGAGGTCTAACTGCTTTCCCTTAAAAAGGTAAAGAGGACACAAGTCTTCTAACTCTGAGACATCTCAGATTCACACAGCATTATCCATAACTCTCCCTATCTTGGGATTTGGATTGCCTGGTTGGGGGGTGGGGCTGTTAAAGACGGGAAGAGGACCCCTTCATAGGGACTCTACACCAGAATCTAATGTGTAAGCTCTCTTCTGGATCACAGGGTGGGAGGAGGTGAGGGGAAGGCTTCTGACACTTTTTCTCAACATCCAGAGCCTGGCCTCAGAGCAGAGCCCTTTGAATCACAAGTTCTCTAAGCTTTTAAAACTCAGTAGTCAAGAATTGTTATTTTCTACTCTCCATGCATTTCTTCTTGGATACTCCTCCTGGAGATACTGAAGATAAAACTCAGGGAGGTAAAGAGGAAATATTTGGGATGGGGGAGTAGCTGGTTGTATTTCCAAATACTATCTTGGCTCCTCATTGTGAACTTGGTAAACGCAAATCTCTGTGCTAAGTAATTTCACATACTCCTTCAGCTGGTCTTCATAATAAGTTCCTTACGTGGGCGGGGGAGGGCTATATTAGCTCTACTTTTTAGGTGGGAAGACCTAGTCTTAGGGAAAGAAATGTTTAAGTGCTGGAACCAGGGTTGGAGCCCATTTTTGTGTGACTTCTAAACTCAACATTTTAACCTGTTGTACTACCAGCTTCTTTCCTGAAAGAGGAGGAAATGTGAGTAGAATTAAGCCCCAATCTTTTCACCCAGGCCATGTTCTCATTAACCCAGGATAATCTTCCTCATATACCGTTCTAATGGGCTTCCATTCCTCTGACTCAATGAATCTTTCCTGAGTTTGGTTATGAGAAAAACTCTTTGCAAGATGCATTTTGGTTTTCTGTGGCTGTGCAATAACCTCCCTCTAAACTTAGTAGCTTAAAACAGCAATGATTTTCCCTGTCTCAAGATTCTGTGGGTATACTGAGTAATCCATGGCTGGTCTTTTAGGTCACTTGTGTGGCTGCTTTCAGTTGGAAAGTGGGCTGATGAGGGCTTAAGAAAGCCTTTCTCATGTGTCTTGGGCCTTGGGGTTGCTTGTTGCCTGGGGTATCTCAGTTCTACTCCATGCCTCTGTTTATTCCTCAGACTCTCTTCACCAGCACTGCTTCCTCCAGAGTCTCTCTATATGCTGAAGGATAGCATTTACTCCCTTACAATATGGCAGTTGGGCTCCAAGAGAGCATAAGAGGAAGCTTCAGGCCTCTCACATACCAGCACTTCTGCATTGCCCCATTGGTCAAAGCAATTTGCATAGCCTACCCAGAGTCAAGGGGAGAAGAAATAGACTCCACCTCTTGCAGTCAATTGTTATATTTACACTGTAAAAGCAAAAGCACTTCCTCCTACAGGCTTTTCTTGCAGACTCTGGTCAGATAAGTCATTTTCAAGAGTCAATTTCACTGTTATTCCTCCAATTTGAAATTCTCAGTGGCTCCCCATTGGACACAGGTCAAGCGTTAACCCCATCCTCTGATAGTTAGGGTCTTCCGTGTGTCACCACCTTATCACTACTACTTAAATTTCTTCTGCTTTCTAGATGGTCCTCTTCTATCTCCCTAAACACTCCAGACTTGTTCCTGATCCTACAAACTAGACAAAATATTTAGGATAACTTTCTAACATTCAACAGAGAGAAGGATACCTTTCACTGCCTCCTCACAACCACAACAATTGGAACTTTACAAAACTAAAACTAATCACTTCAGTGGAAAAACCAAACCAAGTATTCAGATCTATGCAGACTCATAGAGGCTTGTCTGAACTTGTGCCATCTCACTCGTGAATTGAATGTATCAATATATTCTATGATGGGTCTGTGTCAGATTCTGCTTATTTTAGAAATTCCCTGTAGTAGAGGCAAATAGACAGTCATCAGACAAACACCCATGAGTTGTTGCAACACAAGATTTTCAAGCAGCCTTTTCTTTTTTAGTATAAGAGCTGATATAAATATTTTTTCATGTGTCAGGTTGTTTCAGTCAAAGTTATGAGGTAAAGCAGACAAAAACATTCATCACATTCAAAATGGAATTTTTCAATGTTTTGATTCACATAATGAACTTTCTCAGAATTTACTACTCATGGACACAGCATCTGGAAAGCTATTTAATGATCATAAGTTTTATTTAATAAATAAGTCAGCTTTGTCAAAATGATGTATGTTAAACAGTATCCTTAAGAACATAAAAAATGGGATGGAGACTATATTTCACTCTTTTCATTCTCGCCTCTACTGCCTTAGTATTTTTAGCAAGTTTTCCCAAAACACTCATAGAACCTCCAGAAAGGACACTTGAAATTGGGCCATTTTTCTTTTAAACCGTAGGTGTTATCATTCATCATCTCTTTGGGATATTGAATAAAGTATCATATATCTGCTTCCATTCTTCTCACACAATAGTTACAAACACTGGTGAAAAATGATGATGTACATGGTTTACATTTTTTACTTATTATCAAGGGGTAAAAATTACTTATCATATCCGTTTCAGGCAGTGTTCATTTAACGTAGAGTTCAAGAAGAACAAAAAACTCCTAATCCAGTTTTAGCTTTCTTCTCAAAAGAGTTTAACTCTATGAACCTTGGCGTGATTTAATGAAACACTTCCATTTTTGTACCTGGAAAGAACAAAACCTCAAACAGCAGCTAGAAGAATCATTTAGCATTAGAGTGTGCAAGTAGTAAGATTTTACAATCCCTGGTGTAAGGTGTCATCAGACTTTGAAAGAAGCTAGTCTTGAATTTATGATGTGTCTACCCAACATTTTTATTAAAACCACGTTAGACCAGTTGTTAGACTTGATTAAAATTACGGTGCACCAGCTCTTAATTCTTAGGCTTCCTTGAGTCACAGACTATTTTGAGAATGCACAGATGCATAAGCAAAGAAAATTTTACTCCAAATATTAAGGATTTTGTGGATCTTCAGAATTTTCAGATCTGTTGTGCCTAAAATGGAGAGCCCCTTAGAGAAATAAACCCTCCATGATCTAGCCCCTGCCCATGTTTCCACCTTCATCTTGTACCAAATTTTGCAACCCTCTCTCTACTTCATCCACTTTGGATTTCTTTTAGTTCTCAAACATGCCAAATTCATTCTTTTTACTTGTTCCTCCTCCAACCTGGAATTATCTTTCCCCAGATCTTTCCAGGACTGGCCTCTTCTCACCACTTATAGTTCTAACATTATACTCGCAGAGGCATGACATTAAACATTTATTGTGATATTATTGTTCCCCCAACACCCACATGATGTGTGGACACATGCGTGAGCACGCTTGCACACAGAGACACACACAGAGGCACATAGGGCATTGTATTAAATTGTGTTCGTTTCTTCATAACCTTATCATTCTGACAGCTGGTGCCATACCTATCTTGCTCACCACTAGATCACTAATATCTGATCCCTAAAATGTACTGGGTACATCTTTATAGAATAAATATATTGATGAAAACATGAAGGAAGAGATGAATAAACAAAGACTCCTTTGAATTCAAACTGTATTTTCCATTAAACTAATTAAAATCTATTTATGTTACTAAAAATGGCATAATATATAAAAACTTCTGTTTAGAGAATGTTCACATGCATTTTTAATATCTCATCTAACCTGTGACAAGTTGAAACAAAACTATGACATGAAAAAATTCCCAAACAGGTGTAATCAACAAAGAGATCAAATGGTTGGGAAGGTTTTAAATAGCTCCTCTTTGTTCTTACCTCCCATAATCTTTCACGTATTTTGGCAGTGATCAAAGGCGCAGTGTTTATTAGGAGGAAATTCTTAAGAGGGAAGTGTTTTGACAAAGACCAAACCAAAAGACAAAGTGAATAGTAAATGAATCGCTTGGATTAAGGGGTGGGAAAGACACATTTTGTTGGGGAAATTGCTCCACGGCGGTGAAATGAATCATTAGAGACTTTCAGCAAGCAAGGCATATAAATCACAAGATTTATCATTTCATACCTGCTGTTCTCCACATGTCCATTTTTGGCACTGCACTTGGCATCTGGGAATTTTATGTGCTGGATACAAAATAAATGATTAACAAGCCATTATTGAAATTCAGTGCCCTGAACTCAACTGTTGTTTTACCAAATTGTTTTCTGAGGAGGTCGATATCTTGTGTACTTCCTGAGAGTTTTTAGTCTGATAAGAACTATCCTACAATCTTGAAACCTGGCCCTGATCTCCAAGAGCTGATTTTTCTCTTAGAGAATTAACACTCTCTAAAAGCAAAATACTCTAGGCAGACAACACAGCCATTCAGAGCCTATGTCTACATTTTCTTGAAGTTCATTGGCAATTTTTGAGAGGCCCACTCACTCAGTGCCCCGCAGAATGCTTTGCAACCAATAAATGATGAATCGAATTGGCTCCTTTAGTTATTTGGAGCATGCGGTGACAAGGCCACATTTATTTATTTGTCCATTCTCCATTGGGCTAATTCATGTTCTTCTCTGATGTCCACAAATTAAATTCCTTGACCCAATCAGGCATTTTGAAAAGAATTTCTTTAATAAGCATGGCAATAATTTTATTTTCATTCCCAGCCCTTATCACAGTGACTGATTGTACATCGATTCACACATCCTTTTATTTAATATCTGACTTCTGACTTGAATGTTAGCTCCAGAAGGGCTAGGATCATGGCTGTATCATTCCCTTTCATATATGTTGGATAAAGTGCATGGCACATACAAATCCATCAATATAAATTTGTAAGATAACTGAATGAATACACAATTGTGAATGAAAATGAGACATAAGCGATTTTTGTCCTTTTATTTAACCATACATTCAACCGTTTACTGAGCCAGTCCCTACCCACAAGTAGCTTATTGTTCCGTGGGTGACATACCTAGTGGCAGTTACAAGATGATCTGGTAGGAGCCACATTAAAAGTAGAGCAGAAAGATGTGGGGACTCAAAGCCACTGAAATATAAAGCTGCATGAGCAAGTTAGGACTAGACAGGGAGGACAAGCCAGGAAGTTTGGAGCTGATCATCTTGTAACAGGAGTCCACAGAGCTTTGTAAAGAGAGGAGTGGTCAGTAAACACGGTGTGTCTTCCCAGCCACTGCCTATATCACCTCCTCTCAGAGACGCAGTGGACAAGAGCATGAGCCTGCCTCTTGCGGTTCATTCCAGTGGCACCAGTTCTTGGAAGTGACTTTGGGCAACTTACTAAACCTCTCTGTTCTTCAGTTTCTTCATAGATAAAATAGGATCAGTGTGCCTACCACATAGGTTTGTTTGGGGACCAAAGGAATTGATACATCTAAAGTGCTTAGAAGCGTGGCTGGCGAGTAGTGCCATTGCTGCTGCTTCTTTTCCTCATCCCTCGCCCCCTTTCCAGCTGTCAGCAAATCAGGGCCTTCAGGTCCCTTGCTTTGCGCCACTTCCACCACCACTGGATA